>NC_141693.1:31257342-32457342 GCF_964263255.1 Lissotriton vulgaris
CTGTTTGAGTTGTTGACTTATGCTTCAACAGAGCAGCCGCCACCATAGCACCCATGCTCCACCACACCATCAACCGCTCCCTGGCGACCGCCTCGTTCCCCGATGACTGGAAACACGCTGAGGTCAACCCCTTTCTGAAGAAAACCTCGGCGGACCCAACCGACTTCAAGAACTACAGACCCATCTCCCTACTCCCGTTCCCAGTGAAAGTCATCGAGAAAGCCATCAACAGCCAACTCGCCAACTTCATCGAAGAACATAACATCCTCGACTCCTCCCAATCCGGTTTCAGAAAAAAATTGCCCTTCTAGCCACAACAGATGTCATCCACACCCTACTAGACAGAGAATAAACAGTAGCCCTCATCCTCCTTGGCGTTCGACACAGTCTCTCACGCACCCTAATATGCAGACTACACGACGCAGGGATCTAGGACAAAGCCCTCGACTGGATACACTCCTTCCTCTCCGGCAGAACGCAGTGGTCAGACTCCCCCAATCATCATTCGTCCTACGTCTGAGTCTGCCCTGGCCCACAAGTGTGATGGTAGCTGTTGGACTTGGCCCTTCTGGCAGGTTCACCCCTGAACTTTTTGCTTTTAATGGTGACCTGGTGATGGTTATTTTTTGGTTCTGCGCACTTTCACTGTGTCCCAGTGGAAAGTGCGTGCGCACTCTGAGTGCATGGAGTAAGGTTGGCCTGCCCTCCCTTAGGAATGCATGGGGAATGTCTGTGTCCCTAGTAGTTCCTGATGCGTGAGGTGTGCATGCTCGAATTTGGTATGTGCTAACTCGTGAGAGTGAATGCTTCGCAATGATGTATGAGGCATGAGTTTGTCTTGTGCGGAAGTGCCACTTCTAGACATGGCTGTGTATGTGCTGTGAAGGTGCTGGCGTGTGATTGGCTGGAGCTGGCTGGGATGCCAGTCTCCATGAGGCTGGATGGGTCTGCCCGGTGGTGAGTGGGAGATTAGCATGCTGATGGCTGGGGAGGAGTGTACCTGTGTCCTGAATGAGGCTGGGTTTTCCCCAGACAATGTTGGCTCCGCCCCCTGTGGTGCGACTGATGACCCTAGCCCTGCCAGTGATTAAAAAGGGTGATTGAGCACATCAAGAGTGCTCACCAACCAGCTGCGACTGGTTTCTCCCCTCACCCTGTGCCAGAACAAAGGAATGTGGTGTATAAAAATGGGGCTGTGCCCCCACAGAAGGTGTTCTTTCCTGATCCTACGTGAGGGGTGGCTGCTGCTGCTGCTGGTGCCAGGAGGAACTGCCACTTGGACTGCCTTCCTGCTTCGAGGGCCAGTGAGCTGGCCCCTGGCCCAGCCCCCCCCCCTGCCTTTCTACATCCCTGGAGGACTTTTGCTGGGCTTGTTGGCCCCTAGCACCTGGGAGCGTTTTATTTGGGGCCTCTAGCGCTTGAGAGCGCTGTATTTCTTCCTAGCGCTGGGAGCGCTGTAGTTTGTGCCCACAAGCGCTTGGGAGCGCTTTATTGTCAAGCAGCGCCTGGGAGCACTTTTGTAAGGCAGGTGCCCACCCCGCATTTTGCTGCTCTAGCGGCTGCCCACGCCGCATATTTGTGTGATTTATTTAAATTATCGGGAGCTCACCCCGTGTTGAAATCACTGCCGCAGCCCAGGAACGCTGCCGGGCCGCCGCGCTGCCTACGGCGACCCGGAAGTCCCGCCTCCATTCCTCCAGCGCCGCGCTGCTATTGGCTGCAGCGCGACCTGGAAGTCAGGCAAGCTTTGGTGGGACGGCAGTAAGCAGACGGGAGCCCACCCCGCGCTCCTGCACCGTCGAAGAGAAGACCGGCCGACTCCTTCCCCCGGTCTGGGGAAGCCAAGCCGAGTCCGCACCCAAGGAAGCAAGGGGAGCGGGAGGAGACCGCGACCGAGGAGAGTCCCGAGGAGCGGGAGCTCTCCAGCCAGCTGCCACAGGACCGGGTGAGTGACGGCGCAGTAGCTGTGAGAGAAGGGATGGGGCGCCGGTGCCCGCCCCTCCCCCCTAGTGAAAGGCTCGTAGGGGCCTTACCTGTTGTGAGCCTGTCGAGGCTCCAGTATCCCGGGGCATCCTTTTAGAGTCCCAGAGGGACTCCAATGACAGGCCAGTGTTCTCGAGTCCCCCAGAGGGGGGGGCTCCCACAGTAAGGCGCCACAGTTGTTTTCGGAGCCTGAGAGGCTCCCGAGAGGCCGCAGTGTTGTGAAGCCACGAGGGCTTCAGGGGGGCATTTTCATTCGAGCCTGCGAGGCTCTTGCCGGAACATTCTTTTCCCAGAGCCCCGAGAGGCTCACAGCGCCATATTTGTTTAGAGTCCTGAGAGACTCTCAGGGGGCACTATTGTTTATTTAGAGCCTGCAAGGCTCCCACGTGGGCCCCCCCCCCATTGTCACAGCTGCCCAGCCCTTCGTGGGCAGCTGCTCCATTCAGGCCTGACACTGGGACACAGGGCGTCCTAGCCCGACAAGGCCAGTTGGCCTGGGGACAGTCACAGGTGGTGACTTATGTGAGTTTGGCGCAATTGTTCATTTTCTGCACCTCTGAATGTGTTTTTATGCGCCATGTGCCTTGTTCTTACACCTCTGAATGTATTGTTGATGCCTCATGTGTTCTCCTGCCTTACACCGCTGAATGTATGTCTATGCATCATGTGTTATGTTAATATGCTTATACCCCTACTTGTATTGTGATACTTAGGTGGTTGTTGTCTTGCTAGTACAGGTGGTGCTAGTGAGGTCCTGGTTCCCTGCATGACCTGTTCCTAAGGTGGTTAGGATTGCGTAGGTGGTACTTAACCTTTACCAGTAGTTACTGGTTGTGTGCTTTATGTTCTATTTTGTGCTACAGTGATTTATATTCTATGATCTAAGTGCTAATTCTACCTAGTGCTAAGTTCTAAAAGTGCTGATTCCTGACAGTGGTCCATGTGACCCCGTCTTGTACATATCCCCTGTAAATTCTGCCCGTGCCTGTTGGCACATTGTAAAGTGTGTCTTTTATCTAATGTGTTTTGGTGTAATACAAAGGCTATTTTTATATATAACCTTGTGTGGAGTTTCCTTTGTGGTGGGCCTTGGGTGTTGTTGCTGGGGTGCGTGCGCAAATACTTAACTCACATCTCCTCCAAGTTTAGCCTTGCTGCTCGTGCCACGTTACCTAGAGGGTGAGCAGGGGTTTTCTTGGGGTGTAACTCCCTTGCCCTGACTTAGGAGTGGTGGTCTCTGACTGACTTAGGCGCAAGCCCTGGCCAGCCATGGATCCCATTTCTAACAGTAGCTTGTCTAGTAGGGACGTGTCTGCGTCGGAAATGGGATACATATGCTGGGAAGGGTTATCTCTCGGGTGTTGGTGGTTGTCATAAAAGATGGCTCGTACTCCGTCTGGTGAACATCTGATGGTTGCATGAAAATGTTTTAACAGATCGAGGCCCATAATAGCGTCTGGGGTGTTGGAGGAGAGAAGGAATGTTGTGTGGACAACATTATTTTGAAGATTGAAAAGGATCCGTCTGGAAAAAGGGTTGGTGGAAGGCGTACCATCAAATCCTATTGAGGTCACATGTGAGTAAGACAAGGGTGCCCTTGGAATCAGTCATTCGGATAGTGCACTACGTGTTGCTTCAGTGTCTACCAGGAATGGTGACTTTGTGCCCAGGACCTTTGCGGTAACATCAGGGCCTTGCTGATCAACATAGAGCTCAACTGGATCCCTCCCTTGCCCTTGGCTGTCCTATGCGAAGTCGTATGTGCTGTCGTAATCAGACTGTTGGTACTGGTTCTGTCTGGGGTGATCAAATGCGTTCGCCCTTATTGGCCTTTCTTCGCTAGCGTCGTTCATGTACCCTCTTCCACTTCCCCTTCCTCTCTGTCGACTTACTATTTCCCTTGCCCCTTTTCCCCTACCAAATCCTAACAGAACCGGGCATTGGGACTTCCAGCGTCCATACTGTTTACAAAACGCGCACTGATCCTGTCCTAAGTCTTGGCGTCCTGTCTATGGCGTCAATGAATTATTTCTGGGTGGCTGCGCTCTAGGGGCATTCTGCTGATACCCTCCCTTGTATTGCTCCCTTCCTGTATGAGCCCCTTGAAGCTGCGCAATAATAACCCTCTCCTTTAAATATTTCTTTTTCTTTTCTGTCGCCATATCGTTTTCATTTTTCTGATGTTCGTAGTACTGGACCATCTGGAGGATGGCTGCTGGTTTGGAGGCTGCCCAACTGCTTTCGCTCGTCTGTAGTTTCTGTGACACCTCCGGCAACAGTCCCTTAACATAATTTTGCACAAACAAGTGGTGTCCGGTTGCGGTGGACATGTCTTGTCCTGTAATCGGAGAGCACTGTTTCGAACCGGGAGAAGTATTCTGAAACGCCTTCCTGTGGTTTCTGGCGGCATGTGGTTCCAATGGACCAGTCTATCTTTTTGTCCGGGATCATAGTCTTTACCTTCTGTACTATTTTGTCGGGGAGGTCTAATATGGCTTTTACCGGTTTCTGTCCTGGGTTTCGCTGTTTGTCCAGTACACCAAGTTGTTCCCAGGTATGACCGAGCTGCTCTGTGTGGTCTATCTTCCTAATTTGCTTCCACACATCTGCTGGCAGACATAGCCCAAAGAATAAATCGATGTCGGCGAGTGTCATGATTGGTGATCCTAGAGGGGTGGCTAACTCTGTATAGAATGCAGTGGGATTCTTTCGCAAATCTGGTAAGGATTTACGGAACGTCAGAATGTCCTGTCTGTCCCAAGGTTGACATACCCAATTGTAGACCACCCTCCCCTTAGCGTCCTGATGGTTTATGTCATCGTTATTCCCTTGTCCTCTAGGGGGAACCCAATAAGGAGCTGCTTCTTTTATCGGCATCATGTTATCCAGCTTTTCTGTCGGGGGCCCTACCGCTATAGTCGTCTTTTCCGTAACTACCCGTCCTTGTTCTATGAGGTGGCGGAATACCTCTAGTGTATACAAGAAGAGTTCCGCTACATCATAATCGTTTTCGTCTCCCGTACCCACCTTCCTATACAGAGCCATTAGTCGTTCGGGCCCTACGTCTTTATATTTTTCCTCATAAGCTGTGAGTGTGGTAACAGAAACGTACGACAAAGTGTCGCTTGCGGTTCTCGACATAGGAGTTCCATATGTCTGTTATGTATTCTTCTGCCTCCGTTCTATCGACTAGGGTTTTAACTATTTTATCGATGCCTGCTCATTCTTTTTTACTCAACCGGGGGATTCTCGGCAACCCTTTCTCTTTTGGTTCAGCTAACGCGTCTTTTGATGGGGTATCAAGCATTGGGGGTCGGTTGGTGCGGAAGCTACAGAGACCAGAGCAATGGAGCTATCTTCGACTACGCTTTGGGATTCCTGGCGTTGTACTGTAGTTTGAGTGGGGGCATAAGAAGGTGGCATATAAATGATCGGGGGACCTAATAGTAAATCATCATCTACCCTTTGTTTCGTTGGAAGCTCTGGGTAAAGAGCAGAGGGCGACCTAACGGGGTATTAACCCAGAATCCTTGACTCCTGTTCCTTTTGGGCATTTTCTCTTTCCTTTATATCATCTTCTAGCTTTTTGCAAGCTAGGTGAGCTGATTTTAGCAGCTCCTTGTCTATCCTAGCTTCATCTCTCTTCTTACGCTGGGCTGCCTCTTTCTGTCATAAACCGAAGCTATCTAGCATAGTCGATGTAGTTTTCTTTTTATGAAGGGCTATTTCTAGCACTTCCATTTTTGCAAGGTCAAAAGATCCCGTCACCGGCCATTGGTTTTCTCAATCTTTCTTAGTGCGTTTATGCCATAGTTTACTATAAGCTCTAGCGATTAATCCATATTTAACATACATGTCCTTTTTAGGGGTGCCCTTCGGTGGAGCCGGATGACTGACCTCTAATAAACGGTACGGGCCAAACCAATTATCAAACAATGTTGAGAAGATTGGCATGACATATTTATCGGTCAATAAAAAATCACAATCTAACGTGGACAAAGGTCCGCACTACCTATCCTTCGCTGCCTGCAAAGAGAGGGAGAATATGCCTATTCTACGTTGTTTGCACGCAGCGAATGCCTCAAATAACCAAAGAGCGGAATACTAGTATTCGATCCGAAACAAACAATCAATCAGACAAATCGTCGTTCTTCACGATCTTACCCGGACCGCTGGACAGTTCTTCGTCTTCCCCTTCGAGCCCTGATCGTCCTCTTTTCTACCATTTTGCAGCAGCACTCCTGTGGGATCCCAGTCAGGACCGCAGGTCACTCGAGAGAGGTCCGTTCGGAACCGGCGAAGTTCAGGTTGATCGGAAGCCAGACGAGGGTCCTTTCAAGGCAGGTGCACACCAATCGTTTAGATGTTCACTCCTTCGTTAGGACCTCTCTACCGAACCCACGTGTCGCTGATGGGCCCCGCGTTGGGATGCCGACTGAAGAAAAGCAGCTGTTCTCTATGACTTACAAAAGCTGCTCGGCGTAAGACACCTCTAATTCACTTCGATATTAACTACCAAAATAGGAGGTGGGCGCTGGAACTGGAAGGCAAAGAACAGGTTTATTTCTGCAGATGAGAACACATCAATTCGGACACACAGAATGTCTTCGGGAGGTGTTCTAACTGTACCTCCGTGGTCTGTTTTTTTATACAGGTTTTGGTACATTGCATATGTTTATATGTTTATTGTCATGGTAAAACATCTCTGGAATCCCCGTCCCCGGCAGGTTCCAAAAGCAACCCAACGGCAATCGTACCCCTTCCCAGATCTATCAGATGGTTGCTATCGCGCAGCTGGACATTCCGTCAGGAACCATAAATACATGGGATCGGTCACATATAAGGGCCTGTGTCAATGATTAAATCAGGCCCCTTTGTTGGTGAAACAAGTCCTGCCATGTGGGTACAATAAACCTATGTCCGCGAGGGTAAGTTAGTGCCTGGGACTTGATCGAGAAGCCAGGTGAGGGGATGGGGGTTATTAGGAACTGGCCTGCGCATGATGGATGAAAGGATAAAATGGGTTTGGGGCGGGAAGTGACTCTGGGGCCTTGTCATGATGAAATAGTTTTACAGGCCCAGTGCATAACTCAGGCTTGGTCAGCATGCTGGGGGATGATAGCAGGGTCAGGGTGAAACATAGGTGACTGTTAGAGCACAAAATGGCCGCGGTGTCTAAAATGGCTGTCGCTTACGCACACGTAAGGCTTCTCATAGGGCAAGATGGCGCCGGCGATGTTCAGTTCTGTTGTCTAAATATCCACACCCCAGGGGCCCGAATCTGGCAGCCCACTGGGGAAAAGCCCGGTGCCTGCTACATCCAGTCCAGCCCTGATGAGACACTACCCTTGTGACTCACAAATTGTAACACCACCCACGTCATCTACATGATTACACAGAGCTGCCAAGTTTGCAGACTGCTTAAGTGTGACATTTTGGTGGTTTCAGTGTGCATAAGAGAAACATTCTACGGTAAAATCAGAGACAATCTGAGTGATACCTTCTCGCAAGGTATTTCAGGCAGTAATTAATCATTACTAAGATCTGTGAAAGGGCTTTTGTGTTCTCTTCACACTGCTTTCATCTGTAGTCTTTCACCGTTAGCTATTTGTTCCCTCTTTTTAGACACATCTTTTTGAAACCCTTAATCTGCATATCTTGCATCATCTCTTCCCCCACACTCACTTGTTTTTCACTGAGTCCTGCATGATGTACCATAACAACACAAACCCGGCCACACTTTCCAATGGCCTAATATATTATCAAATGAATCAATCAGTCGGCAGTGAAGAAGAGACAATCGTTTATTCTAAATAGACTCTGCGCAGAGGTGTCCCTTCGTCCAAACCCAGTCAGTGCGCCGAGAAGACTCCTGAATTACACATGAGATCAGTCCTTTATACAAAACACACTTTACATGAAATAACCATATTTGGCAGCATTCCAATAGGTATGAGATCTTTCAGGAAGAACCATATATGGCAGACAAAGACAGCTTAGAAGTCTGTTTCTTCTATTAGAAGGAAGGTCAGTAAGGGTAACTCCCTTTCGTCTTGGTACATGGGAGTAACGGCCTGGTGCCGGCAAGAATGTGCTTATTGTCTCTAAAACCAGATGCAACCTTGGGCCTTAGAAAACGAAACAGTCATGAGTTCAGCTGCCCAGCAACTCAGCTAATTGGGACCTGAATGATATATTCAGAGGGTCACACGTGATAGCTACCCAGGCCCGAGTCGACAGTTTCGAAATGGAGTCTATGTGATTTCTCGGACTGGGATGCAACTTAGCCTATTTACCAGAGACGCAGACTACACTTAGTTTCTAAGGAAAGAATAATGCATAACTGAGAACACATATACATGCAGATACATCATGCTAACAAATATAACGTTAGCAACTACGGAAAAGGCATTCTGTCTCTCAGAACCACCCTTTTAGCGTGATGTAACCAAATCAATCTTCGGCGATA
Organism: Lissotriton vulgaris; assembly: GCF_964263255.1. Lineage (NCBI taxonomy): Eukaryota > Metazoa > Chordata > Amphibia > Caudata > Salamandridae > Lissotriton > Lissotriton vulgaris. The sequence continues at coordinate 31,265,795 of NC_141693.1, forward strand.
CCCTCATCTATTTGCATCGAATCTTGTATTTCTTGTTGCACCATCTGGGACTTTTCCTTTGTGGGTGTTGACGGTACCAAGGCAAAAGATACTCTCCTAGCACAATAGGAACAACAGGCAGGCCCATAGTGTATACATAAACAACAAGTAAAAAGGAATCCCGCTATACCTATCAGAATCATCAAAATCTTCCATCCCCAGGCCGACAATAAGTCCCAGAACCAACCCGAGAGTGACCAATTCCCAGTATCAGCATGTATTTCTGATGCCAACCGGTGCACCTTTTGTATGGCCAAATGGACAGAAGGGGCGGAGTCAGGGATGTATGCACAGCAGGAGCTGCCGATCACATGGCATGCTCCTCCTCTATCTGCTAAAATGACGTCTAATACTATACGATTTTGGAGCGAGACAAGTATCGTAGCTTGAAGCTCTACAGTCAAATTTGTTAATATACCGGCAGTAGTATTAATGACTCTCTCAACTACTCTGGATAATCGTCTCACTTCCATACTGGTTATTATGGGTCCCCATATCGGGAACACTCCCTTGACTATATCGACAAAATGTTGCTCAGGAGTATACGTTTGATCTACTTCAGACATGTCCAACTCCCTTTTCTCTCTATTAATTAGGGACCGAAGTCCATCTAGTCTATGATCCTTGTGATAATTGGAGGGAGCAATGTATACAGGTGGGTATAGGAACGATAAATAGCAACGACCCATCCATCCCCGGCGAAGCCAAGTGTATGCATTTTCTCCACAGACAAAATATACATTTGGGGGCGTTATCAATGGTGGACTACTGAAAGTACGGAGTCGATACGTATAATTTCACTGGCTGTCCCCTACGGAAATATGTCCTGCTCCTTGTATACAGAATGCAGAGGTACTGTTTAATATGGGCACCAAATAGGTTTATCATCTGTGACATTTCAATCTTAAAAGTGTTGAAAATACTAAGTGAAGTTAAACTCTGCAAAGTGAATTTCTGTCCTTAACCAGGTTACATTCTCATAATCAGTATACAAGTTCATACAGGCCTTGGGGTGTAAAGATCTCACTCCATTATTCCCCTGTGGGTCAAAACCTTGATGTGCCTCTATATAGGTCAAGATCATCTCTTAGTCCTTCTGCGTATAGCGGGAGGCATCTACAGTGTAATGTAAAAACATCATACTTAATAGTTTGAACCATGCTTCACAACTACCTAAATAGGTTAGCGGCAGTGAGATAAGAGGTCATGTCGATGCATTACAGAGGGTAATAATCCACAAACCCAGCAACTGGTCATATAAGTAGCACTGTGAGTCTGATGCAGCATTTCTACAAACACATTCTTAGCATATGTCTGACGATGTCTCTCTTTATGAGGAGCTAATGTAAAGAAATGATGCTCTGGGGCTGGGGTAGAGGTCCCTATCATAGTATGCATAGGGTGATACACTTCTAAATATAAAAACACACTCATAATTGCAATAAACAACACTGCAATAGAAATCACAAAAGCAACCTTCACTCTGGTTGTCCATGATGAAAACATAGGTACATAAATGGGCATATATTGGGGAGCAAGAGGGTGCTCTTCCTCAGGCAAAAAGCGACCGAAAGGATACATCCTCACTAAAAGTGCAAACTATTCTAAGAAATGTGCAGTCTGTCCTGCCAGAGGGTGTTTCTTTCCTGTGTCCGTCTAGAGCCTCACAGGTAGGCTCCTATCGTTCATCAAAAGAACAGATCCTCTTATCCACTGGTTTAAAAAAAATCACAACCTGGCCCTTTTCTTTCAGTCTTTCTTTCTGAACAGAGCAACACAGAGTTCCAGCTCTCACCGGGTTCAGTCCAGTGTCTCGCTCAGTTTCCTCAAATTCTTATAGCAAGTCCCTACTACTCAAGTCTTTCCCAATCTCCTATCATCATTGGGGGTACCGTGTTGGTTTTATGGGCCACAGGTTGTATCGAGCTTGACCTAACAATTCTTGATCATTGAACAAAGCAGGCGTGGTGGCCTCTGAAGTGCCAAATTGCCTCTGTACCCTCCGTTCGACAACTGAAGCAACAGATTTAGAGGCCGATTCTGGACTCGATGATGCAGCCTCTCTCGTGCTCCCAGCTCCCTTATCTTTCCCTTCACATTCATGGGCGTCGGAAAAGGGAACCATACGGGGAGCTCTTTCACTTTCCTGGGTCAATATTCCTTCTGAACTCGGGCAATCAGATGGGAGGGGAAGAGGTACTCGCTTCACATGGGCCACATGCACCCAATGTTTCCGTCCGGTCACCTTCACCGCTGTTCGGGTGGCCAGTAAAATCTGCACTGGCTCCGACCACCTAGGTTCAAGACTCAATTTTCGCTGATAATTCTTCCCCATTACCCACTGGCCGGGCTCCAAACGATGTCCGGGACCCTCTGGCAGCGGCTGCAATGTATCAAATACCCGTTGATGGATAGAACGAAGATCTTTAGTCAAAGTGTACGAATAGTCTGTCATCATTGGGTAATCTATTTCTCTGAAATTTCTCAGACGAGGAACCCCCCCAAACATTAGCCGGTCGTCCAAAAATAACTTCATATGGGGACAGCCCTGACCGGGAATGAGGAGTCATGCGTACAGACATTAGAGCTAATGGCAAGGTGTCGGGCCACCGCAATCCAGTACTCTCCTGAATCTTTGCCATTTTCAACTTCAAAATCCCATTATATTTTTCCACCAACACAGCTGATTGAGGATGTCGAGCAGCATGACATTTTTGATTTATATGCAATCCGTTACAAATATGCTTGATGATAGCAGCATTAAAATGGGTTCCATTGTCTGTCCATATGACCTGAGGGACCCCATATCTTGGGAAATACTCTTCAATTAGGGCATTTGCAGTCGCCAACGCAGTATTTTCTTTAGTAGGGTAAGCTTCTACCCACTTACTGAATGCACACACCACTACCAGGACATACTTTAAATTATTCACTCTCTCTAGTTAAATATAATCCATTTGGAGCACCTCAAAAGGTAAAGAAGATGGTGCGAAATTTCCACTAAGAACAGGTTCCCTCCCTCCAGGATTATGTCGTAAACAAACCATACAATGTTGATTCAAATGAATAGCAGTTTTAGTAATATTAGGATTGTTCCAAACCGGGTCCAATAGTTTACAAATTCCCTTGGCTCCTATGTGAGCAGTCCCATGTGCCATCGTCACTACAGCATTAACAAAAGCATTAGGGAGCATCCATCTTTGTTTTTTACTTAAGTCAACACAGCACCCGTTATCATCCAGCCTCCCTTACTTCATTTTCCCAGTGAGCTAGTTCATCAGGTGTTGCCTCCTTCTGTATTTCCCAGACACTTTCCATTGTATTATCAAACATATCAGTCTCCTCCACCCATCGAGTCGAGTTCACATACATGGGGCACACTGTGGATCTGGCTGTCTCTTTTGCAGTCTGATCAGCAAAAGCATTACCCTCTCCCACTGTTTCTACTATAGCTTTGTGGGTGCTACATTTAACAATGGCTACCTTCTTCGGCAAAGTCAACACAGTCAACAACCTTAATATCAGGGGGTCATGTTGTATTCGTTGGCAATGAGAAGTGAAAAATCCCCTTTCTGCCCACAACCTTCCAAAACTATGAGCGACACCAAAGGCATACTGGCTATCGGTAAAAATATTTACTGACAGTCCTTCACTCAACTCACATGCTCGTAATAGGGCCATTGGCTCAGCTGCTTGTGCAGAATGATAGGGAACTCGAGACGTTTCAACTACAGTACGCAAAGTGGTAATTGCGTATGCAGCTGTTTTTGTGCCATCTGGTAACTTAAAGCAAGAGCCATCCACATACAACTCCCCTTGGGGTTCAGATAGGGGCGTGTCAGTAAGGTCCACCCGTCCCTTCGTTTCTTCTTCTGTCGGAAATACACAATCATGTATGTCATTATTTGATTCATTCGAAGGGAGGGGTAGCAACATGGCTGGGTTCAGAGTGGCACACCTTTTGATAGTGATATGGGGAACAAACAAAGTCAATTCATATCCAGTAAGACGTGCACTAGTAAGGTGCTGTGTCTTCGTTTTATTCAAAAGCGTATCCACTGCATGCGGTACCATCACTGGGAGATCAGAATTTAGAACTAGTCCTTCCGACTGCCTGAGGGCCACCGCCACTGCAGCAGTAGCCCTTAGACAACTAGGAAGCGCTCTAGCCACATGGTCCAATACTGCCGATAAATAAGCGCAAGGTCTTAACTTACCACCAAAACCTTGCGTTAACACTGAAAGCGAACAACCATCTACCATCCTGCACATGAAGTACAAAAGGCTTCTGGTAGTCAGGAGTTACTAAAACAGGTGCAGAGCAAAGAGCAGTTTTCAAAGAATCAAAGGCTTCCTGACATTCATCCGTCCAGGGTAAGGGCTCATGCACTTCTTTAGTAATCAAATATAACAGTGGTTTAGTAAGAAGAAAAAAATTAGGAATCCACTGGCGACAGTAAGAGGTTATGCCAAGAAATGCACGGACATCTTGTTTGGTGCGAGGAACAGGCATGTTAGAAATAGTAGACACACGCTCGGGGGTCAACTTCCTCCCCTCTTTCGACAGTAGATGATCAAGTTAGGTCTCCTCCTGTCGACAATATTGAAATTTGGAAAGAGACACGGTATTACCATGAGCTGCCAAATGGGACAGCAATTTAAATGTTGCTTCTTTGCAGCCCTCCACTGTATCAGATGCCACCAGTAAGTCATCGACATACTGGAGGAGAACATTTCCTGGAGGCAGAGTCAATTCATCCAAAATGACCTTTAAAGCCTGGCTGTAAATACTAGGACTTTCTGTATAGCCTTGAGGAGAGCGACAAAATCTGAAACTGCGGCCTGATAATGTGAAGCCAAAGATAAGTCTGCTCTCAGGATGTATAGGAATGCTAAAGAAAGCATTCTTTAAATCGATAACTGAGAAATACTTAGCCGTAGGAGGGATCATAGTAAGTATCGTTGCAATATCAGAAACCACTGGATATTGCGGGACTACCACTTTATTAACCTCCCGGAGGTCAATTACAAAGCGGTACGTTTCAGCATAATCAGGACTGCTCCCTATAGGAGCCTTCTTCAAAAGCAGCAATATAGGACTATTACAGATATTAGAAGCTGTTTCTTCAACCACCCCTTTAGCAATCAAATCCTGAATTATCAACATCAATGCCTTCTCACCAGCTAGGGATATTTTAGACTGTAGAATACGGTGCAAACGAACGTTTGGTTTCAATGTAATAGAAACTGGTGGAATATTTAATAAACCTACATCAGTATCCCCAGCTGCCCATAAGGCAGGGGGAATCTTTGCCAGCTCCAGACGAAGCTGGTTGGTTTTCATAGGATTCTGCTTAGTATACTCTTCTGGTGATTGAACCGTTAAATATACTCCATCCGGGGAACAATAAATCTTGGCATGCATTTTTTTTAACAGATCCAACCCCAGTAGGTTTTCTCCACATTGCGATGTCAACAAAAATGGAGAATCCACTGTGACCGGACCCATCGTAAATGAAAGGGGCTTTGAAATGGGACTCACCATGGGGACACCAGAAAACCCCAATGACACATTATTTTGCCCGGACAGAGCAGCCCCTGGAACCAATGAATGAGAGATCGAACTATTCATTGCACCCATGTCCACCAAAAAGTTTTCAGAGACTCCCGATATCTCTCCTTTAACATAAGGTCCCCTTTGGTAAATGGGTACTGACACTTGGCCCCTCCTCTGTCCGTGGCTATCCTATGCATAAACATATGCGTCTGATTCACTGATTCCATAATCTTCATTGAAGTACTGTTTTCTGTTGTTTCTATCAAAATAATTTCCTCCAGACTCACCTCTTGTCATTTTGTCTCGTCTCATATCACCTCGATCAACACCACCTCGTCCCCTATCTCTACTTCTCCCTCGCACAGCTCTGTTCTGAGCTAGGAGGTAAGGCCACTGAGCTCGCCAGTACCCTTCCTCTTTGCAATAAGCACACTGATTCAGCCCTAAAACAACAGCTGGCCCTCCTTCTCTCCTTTCAATCCCTGCCCCCCTTTGACCAGATCCCCTTACTCTTCCACTCCAACCCCGTCCCCTGGCCACCTGTTGCAACAATACTCAAGTTTTTAAGATCTTTAGCCTTTTTGTCGGATCTATCTTTAGTCTTGTTTACCCTATGCTCGTAATACTGAGCCATACTCAATATAATTGAAGGGGTAGAGGTGGTCCAAGTGCTTTCGGTGGCCTGAAGCCGTGCTGACACTTCCGCAAAATAAATTAGTTACAAAGCGATTTACAAACAATCTTATTTCTCCTTCCACGGACAAATCTTGTCCACTGAAATCAATGAATACTCCCTCTAATCGAGTAAAGAATTCTGATACACTTTCATCTTTTTTCTGTTTACATGCAGTCAACTTATCCCAATCTACTTTTCGAGGTGGGATCAAAGTGTGCATATACACAATTATTCAGGCTGACATGGCCAAAATTTCAGCTCTGGATTTATCTCCAGGTTTTCGTTCCCAATCCAGAGTTTTAAGCTGATGCCATCTTCCTCCTAATTCATTAGCATGGGGCTAATCATGTACCTAGCGCCATATATCAACTGGGACCAATAATCCAAAGACTAATTCTATATCAGCTAACGTTATTACGGCTGAGGAGGCTGCCTCAGTGAGTTCTTTGTGATAAGCAGTAGGGTTTTTACGTGGATCAGGCAATTGCGATTTTAGGGAAAGAACTTCTCTTCCAAGGGGTATGTACCCACTCCTCCTGAAATCGAACCTCCACACAAGCTTGAATAACTTGATTAGCATTGTCTTTAAATTCTGTGATCTCTGGATAATAAATGGGATGGACTTCCCGCATCGGGTGCTGAGAATCCCAAACAGGACTATTAGTAATTAATTGTTGCCGGTATCGTAAAATGGTAACCAAATTCCCATATACATATTCCTGACCTAATTCAAACTTATGGGCCCGGTCCACTATATCATACAAAACCTGCGGGCCCTCCCATCATCAAACCGCTGTTCCCATAATGAGATCAGACGGCCCGCCATAGTTTCTAATGCATACTGCTGCATAACTGGTTCGTAATCCTTCATGGTTCCCCAAATATCTTCAAGAGTATAAATAGTGTTTCGCACCTATTGGGATGCCTGATCTGTTACCATCTGCTTTTCCTCATATCCCACGACAGCCCGTGTATATAATTGCCGAACACCCGCTAACCTGGGAGCTTGGGAGGGAGTCACATCTATTTTGACAGGAGTAGTGGCGGACTGAGAGGGACAGGCTACTGAAGATGAATGGGAGATTAAAGTCATTGGGGACGTACCAGAGTTCAACGAACCATCTGTCAACAATTTTGCGGTGACAGATGTCGCGGAGGGGGGAGTAAGAATAGCACCACCGGGTACAGCAGAAACAGGAGACGTAGGGGCCGTGGCCACCACTACGGGTGTGGCGGGGGCACTGGCCAAGGGTATCACGGGATACACTCGTTGTGGGACATGAGGGGGCGGAGGACGGCTGTTCAATATGTCCTCCATTTCATCCTCCGCCTCCGGGCGAGCTGTGTAACTTTTATCTGTTTGTAATCGGAAATGTCTATCCAAACACTCAATCTTTTTCTCTGTTTGTTCCTTGTCATATGCTATAGCTTTTTGCGTTATGGTCGGTCCATTCTGTATTTTTAAAAATGTTTATTCTCTAATTCGGCGGCGCTTTGACTCTTTCTGCCATAACTGCAGAGAATCAAACATTCCCTGTCTATTTCGTTTTGAAAACAGTCGATCTTGTAAATACTGTATCTTTTTCTCATCGAAAGAACCAGTTAAAGGCCACCATAATTCTTCATTATCTTTTGTATACCTGTGCCATAAATTACTAAATAGAATGGGTGTGAGACCATGTTTCACATACATATCAAAATTTGGGCTGCCCTCCGGCGGGGCAGGTTGACTTTCATCTAATCGTATACTTTTTCGCCGACAACAGCATCCAAAACATATTTTACTAAAACACGAAATTTTTCTCTAATAACAGGTTCTCACAATTGGTCACACAGACTCAAAACATGGCCATGTTCCATTCACTCTCAACATTTCATTAGTCTCGCACCAACCATACACATTGAAGTTTACACACAATGTATCACAAAAAAGAAGGGAAACATTTATTTTTACTTTTTCATTTCCAAATCATGATTTCAAGACAATCAAGGAACAGAGCCCGTCGACTCCTGTTCATAGAGAAGTTACGGCCCACCGGCCACCGCACCAAACAGGAACCCAGAAATCAGGCAGTCCAAAGACTACCAAGAGGCCATCAGACAGGAAATAACCACAGAACGGCCTACAGACCATCCCATGGGCCTCCCTTGGTCAACTTCAGGACTATTCTGACTGAGCCCTCTGCCTTAGCGTCGCTTCAGATGTGTCCAGAAGTCACCCAGTTGCCACCATGGGCCTTTCCGAAGACAGTCCGGTCGGGTGTGCAAACATGCCACACCAAGGCGTCATATGGAAACCTCTATTATTCACCAAACAAGCCCGCAGAGCATCTGCCCGTGCAGCCTCACTGCTACCCCGTCAGATCTCCAAAACTCCTAGTGGTACGCCGACCACCAACCTACCAAAATCAAATTATTTCAACAACGTGGTTCAAGAGCACAATCCATAAACAATAGAACCAATACACTCACCTGGTGCACTCAGGCCTGGTTGCGATTTCTCCACTGCCCACTCCAGAAGATCAACTCGGATCGGTTCCAGGGTTACACCCGTAGGACTCCGGCAAGGGGTCACTAGCAGCAGGGGGCCCTCTGATCGCGAGAGCGGAGTCCGGCCAAACTTCGAGAAAAATGAGTCCGCCCCCTCGACCAAAGTACTTCCCTAATGTCCTTATTTCACCCCGTGTTACGGGAGGACGACCCCAAACGCGGAGTCCCAGCGGAGTCGCCAACTGATGTACCATAACAACACAAACCCGGCCACACTTACCAATGGCCTAATATATTATCAAATGAATCAATCAGTCGGCAGTGAAGAAGAGGCAATTGTTTATTCTAAATAGGCTATGCGCAGGAGCCCCCCTCGTCCACACCCAGTCAGTGCGCCAAGAAGACTCCCGAATTACACATGAGATTAGTCCTTTATACAAAAAACACATTACATGAAATAACTATATTTGGCAGCATTCCAATAGGTATGAGATCTTTCGGGAAGAACCATATATGGCCAACAAAGACAGCTTAGAAGTCTATTTCTTCTATTAGAAGGAAGGTCGGTAAGGGTAATTCCCTTTCGTCTCGGTACATGGGAGTAACAGCCTGGCGCCGGCAAGAATGTGCTTAGCGTCTCAAACCAGATGCGACCTTGGGCCTTAGAAAAGGAAAACAGCCATGAGTTCAGCTGTCCAGTAACTCAGCTAATTGGGACCTGAATGATATATTCAGAGGGTCACACGTGATAGCTACCCAGGCCCGATTCGACAGTTTCGAAATGGAGTCTATGTGGTTTCTCGGACTGGGATGCAACTTAGCCTATTTACCAGAGACGCAGAATACACTTAGTTTCTAAGGAAAGAATAATGCGTAACTGAGAACACATATACATGCAGCTACATCATGCTAACAAATATAACGTTAGCAACTATGGAAAAGGCATTCTGCCTCTCCTGCATGCACTACTTGTATGGCCCCTGTCACCCACCCACCCTATCTTTCTTCACCATTAAACACACAATTTTCTTTTTATTCAATCAATATTTTCACATCTGCGTATTACTCCTTAATAGACTTTTATATCAAATTGAAATCACAATTGCCACATATGTGAACATCTCTCTGCAGAGAGGCCAAGGGTTGGATGGTCGGAACGCCTTTATTTGACCCACTGACAGGCCCTGAGGGAGCTCTCTACGCCTTAAGACTCAGCCACACCTCTCTCTATTGTGCCCATCTATAAGCACTCACCCTTAAGCTTCACATAACTCACTCCCCTATGACCAAACAACAGAGCGCGCGGAAGAAGAGTCAGATCCGTTTCACAAAAACACGACAGAAACACCATCAAATGGAATATGAAAATACTTTTAGGGAATGTAAGATTAAGTCAAAATTGTTTTAGGGGTTTGGATTTCCTAATAATGTGTCACTCTGGGGAATTGTACAACATGAATTATGGGTCAAAAAAGTTGCCAAACGCGAATCGCAGCATGTTCACTTCTAAATTGTAAATTGTAAATTGATACTTGTATAGCACACTACTCACCCGCAAGGGTCTCAAGGCGCTTGTACGAACACCGCTGTGGAACCCATCCTTGCTTTCCCTGTGAGACGTCCACTCCTGTGCACCCCCAAGGTGGAGGCCAGGCATCCTTAGTGTTGTGGGGTCCGTTGTGGAGATTAAGCAAGCTATTGCCCAGAGTTGCAGAGTGGGACTCCATGATTGGAATAAGCACCGAGGCGAGAATCATAAGGCCAGTCTGTCACACCAACCCGTGATGGGTGGCGAGAGTGGCATGGGGCTGTCTGACACATGGGGCTGCCTCACACATGGGTCTGTCTCACACATGGGGCTGTCTGACACATGGGGCTGTCTGACACATGGGGCTGTCTCACACATGGGGCTGTCTCACACATGGGACTGCCTCACACATGGGGCTGCCTCACACATGGGGCTGCCTCACACATTGGGCTGTCTGACACATGGGGCTGTCTGACACATGGGGCTGTCTGACACATGGGGCTGTCTGACACATGGGGCGGTCTGACACATGGGGCGGTCTGACACATGGGGCGGTCTCACACATGGGGCTGTCTCACACATGGGGCTGTCTGACACATGGGGCTGTCTCACACATGGGGCGGTCTCACACATGGGGCTGTCTCACACATGGGGCTGTCTGACACATGGGGCTGTCTGACACATGGGGCGGTCTCACACATGGGGCGGTCTCACACATGGGGCAATCTCACACATGGGACTGTCTCACACATGGGGCTGTCTGACACATGGGGCGGTCTCACACATGGGGCAGTCTCACACATGGGGATGTCTGACACATGGGGATGTCTGACACATGGGGCTGTCTGACACATGGGTCTGCCTCACACATGGGTCTGTCTGACACATGGGTCTGTCTGACACATGGGGCTGCCTCACACATGGGGCTGCCTCACACATGGGTCTGTCTCACACATGGGGCTGTCTGACACATGGGTCTGCCTCACACATGGACCTGCCTCACACATGGGCCTGCCTCACACATGGGTCTGCCTCACACATGGGCCTGCCTCACACATGGGGCGGTCTCACACATGGGGCGGTCTCACACATGGGTCTGTCTCACACATGGGCCTGCCTCACACATGGGGCGGTCTCACACATGGGGCTGTCTGACACATGGGGCGGTCTCACACATGGGGCTGTCTGACACATGGGTCTGCCTCACACATGGGACTGCCTCACACATGGGGCTGTCTGACACATGGGTCTGCCTCACACATGGGGCTGTCTGACACATGGGGCTGTCTGACACACGGGGCTGTCTGACACATGGGTCTGCCTCACAAATGGGGCTGTCTGACACATGGGACTGTCTGACACATGGGGCTGTCTGACACATGGGGCTGCCTCACACATGGGGCTGTCTGACACATGGGTCTGCCTCACACATGGGCCTGCCTCACACATGGGGCTGTCTGACACATGGGGCTGCCTCACACATGGGTCTGCCTCATACATGGGGCTGTCTGACACATGAGGCTGCCTCACACATGGGGCTGTCTCACACATGGGGGCTGTCTCACACATGGGGCTGTCTGACACATGGGGCTGTCTCACACATGGGGCTGTCTGACACATGGGGCTGCCTCATACATGGGGCTGTCTCACACCTGGGGCTGTCTGACACATGGGGCTGTCTCACACATGGGGCTGTCTCACACATGGGGCTGTCTCACACATGGGGCTGTCTCACACATGGGGCTGCCTCACACATGGGCCTGCCTCACACATGGGCCTGCCTCACACATGGGGCTGTCTCACACATGGGGATGTCTCACGCATGGGGCGGTCTCACACATGGGGCTGTCTAACACGTGGGGCTGTCTCACACATGGGGCTGCCTCACACATGGGGCTGCCTCACACATGGGGCTGTCTCACACATGGGGCTGTCTCACACATGGGGCTGTCTCACACATGGGGCTGTCTCACGCATGGGGCGGTCTCACACATGGGGCTGTCTAACACATGGGGCTGTCTCACACATGGGGCTGTCTCACACATGGGGCTGCCTCACACATGGGGCTGCCTCACACATGGGGCTGCCTCACACATGGGTCTGTCTCACACATGGGGCTGCATCACACATGGGGCTGCGTCACACATGGGGCTGTCTCACACATGGGGCTGTCTAACACATGGGGCTGCCTCACACATGGGGCTGCCTCACACATGGGTCTGTCTCACAAATGGGGCTGTCTCACACATGGGGCTGCCTCACACATGGGGCTGTCTCACACATGGGGCTGCATCACACATGAGGCTGCGTCACACATGGGGCTGTCTCACACATGGGGCTGTGTGTCACACATGGGACTGTCTCACACATGGATCTGTCTCACACATGGGGCTGTCTCACACATGGGGCTGTCTCACACATGGGGCTGCCTCACACATGGGGCTGCCTCACACATGGGTCTGTCTCACAAATGGGGCTGTCTCACACATGGGGCTGTCTGACACATGGGGCTGTCTGACACCTGGGCTGCCTCACGCATGGGGCGGTCTCACACATGGTGCTGTCTAACACATGGGGCTGTCTCACACTCGGGTCTGTCTGACACATGGGGCTGCCTCACACATGGGGCTGTCTCACGCATGGGGCTGTCTCACACTTGGGTCTGTCTGACACATGGTGCTGCCTCACACATGGGGCTGCCTCATACATAGGGCTGTCTCACGCATGGGGCGGTCTCACACATGGGGCTGTCTCACACTTGAGTCTGTCTCACACATGGGGCTGTCTCACACATGGGGCTGTCTCACACATGGGGCTGTCTCACACATGGGACTGTCTCACACATGAGAGTGTCTCTCTTACCTCGAGTCAGCCGGCGTCTTTTGTCTTTGCCCATGATAACAGCTTCAGTGCAGGGTGGCAGGTCCCACGAGAGGCGATTGGTCTAAGATGCTGTCCCGGAGGGAGCGTTGTGTACCCTGCCACACACATAGACACCAGCCTAAAGGATGGCACAGTTGATGTAAGCCTGAGCAGCATGAAAACATATTGCAGAATTTAAACAATATCTAAGAAATGCCAATTATGGATTGCACCATCAAGTAAAATGTGGCATTATTGCTGAATTATGTTACCTCGAGGCAGGCAGATCGCTGCTGGTGGATTCAGTTGTGTTCGGGGGCTGGTTGCAAACATGGCGGTCACAGGATTTGACCTGTTCTGAGGAATCCAGGGGGCTCGGAGGGAAAACACAACCCCACTCCTATGTCACTGGCCAGGATGGATAAATGAACTGCAGTGGCGCCGGATCCATCACGTGAGGCTGGGCTGACTTGGCGCTTGATAGTTTATGATTGAGGAAGACCCTCTAACACAAACAAGCATTGGCATAGCCAATAGGTCTCGTCTTTGGGACCTTATAAGTGTTTAGCGAGAGCTATTGCCTTTGCCTGTGTGTTTAAGCTATGGTGTAGCGCAGTGTCTGCTGTACAGTGCATTAAAAAAGTTATATGCATTTTTGTTACCTTATATATAATTAGGATGATATTATGTATGTTTGAGCAACTGTATTAAAAAAGTAATTACATAAAAAATGCTGCAAAGCATGACTACCATGAGGACAAACCTTGTGGGATGTATCCGGGTTGTGTCAGTGCTGGGGACCTTGAGAGCAAATGGCAGTGGTGATGTACTCAAGCTTTAAGTCCGTTGCATGTGAATAACACGCAAGCTCCCATTAGGAGAGTACCATACGCTTACACGCTCTTGCAGAAGGGGAGACAGAAATAGGGGAGCCCTTTTTCAAACATTAATTTTCTTTCTGAGTACAACAGAGCTAAGCACAAACATATACTTCCATGCATCCAAATTCTGAAAAGGGCTTGAAAAACCGAAGCAAAATACTAAACAAGTTCCGGTAAGAGTAACTGCAGAATCCACCCTGCCATACCGACTCACAGAAGCCAAGAATAACAAGCAGCTTGAAGTAAATATATTGGCTCAACTCTCTCAGAACCAATGCCCCATTTAGTTTATCAACAGATTCAAAAGCTTACCTTTATATCATACCAAACATCAATGGCTTTTGTTAAGAGTGTCTACCTGCTCTCAGCATGTTTGCTTCAGCAGAAAAGTGGCTCGTGTCACACTGTTTCTTGACGTAGGGCCGTACACAATGCCGAAAACAAGATGGAGCAGCGCAGCAGCGGAGGAACCAAGGGCCATATTATCAAGAAAGGGCTCTACATTACCGCCGTTTTTATCGACAGGAAACTGCCTCTAAAGCGGCGTTAATGGGCTTGATAATATGCCCTTGTGAATTCCCGTAGAAGCCAGGTTCACACCAGAACATGGGCTTCTATAGGAATTCACAAGGGCCTATTATCAAGCCCATTAACGCCGTTTTAGCGGCAGTTTCCTGCCGATAAAAGTGGCGGTAATGTAGAGCCCTTTCTTGATAATATATTGGCCTAAATCCTTTCCTCGATACTCCTGCTTCAAAGGCCGAGGATCTGACGCCATTCACGAAAAGGAATACCAAGCAATAGACAAACTTTGAAGCTATGAGATCATATCTGCCTTGTAAACACGGTCATCGTGATCACGTACCATAAAAATGAGAAAAGTATTTCTAGTAAATAAACAACTCTCCTTAGGTGAGATGTTGAAGGGCCATATCTTTGTAAACAAAAATAGAAAAAGAAAAACATATCGAAAGCCATACGAGTAAGTCACCATTAACTGTCCGTGTTGAAATTGCCATAAAACAGTGAATTTTAATTAAATGACTGAAGAGAGAACAGCCATTTGTAAACAAAGTAGAAAAAACTGCCTGTAACTAACTGCAAGAAAAACAAATGAAGTGTAAAAGAGGGAACAAAAAATTACGGGTGGCACAAACACTTAAAAACTTAAAGCAAGTCTATGAGGCATCCTGGTAAATAAACAACGGTGGGCTACCTGAGGTTTGTGTGAGCTACATTAGGCAGAGAAGCTGCGAGGGGAGGGAGGTGTTGTGGGCGGCTGGAATATTAGAAGAAGTGAAATCAGCACTGTATGCCAGCAAGAAAAGGGCAAAACAAAAGTAGCTGCGAGGGGTGGGAGGGGTTGTGAGGAGGGAGGCATAGGGAGATTAACAGGCCCGGGCTGGCCGTTGCGGGCACCGGGCAATCCCCCGGTGCGCCGCAAGGGTAGGGGCCGGTTTTGGGCCCTGTGGGCCATTTTTGTTACAGGGCCGTTTTTGCAGCAGAGCTGCAAAATCGGCCCTGTAACAAAATCGGCTGAAAACCGGCCCCGGCAAAGAGCTCGGCCGCAGCCCCAGTGGGCCGAGCACTTTGCCGGGGCCGGTTTTGGTTCTCAGTCAGGCCCTGGAGATTAGGTGAAGCACGGGTCAGGGGCAGTCGTGAGCGGGATCACATGAGCGTCCTCAGGCCTCCCTCGGAGCAGCTGCTCCACTCTGTTCAAAGAACCTGTTTGCCTTGACTGGAGCCGGAAGAATTATTTAAAACGTTTTTGAACTTTGGTGCTGAGGAGCTAACATAAAAAAATCTCTCAGCTTCAGCGGTTTGTGTGGTCGGGGATTTAAAAAATGGTAAAAACAGTGATATATTCAAATATTTGAAGTCACTCCAGGGACTGGTTAGTGGATGCATAGGCTTAAGCACGCGCACTCACAGACTTCCGCCCGCACTCGAGGCAAGTTTAGAAAAATAAATGCAGCAACCAGTGTTTGGACGCAAAGCACAAAGACAAAACCAATCAGCGACGGGTTCACACAAGCGTGCAACCCCCCTCACACATGTTGCCCCCTATCCCCCTCAGAAGTATTCTCAAGCCTCACTGCGTCACAGACAGCGCATGCCTTAGGAAAAGAGGAGGAAGGACAAAGTTCAAGCAGCAG
The DNA here is from genome assembly GCF_964263255.1 of Lissotriton vulgaris. NCBI lineage: Eukaryota > Metazoa > Chordata > Amphibia > Caudata > Salamandridae > Lissotriton > Lissotriton vulgaris. The sequence goes on from NC_141693.1 coordinate 31,281,984, forward strand.
CTGTTTTCAAGCACTCGTGCTTGTGCTGGCTGCGGGAGCGAGGATCGAGTAAGTGTTTTCAATTAGCACGCGTGCCGCTGCTTGCTCCTGCATGGTGGATGCCAGCACAAGCATGAGAGCTTGAAAAGGGCTGACCGATTTCTAAAGGTTATCTCCTTGAGCAGCGCATGCGCGCTGCCTAGGCGAGACCTAAAAAGAACATTTGAGTTCTTTTACCAACGTAAATCATATTCATATGTATACTGCTTTCAGATGTTGGCATATATGCTGTTTCCTCAGGTGGAGAAGTCACACACACCTAGACGTTGTGTAACATTGACCTTGGATTACATTTGCCAGCTTGCTTATGAAAAAGGCCCTTCGTTTTAGGTTTTGCCATTCAGGAACAGGCAACAGCTGGTGGTAGAAAGGAATGTGTGTAACACTGCCAGGATTATTCTGTTACATGACATCTGTCCCTATTTCCTCCAATAAGCATTCTGAAACGATTTAGACAGCTCTCAAATACCTTTTAACTAATTTGTGCTTTCTGTCTTAGGTTTATGGCTCAGAAGAGACAAATACCAGATTTGTCTGCTCTTCCCAATATTTTTACTAGCCTGGACTTTAAAATATAAGCCAGGCTGGTAAAAAAAGTCAACAAGGCACCCCTACCTTGGATTGATCTGAGCGATTTTCTCTGGCGCCCTATAGAGTTTTCCTCTATTTAGTTCAGCTCACTCTCTCCCTCTACAGCCTGTTCTCTCATCCCTAGTGGTCAAAGTACATTAAAACAAGAATGGGAACTGTAATGCTGAGTGCAAAGTGGGCATGGTAAGTGAGTGTGGTCAAAGGCATGACTAAAAAATAAATATATATTCTGTAATTTTTTTCGGTCTTTCACCTTCAGGGAACTACTTATAAAACACATAGAGCTTAAACGTAATCCAAATTATGTTAATCAGTGGGAAACCGCTATTAGCTAAAGCACTGCTCCAGAGCGAGACAGAATGGAATCCTGGTAGATGCAGTGGAGAATCATAACTTGTGTATCTATAGTGCTACAAGGTCCCATTCCAGTGACAGAAAGCACTCTGAACTAGTAAGTATTTATTTTTAACTTGTGTTACAAACAGTATAAAGTAGGCTGCTACAAAACGCGGAAAAAGGTTTAAAATAAAATAAAGTGCTTCTAAAATATATATTTGAGTAATATGCAGACAGTAGAAATGCCATTTTTAGGTCTCGCCTTTTCCATTGGAAAATGGCGAGAATTCAAGTGCTCGATCGAGTAGTCAAACCACTGCAGTTTCGACTGCAGTTTCTTCACAGTGCATGTGACCACAAGCCTCTCGTGAACGAGCCCAGCCAGCCCAGCCTCCCTCACACAGCTTCTCCCAGCCATATGGTTGTTCGAGTTGCCCACCCCCTCCGTCTCCAGCGCCTGCCTTCCTTGACTCGCATTAGATCATCAGAGGCAGCCCAGCCCCCTCTCCATATGGGCAGCCCACCCGCTCCCTCTCCAACGCCTGCCTTCTCTCTCTGCGTACTTGCTCCAAATTAAGTGGTTAATTGGGCCGCTTTGATTTCCAGTTTACTTCAAACTTCTATCACCAGTGTGCATAGGTGATTTCACACAATCTCTGTTAATCTCAGCAGAGCGTTTTTGACTTGGCTCATTTACACAAATAGCCCACTTCTGCTACTGCACCAGGTATGACTATCTTGCCACAACCAAACCTATCCACCACCAGTCTTCCTTTAACATCTAACCCATGTTTAACAATCTTTAAAAAAAAAAACATAACATACAGCCTAACACTGGCTGCTTAGCTATAATTCGTAATCCATAAGCATCAAACTATTTTATAAGTAACTGACTTAGTCCTAGCCTTACCAGCCCTTCACACCAAAATGCACTCTGACAGGCATCTGTTGCTTCCCCGGCGTCTCGGCCTCACGTCTCCTCCCCCCTAATTACATCCCGCTTTCACTTGAAAGGGACCGCCAATGCTTGTTTCATTAGCTCCCCATCTCTCATTCTGTCATCTTCCCCCTCGTCCCTCCCCCCCACCGGGTCTCTTCTTTCCTTTTAAGAAGGCCCGTAGTTCACTAATAGAAATGTGGGCATGGCATTTTAAACATTTTGTGTGTGCGCGCGCACGCACCACTGGGATGTGCATCTTTGTATTGCAGAAATAAGCAGCAGATTTAGGGCATTGTTTCTGCAAAATAAGAAATTCCAATGGTAGTCTGACTTCATTATGTTTCTTGCGGGAGCCCCTTCTTTGGTTATGCCTCTCGGATTTCCCCAATATCTTGCACGCACAATCAGCAGGTTGCTTGTCAGAATGGTGTTATAAAGGATAACATTATCCCGGGGCCAATAGAGAAGAACCTTCAGATAGTTTAATATGCAATTTGACGGTATGAAAATTAACAAGGATAATCTTGTACAAAGGTACACCACACATTTGTACGCAAACAGACCTTCAATAATACTCACATGCGTGGGAATGCGCACATCAAGGCACAGGCTCATGCATGAGCACAGGTGCCTAAATAATTACATACATGCAAATAGACACGCACTCACATTTCTATGTACGTGCACATTCATACATGCAGTCTCATATGCATACATTGCATTTCCATACCAAACACACATGCAAGCCCACATTGCACAATCACACGTGCACCCTCACAAACAGCCTTCTTCCTTCCTAAAACACAGCTTATTTTTGTTAATGGCTTTTTTATATGCGTGTCTGTGGTGTTAAAAATGTCAGCATAGCATTCCCCATAGCTCCCCGTGACCCCCTCCCTCCCTCTTCTCTCCTCGCTCCTTGTGCTCCCTCCTTCCACTCAGCATTGAACATGTGCCCCGGTGCCTTCAGAGGAAACCACGACTCTTCAATCTTTTTAGAACAACGTCCGCTCATCTCCTTCTACCTCTCCCTTACCCCCACCCCGTGTTGGTCCGTCACCTCTTGCTTTCGGAGACAGTTATATGGCTGCAATAAAGCACAGCAGCAATGCCCCATTCTCAGCTCTTCACAGCGCACTCTCTAGCTGTGCTGTGACAAAAGGAGAAGGAAGGGCCTCATCCCAATGCCAGGGGGCAGCCACTTATCCTGATAGCGGGGCACTTACTGGGCAATAGTATCTCGTCCCAAGGGTATTTACAGAAATGAGTATTTAATGGCAGATAAGCACATGCAGCCTGCCAATTTCCGGTCCAATTGGACATCAAGGCCCCATATAGGCACAAAGCTTAAGTGCACAAAGCTAGAAACTACTGCACATGCAACGCCACTCACACATGCAACGCCACTCACACATGCAACGCCACTCACAGATGCAACGCCACTCACACATGCAACGCCACTCACCCACGCAACGCCACTCAACCACGCAACGCCACTCACACATGCAACGCCACTCACACACACAACGCCACTCACACGCAACACCACTCACACACGCAACGCCACTCACACACGCAACGCCACGCACACACGCAACGCCACGCACACACGCAACGCCACGCACACACGCAACGCACTCACACATGCAACGCCACTCACATGCAACGCCACTCACATGCTACAAAAGCCATGTCCTTCCCAGAACGGAATCAAGCATCCGAGGACCGGACCGGTTTCGAGGTAACACCTCTCATCAGCCCGGCTAGCTTGACTCCAGTGGTGTGGAGTGCCTGGGACCCACGTCTGGGCATCCCCAGTACACTTATAGCGGAATTGCAAAAACAACAGGTGATGGACCGAATGAGGATCAATGTCACACATTCAACCCAGTCAAAAGATCTGGGTCCTAATCCATCGTTTTTTTGCACTCCACACCACCCTGGGTTAGACAATGGCGATATGCAAATCAGCTCTGACCCTGTGCCCCATGGGAACAGTCCAGTCCGAACTACAAAACGCACTCACACATGCAACGCCACTCACATGCAACGCCACTCACATGCAACGCCACTCACATGCAACGCCACTCACACATGCAACGCCACTCACACACGCAGCGCCACTCAACCATGCAGCGCCACTCAACCACGCAATGCCACACAACCACGCAACGCCACACAACCACGCAATGCCACACAACCACGCAACGCCACACAACCACGCAACGCCACACAACCACGCAACGCCACCCACACACGCAACGCCACTCACACACGCAACGCGACTCACACACGCAACGCCACTCACACACGCAACGCCACTCACACACGCAACGCCACTCACACACGCAACGCCACTCACACACGCAACGCCACTCACCCACGCAACGCCACTCACCCACACAACGCCACTCACCCACGCAACGCCACTCACTCAAAGCCACTTGCACCCATGCAGTGCCACTTTCACCCACACTGTGCAGTGCACAATAGGCCTCGCAGTAGGAAAGTTGGAGCTATTGGTTTTGTAAATGACAAAGCCCTTTATGTTTTTAAAATGAAAAAAAAATAAAAGGCATTGTTATTTGCAATTGTAATAGCTCCAACTTTCCTACTGCGAGACCTATTGGCAACGCCAGTGCTTGTTTATAAATGTCATTTTAAAGCACACACTTCACAACTTAGGTGGTAGCTCCCTTACAATACCTCTCAAAAATAATAAATGTGTCTCTTCAGGGAGCTTCAAATTATTCCATCAATCAAAGCCAATACCGGCTCACAGCACCCTTTACATTTGCAGATTGGCCCGTTGCACAATTTACATTTCTCTCAGGCAGTGCTTGTTTAGCTGTCTGCCCCATCCTCGGTTTCGCGTCACAGGAGACTCCCTTCCTTCACTGACGTCAATTCAGAAAAATGCCAGGTGGAGAGGAACTTGCAAAAACAACAAGTGATGGACTGAATGTGGATCAATGTCACACACTCCCCCAGTCAAAAGATCTGGGCCCAAATCCATCGTTTTTTTGCACTCCACACCACCCTGGGTTAGACAATGGCGATATGCAAATCAGCTCTGACCCTGTTGCCCCATGGGAACAGTCCAGTCCGAACTACAAAAGCCATGTCCTTCCCAGAACGGAATCAAGCATCCGAGGACCGGACCGGTTTCGAGGTAACACCTCTCATCAGCCCGGCTAGCTTGACTCCAGTGGTGTGGAGTGCCTGGGACCCACGTCTGGGCATCCCCAGCGCACTTAGGGCGGCAATTGCAAAAACAACAAGTGATGGACTGAATGTGGATCAATGTCACACACTCCCCCAGTCAAAAGATCTGGGCCCAAATCCATCGTTTTTTTGCACTCCACACCACCCTGGGTTAGACAATGGCGATATGCAAATCAGCTCTGACCCTGTTGCCCCATGGGAACAGTCCAGTCCGAACTACAAAAGCCATGTCCTTCCCAGAACGGAATCAAGCATCCGAGGACCGGACCGGTTTCGAGGTAACACCTCTCATCAGCCCGGCTAGCTTGACTCCAGTGGTGTGGAGTGCCTGGGACCCACGTCTGGGCATCCCCAGCGCACTTAGGGCGGCAATTGCAAAAACAACAAGTGATGGACTGAATGTGGATCAATGTCACACACTCCCCCAGTCAAAAGATCTGGGCCCAAATCCATCGTTTTTTTGCACTCCACACCACCCTGGGTTAGACAATGGCGATATGCAAATCAGCTCTGACCCTGTTGCCCCATGGGAACAGTCCAGTCCGAACTACAAAAGCCATGTCCTTCCCAGAACGGAATCAAGCATCCGAGGACCGGACCGGTTTCGAGGTAACACCTCTCATCAGCCCGGCTAGCTTGACTCCAGTGGTGTGGAGTGCCTGGGACCCACGTCTGGGCATCCCCAGCGCACTTAGGGCGGCAATTGCAAAAACAACAAGTGATGGACTGAATGTGGATCAATGTCACACACTCCCCCAGTCAAAAGATCTGGGCCCAAATCCATCATTTTTTTGCACTCCACACCACCCTGGGTTAGACAATGGCGATATGCAAATCAGCTCTGACCCTGTTGCCCCATGGGAACAGTCCAGTCCGAACTACAAAAGCCATGTCCTTCCCAGAACGGAATCAAGCATCCGAGGACCGGACCGGTTTCGAGGTAACACCTCTCATCAGCCCGGCTAGCTTGACTCCAGTGGTGTGGAGTGCCTGGGACCCACGTCTGGGCATCCCCAGCGCACTTAGGGCGGCAATTGCAAAAACAACAAGTGATGGACTGAATGTGGATCAATGTAACACACTCCCCCAGTCAAAAGATCTGGGCCCAAATCCATCGTTTTTTTGCACTCCACACCACCCTGGGTTAGACAATGGCGATATGCAAATCAGCTCTGACCCTGTTGCCCCATGGGAACAGTCCAGTCCGAATTACAAAAGCCATGTCCTTCCCAGAACGGAATCAAGCATCCGAGGACCGGACCGGTTTCGAGGTAACACCTCTCATCAGCCCGGCTAGCTTGACTCCAGTGGTGTGGAGTGCCTGGGACCCACGTCTGGGCATCCCCAGCGCACTTAGGGCGGCAATTGCAAAAACAACAAGTGATGGACTGAATGTGGATCAATGTCACACACTCCCCCAGTCAAAAGATCTGGGCCCAAATCCATCGTTTTTTTGCACTCCACACCACCCTGGGTTAGACAATGGCGATATGCAAATCAGCTCTGACCCTGTTGCCCCATGGGAACAGTCCAGTCCGAACTACAAAAGCCATGTCCTTCCCAGAACGGAATCAAGCATCCGAGGACCAGACCGGTTTCGAGGTAACACCTCTCATCAGCCCGGCTAGCTTGACTCCAGTGGTGTGGAGTGCCTGGGACCCACGTCTGGGCATCCCCAGCGCACTTAGGGCGGCAATTGCAAAAACAACAAGTGATGGACTGAATGTGGATCAATGTCACACACTCCCCCAGTCAAAAGATCTGGGCCCAAATCCATCGTTTTTTTGCACTCCACACCACCCTGGGTTAGACAATGGCGATATGCAAATCAGCTCTGACCCTGTTGCCCCATGGGAACAGTCCAGTCCGAACTACAAAAGCCATGTCCTTCCCAGAACGGAATCAAGCATCCGAGGACCGGACCGGTTTCGAGGTAACACCTCTCATCAGCCCGGCTAGCTTGACTCCAGTGGTGTGGAGTGCCTGGGACCCACGTCTGGGCATCCCAAGCGCACTTAGGGCGGCAATTGCAAAAACAACAAGTGATGGACTGAATGTGGATCAATGTCACACACTCCCCCAGTCAAAAGATCTGGGCCCAAATCCATCGTTTTTTTGCACTCCACACCACCCTGGGTTAGACAATGGCGATATGCAAATCAGCTCTGACCCTGTTGCCCCATGGGAACAGTCCAGTCCGAACTACAAAAGCCATGTCCTTCCCAGAACGGAATCAAGCATCCAAGGACCGGACCGGTTTCGAGGTAACACCTCTCATCAGCCCGGCTAGCTTGACTCCAGTGGTGTGGAGTGCCTGGGACCCACGTCTGGGCATCCCCAGCGCACTTAGGGCGGCAATTGCAAAAACAACAAGTGATGGACTGAATGTGGATCAATGTCACACACTCCCCCAGTCAAAAGATCTGGGCCCAAATCCATCGTTTTTTTGCACTCCACACCACCCTGGGTTAGACAATGGCGATATGCAAATCAGCTCTGACCCTGTTGCCCCATGGGAACAGTCCAGTCCGAACTACAAAAGCCATGTCCTTCCCAGAACGGAATCAAGCATCCGAGGACCAGACCTGTTTCGAGGTAACACCTCTCATCAGCCCGGCTAGCTTGACTCCAGTGGTGTGGAGTGCCTGGGACCCACGTCTGGGCATCCCCAGCGCACTTAGGGCGGCAATTGCAAAAACAACAAGTGATGGACTGAATGTGGATCAAAACGATGGATTAGGACCCAGTTCTTTTGACTGGGTTGAATGTGTGACATTGATCCTCATTCGGTCCATCACCTGTTGTTTTTGCAATTCCGCTATAAGTGTACTGGGGATGCCCAGACGTGGGTCCCAGGCACTCCACACCACTGGAGTGAAGCTAGCCGGGCTAATGAGAGGTGTTACCTCGAAACCGGTCCGGTCCTCGGATGCTTGATTCCGTTCTGGGAAGGACATGGCTTTTGTAGTTCGGACTGGACTGTTCCCATGGGGCACAGGGTCAGAGCTGATTTGCATATCGCCATTGTCTAACCCAGGGTGGTGTGGAGTGCAAAAAAATGATGGATTAGGACCCAGATCTTTTGACTGGGTTGAATGTATGACATTGATCCTCATTCGGTCCATCACCTGTTGTTTTTGCAATTCCGCTATAAGTGTACTGGGGATGCCCAGACGTGGGTCCCAGGCACTCCACACCACTGGAGTCAAGCTAGCCGGGCTGATGAGAGGTGTTACCTCGAAACCGGTCCGGTCCTCGGATGCTTGATTCCGTTCTGGGAAGGACATGGCTTTTGTAGTTCGGACTGGACTGTTCCCATGGGGCACAGCGTCAGAGCTGATTTGCATATCGCCATTGTCTAACCCAGGGTGGTGTGGAGTGCAAAAAAACGATGGATTAGGACCCAGATCTTTTGACTGGGTTGAATGTGTGACATTGATCCTCATTCGGTCCATCACCTGTTGTTTTTGCAATTCCGCTATAGGTGGAGAGGAACTGGCATCATGTGTCCCTTGACCCCTAAATGACATCACAGGAAGTGACATCAAATGACCCTTTAACATGAATACATAATCTGAAGAGACAAAGTCTGACCTTGTAGCAAAACTGAATCACAGGAAATTACATCATGGAAGTGGATGGAAAATGACTACCAGAACATCTCACTGTAGCAGGGCTACATGAAAAACCCTAAACACAAAAACAATACCACAAACCCTTCTAAAACTTCTCCAACAGAAGTAGTTGGTACCTGAGAACATACTCCCTTATAATGCTGCAGGAAAAATGAGCCCTTCTTAACTTTACACAATTTACATAGTGCGATGACTTTGATAAAACTCTACCAATGAGGCTCAGAAAGGTCCAATGGCAAACTAAGCGAAAATCCATATCATCTTTGAGAGCAATCTCCTAACAGTTGAACACCGTTCACGATCGAAGTAACCCGGACAGTGGAAACGTAGACAGGATACTATCATAGATACCTGGAATCTTCACCACAACCAAGAATTCAGGCCGTCCTCTCAGTCATCAGAAACTATGCAATCAATGACAGTCAGTGCCCTGGACGCCTGAAGGACTCCAGAATGTGGGCACAGTTTTGGATCTAAGCAATAACATATGATGACTATACCCGCCTCCACAGAGGACACCCTGAAACGGATGATCGTCTTGCGAGCCGCTACAAAAGTCATGGGAGGTCCGGTGCTGCGTTGTGGCCGTGGGTTCTACCAACTGAGCCCTGCCTCTGTAACTCGATTGCAATGATCGCAAAGTTCACCGCCTCGCTGACCCCCTCAAGCCTGCCACTACTGAGCGATCTAGCCGACACCCTGAGTTACCTCTGCGGCGGGCCTTTCCCGCCTCGCCCCATGCTGTGCTGGATGTGATCAACGAGGTGAAGGTGGGCCGATACACGAGGAGGACTCCTTGGCCCGGATGAGCCCCCATTACTCCGGATTTCCTGCATCATCGACGCTCTCGAGTGCTCCAACACGGACTCGATATCGTGCTCACAATGGCACTTCGGGTTGAGCGCCTGTGTAAACCCGGAGGTCCCTGCTGCCCTGCGATGCACTCTACATCCATTTAACTCCTGAGGCTGCTTTAACACGGTACGGACCCGCCTCTCGGGTCCCTCATGCTTCTGCCATTGCATCAGCTGATGCTTGAGCTCACCGATCCTCTTTATTCCTACAGACTTCACGGAGATCGGATTTGTCCCGGCAGGTCGCCCCTCACTCGGCTGAATAACACCTACCCAGTCGGTCTTTATACAGACTTCTTTTTGTCTCTCCTTATTGTCTCTTCCCTAGCTCCTATCCCCTCTCCCCTGAATCTCTCATCTTGCTTGCTAGTCTGTGTAGCCCCCTGTCCTTTGTTCCCTTTGACTAAGCACTCCTTCTCCCCCTGTTGGGGAAAGATCCAATATTTATACTCTGGAGTCTCAGCATACCCGCTGAGAGAGTCCAATGCGCCAAGGGAGCCACTCACAGCTGAGGTATGGTATGGCACCCCTTGCCAACGCACTCCCTCTCCCCTTTTTGGGGAAGGATCCAGTATGTAGGCCTTGGAGTCTCAGAGACCTCTCTGAGAGAGTCCACTGGGTAAAGGGAGCCTCCCGCAAAAGAGATAGGGAAGTGATACCACTTCCCCTGGGATCACAGCTTACTGGACTTTGGATGTTGCCTTGACTCGTCTACCGGTTTGTGTCCCTGTCACCCTTCCCCTCCTCTTCCCATGCTAGGTCTCTCACCCTCCCCTCCTCTTACATTATCTGTCTACCTCCCCTGCTCCAAACCCCCCTTCCCTGTATCTCTCACCTTGCCTGCTGTTTCCCCTTACGTAATTGTGCTTATTGTTTATCTCGACCTTACAAGTATCTATGTTGCCATGCTCTAAGAACTGTGTAACCTTTGTAACGATGTAACCTGTAACTATGATCTGATGCTCATGTAAAGCGCTCTGATACCTCCGGGTCTAGCCAGCGCTATATAAAACCTTTAAAATAAATAAATAAATAAAATCTAACTGGTTATATTGTCCAAAGCAAGACTCAGGTGTTCTCGTTACAACTTTGACTAGATACCTATACCTCCGACAAAGATTAATAGTGACTCTCTCTCTCTGTGCAATCATTTCTTTAACTATTTGACTGCACTACATAACAAGCACAGTAAGCAGGGTTTAACTTTGAGAACTGGTGCCATTCTTCATACAGAGTAACAAATCTGCTATTTTGATTAGAAAGGACATAGCCCTCCAGCTTTGCATATAAATTGAAGGGCATGACTGAACACGATTTTAAGTAATTAAAAGGTGTCTTGTCATTACACCGGACATATGTTTAAATTCTGAAAAGGTTAAAGCGAGACTGGGATGTGCTTTCATTTTTAAAGTGAAGTGACTGCAGCAATAAACCAGGCCAAAACATAACAGCATTTATGTGAGACCTTGCCGACTGCAAGATTTCCTCAGGCATGGGCACTGGCACGCAATACATGAAAGTTTCTGCTTACATTATTCTATGTATTCACCCTTTTTAATCCTATTATTAGTTGAATCAAAATGCAGCATTCGTGCAATATGTATATAAAATATTAAATCAGTATTTTATCAGAGACTGCATGTGCCTGAACTACAGAAGCACAACACGGTGCATGCATTTTCTGATATCTGCTCATAAAACCGCAAATTTAATAGAATGAGTTTTTTCGAAGTTATTAATTAGCTAAAGTCACAGGCTGCGTAAAAAGTACAACCCTTTAAACTGGTGGAGCTCGAAGATTAAGCATGGGCGAATTTTGCGAATCTGGCGTTCGCGAATTTGCGTATTTGCGAACTCGCAATCCGCAAAATCCGCGAACTCGCGAATTTACTGATTTTTTTTTGTGTTCTCAAGGGTTTCTGCCAGTTTGCGAGGGTTTTGTACCAGTTCGCAATTGCAAACTTACTTGTCGGCTCGCAACGGTCATGACTTTTTTTGTTTCTACGTCTGGTTCATCATCACAGGTTCAGAGCACCCTCTGTTTCATCACTGCAATCCTCTGATTCATCACTGTAGATTATGGGGGGAGGGAAGCAAGCACACCTGCCCTGCTTCAACTGACATGAATTAATTTGGGGTTGATTAATGTGTCCCTGAATTTAAACTTCCTGTCTGGCACCTGCTTCCTTATCTGTAATTTGCTTTCTGTTGCAGTGTAATTTTTTTTCCAATGACCTTTGTGGCCTACTTGTAGCTATTCTATGAGCCTGCTGTGAGGGTCAGAGCAGGGTCATAGAATAGTTGCAAGTAGGCAACTGAACTCTGGAGGGGCCCCTCAGGAAGCACTACAGGGAATGGTTACTAATGATGAGTTTGAACTTATGCACCTGCTGAGTGCTTTCAGTTTTGCAAAACTCGTTTTTCTGCAGAACAGCAACTGTAATGCCCCAAACAAACTTACTTCTGAAAGTTGATTTCTAATCCAAAAGTGATCCAAAGAAAGTCAAAAAGGCCTCAAATCCAAAAAAGTGCAGGCAAATGTCAACCTGAGGAGTTATTCTGATAAAAATCATCATTTTCAGAAGGTTTATGCTGCTTGCTGGTGGATTTCTTGTGCAGAATTGCAAATTTTGTAATTTCGCGAGTGCAAGATTGTTGCTGCCCGCCGCATCTACATGTTCGCAATTGCGAACTCTCGCGATGCGTCGCCAAACTCCCGCGGCAAGATCTAAAATGGCGCAGCACTCGCAAAATATCGAGAAAAACAACTCGGCAAACGCTGATTGATGGTAAGTGAACGCCGCACGACGCAATATTGTGTCACCAAGCAAAAAAATCCGCTGCGTGCGAATTTGCGGATTTTCGGTAAATTCGCGAGAGTTCGCGGATTGCGATTTTACCGAAAATCAGCAAAATCCACGAGCGGAATGGATTTTCCGCCCATGCTTATCGAAGATGCCAAGGTCGCTTATGAGCTGCGCACACCTCTCAATTGCAGCAACCTCACACACAAGTTGCACCTACAATCCCACTAACCACTTCAAAGTCTTTCAATCAAAGAGAGATTGGAAGTTTACTTCTGGAATATTTCACTTTGGGCCTCCATTTTTTATTTAATTGTTCTTGCCCGTGCCCCTATTCCCCATGTTCCTATAAGTCTTGCGGTCCCAAAGAGGAAAAATACGTTACCCAAGGCTGCCTTGACTTAACTATGCTCTGCAAATAAGGACTCTAAATGTAAGGCGTGCACATGGCTTAGCTCTGGCCTGACTCCCTTTGTTGGCCGCCTTTTTGCGCATAACACCAGTGCACATGCAACAGGAATACGCACTAAAGCTACTCATGCGCTGACGTAATGCATGACATCATAGTCAGCCACTAACCCCTCCACTAAGTTTGAGGTCTTTGTTAAGAGAGGAGCTAACTGAAAAATACATTGAGGAGCCCAAGTTGTTTGGTACCTCCACGTCGGCCCCAGCTCATATATCACTTCATACCACTCTGCTTCTGTGGCAACCTTTGATGGCTCCCTGAAGCATAGTCTCCAGTACCTGCCTCAAGTGGCTCTGACTCTTCGGTGGTGAGCCCCAGACCGGAAGAGCAAAGCAGCAGCAATATTATCAGTCCGCATGGCTGTTCCCCCATCGCCTACAAATCCGTTACTATCACAATTCCACACGTTATAGCGCAGCACGTGCCACAGGTTCCACGCTACAGCAAGAGCGTAGAACCACTGTCATTATTTGGAATGAGCTGGGTGCGTTCATCAAGTAATAGGTAAAATTGTGGCGACCATCTTGGTGCAGCATAACTTTGAATTTAGTTTAATAAGAACTGCCAAAGCTCACACTATACTTTGCGATAAGCGGAATCTCTGCATACTTAGAAAAGAAACACTCGGCACGCGCTTCATGCGCTGAGGGAGGCTGCAGAACGCAATTCCATACGTCGCTTGGCGACCGAAAGACTGTCTCCTCGACTAAAAGAAATTGGGAAGGAAAGGACAGACAAGCCAGGCAGGTAGTGGTGCGCGCGCTCTCATGTTGCTGGTAACTGCATGGAAGGAACAAGCCCGGGAGTGGTGCATGTGTGCATGCACGGGCAGTCTGCTCAATTTCAAGCACAGCACTCGTGCTTGTGGCACACCCCTGCTCGCTCCCGCAAGGTGGATGCCGCCACAAGCACAAGTGTGTGATTGAAAATTAGCAGAGCAACGGCTAAAGGTCCTCCTATGCAGCACATGCGCGCTGCCTAGGTGAGACCTAAAAAGCTGCCCGCAGCTGAATAAATGAAACCATGGCACACGTGAATCTCGTAGGGGGCGGGGCAACAGAGCACAATGTGTTTTTGCCCTGCAGCGCCAAAAGAATGTTCTTGACTGAAGTCTTAGATTTCGCAGGGTTCACCATGGTAAAGAAAGAGTGCCTCAGTTGCTGGATACTAAGCAGTAAATAGGCCAGGAATTCCCCACGCAGGCTGCTTGTATTTAGTTAGCCAGGGAGTCCCTCTCATGAATCCCAGTGTGTCGAGGAACTAAGTAAATGTGTGACTAATGCATTTTAGTGCAGTGATAAAGCCACCAGCACCAAAATGCGTTAGTTTAAAGTCTGATGCAAGGTACTTGGCAGGGCTAAAATGACATGTCCACACAACGTTAGGTATAAAGGAATGACACGCAGGAAGATAAAAAAACTGAAATTAAATTAAATACTAGTATTTGTAAAGCGCACAGCTACCTCCTAAGTGGTGTCCCCGCGCTAGGGGCCGTCGGAAAGATTAAGCAAGCTATTGCCCAGAGTCATATGGCTCTAGGCTAACCTGCCGCTGGCACCGGGGATCAACCCGTTGAACCCCGTAGTCCAGAGTCAGGCACCCTGGCTGCTGTGCCACACCTCTTCCTTAATGCGAGTACAGAAGTAACATTAGATGTAAAAATGATAACACGCATTAGTAACCACTACTTTACCAAGCCCACTTTCTATGCCTTAATATCGGCTTGCTCACTTTCTTTTGCAGATTTATATAGTACGAACTCAACCTGAAGGTATTATAGCGCTTTACATGAGCACCAGTTACCTTACACAAGAACGCATTCATTATAATGAGTCTTTCCCTACATCAGCCTCCCCATAAACAATTCGGCCCTCATGAACCTTGTGTTCTTAAACCAGCTTTAGAAAGAGCATAGCTTCAATCCAATGCCCATCCCCTGGCCGACGACCACAAGGTCCCGCGAGCCTTGAGCAATTGATCGAATACACTTACCAACTCAAACTTAACCTCCGCCTAGACGATAGTGTATCCATCCAAAAGGCACCTGAGAACAAGCTTAGCACGCGTCCCACTTAGAATGCCTCCCATCTGGCTGCACGCCGCAGGCCTGCTTCCACGTGGCACAATGGAAAATATTTACGTGTATCCTTTTGATAGTGATAACGCCATAAAAGGTGGCTTCCTTGTGACAAACGCTTTGTAGTAACCCCAGCTCCGTAACGTGAAGCCTTCGCGCTTGACCAAGCCGACGCCTGCCACCACAGAAACAAGCTGCTCACAGCGCATGCCATCATGTCGCCATCCCCGATCCTGTTCCGTCCTGCGAGTTCCGGATTCAGTCTATTAGGAAGTATTGGTCAAACTCGGCTTAATCAAACTTAGGAGCATATTAACAAGGGGGCTTTCGAAAATTATTGCCGCTTTTGCGGGCGTTTTCGGACGAAAAGCAGCGATAATTCTAGCTCCCTATTAGCAAGGACACGCTAACGCGTGTTTCCATGCTACTTCGCCCTTTCCTTCAACGCCCAGCTTTGCATCTCTAATGAGATGTAAAGTGGGCGTTCCACCCCAGGACAACAGGAGAAATGTCGCTAAGCGACATTTCTCCTATTATCAAGCCTCACGCAAAGCAGCATAGCGACAAGAAAAGTAGCGATAACCTCTGTTGTTTTTGCACTTGAAACTGACTTAGCCATGATATCCTATGGAAGGTGGATATCATGGCTAAGTATGTGAGGCCCTATCAGCAAGCTATCGCTAAAAGTTGTGTGATTATCGCTGGATTTCCAGCGATAATCACACAGTTAGGCAGCTTGCACTCTGAATTTTATCGCTGTGGAGATAAGCGTTGCTGATAGCATGCTATCTCCACGATAAAATTCAGAGTTGGGTGGCGATAATTATCCTAGCACTAAGTGCACTTAGCAATAATTATCACCCCCTCTTGATGATATGCCCCATAGTGTCTTGTGATGAGGTTCCGTCTAGCGCATTCCACTGTGATGGCCAATTTAGAGTACTTCCACATGCAAAACAGGAGCACAAACGTTTGATACCCCTAGGGAAAAAAACGCCCTCGGCCACATGACACTGTCTACAATGGGGTACAACTGTGTTGGTATGATGCGGTCAATCACTTTGTAAGATCCGGTCAAGGGCACGAACGTGCGAGGCTCACTCACTGGATCTTTGAATGCCTTCAGGGCTGTAACTATGAATATGAGTTTACAACTGATCCCTACGGTCACCTCAAATCATTGTTGTACAAATCAATGTCACCCCATACCCCCATGACTGGCTAGCAGAGCAGGACAGCTGCACGGTGCCCAACCGCTATTTGAAAAGGCAGAAATGCTCCTGGTAAGGGAGCGTGGGGGCCTAGGGGCAAGCCATGCCTCTGCATTTACCCCCAAAAAGGCCAGACTCATGCCTCTAAAGACCCCGAGGCATAAGCCTTCGATCTCAAATCTCTGCCCCTCACCGTGTCGCCTTCGGAATAAACAGGCTCGCATCAATGCGCCCTCCATGGTTCAAAACCAAAACCTCCCAGAGCTGGGGCGGAGACTCCCTGGCTTCTCAATTCCTTCTGTGCCACTGCACAGTGCTCAAACACATGTGTTTTCCTTGGTAGCTTCAAGGCCGCTCTTTCAACCTCAGCATTCGCCCAAAGAACTTGAAAACAGCCTTTTGAGACCCAAGACTTTCGGTAGCCTTGGGATGGGAAGGGGGAAGCTTCCAGCAACAGATGGCAGGAAGGTCCTAGAGGTTTCTCCTACTTCAAAGGCTGGCAACAGGTATAAACAATGCACCCCCAAACCCTTCTTCAGTTCACTCCTGGATGGACACACAGAAGTCCTGCCTTGTATTCCAGAGGCCTGCCCTACTGCTTGAAGACTGCTTTGTGCTCCATAGAACTGCCCTGCTGCTTGAGGCCTGCGTGTACCCGTAGACTACTGCCCTGCTCCTTGAAGCCCTCTCTGTACCCTCAGAGGCCTGCCCTGCTGCTTGAGGCCTGCGTGTACCCGTAGACAACTGCCCTGCTCCTTGAAGCCCTCTCTGTACCCTCAGAGGACTGCCTTGCTGCCTGAGGCCTTCCTGTCTGCTTGAACCAAGAACTAGCGGAGTGACCCCAAGGGCTAGTTGGCTGGGCTCCTCTTTTGAGATACAGGGACATAACAAAATCCTTGAACCAGCCTCGGTGATTCCTGACCACCAAGTGGTCCCCAACCAGTCATAGGCCCTTGAAAGGAGTGATAACGGTGCTAAACCTGCCTAGCCTTATAACCTGGGACTTAGAGAATTGTTCACTAAAAATTAGCCTGTGAACTGACAGTGACCTGGATCTACCTGCTTGCCGATCCGGTCGAGGTGCATCGCTATTCGCCCTGACTTTGAGTTAGCTCCTGCTATGTTCTTCTCTACAGCAACTAAGACTGTTAAGCGGGCCATCCCAGGAAAGGTATCTAGCCTTGTGAAGACTTCATCTGCAACAGCCTGCAGCTTTGTCCCATTGGAGAAATTGACTTCCAAAAAAGAGACTAAGTTCGAAAGTAGAAATTTTCACAGCAACTTCTTCCATTGGCCCCCCGATGATAACAGCTCTTACTCGGACACCGCCAGCTGCCTCGCCAAACTGAACTTTACCTTCTCAGACATTTTTCTGCAAACATTATTTTAGGTTCCTCAGGTAAGACAAAAAACCAGGCCTAATCCTCTCTGTGTAGCCAAACCGCGCTCCTTCGCTACAGCTTTGTTCTATTTTTGTGCTGTTTTTCACTTTAAACTTAAAACAAAATCATAATTCTGGTTCTAGTGATTGGATTTCATTTGTTTTGGTGTCATTCTATTTGTCAAATCCAACTCTATGTTTCTAAATTGGCGTGGGATTTTTCTTGTGATGTGTTTTCTGCTTGTGTGCGGCATAAATACTAAACACAGTTTAACCTGACTGGTTTTGTGCCAGGCTAACACAGGGTTAAGCACAGGCTAATTTTGTGATTTTTGTGGTTCACCCTGACCAGGACCATGGTTGTTGCTTGAGTTGGGCTCACACCTCCCTCGACCAAAATCATTATTTCCCACAGCATGCAAAAGTAGATTGGCACTATTATTTGCCGCACATTGCATTGTGTAGCATACAGTGTGTGCACATGTATACTTAAGCACGTTTCAGTATAGTACAGTTGGACCTCAGTATCTTTCCATCCTTTTCTCAGGCTGTCCCTCATTCTTGTCCAGGGAAATCATCTTTGCTGGTCCTTTTTAAAGCCACAGATTGACACAGAGTTTGGTACCTCTCTAACCTCCTTCTCTCATCCCATCCAAAATAATTTGGGAAAGTCAATAATTCCTGCACCATTTGCAGCTTTTAGGGAAATCTGAACACCACTGGTGGTTGCCATTCTTTGCATCTGTCTATTCCAGTACCTGCCATTCTCTCATTTAATCTCTTTTTCTCCTTCACCTCTAGGCCTGTGAACTTTGACTTTGTTGCTCGCCGGGGCCACTTGGTCAAGGTTCTCGTCACGCCTCATGTCCAGAATGGCTGGAAGTTGGCATGCACCCTGTTCCGTGGGTCCTACTACTTCTTGGAAATTGAAGATAATGAAGACTTCTCTGATGACGTAGATCGCATCAACTACATCGGGCACAAGTTTGAACAGTACATGACCTCAGGTACCAGAGCGGGCCTTCAAGTGGAGCCCGGAGGAGGGTTGGCCCATAGGTTGGTCTTCTGATAGGATGACATCTCTAAAAAGCTGGTAGGGTTTAGATAGACCCATCTATTTGAGTATTTTTCTATGATGACTAAAATGTAATGCTATTTGCTCTACACATAAAAGCAACCCCGGGCTATATTCGCTTTCCAGGTGCCCGTAGACACGGCTGCTCTTGATGCCCCTGCCTGCTAGTCTCCCTTGGCCCCCTGGAGGTTCATGATCTTTATTTTTAACCCTAGCCTTGGAATGTGGAAAGCATTATAATTATTGTAAACAGCCTCTACCCTTACAAATACAGCCTGAGCAGATGTATTTGGATATGACCCAAGAGGGACCAAATGCCTTAGTATGGTGGATGATGCCGGCTCCGCTCTGAAGATTCTATATAGTGTGGGACGGTGTAGTGAGGGTGTTCAGCAGAGTAGGCCACTGTTCTGCTGGTCCTGCAGGGTAGTGCCCAAGATGAGGCAGACCTGGGTAATATGAATCCAAGAGCGGTGGGCTCAGCTGGTCTCATTACTCAACCCTCATAGCATAGCTGATAAGGTAGCCCCTGCAGGAGGGTCACTGTGCTACTTAGTGTACATGTTGTAGGTCTGAGGTTTTTACGGAGAGTACCATTAAATTGTTCCCACACAGGCATCTCAATGTCTTTGTTATTAAATCAAACATACTTCCAATGCTAGAACAGGTACTAGTAAAGAAGAAGGGGCTTCTGGTCGGTAGGATATGCCTACACTGGGTTTCTTCTCACCTCCTTTCTTTTGAGTGAAGGGTCACTAACCTCTTGTAGAGAAAGAGGACCACATGCAGGGTTTTTAATTTCCATGGGTGGGGGATGTTCAGAGAGGAGACAGGCATTGTCCCCCTCCAACTTACCTTCACCCACGTAGCCTCCTATGCACCCCGAATCTGATATAATTTATCAAGGTCGCCCTTGACCTCTAAAGTTGGATCCATATGCCGAACTTTGATGAACCATTTGAAGGGAAGTACATAGACAGGACGAAGATGTCCAAAGCACCTATCAATACTGGTCGTGGTTCACAACCGACTTCTAGAGGCACAGTACAACATTTCTGCTACACCAACATGTCAATAAAATCCTATTTACAAAGGATAAGGTGCATACAATGAAAGTACTATCCTTCAAGCTTCAAACTTGTTTCCTTTGCATTGCCTTTCAGATAGTCCAGACCAAGCCCCAAACCCCTCACAAGTTCTGGATGTCAACGAATCATTTTACTCCATGGTGAAGGCATCTGTCAAGAACCACTCCCTGCTCCTGAGTACCGAGGTGGACTGCGAGGACCCCTTAGTCCATCACCTGAAGGCTCCCGCCTGTTACGTGGAACTGAAAACCCGCCCAATGCGAGGAGACCCCGGGGACATTTCAAGGTCAGATTACTATTTACAGCGTGTTGATTAAGGGCTGCACCCCAGTCTAATACTCACTAATATGTATGTCGTCCACCCAAGGCCGGGGACAGCAAAGTTACAGAATATTGCTCAAACCATAAGTGGTTTGGGGATCTCTTCTGTGACAATCTTCTGAATTAATGCTTGGTGTTTGAGGGTTCTGAGGGGTGCCAGGAACACATCCCCTTGGTGATCTTGAAGGGCAATCTCATGATTTCGGGTAGTATCAATGTCTGTTTGTTTTGATGATCCTGTGGTAGAATGAGCTAATTATAGGGCTCTCGGGATGGTGCTAGTGTCTCTCCCCTTGGTGATCTGTGGTGAAATGGTCTCATTGGGGTTTCCAAGTGGTGCTAAGCTATTTTTCCTTTGGTGATCATATAGTAGAATGCTCTTTTTCATTGGGTGGTGGATACGTCTCTCTCTCTCTTCCTCTTCCTCCTCCTCCTCCTCCTCCTCCTCCCCCCTTCTTTGGCAGTCCTCTTGTAGGACGCTCTCATTATGATGGCTTCTGGGTGATGTTAGGTTCTCTCGCTCATGTTTGGTGAGCTTGTGGCAGCATTCTTTCATTATAGAGGCTTCTGGATGGTGTTAGGTTCTCTCTTTCTGTTCTTTTGTGAGCGTGTGGTTGTGTGCTTGTTTTATGGTGACTCCTGGGTGGTGGTCGGTTCTGTCACTCGTTTTGGTGGGCTTGTGGGAGTAGGCTTCCATTGCAGAGGTTTCTGGGTGGTTTTTTGGTATTTTCTTTCTGTTCTTTTGGGGGCTTGTGGTAATATTCTTCTATGACAGTTGCTTCTGGGTGGTGGTAGTTACTCTTTCTCTTCTTTTGTGGGCTTGTTTCAGTATGGTTCCATGCTTCTGGGTGGTGTTTGGTTCTCTCACTCTTGTTTGGTGGGCTTGTGGTAGTATGCTTCTGTTATGGTGGCTTCAGAATCTCACCTCTTTGGTAATGCAATGGTGGAACGCTCTTTTTATGGAGATTTCCTGGTTGTGTTAGAGTAAATCTTCGTGGTCATATTGCTGAAGAATTCCCTCCTTGAGGTGGTTCTGTGTTGTGCTTGATGGTCTCTGTTTTGGTAATCCTTCTGAAGACTGGCGTTTTCCCAGCCGTGGTACCCGCCAATAACTACCCCACACACAGAGCTTAGTAATACACGTCTTTATTCATCTGCATGTAGCTGCAAACTCAACATTCTAAAGCAGCCTTTACTGCAATACACTCTATTTATTACGTCATAGCTCTACAGAGATCATCAGGAGTGAAAAAGGTTCTTTCCTAGTTAATTCGCAAGACACTCCCAGGCACATGCATCAAAGCTTTTTGCGATTGCAAACAGTGCGAATCCCAAAAATCGTCTGTTTGCAATCGCAAAATTAGCTTTTGCGATGCATGAAACAACTTGCCACTCGCAATTTCATTTGCGATTTCTATATTGCAATTGCATTCAAGGAATCGCAAATTTTGATTCCTTGAATGCAATGCAAGATGCCTTTTAAAATGCATTCGGTGGAGTTTGCGCTACATGAAACTGCAAAACAAAATTCATCTCCCCCTCCCCCTCTGCACTTTTCTACCCTCATCCCTTTTGACGCTTCCTCCAGCTGCAAGTTTCGCCAATTTCACCGCTTGTTTGTTATTTTGCAGTTTTAGATAGTGTGAAGTGGACCCAGCGGCTTTGGGGCACTTTGTATGAGCACCCGTTACATTAAACAAGACCAGATTCACGGGGAGCTTAAATGATTTGCCTAGAATCCCAGGTTATTGAGCTGAAGCCGGGACTCCAACTAGGTTTCCCAGCTGTGACCTTATTGCCACATTCTCTCATCATCTTCATCACTGGTTCTTCACACTCTCCATGGACATGTCGCACTCATCTCCTCAAGTTGTCTTTTCAGAGAGGCCAAAGAATGCAAAGGGAAATCGCCAAGATGTGCACGCGTTGCATTGCAAGCAATGCAACGCGCGCACTTCTTAGCTGCAAAAAGCTCTGCCGATGGTATTAGGTCTCCTCCTATGCAGTGAATGCGCGCTTCGTAGGACGAGAACTAAAAAGGGGACTTGAGGAGTACCAGACCATATTAGATTTAGTGAGTATTACCACATCGTTTCCAAACAATACCAATGACCAGGCCTGCACTCTCTTTATCACTGCTCGCTTCATTGCAGCAATTAAAACTTGTACTTACACCACCAGCATTCCTGTGCGGCTTCACAAATTGTATATGCACAATCCGGTCAGTGTTCCCAAATGCCATTAATTTGTCAACGTCCAAAAACACGGAGTTTGTCACAGATCTCGGTTGCTGCTCAGATCTACGTGGCACCATTTACATTTAAGACAACATACAGCAGTACTATTGTCCCCTGTGTGCACCCGTCATTGTGTGGGGCTATCTCAAGACTGTTCCGTGAAAAGCACCTCATTGCTGGGTCCCAAAGCCCTCCCCAGCTCCTTACTTCATCAGAAGTCATGCCATGCTGGTGCACCTAAGTTCGTCCTCTCTCTGCCCGTTGGTACAAAGGTACTGTGGCAGGGGGTGGGGTGAGGGGAGGGGGGGGGGGGAGACTCAAATACTCCTCGGAGTGCATGGTGCTGCCGGAAGGATGTAGGCCAATTACCGACGGTACGGGGGGTGGCCATAATAATGACGGCATGCTCCTGCGGTGTGCTCAGCCCAAGGGTGCAGAGGGGAATGTAGTTGAGAAGCCCAGGGCGGACAGGAGTTTGAACCTCGCCTGGGGTTTGGAATGTTGTTAGACATCCATAACCCATGTGGAATATTTCTAAACCTAATAATAGAATGTGTGAAGTAATTGTCACAGTGTACTAGAGGTAGCAACTTTTATTACTGCCGCACTCAGATTTCTTTACAAAGCATTCTTTATATTTATGCTCCACTATAGGAAGGTCCAGTGAACTAACTTCTAACTCCAAGTAGGGATTTGTGCACTCCTATAGCACTGAAGTAGTGGTAAGGACTGATGTAATGTGTCTCAAGCCCACACGAATCATCACCAATGATTCCACCTGCCGCACGGCCCCCGTGTGCCTGGTCTCCAGCACTGCTTCCTGCTTGCTGCCGCCGCTGCCTCCAGGGACTCCGCTCTCAGGCCTTCCCCCTCGCCGCCACCTACCCTCTCCTTCCCGCCGTTTCCTGCCTTTCCCGACCCCCGCCGCTGCTCCCCCGCGGCCCCACCCCCTTCCTCATCCCCGATCCCCATTCGCCGCCCCGCTCCCCCCTCCCAGCTGCTCCTCCCTCCCAGTTGACCACATATAGCTGGGACCGCACGGCAGTGAGCTGTGACCCTTCCAGGTCGCTCCACCTGCCGCACGGCCCCCGTGTGCCTGGTCTCCACCGCTGCTTCCTGCTTGCTGCTGCCGCTGCCTCCAGGGACACCGCCCTCAGGCCTTCCCCCTCGCCGCCACCTCCGCTCTCCTTCCCGCCGTTTCTTGCCTTTCCGAACCCCCGCCGCTGCTCCACTGCGGCCCCGCCCCCTTCCTCATCCCCGATTCCCATTCGCCACCCCGCTCCCGCCTCCCAGCTGCTCCTCCCTCCCAGTTGACCACATATAGCTGGGACCGCACGGCAGTGAGCTGTGACCCTTCCAGGTCGCTCCACCTGCCGCACGGCCCCCGTGTGCTTGGTCTTCACCGCTGCTTCCTGCTTGATGCCGCCACTGCCTCCCAGCTGCTCCTCCCGCCCTCCATGTATGGCAGAGTCCGCGCGTACGTGCAGCGTCCACGCGCAGGGGGTGCGCCAATTGTGTGCCGAAGGCGCGCCAAAGGCAAGCCCGTCTGCGCCCGACCGCGCCTGGACCGTGCCCAGCGCCAGACCCTCTGGCCCCCGAAGATGCCAGCCCACCCGCCGGACTTACAACTACGCCACCCTCAACCCACTCAACACCGGCCTGATCCCCGGCTGCCACCGAGCCACCCCAGGACGCACCCACGGACCCTTCACCTGCCAATCCTGCAAGTTCTCCTGCATCCTGACCTGCACCGCAACTGCCGAGACGCGCACCGGCAGCAACCACCTGAAATGCATCCTGCTCAACACCCGCTCCGTCCACAGGCACGCCGTGGAACTCTGGAACCTCCTCGACACCACATCTCCAGACGTCGCCTTCCTCACGGAAACCTGGATAAACGCCTCCTCAGCACCCGACATCGCCATCGCCATCCCGGATGGATACAAGATTACCCGGAGAGACCGCGTCAACCAGACTGGAGGAGGCATCGCCATCGTCCACAAGAACACCATCCGCATCACGACCAACTCCGACGACACCCTCACAGCCGCCGAACACCTGCACTTCCAGATACACACCGACCCCAAGACCACCCTCAGAGGCACCCTCATCTACAGACCCCCGGGAACACGCGCACAATTCAGCGAAGACATCGCCGACTTCATCAGCCCGCACGCCCTCCCCTCCGCTGACTACATCCTCCTCGGGGACCTCAACTTCCACCTGGAGAACAACAACGACCGCAACACCACCACCCTGCTGGACAACCTCGTCAACCTCGGACTCAAGCAACTGGTGACCACCCCCACCCACTACGCCGGCCACACGCTTGACCCAGTCTTCTCCTCCAGCAAGGACATCTCCTTCAGCCACGCCTCCGGACTCCACTGGACAGACCACAGCTGCATCCACTTCAGCTTCAGCAAGACCACGCACCACTACCACCCGCAACAGGTCCCCCGCAGAATCTGGAACAGGATCACAGCCGACCAGCTCACCACATCCCTGAGCCAGAACCCTCCCGCCAGCTCAGCAAACCCCAACCAAGCTGCCAACAACCTCACAAAGGGGATCAGCAACTGCGCAGACGACCTCGCTCCACTGAAGACCCCCCTCCCGCCAGACCCGGCACCAAGAAATCATCCTGGTTCACCGACGAACTCAAGAGCTCCAAGAAGAACTACCGGGACCTCGAGAAAGTCTGGCGCAGAGAG
The DNA here is from genome assembly GCF_964263255.1 of Lissotriton vulgaris. Taxonomy (NCBI): domain Eukaryota; kingdom Metazoa; phylum Chordata; class Amphibia; order Caudata; family Salamandridae; genus Lissotriton; species Lissotriton vulgaris. The sequence continues at coordinate 31,306,981 of NC_141693.1, forward strand.
CCAACTACAGACAACATGACCACCCTCAAGCTCGCTACTCGAAAACATCACCAGCTGATCCACACCACCAAGAAAACCGCATTCAAGGAACGACTAGACAACGCCTACAACAGCAAGGAACTCTTCAACATCGTCAAAGAGCTCTCCAACCCCAGCGCCGGAAACAACAACATCAGTCCCTCGCAAGACCTCTGCAACTCGCTTGCCATGTTCTTCCACAACAAGATCGCAGACATACACAACAGCTTCAGCACACAGCCAACGCACCTATACAACCGTACCAACGCCCCCCACCACCACCCTCCGCGCCTGGACCCCGGTCAACACTGAAGACACCATCCGCACGATGAACACCATCCACTCCGGATCTCCAACCGACCCCTGCCCCCACCACGTCTTCAACAAGGCCGACTCCGTCATCGCGCCCCATCTACGGGACATCATCAACGCCTCCTTCGACACCGCCACCTTCCCAGAGAGCTGGAAGCACGCCGAACTCAGCTCCCTACTGAAGAAACCATCAGGGGACCCCACCGGGTTTAAAAACTACTGCCCCATCTTGCTCCTTCCGTTTCCTGCCAAAGTCATCGAGAAGACCGTCAACAGACAGCTGGCCGCCTTCCTCGAGACAAATGGATCCCTCGACCACTCGCTGTCCGGCTTCCGGGCCAACCACAGCACTGAGACTGTCCTCATCGCAGCCACCGATGACATCTGAGCCCTGCTCAACAACGGGGAAACAGCGGCCCTCATCCTCCTGGACCTCTCCACGGCATTCGACACGGTCTGCCACCGCACCCTAGTGCAGCGTCTCAACAACATTGGAATCACTGGAGTGGATCATCTCCTTCCTCGCCGGAAGAACACAAAGAGTCCGCCTCCCCCCGTTCAGATCCGAGGCCACTGAAGTCATCTGCGGCGTACCACAAGGATCATCACTCAGCCCCACGCTGTTCAACATCTACATGAGCCCCCTTGCGGCCATCGCACACCAACACAACCTCAAAATCATCTCCTACGCCGATGACACCCAGCTGATCCTCTCCCTCACCAACGATCCCGCCACTGCCAGAACCAACCTACAAGAAAGGAATGAAAGACGTAGCCGAGTGGACGATGAACAGCTGCCTGAACCTGAACTCAGATAAGACGGAAGTCCTCATCCTGGGATCATCGCCCTCCGCCTGGGACAACTCCTGGTGGCCCCCTGCCCTGGGCAGCGCACCCAAACCTACAGACCACGCACGCAACCTGGGCTTCATCCTGGACTCCCCCCTCTCCATGACCAGACAAGTCAACGCCGTCGCCTCGTCGTGCTTCAATATCCTACGCATGCTACGTAAGATCTTCCGGTGGATCCCCAGTGATACCAGGAAGATGGTCCCCCAGGCCCTTGTCACCAGCCGACTGGACTACGGCAACTCCCTGTACGCCGGAACCACAGCCAAACTACACAAAAGACTTCAGCGCATTCAGAACGCCTCAGCACGCCTCATCCTGGACATTCCCCGACACAGCCACATCTCTGAACACCTGAGAAACCTGCACTGGCTCCCCGTCAGCAAGAGAATCACGTTCCAACTCCTCACCCACGCACACAAAGCTCTCCACAACAAAGGCCCAAGATACCTCAACGACTGTCTGACCTTCTACACTCCCACCCGCCAGCTACGATCGACCAGCCACACCCTCGTCGCCGTCCCCCGCATCCGAAGAGCCACAACGGGAGGAAGATCCTTCTCATACCTGGCTGCCAAGACGTGGAACTCCCTCCCCATTCACCTCCGCCTGACCCAAGACCACCTCTCCTTCAGGAAGCAACTCAAGACCTGGCTGTTCGAGCAGTAGCGGACCCCGTCCCCCAAGCGCCTTGAGACCCTCCGGGTGAGTAGCGCGCTATACAAATGCTTTGATTGACTGATTGATTGTATCTGCTTATTTGTAGTGGGGACCAGAAAAAGGTGATTATATGGTTCTACAAGGTGGCATAATCCACTGTACCCTGGATGTGTAAGCCTGAAAAGGGGGGTGAAGAGGGATTCCTACGCATGTGATATAATTATAATGTACAGGGAAGGCAGAGGGAGAGTTAAAAACTATATATTTCTCTTCTCTCATCATGGGTTACATCTCTGATCACTTGGCCTACAATGGCGGAAATTGAAGGCCAAGTGATCAAAGATGGAACCTAGGATGAGAGGAGAGAAACATATAGGGCCCGATTCACAGAATGAATTTAAGACTCAATCCTAAACTTACTACTATTTTGGTATTCACAGAATGCACTTACTACTTTTGGCATTCACAGAATGAACTTACTACTTTTGGTATTCACAGAAGTTAGGATTTTGTCTTAAGTCTGTCTTAAGTCTGTCTTAAGTTTGTCTTAAGAAAAACATTTTAAAAAAATCCTAACTTCTGTGAATACCAAAAGTAGTAAGTGCATTCTGTGAATACCAAAATAGTAGTAAGTTTAGGATTGAGTCTTAAGTTCATTCTGTGAATCGGGCCCATAGGTTTTAACTCTCCCTCATCCTTCCCTGTACATTATAATTAATGTACACGGAAGGCAGCCAACTTCTTTTGTGTTTGTTGTATAAAACTTGGGGACAATTGGTTTGCCCTAGTCTTGTCCTGACTCTCTCTTTCATGGTTTAGGGTAAATGCTGTCCTCAGGACCCTCTTTGCGGTATGAAAAAGTAATCAGCAGGGTTCAGAGCTTTTCCTGGATGAAGCACAGTGTTATCATTTTACTCTTGCAGTTCTAGTCCCCAAAGTTCAATGCGAGGAGGCATCTTGAGGCATCTTAGCCTGGGATTATCAAATATTGTTAGTAAAATGTGATGATCCGTCACCACGTAAAAAGCTTTCCGTACAGGAATACATGGAAGGTGTTCAAAGGCCCATACCACAGCTAATCTTTCTTTCTCAGGTTGTGAGTAAGCACGTTCTGTTTCGGACAAACATCTACTACATACGCCACAACAAGCCTTCGGGAGGCCGCTGTGCAAGGATAGCACCTAACCCAACTGTGCAAGCGTCAACGACAACATCTTTATGAAGTTTCAGATTGCAATACGCCATTCCAGTAGCATGCTCAATGGCTTGTTTGATTTTCTTTCAACTGTTTTCACATTCATGTGACCACTGAAATGAAACATACTTTTTTTTTGCAACTCTCTCAATGGAGCACTTACAGTGGCAAAGTCTTGTAGATATCTAGAACAGTAGCTGGTCAGGCCAAAAATTGAACGCACTATGGAAACATCTTGTGGAGGATCAGCATTTGACAATGCTTGTGCTTTAGCAGGATCTGGTGTCATACCCCCATCAGAAAAGATAAGGCAAAGAATTTTAGCTTTATCTTATAGAACTCACATTTGTCTTTATTCAAAGTCAAACCTGCTTCAGGAAGTAAACGGCATACAGGTATAAGAGCTTTATTATGTTCTTTTTGGGTAGAACCGAACACCAATATGTCATGTCTGTAATTGAATGCATTCATGACAGGCTGTATGATATTTATTTATTTAAACTTATAATGCGCACAGCTACCCGCAGTGGGTTTCCCGGTGCCCAGGGACAGACTAAAGAAGAAGAACTAAACATGCTGATTTTACTGATAAGTAGCTTCTAATCACTGCTGAAAAAGCCAAGTTTTGAGTCCCTTGCGGAAACGAAAAAGATTGGTTTCCGTCTTCAGGGTCACAGGAAGAGCCTTCCAGAATTTAGGACCCAGATGGGAAAAAGAGCGGCCTCCCATTTTTGCTAGTCTAAATCTGGGAACGGAAAAATCACCATTCCCTGAGGATCGCAGATTTCGACTTGGCTTATAGACCTGAACTAGGCACTGAAGATATTTGGGGGCTGAGCCTTGTTTGATTTTAAAAGTGTGACAAAGGGCTTTGAATTTAATTCGGCTCGGGATTTTGAGCCAGTGAAGGTCACGAAGTGCAAGGGAGGCGGATGCTCTCCTAGGGACATTGCGAAGGAGCCGGGCAGCCGCTTTCTGAACAACCTGGAGTTTCTTTATAGTTGTCAGATCGGCTCCAAGATAGAGGACGTTGCCATAATCCAGGCGTGAAACCACCAATGCCTGGACTACGGTTCTTTGTGTGGAAGGAGGAAACATTCACAAGATTTTTTGAAGCCATCCTAAGGTGGCAAAACAGATAGAGGCCACCATCACAGCCTGCTGTCTCAGTGTGAGTTTATCAACAATGAGGAACCCGAGATTGCGTACTACAGTGGCGGGCTGATGGGGTAGATCCCATATCCTTGGGCCAATGGTGGGGGCCCCAAAGATCCTTACCCTTGCCCAGTATCACAACCTCGGTCTTGTCACCATTTAATATCAGGAAATTGCTCTTTATCCAATCGGCGACTCGGGTCAGACCTACTTTCAAAGCAGAGGTTTCATTGCACTCCTTGTTAGAAAGAGAAAAGATAATTTGTGTGTCGTCTGCGTAGGAGTATAAAGTGAGACCGGCTTCCTCCACAATAGTGGCCAGGGGTCTCACATAAATATTAAATAGTAAAGGACTAAGTATAGACCCCTGGGGAACGCCGTACGCCGATGGACAAATTATAGAGGAGGCAGAGGCAGACAAGACCGGAAAAGTACGGCCACTTAAAAAAGAGGCTATCCAGGCTAGAGCAGCGCCCTCCACTCCCAGGGACCGAAGAGTCGCAAGAAGGATGGAATGAGACACAGTGTCGAACGCCGCGCTTAAATCAAGAAGAATGAGAGCCTATGTTTCTCCGCGATCGACACTGTGTCGCAGACTCTCGGTAACTCCTAGGAGTGTGGTTTCGGTGGAATGATGTGCTCTAAAGCCTGACTGGGACGGATGTAAAAATCCCGAGCTCTCAACAAGATGGGATAATTGCGTCTTAATATGTCTTTCCAGGATCTTTGAAAGAACGGGAATCAATGAGATTGGCCTGAAGTTAGATAAGTTGGCAATATCAGCTCCAGCCTTTTTCAGTAAAGGAACAATCATAGCATGCTTCCACTCCTGTGGGACATGTGACTCAGATAGTGAGGAATTGCGAAGTTGCATTAGCACGTGGCATGAACCAAGATCGAGTTGTTTTAAAATTTTGTCCGGTACCGGGTCGCGCTGGGAGCCAGAACTGATGCAATTCAGACAGGAAAAAAAGGAAGCATCGTCAAAAGATGACCAATCTGTAAGTTTGGCCATCAGAGAAGGCAGATAATCTGGGGTCAATACTGGCTTTGGCAGCAACCCATCATCAGGTTTAGATGGATTCAATGAGTCGTAGATACGTTCCACTTTTGCTATAAAAAATTCTGCAATTGAATTGCATTGAGCCTCGTCTAGGGCAGGGGGAGCCGGTACCAAGTCCGCTCCTGTTAGTTTTTTCACAACAGAGAAAAGAGTACGCGGACAATTTTGGGCATTCGTGACCGTATTAGCAACATAGGCGGCTCTGGCCATTTTGCATTGGTTATGGTAGTCTCTGAGGACTTCCTTGTAGGCCACTTTATGGGAAGCAGAGGAAGAACGTCTCCATTTCCTTTCAAAGGTCTTACAGTTGGATCTCATGCGCTTTAAATCGTCAGAAGACCAGGGTGTGGGAGGTCGATGAAATGAGGAGTTCTTAAGTGTCAAGGGGATGAACTCATCAACAGCAGTGCTCAACCATTTGGATACTGCGATGTTCAACAAGGATAAAGACGTATCAACGTTCGGTAGGGTATCCGTCAAATGCATATTGAAATCAGTTATGTCGAGCTTGCTCCACCGACGTATGTACTCATTCTTACTGCTATTATCATCAGTCATGATTTTAGTCCGGGACAAGGCGAAATATACGGCATAGTGGTCCGACCATTCCAGGGGACGGGCAGAGGGTGAACATTCGAATGGGAGGTTAGAGAGAACAGGGTCCAATAAATGCCCTGCAGAAACACTGCATTGAGCATCATCCAAATGAAGGTTCAGGTCGCCGAGGATGGTGAAATTGGCAGCCTTCAAAGATAGAGGAGCAATGGTGTCTGCGAAGGACGTCGTCCAAGCATTGGAATTCCCAGGAGAGCGATAAATCAGAAGACCTGACAGGGTAAACTGGGGGCTAATAGCTAACTTGAAATGTCCAGCTTCGCATCCGAGCAGAGGGAAGGCATCAAAAGTACATGTATAATTAGATTTAAAAATTATCGCAATATCACCTCCTTTACCAATATCTCTATCCTTTCTAACCATTACATAGTCGTCGGGACTAGCCATGGCAATATCTGGCCCGAGCTCTCGTGTAGCCAGGTTTCCATACATCAAACGACGTCGTGAAACAGTGCTGCAGTGGATAACACACAAAAACCTAGTTTATATTGAAACAGACCAGCATGTGTAGAAAGTGTTGTAATGTACCTGCAATCTTCTTCGAGTTCCAACTGATGATAACCTTAATTTAAATTAAGGCAAGACCTTTGCACCATTTAGTTGCATTGTCATGTAAGTGATGTGTGGACCTGGCTGTCATTCTCATTCCATTGCCTAGTTTGCCCGACACATTTCAATGCAAATGCATGGTGCTCCTTCACTGTCCTTTTTGGACAATCCACAATGGTAGAAACCCATGGCATTGGAGCCGTAGAACGCTCAATGATATCATGCTTAGGTAAGAATTCAAGTTCTGCAAAGAAGTTGTAAAGCAATTTGCCTATGTCTCTGAGCAACAGGAAATACTTCCTTATTAATATGCAAGTTTACTTTCATTGTTATGCAAACCATGAAACAATGAAGGGAACTATTTCATGGTGAGCATTCATGGTGTAGTTCGCGGAAATCAGTCCCATATCAGCAGCTATGCTGAAGCTGAGTAGACAGGCTCTTCACAATGTCACTTGAAGCACATTGATGGTTTCTTGCACCTTCGTTTTCTTGTATTCCATCATCACTACAAATGAACCTTGAATTTTTAAGGATGTTGATGCAGCCCAGGTATACACTTTGGTTTTCAACTGCATATGTTGTGGTAAGGGATGCAATTCATTATGTTTCTCTTAAGGCATAATGTTTATCAATGCACCACTGTTGATGATGAAAGGTATCAAAAATCATTTACTGTCAGTGTAATTTTCTGAAACTGTTTGAATGACTTTGGTGCTTTGGCATGTCCTTTGTTCTTTGACTGACATTTTGCTTCACATGCGGCCAGTATATGTTAATGCTTTTCTGAAGTAAACATCGACATGGCACAACTATCTTCTTTTATTTCATTTGATACTGATATGGATGAACTGTTTGATGGTGATTTAGATGACAATCGACCTCGTTCAGAGTTAATTTATAGTACCTGACACCTTCACACGGTTCGGACGGTGCGGGTCGAATGTTGTTTCTGGATTGTTCCGGCAGCCGCTGTGTCTTCACACGGCGACGCACTCATTTTTTCATTTGCTTTGCACACAGTTGCAGTCTCCTTCCCACAGCGCTTACATGTCCATACAATGGCGGGACATTTGCCATCATGTGAAAATAAAAATCCACATCTAAAACATACCTTCTTTTTACACGTAGACATCACCTTGTGTCCTTTAGTCTTTTGCTTTGACTTTCTTTTCACACTCATTACTGATTCAATCTGGGCACTTCCGGCCTCCAAGACAGCAGCTTATCGATCGGCACACTTTTCAGCCTCAGCAGCCATGAACACTCATTCCAGACTCAAAGTTTCTCTCAGCATTCGCCATCTGAATGCATCGGAAAAGCATCCATCAATGACCCGGAGACTTATGGAGTCGTCATCATTAAATTCATTAAACCTACAGTGATTGAGTGTGTCAAGTCTCTCTACAAATTCATAGATGTTTTTACCAACTTTCTGTCAATCTTGACTAAAAATATATTGTTCATAGTCCACATTTGGCATCGGATTCAACTTGAGATTCAAGGTTTCTTTAGTCTGACGGTATGCGATTTCCTCGTCAGTTCTTTACGACTACCTATACTTCATCACCAGCAAGAATTCTGAGACATTTGATAATCTTTTTGTTGTAAGTCTCCTCAAGTACATCAATTATATTTCCAAAAGTCTCTATCCATGTAGTCCACCGGTCACCAATATATAGCTTTTTGGCAGTATTGAATGATGATGATGATGATGGTGGTGGTCTCAACAAATCTGCAGTGTTGTAGACCAGTGCCGAACTTAATGATGAGGGACGTGATGCTCTTTCGGCCAATGCTTCTGGCTCATTCTCTCTTGAACCCTGTGACATACTGGCCTCTGGCTCATCCTCAATTATAACTGGAAACGAGATTTATTTATTATTTCTTGGTCTCTATCTCAGAACAACAACGTGGCACTATTCCAGACTCCTCACTGACTTTCACTTTTCAAAGACCTGTGGATTTGTTCTGAGCCCCACTCGGCGGTTTTGATGGCTCACCTCTACAGGTATGGAAAGTTCCATAAGCACAACCACGGGCACTTCTCCTTGTGCTGCTGTGTCCAGGGCTGTGGTATGAAGGCTCTCTTTAATTACTCCTGGTAAGCAGACAACTGTTCCTTGCATCTAGTTTGCTTTTCTTCTGACGTCTCTGTGTACTTGCTTACACCTGGTTGATCTCTGCCTTACAGCACTTGCAAACACAGTGTTATCTTACCTTTGACTGTCACTTTGTACTTTTTGACACCGGGTTGATCTCTGCTTTTCAGCACTTATATTCACAGCCTGTTCACTCTGTACGATGTATAGCTCTATGTTGGTTAGATAGTGCAGTACCTTTATGTATGGCCTAACCAAAATGTTCTCGGCCATCGATGTGTAGATTTTCTGTAAATGATTTTGTTTTCAACTGCTTCACAGCAGCTGGGACTGTATTTTGACTCCACATTCATTGAAAATTGATTCCGTACTTCAACACCAGCACACCAGACCCTAGTATATGTGTGCCCAGGGCTTGTAAATCAAATGCTGCTGGTGGGCTTGCAGCACTGGTTGTGCCACCCACAGAAGCAGCTTGTAAAATATGGCTCAGGCCTGCTATTGCAGAGCCTGTGTGCAGTCTGAGACTGCCATGTCAACTTGGCAAGTACACACACTTGCCAGTCCCTAAACCTTCCCTTTTCTACATGTTAGTCACTCCTAAGGTAGGCCCAAGGTACACCAAGTTCAAGTTCAAGTTCAGGCATTTGTATAGCCCACTACTCACCCAGAGGGTCTCAAGGCACTTGAGGGAGAGTGGGTGCATTACTTATCGAATAGCCAGGTTTTTAGTTGCTTTCTGAAGGAGAGGTGGTTCTGTGTAAGTCGCAGGTGAGTGGGGAGAGAATTCCAGGTTTTGGCCGCTAAGTAGGAGAAGGATCTTCCTCCAATGGTGGATCTAAGGATGCGCGGAATTGCGGCGAGGGCTTGATTGGATGATCGCAGTTGGCGGGTGGGTGTGTAGAAGGACAGTCGTGTGTTGAGGCATTCGGGTCCTAGGTCGTACAGGGCCTTGTGTGCGTGGGTGAGGAGATGGAACGTTATTCTCTTGTTGACGGGGAGCCAGTGGAGATCCTTCAGGTGACCGGAGATGTGAGCATGACGGGGAATGTCCAGTATGAGTCTGGCTGAGGCGTTTTGGATGCGTTGGAGTTTTTTCTGTAGTTTGGCTGTGGTCCCGGCGTAAAGGGTATTTCCATAATCCAGTCGGCTGGTGACCAGTGCGTGGGTGACTGTCTTTCTTGTTTCGGTGGGGATCCAGCGGAAGACTTTTTTGAGCATGCGTAGGATGTTGAAGCATGAAGATGAGACGGCGTTGGCTTGTCTGGTCATCGAGAGGGAGGAGTCTAGGATGAAGCCCAGGTTACGTGCGTGATCTGTAGGTATGGGTGCTGTACCACATTTTACTATGCGTGATTAATTAAAACCATTCCATACAGTACATTAACAATAAAATTGAGGAATTTTTGCACTAAAAAAGTTTAAAAGTTACAAAGTTTGAAATGCATTTGTTTTATAAATAAAAAGACAGAAAGTTGTCTCAAAGGTAATAGCACCACTGGCACATATTTACTAGTCTGTTAGAAGTCAAATGTATAAAAACTTTCTATTTAAACCAATAAAGAGGTCCTATACAGCATTTAGAGCCCTCTAAGTGGATCTCAACTGTTGACAGTAGATTTTTTCAGTCTCAATGCTGTTAGGTCAAAAGATTTTGTAAGGCGACAGTTTAGCTGTACTAAAATTGGATTAAAGCACCGCCTGCCTACAGGACCTTACTCCGTGCTGGTTAAACAATGGTTTTAACAGAGTTTTCCGTATGTCCTTTAGCTTCTTGCATATACATACGATATGGATCAGAGTCATTGTCACTAGCACACAGACGGCAAGGCTGGTCTCCCTCCCTTCTTTCCCAGGGTGGAAAAAACTGATTGATTGAACAAACTCCCAAGTGAAGTCTTAGGAATTTTAACTTAGTCACAAGCTTAGTGCCGACCTTGAGATAGGGTTGAGGTTTGAGAACATCATAATTATTGAGCACAACCCATCCATGAGCTCGTTTGGATACCGCTTTCTGGTTCTTTATAGCTGATATGAGTCTTGTTGGCCTTGTTACTTATTTTTTTTAAACTGAGTCGCCCATTGAGGTGTTCCAAGCGTCTATCAGACCTAGGGTCTTCAACGATTCCTGAAGGTACACAATAGCTGGCAGTTTTCCAGTGCGGGACAGCTCAAGCCAGAGCTTTTAGAAAGGTTCAACATTAGGTCTGGCAGCAGTTTCTTCAGGGGTTTTAGTGCCAAGCAGGTCCTAACTCCCTTCCTTCGTAAGGTTTCCAGCTGTAGCTTAAAAGAGTTATTTTGATCTAAAAGCACGCCCAGATATTTATAGTTTGTTACTTGGTCTAGGTGTTTGCCGGCCAGGTGGTACCAGCTAGGATTTGCCTTCTTGTGATGGTTTATACCCATTACTTTTAATTTTTTCAAGTTTATTTTTGAAGCATTCCAGTGCGAGAATTTGTAGCTGGCATCTAAAAGGTGCTGGAGTCCTATTGTTGTTCTGCTGATCACATGTTAGTCACCCCTAAGATAGGCCCAAGGTACCCCCATGGACAGGGTGCATTGTATGTGAAAGGTAGGACATGCCCTGGTGTGTGGCATGTCCTGATAGTGAATTACAGCCAATTTCGTTTTTCACTATTGCAAGGCTACCTGCTCCCATAGGCCAGAATGGGTAGTTTAATTATAACATCTTAGAATCCTAACTGACCCAGGGAACAAGGTAGAAATTCGAGTTTAGTATGCCTGAACTCCGAATGTTAAAATACCTCTTTTAGTGAAGGTGGTTTTACATTCTGTGTTTGAAATACCACTTTTAAAAAGTAGGTATTTTCTTGCCTAAACATCCAGTATGCCTCTGCTAGATTTGTGTATTCCAAGTCTGGCTTGTGAGTGACAGGGGGCTGGAGAGAGCCTTGGCTACAGAAGTCTGATGGGTCAGGGCTGGGCTGAACAGGACCTGCATTGAATAGAGAGTGGGGGGTGGAGATTTCCTTTCACTGCCCTGAGCCCTCATAGAATAGAGAGTAGGGGGAGGAGATTTCCTTTCTGCTGCCTGGGCCAGGTTTGCTTTCAACAATTCTGTCTCCACCTCCTGCCATTAAGCTGCACAGAACTGGTTTTGGCTGGGCACAGGCACCCTCTGCCTTCAGATGACAAAGGATTTACTGGTTGAATATTGGGGCCCAGACCCCAGAACTTTAGATCACTTCTGGGAATAAAGACGAACCTTTGCCAAGGAGAAGAACCAAGGAAGCTGTAGGAGGAGACTGCCCCTGTGCTGTTTTGCTATTTCTGGGTTTGGCCTCCAGTGGTTACTTTATTGCCAAGGAAAGACGAAAAGGACTTGTGTGAACTTTTCATAATCTTGAAGTGTGCTTCCTCCTGCCTGAAGTCTCAGGGATACAAGACTTCACCACCAGCTCCCCTGAATTCCATTGGTGGGGATTCTGCCTATAGATAGGTCCCTACTTTTGTTTGGGCCGGGTCTGGTGGCTCAGTGGACTAATGTATACACTGCAGGGGCCTGGTTTTCGACCTCATGGACACAGGTTCAAATCCTGGCGGGTCCACTCAGCCTTTCATCCATGTGAGGTCGATAAAATGAGTACCATTGAGTTGGGTAACAATAAACGTCTGTAATTCAGCGCCAAAAGACCTTTGGGTGAACGTGCGCTTTGCAAATACACATGCTATGTTATGTGTTGGGCCCTCTGAGAAGACTGTGTGTCGCTGGGAGCTGGAAGCGCTACACACTGAGGAGAAGCGTGTTGCAGCTGCAGCATTGCCGTTGCACCACCGAAGAAGCATGCCGCCACCTCAGCTGTTCGCCATCGCATCACTGACGAAGCACGTCGCATCATCGGAGAAGCGTGTAGCCGCCGCAGAGGTTGCCGTCGCATCACCGGAGAAGTGTGTCGCAGGGCCTGTCTCGGCTCAGAAGTTACTGAGTTCACTGCACAACCGTCGAAAGTGCATGAATGGCATCCAACATTGTTGTATCTCATCAAAGGCGCCATTTTGTCGCACCGGATCGTCGCATCGCATCGAGGCGCCATCTTGTCACATCGTCACCGGGCCGCAGTAAGAAACGACGCATCAACTCCCCACACCATAAGGAAGCAAGCCTCAAATGCCCTCTGCAGCAGTAAGGAACCAACGCATCCACTCCCTGAGTGTAAGGAACGGCGCATCAACTTCCCTGCGACCTTTTTGCTTGTTTTGCGTGATGCATCTAAGGTACTTTGAGAGTAAAGTGTTGCATTTACCATCTACATTGAACTAAGCTATTTCTACCATTTTAATGTCTTTTTTTGATTACAGCATTGTAGATTTTTTTCGTTTGGTCTTGTGTTAAGTCTAGTAAAGATTACTTATTTTTGTAACTGGTGTGGTGTCCATTTGTAGTGTTTTCACTGTTTTACTGTATGTGTTCACAAATGCTTTACACACTGCCTCTGAGATAAGCCATCTGCTCGTGCCAAGCTACCATGGGGATGAGCAGCGGTTATTTTAGAAGTGTAGCCCCTTACACTGACTAGACGCAAGGGTTCTTTGGTCAAAGGTACCTACCTCTGCCAACTAGAAGCCCCCAATTCTAACAGTCTGGTGAACTATTTATATTGCAAAGTCTTTAATAAATACATTTTTTAAACAGAACTTTTCAGAAAGAACGTCAAATAGTAGGTATCCATAGGTATCTACTGCTACCAATACTTTGCTCTTTGGTGCTGGCTTTGCTTCCCTTGGACGGGTTGGACATTGTCTAAGTAGAGAAGCCATTTAGGTGACAGCAGCAAATTAGAATTCGGTGTATTAACTTGCATTACATGGATTCTGTGACTTTCTCAATCAGTGGAGACATTTAATGTTGAGTGGCCCAGCTCGCAAACCCACAGTCTAGAGAGTAAGTCAATCAGAATTATGAAACAAATAAAACAGACAAGATTCCATTTTGGACAAAGCCTACGCACTTTTTAAAATATATAAAGCCACTTAGAGATTGTCTGTGGCTCTCCGGTAAGTCAAGAAAATAAGTCCTCCTTAACATTTAGAGAACATTTGCATAATTTCGTGGAAAGTAACAGAGTTGAAAAAAACGCGCACAGCATGTAAATCTGTGGGAAGGCATTGGGCGTTAAAACTATAGTGACAGGTGTGTAACTTTTGTGTCTGTAATTTGAGAACCCTCCGCAGCCTCATAGCGTGTCTTGAGGGCCAAGCATGCAATGGCTTTTTAACCCTGTTTTAAGTATGTGTCTCATCAGTTTATTGTGTTGGTGCATTTGTGGTAGAGCAGGCCACAGTGCATGAGTGGATGTTCTGGGGTTAATGCTATACTTTTTCCCTTTTGCTGGCCTCACACCTACCTGTTGCCACCCTTCATCTCATTGCAGTATTAAAAGGCTACATTATTGGGCGCAGTCCTTCCTCGGAGGGGTACCACGGATCATCGTGGGCTTCAAGAGCGACGAGAGCACCGTGGTCAACTGCAGGACGTTTGACGTCACAGCACAAGGCCTGACTCAGGTTGGTAAACCAGGGTGGGGAGAGGATACAGTGGGCCGCATCGGGTCCTGGAGTAAGCTGCGATCAGAAAATTGCTAACCAGGTGTTCTGTATGTACTGTAGCACTATTTTTTAGGTCTTGCCTAGCGTTGCAGCGCGAATGTGCTGCCATCGCTTTGCGAGGCATGCAGTATACACTATAGTGTGGAAGCTACGCCCACTCTACGGCCCATCTTCTTCATTGGCTTAGGTTCTAAATGCTGCCCTCCGATTGCTTTTAAGCATGTTAGTCACTCCCCATAACAGCAATGTCAGTCATTTGTGTCCTTCCATGGCTACTGGCCCCTTCACAGCACAGACTACTTTCTACCTGTGACTCCTCCCGCAATCCAATGCCTTCTCACCACCTCTGCCTCGTTGCCCGCACGCATTCCTATTTGCATTGCAATAGGTCTTGCCTAAATGCGAGTCCTATTGCATTACCAATGCTTGTTTACCACTGGACATGCCTTTTGGCCCTCTACAAATTGGTGTGCGTATCACCGCTACAGGCGGGAACACACGCCTGGATGACACGCCTTATGCATTACATGCCCAGAAAGATGATGTTCACGAAGTTTCTTGCCGGAACTACCCAATGAAATGGCAAGTGACAGAAGCTGTAGCTTCCTAGGAAAGGCTCGTTGTGAGTTGAGATACAGAATGGGAGCAGAGGAAGTACAGAAAAGGCAGGCCGGGAGTAGTTGCCATGCACTTTGAGTCCCGGAGGACTAAGGAAGGAAGTATGAGCTGTGAAACTGTCAGTGTCAATGTAACACAGGGCTGAAACAGAGGAGGGTACACAAACTATTGCATAGAAATAATATAAATCGAGCGTCTGACCTTCTAGCAAAAACATTTACTAATCTAAATGACAACATTGCAGAGTTTACATGCACCAGCAGAAGGCAGCATAATCCACGCAGTTTACATTTTTAGGATAAACAGATAGAAATGTCATTCTCTGGCAGACTTCAACAAATAATAATTTCCTTAAGTTGTGCTGTTGTTTGATAGGGAATCTATGTGCTTTGTGAACGAATCTGATCGTCTGGTACACGGCAGTAGAAAACATGCTGTATCCACCGTTGTTTGTTAAGTTTGAATTTCAAATGCAACGTCAAACCGGCAAAAATTCAAAAATAAACATTTTAACAGGTAACTGTAACTTCCCAGGTGCTCAGAACTGTGCTTGATGTCATTGGAATGTGTTTGCCTGGTGATAAATGATAAAGACCCCTGTAACCCATCACCCTTCTCCAAATACATCCTCCCCCACCTTATTTTGACCCGCACAACTAGTCCCTCTTTCCATCATCCCCATACTATAGGGGCCTCGCCCCACCAGTAGACGCCCAATTATTCCTGAAGTCTACTAACATCAGAGACATACACCCCTGTTGCTGGAAAATGATCCAATCTTGGATGTTACTAAACCCCCTGGTTGGGAGACACCAGAAGAATAAAAGACTTACTCTTAACGACAATACATGTACAATCCCCTATATATACTTACCTTGATGACATAATGATAATCAAAATTCAGAACACCACATCACCGTGGGTAAAACATATATATATATATATATATATTGTTAGAACACTTCCTAAACCAAAGGTGGTCATAAAGTTGGTGGACAAGGACCTGGAATCACGAACTACCTTAATCACAACCTGAGATTGAAAATGTATTACATGTGTTTAAAGTAACCTTGGTAAACTGAATTATTCAAAGGTATTTTCATTCGAACTCCACGCTAAATTGGGGTCACCCTGAGGAATAAGGAAACGGTTACTCACCCTACACAATTGGACTCCACCCTCCCTCCTCATAACTTCACTGGAAACTCTTCTATCAATGCTGTGAAGTGTCCAAAAGGAGACAGACAGTGCTTTATAAAAACCCACAAATAAATTAATATATAGCTCTTACACGAGAAGAAAGCCAAACAATCCGAACCACCACACACAAGGGTCACATTCTTGGCCAAGTTCTTGGTTTGATTTTTCTTCACTATCCATAATGTTTGTGGGTTGATGTTTCCACTTGTCAAATGATGAAAGATCCATAACTGTCCTTGCGGATTTCCATCCTTCTGTGATTTCAGGAGTCGGTGGAGCAGGTTGCGGGAAGTTACTAGGAGACACCATTTATCCTTGTTCTGCATTGTAGGATAAATTGAGATGGTTGGTTATTGGTCCATGCAAAATCCCTTTTTAATCGATTAAATACTTTCAACATGTCATAGTATGCGATGAAATAACATAATAGCTCATTCAATTGAATTCTGTCAGTGAATGTATCAAGACTGACATGCTTTTAATGATTATGCCAAAGGGAAACTATTTTATCCCATTTTGTGGGTTTACTCCTCAAGCGTGCGTTTTTTATGGTAAGAGTATTCATAAAAAGAACCGTGACCTCCTTCCATATCGGGCACCGCGTGTCAACAGCCACATACGTTTCCATTGAAGATGGCTACTTGAAGCCGAGGCTGTCACGTCGTGTGGACCCCACAAATCACCCAGGAGACAGGAAGGTTGTGGCAGGCAATTCCTTTATTTCAACAATGGCATCTTGGTGCAGCATGCCCTGTGCCCTGACCTCTTGCTCCGAGGTCCTGATCCCGAATGCCCTCATCCCCTCCCCTGACCGGATGTGGTGTCCGGTGTCCCTGTCCCCAAGCCCTGAGTCCCCAGGGTCCTAGTGCCATCGTGTGGGCACGACATCTCCCCCTTTGTTGCGAACAAAAGTTATTTGCCACCTGTCCCATGGCTCACATCAGTGATGGAGAAAACGTGGAAGTAAAGAGAGAGAGAGAGAGAGAGAGAGAGAGAGAGAGAGAGAGAGAGAGAGAGAGAGAGAGAGAGAGAGAGAGAGAGAGAGAGACAGAGAGATGTGATGTTGCTGATATTCCTTTACATCTCTGCGATCAGTCTCTTGGTCTTTTTGCATTCTCTCCTTGGTCGTTGTTCTCCGACTTCTGGTGTTGGATCTTCCTGCAATGTCTCTCTGGTCTCTTCTTGCTTTGGCATCTCTGTTTCTTCTTCTGTTTTTACTGCCTTGAAGTGGGAGCTGTTTCTGGTGATCTGGCGTTGGCCGGCTGTGGCTGTGATCATGGGCCCATTCACTTTCACCACTTTTACTGGTTCCCTTGCAAATTCGCTGTCTGACTTTTTCACCTGTCGCTACTTCACAAACACCATGTCTCCTTCCTCAATTTTTTTGTTTGTTGCGTGTCGTCTTTGATCCGCGTATTCTTTCATCTTTTCTTTCTACCTCTTGTCTTAGACGGCGATGTCTTCTTGGTCCACTTTTTTTCCTTCTTTTATCTGTGGCAAACGTGTTCTGCTCACTCGCCCTAGTACCAATTCAGCGGAACATCTTCCAGTGGAACTGTGGGGTGTGTTCCGATAGTCCCTAAGTACCTGGCATAAGGCTTGTCAAATTGATATTTCTGTTGGTTTTGCTCTTTGCACCGCCTTTTTGATGGTCCCCATGAACCTCCCCGCCATCCCATTTGCTTGCGGCCACAGGGGGGTTATGCGTCTGTGATGTATACCTAGGTATGCCATGAATCTCTTGAATTCTTTTCCTGAGAACAGTGGGCCATTGTCTGTTTTCAATGTCTGTGGTGAACCCCATGCCACAAAAATTTCATCCAACACTGGCAGTGTTGCGTTCGCAGACGTCGACAACACTGCCTTTACAATGGGGAACCTTGAGTATTCGTCGATCACTACTAGGAAGTAGTTTCCTGTTTCTAGAGGCCCATAGAAGTCCGCGGCCAGCTCCGTACACACCGCTGTTGGTAGTGGAGACATTTTTAGTGGTTCCGGTCTTGAAGGTGACCCTATTATTTGACATATGTGACACTTTTTTACCGTTTCTTCCACCATGCTGTCAAGTCCCGGGAACCACACCTTTTCCTTCAGCATCTTTTTGGTGGCAACCATGCCCCGGTGTGACTCGTGTGCCAGTTCCACTGTCCTTCTTCTCAGCGATTGAGGCATCACTATTCTCGTGCCTCTCATTACTGTTCCATTTTCACATTCTGATAGTTCTTCGTTCATTCTTTTGAATGCCAGCAGTTCTTCTTTGTCCACTCCTTTGTCTACGTACATGTTACTATTCACGTGCCTCCATCGTTGAGCTTTGTTGATCCTCATCACCTCTTGCATGGTGTCATCCTGTCTCGTTGCTTGTTCCAGTTCACTCACTGTTATTGTCGCGGGTGTACTGAGTTTCAGTGCAAAATTTAGGTATTCTTCTGCCATTGTGGTCACTTGGGAGTTTTGTGGTAGTGGGTGTCTTGACACGTAGTCTGCTGGATTTTGTTCTTTGCCTGGCTTGTGGATGATCTTGAAATTGTAGTCCATGAGCCTGATTCCCCATCTTTTTATTCTTGGAGGTATCTTCGCATTCGGGTTGCCATATATTGTGATCAGGGCCTGATGATCTGTTACGATTGTGAACGGTTTTCCATACACGAACATGTGGTAGTGTTCACAGGCCCACACTACCGCCAGACTCTCTTTTTCAGGTTGTGAGTATCCTTTCTCAACATCTGTCAGACTCTTGCTCCCATATGCGACGATGTGTCTTGGGGTATCCCTCCCAGGTTGATGTTGCGCTAGAATTGCTCCCAAACCCACGGGGCTGGCATCCACTGTCAACTCTGTGCATAGTTTCGGGTCGAAATAGGCCAGGTGATCCACTGCTGTCATTGCCTTTCTTATCTCCTCGAACCCTTTGTCACATTCACTGGTCCATCGAAAATTCTGTCCCTGTTTCGTCAGCTTTCTCAGCGGTGTGCTGACGGTGGCAAAGTCCTTGATGTAGCGCGAGCAGTAGCTCGCTAACCCCAGAAACGATCTCACTTCTGCCACGTCTGTGGGCTTCTTTGCCTTTTCCAAAGTTTCCACCTTGCTGTGGTCTGGCCGCATTCCTTTTTTGGAAAAAATGTGACCGAAGAACACCAGCTCATTTCGCCCCAGTTCACATTTTCCTTCATTCAGCGTTAAGCCTGCTTCCTCTAGGTGTAAGCACACCTCTCTTAGGGCGGTGTCGTGTTCTTCATCTGATTTGCCGAACACCAGGATATCATCACTATAGTTCAAACTGTTCTTGACGGGCCTGATGACTTGCCGAATTGTTTCTTGGAATATTTCCGCAGCTGACGAGATCCCGAAGCTCAGGCGCTTGTATCTAAATAACCCCAGGTGGGTGGAGAATGTCGTAATGTACCGCGACTGGGGGTCAAGTTCCAACTGGTGGTAGCTCTTGCATAGATCTAGCTTTGAAAATCTTCTTGTACCCGTGAGACCGCTAATCATATCGTCTAGGTGTGGGCCTGGGTGTCACTCCCGTTCGATTGCCTTGTTTGGAATCCTCATGTCCACGCATATTCTTATTTTTGATTTGTCTTTCTTTGGGACGGCCACGATCAGTGACACCCACGGTGTCGGTCCATCTGCTGGTTCGATGATGTCCTGGTTTAGAAGGGCTTTCAGCTCTTCCTCCACTTGTGGTTGTAGATGTATGGGCACCCTTCTGTGATGTTGCGCAACCGGTCTCACCCTTTCATCAATGTGCAGTGTTATCTGCCGACCTTTCAGTTTTCCTAATCCTTCTATCAGTTTTGGATATTCTTTTAAAATTTTCTTTTTTTCTGCCATGTGATACGTCATTTCCATCAGTCCCATCACAGGTGCTGTGACGTTGCTCAACAAACATGGCACGGGGATGTCTCCTTTGAGTACGTGTATCTGCTCCGTTAGCCTTTGATCCTTGTACCTTAGTTCTTCCTTGAACTTTCCCAGGTTGATCACTGGTCGCTTTGCCCCCCACGTGAAGACTTTCACTCGTGATGGCTTCAGGATCGGCTTTATTTTCATTTTTTCATACTCCGAAACACACATAATGTTGCACGTTGCACCACTGTCCAAAACAAAAGTGGCATCATGTGGCCCCACTTTTATTGTTACCGACTCCGTTTTCCTTATCTTTTTCTTGGATATCAGGCATATTGTTTCATTGCACTCTTCCTCATCGTCTTCTGAGTCCGTGGTGCCCTCTGTCATGAGGTATAGGCGCTCTGTTTTCTCTTCTTCTTATTCTTCCCCTGACTCTGTGGATGAACCTCTCACTCCAGTCTCGACATGCCTGATGTGTCTTCTTGTCGACATTCTTCCTCTGCTCGTTCTTCCCCGGTCGTTCCTGAACTGTGCTCCTCGACACACGCTTGCGTAGTGGTCTCTCCCGTTGCATTTTCTGCACGTCTGGCCAAATGCGGGGCATTGTCCTCGGTGTGGGAACTCTAGTCCACATCTGTAGCATGTTCCTTCTTGCGGCTTCCTTGCTGACTGATCCCCTCTGTCTTGTCTCCAGTTTCCTGTTTTGCCGTTGCTTGCCATTCGATGAATTTCTTCTCCACCTCTTCCTTTGCCACGTTCCATCACTTGAGCGTGTGTTGTTGCTCGCGCTTCCGCCCCTTCCAAGTGCGAGGATGTTCTCCAGAGCTATCGGTTCTTTTAGTATTCTTGTTCGGAATTCTATGTCTCGACAGCCTGTTATTATAAGTAATCGTATGGCCTGCTCGTTGTCGAATTTATCAAATTCACAGTGAGTCACTAGTTTCCTCAACCTCGTTGCGAAGTCGTCTAGTGATTCCTCAGCTTGTTGGAAGGCAATCGTGAAGCTGTATCTCTCAAAATCCACATTTCTTTGCGGGTCGAACTTGTCTGTTAGGCATTTTATTAGTTTGTCATAGGTGTCAATCTCTTTGGTTGGCAGTGTCACCATCAGGTCCTCGACCTCATCGCCCACTAGATTTAGAAACAGTCCTCGTTTCTTTGCTACTGTGACATCTGTTGCCTCTGCATCATTTTCAAACCGTCTGAGCCATTTCTCCCATCTTATCCCTGTTTGCGGTTCGGACAGGCTAAATGGCAGTGGTCTTCTATATTGCGCGCTTGGTTTTGAGTCTGCCATCACTTGTTTCTGCTTCTTATTATTTTTCTTATTATTCTTTCCTTTCTGTCTTTGTCTTGTCTTTTATTTCTTTCTTTGTTGCCTTTGTCAATTTTTGCTTCTTTTATTTTCTTTTGTTGCTCTCTATTTCCTTTATTTGGCCCTTTCCTACTTTGTTGTGTCTTCTATTTGGCTTCTTTAGGTGTTTTCTGTTGATATCAGCACTTTCTTTCCAAAAATTGATCTATTCCTGACCTTAAGATGGCCGCCGAGCCATTCTGGCTTCCTATTGGTCCGTTTGCCTGTTTCTAAAATGGCCGCCGATGATCTCGCAGGACTTCACGTCCACTCACAGTGCTGCCTGACTCCAAAATGGCCGCCGTGTGCGTTCTCGATTTCTATTGGCTCTCGCGCCTGACCCCAAAATGGCCGCCAAGTCTCTCACGAGAGCTCGCGCTGCCTTCTCCTCCTCAAATCTTCAATTGCGCGCTCTTTGCTAGGCGCTTACCGGGGGGTCGCTGGGTCGCTTTTCTTTCCTGTTCCTCCTGCAGCGATCGGGGTGGGCTCCCGTGTCGCTGATGTTGCTTGGACGTCGCTGTGCTCCTGCACTCCTTCTCTGGTCACGACGCGATCCAGGGAGGGCTCCTGGTTAAAATCGCTCTTTCTTCACGTCGGACGATTCCGATCCCGCTTCGTCGCCAGTTGTCACGTCGTGTGGACCCCACAAATCACGCAGGAGACAGGAAGGTTGTGGTAGGCAATTCCTTTATTTCAACAATGGCATCTTGGTGCAGCATGCCCTGTGCCCTGACCTCTTGCTCCGAGGTCCTGATCCCGAATGCCCTCATCCCCTCCCCTGACCGGATGTGGTGTCCGGTGTCCCTGTCCCCAAGCCCTGAGTCCCCAGGGTCCTAGTGCCATCGTGTGGGCACAACATCGGCCTCTTTAACTCTCAAACACGGGGGATTCTTATCGTGCAAAGGGGACTATTTGCTGTCAGAGTGCAAAGGCACGATGGTACAGGCAAAAACCAGGCATCACTGCTTAATGTGTTTAGCTATATTTTTTACAAATACAGTGAATTCATAAAGTGGTAGCTTGTAGCCGTGCAATCCTCTCTCAAGCAACTTCTAATATATGGAAGTTAACGAATGTGATGTTTGAAAAACAAATCTCGCAGGGCCTCATTTATGAGAAATGACGCATCGCTGCGTGAAAGCAAGCGATACGTCACTTCTCAATGCGCCCTCCTTGCGACATACCCGATGCGTCATAATTACAGTATGACGCATCATGTCGCAAGGAGTTACAGATACATCACTATTTCTGACATATCTGTAAGCACAAAAGTGACGCATTGCTGGATTGTGTCACAAAAGTGACGCAACTCAAGCAATGTGTCCTTTCACATGGGTCAAGCCCCATGTGAAAGGGCCAGCGTCAGTCTTACGCCTGCTGTGAGGCTGGCGCAAGATTTTGACGCATTGGCGTCCTAGAAGTGACGCAGTGAAATATCATAGATTTCACTGCGTCACTTCTCCGAGGCTTTTTGCTGGGGAACGCCCCCCCCCCCTGATGCAGGTATAATGTAGCGCAGGGGTTTACAAAGTGACACATCTGCTTAGATGCGTCACTTTATAAATAGTGCGCAGCAGGAGGCATGTGCTCCCCAATGTTTCATTATTACATGTGTGACATCTCGCAGTGGCTAGGAGGTAACTCTCCTAAATTCAAAGGAAATAGGACGGAGGTCATGAACTGCTTTTCTGCGTCATTTCTGCATCCTATGGAGGGACTTTTGGCCACCGGAGGTTAACTCAATTCCGGTTACTTTGATGACTGTGCAAAATTTGGGAGACTACAAAAATACCGATTTTCTTTCTTTATTCAATAGAACTTTCTGCTCTCGTTTAGTCTACAGAGGGTACTTTGGAAAATATAAAGTTTGTTGCCAACTTGTTTTGTCCCTGTTTTGGTGCAAAGCATAATTCTGAGCAGCTTGCACTATAGCAATGCCTTGTTTCTAGGTGCACCAGGATACCTTGTTCAGCGCCTGCATCATATACAGGCTGCAGCAGCAAAACTTGCACTGTCTTTGCCACGTCACTCTTCTACTTAAGTTGCTCTGGATTCTCTTCAATGGCTCCCTGTAGCCAATTGAATCTAGTTTAAATCACTGTGCATAATGCACTGAGTTTTGCATAATATTTGGCATCTCTGGCTTCAAGGGCTGTGACTCCACCGGCTCCGAGAAATGTTATGCCCCCTCCAATGCAGAGGTCGAATTTCTATCCTCCGGACCCTAAATCTCTGATGCTGGAGCCGAACTTATTACCTCTTCGAATGGCTCTAGAGACTGCTGTCCCGGATCCAGCATATCCCATTTTCTCAACTCTGGTATTGGATCCATCACATTTTATAAACGCGATGCGTGGCTTATTTGCGAGGGCTGCGAATCCTGCTAGTGAGTCTGTTGGCCCCATGGGTCCATTGGCATATTCCCTGGGAGGTTTTTCACCTCACTTTCTCAAGGCACCGCTCGTGCCTTTCATGCTTATGGCTCCAGAGAGTTGGCCTCTTCCGTCGCTGGAATATCAACGCCGTTGCAGTCTCAATAGGGTCGAGCTCCATTAGATGGTTCTTCACCAGCACTGTCTGGATCTGACCCAGATTTGACTCCTGTTCCCTTGAACCCTCCTTCGATGTCAGTTCTGAAATCACTGGCAACGCCAGTTCAGAGGATGAGATCTCGGCGACAGGCGCAAAGGTTGTTGCAGGAAGAAGAAAACCTTAATGAACATGGAGTGGCTGAAGAAAGGGAGATAGTGGACCCTGACCCTGGTTTTGAGGGTTTGCAGGAGGCTAATGGCCTGGACACCTCCCCTGAGTGGAATCTGACATCACCAAAGGGCCTACCAATGCCTGAGGTGACCACATACCACGGTGTTATAAGAAAGGCTGCAGAACTTTTAGAATTGCCCCATCCTACAGCGGAACTGAAGTCAAACATTCTTACAGAGGTTCTTCATTCATCCGTCCTCTATGTCTGAACCTTTAGTGCTCTTCAATGAGGCATTGACAGAGCCCATCTTGGATATTTGGCAGAAGCCAATGTCCGCTCCAGCGGTTTCCAGGACTGTCGCTAGGAGATAGAAGGCGGCTCCTGGGGATCCTGCATTTCTGTCCTCACATCCTTGCCGGAAAGCTAGGTGGGACCAGGCATTGTGCTCTTCAAAGCTGTTGGCAGGTTCCTTTCCATCAGCGCCTGCTTATAAGGAGTTAAAGTGCATGGAGCAATCATTGAGGAATGTTTTCTCATCTGGGACTATGGCTTTAAAATGTATGAATGCCACGTCTCTTGAGCTGTTACATTTATTCCCTCCTGGACTCAGCCAAAGAGGTTGTACCAAAGTTGCCCATGGATGTCCAAGGCAATTTTTCAGAGGTGTTATCAGATGCCCAAGCTGCTACAGGCTAGGCCATCCAATCTGGACTGGACTGGATACAGCTGACTCTGTAGCCGGAGCAATGGGGTTGTCTGTGGCGGTGAGGCACGCCTGGTTGCGTGGTTCAGGATCCTCGCCTGATGTCCTGGCTGCATTGCTGGTCTTACTCTTTGATGGGGCCCGCCTGTTCAGTGCTAAAGCAGATTCGGTGCTGCAGCGCTTTAAGGACAGCAAAGCTACAGCAAGGTCTTTCTGGCTTCAGACTCAACCCAGGAACTTTGGACAATTTGGCAAGTTTTGCGGCTTTGCAAAAACTTTTCCTTTCATGGCAGGCAACAACTGCAGCAGCAGGAGCCAAATCCTGTGTACAGGTCCTACATAAGAAAGGGCAGAGGTAGTCTGTGGGGTTCTGTTCGACAGTAAGTTTCCTCCTCCCACTCCTCGTCTTTCCCCTCTCCAACCATTGTTGCAGGGAACAGCTCTAGCTCAGATATCTTAACGCATATGGCCACCTTCCTTGCTTGGCGGTCAGTCGGTTCAGGTCTTAATGAACAACGCTACCGTAATGTGGTACACCAACAAACAGGTAGGAGAAGGGTTGTATCTTCTCTGCAGAGAGGCTCGGCGACTCTAGTCCTGGTCTCAGGACCCTCAGATTTGCATAATCGCAAATCATTTGGCGGCAGTGTTGATTGTGGGTGCTGACAGTCTCAGTCAGCAGTGTTCGGCTGATCACGATTGGCGTCTCCATCCAGAGGTGGTTCTTCACATTTTCAGAATGTGGGGCTTTCCTCAGTTAGACCTGTTTGTCTGTCATTGTTCAGTCTCCAGTATCTGATGCAGGGAGCGTTGCGGGGATGCGTTTCAGTTAGACTGGGGCTCAAAGTTTCTTTATACGTTTCTCCACATACCCTTGATTCCTCGAGGTCTAAGGAAGGTTCCCCAAGACCGGGCTCAAGTCATATTGAGGGCCGCAAAGGGTGTGGCACACAGGCCTCCTTTGCCTCTCATCGAACCCGCCGCTCCGCTCCTGCCCAAGGCAGACCTCCTCTCGCAGTCGCAGGGACAGGTACTTCACCCCCACCTCCAGAGCCTGCATGCCTGGAGATTGAACGGGTCAACCTGAGTGCTTTCTCTCTCCCACCGGATGTGGTGGATGTTGTATTATCAGACAGAAGACAGTACACCAAATCTGTCTATTCTGGTAGGTGGGCCAAATTTCTTAAGTGGTGTGGAGAGAGATCGATTAATCCCTTACTAGACCAATTATAGGATGGTCTGTGTTTCTCTCTTTCCCTAGCGCAGCAGGGTTGTGCAGTAGCTACTGTTAAGGGCTACTTATCTGCCTTGTCGGCTTTTCCCTGTTTACCAGATCAACCCTTTTTGTTTAAATCTCCCATCATTATGAGATTCATTAAGGGTCTCTCTAATAGGTTTCCTCTAACTCTGTTTATCATGCCTCAGTGGGATTTGAATTTGGTTCTCACATTTTCGATGGATTATCCCTTTGAACCTTTGCATAGTTGTCCCTTAAGGTTTCTAGCGTTTAAAACTATATTTTTAGTGTCAATCACTTCATCTACGAGGGTGAGTGAATTGCAGGTTCTTCATTTCAAGCCTCCTTTTAAGTCTTTCCATGCTAAGATGGTTCTTAGGACCAGAGCTGCTTTTCTGCCTAAGGTGGTCACTCCTTTCTACATGGGGCAGTCCATCATCACCTTGTGCACATTTTATCCTCCCTTCACCATCCTAAAGAGGAAGAGAGACTTCCTCGCCTGGACATCAAGAGGGCAGTCAGCTTCTACTTGAACAGAACCAAGGACTTCAGGTTGGACGATCAACTCTTCATTGGTAATGTGGGCAAGATGAAGGCAAGGCTGTCCACAAAAGAACGCTGTCCAGGTGGATTATCCTGTGTATCAAGATCTGCTTTGCCTTGGCCAAGAGCGAGCCTCCTGAAGGTGAAGTAAACATGAACACGACAGTGGAACCCCTACCACAGATCGCACCTGTACTAATATCCCCTATATTTTTAAACAGAAAAGGTAGTAACCATGGATCCAACAGGTGCACACATTTTAAGCACCCGCCGCCGAGGTGCAGTCCTAACAGAACTATGCAAATCTGAACAAAACCCAACCAGTGCACCACACATTAATTATACATTAGGATAACCGAATAATATCATGCAGTTTTCAAGGATGCATTTCAATGCTTCTTTTTATTCAAATAGTTTCAGATGCAGATTAATTACAATGGAAAGCAGCCAACACGTTTCACCCACAACATTGGACTTCTTTAGGGCAAGCATGTAGGATTGGAAATGGCGATAATGTCATCAATAAACTCCTCCAAGTAAGAGATAACTCAGAACAGCGTCACTTGTGAACAGCCACAATATTAATGCTGTCCGGACAAGATAATTTTGGAATGAGTTGACACTTTAAGAGCACAAAGTAAAAAGACCAAGGGCCATATTATCAAGAAAGGGCGATACAGGAAACTGCCGCTAAAGCAGTGATAATGGGTTTGATAATATGACCTTGCGAATTCCCATAGAAGACCAGGTTAACACCGGAACCTGGGCTTCTATGGGAATTCACAAAGCCATATTATCATCTTTACTCTCAGCCACAATTAGCTAGCCTCAGGATGAAATGGAAGAATGGAAATGGACAGAACTATTGTGGGCCTTAGAATAAGGACTCCATGAGGCACAGATGAAACTCAGTCTTTTTAAGATCTTTCAGGGCTGGCACTGGACCCCTGGGCGGCTCCAGGCTGCAGGGTTGCTCCCTCATTCTGCTGTTGGTGCTGTGATTGTGCATCCTGTGATATTGTCCATATTTTGCTGGACTGTCCCACATACACCCCTTCTAGACGGCAGTAGGTCTACGCTCTGGGAATACATGGATTCTCCCTCACCACTTCCAGACCCCCAACTCTCCTCCATGACTTAGTGGACATTCCCGACTTTACCCCCCCCCCCCCATGCTTGTCGATTGCTCATCACTGTCCATGTAGATGCCAAAACCTGCATTTTGCGACAGTGGCCCTCTCCACAATTGCCGTCTTATGAGGAATGGCTTGCGGAAATGGACAAGAAAGCATCATGTGAAAAGAGCATTTGCAGTTTAATGGACAAAGCAGACATTTTTCATTTTGTATGGTCCCCCTTTTTGCAAGATGCCCCATTCTTCCCCCCTATAGTTCGCTTAGACTCTTCCTTATTCCTCATTACCATCAATGCACTCACTGCCCTCCTACCTCTCTTTCTTCCCTACTTTGTAGTTTCCGTCTTTCCTTCCTTCTTTTTATCTGTCTTTCTTCTATTCCTCTCTTTAATTACTTCATTCTATAGCTTATTCTCTCAGTACGCTTTTCTATTTTCTACCTCTCCTAAATATTATAAGTTAGTATTGTTTGCTATTGGTGCGTGTCTCACAATCTACATTTGTATCTCTGTTTGTATGGGTATAAGCTGAACTTACATGTCACTTTTCCTAGGTTATTTCTCAATTCTTAATTTTATCAATAAAATAATTTAAACACAAAAAAAACCTGCAAATACTTACTACAGATGGCACTCAGGGCAGAGGTGCCATGCAGGGGACAGCCCTGTGCCAACAGCTGGCAATCCCATTGCATGCCAAACTTTCATCAAGTAATCAATATTGCTGTCCACTGGTGGCTTTTTAAGATTGAAGGGATGTGAATAGAGTGAAATGGAGTAATTGCGGGATTAGGGATTAAGGGTGGTAAGGGTACCCCATACAGCGCAGGGAGAGTTTCAGTTGCCCTCAAATGGATCTGAACTGTGCATGAGCGTGATCTGGGCAGGATCTCTGATGGTGCAAGCAGCAATGGACACTACTGATGAGCCGTGAAACACAGGGCGCCCCCTGCCTTGAGCAGCGCAAGAAGCACCTTGCATGGTTCAATGCTCCTGCCCATGGGTGAACCCCTTCTCCTTCCATGCAGGCCACAAGGGGACCATGAACTCGGCCAGCCCCCATCAGCGAGCTCTCATTAGTACTCAGCCACAAAATGTCCCCGGCACCCCAAATCTCTTTGTCACCCGGTGCTTGTGTGCCCCCAGAATGAACGCTTTGATTGATAGCTCACTTCCCAAGGTTTGCTCTGGAGTCTTGTTAAAGACTCGCCCATCAATCATTTCCCATGTTTGCTCCTCTTACCAAGTATGCATGGATAAAACTTTGCATACAGTGTTTAACACATTTTATTTCTCTTTTTCAGAGAGCCCCAGCATCTGCGGTAAGTCTGTGTTTTTTCCCTGTACACATTCCTGTCCTTTCTTGTTGCCCGCCTGGTTGTTGTGAACCTGAGTGACTGTCAGTTAGTAACCCTGATGCCCTCAGGGCTTCTACCTCTTGCTGGCTGGGGCTCAGTGGCAATGCTGCACTGTCATCCTGTGCAGTTATCAAGAAGCACACGCGCCCCTGGGTATTTGCAGTGCCCATGACCTGTGCCCGGCTAGGACCTGGCCTCTGCCAGGCTGTCTTCATGTAAAGACCCAACCTCTGTTTAATGTTGCACTTATTTGGGTGTTCTGAGCCCCTCCCCTCTGAGTGTGAAGGATCCCAGAGAGGTCACCTACCCATCTATCAGTTCAGTTGGGGGAGGAGAGGCGGGTATATGCTGTCACCTTAAGAAGGTGCTAATGGAAAAAAAGGCACTCTGAGACCGACAATGGTGTATATGGGAGCATCAGAGATGAGTGACCCTCCCAGGCGCTGATCACTGCCTTGTGCCCCCACAGGAAGCCCCCGACTACTGGAAGCCACAAGTCTGCTTTAACTTCCTTGATGCGTTCCTGTCCTTCGTCAAGAGGGTGGTGACCGAAGACAACCATGAGTAAGTAGTAGTGGGACCTGTGACCCACTAGAGTCTATGGAAATGTTCTGTGGACTTCCTTCCACCCCCTGAAGGTGGGCTGCAGTGCCTCTAGAGTGGAGGGCCATGTATTTAATGGTCTGAAGGGGCCTGATGGCTCATGTGGACTGGTTGCGGGGCACGAGGGGCATGGGGAGTCTGGCTGGGCAGGTGAAGCTGGAAGAAAGAGACCAACTGGCTGGTTAGAAAGGAACATTGACAAACCCTGTGCTCATGGAGCCATAAGAATTGGCCTCAGGGGGCCAGATCTTTAAGTAAAATGAATGCAGTAGGTTAAGAGAGCTGCTTCCAGGAGGTGTATGTCTTTCCACCACTGCCTCTGGACTCTCCTCCTTCTGCTAAATAGTTCTGAAGAAGAAGTACACTGATGTTGAATTTACAAGGTTTCCCTATTAACAAGAGTATGGCTGAGGTTGTTATGATAGGTCACCATAGTTCTCATCATTACACACTAAAATAACCAGCATAAAACCACCAGCATCAAATAACAACACATAGAAATAAAATATATAAAAACAGCTAATGAAATTCCCTAAAAAACCTAAAGTTGAAAGGGAGTTGAGGTTGACTAATATGGTAACAGTGACTTCACCATAAAAGTTTGTAAAAAAGTGTTGACATTCATGAGTGAAGCTGCTGACTTCACCTTGTGTCTCACCCACACCAGACCTTCAGGGAATATATATTTGTTTGTCAAGCACTAATGTTTAATCAATGGTTAAGGAGTTCTTTCATTTTATACAAAAATGCCCAGCTAACCTTGTCGAAAGCTTTAGCAGCATCTAGTGTCATTACTGTAAGGGGATTCCCACACACCTTCGCCAGATCTATGGTCGCGATTAGTTCATGGGTTAACTCATAAAGTTGCCTCCCTCTTATAAAACCTTTTTAGTCGGTGTGAATTAAAGATCCTATCACCTTATCCAATCTTTTTTTTAAAGTCTGAGTGAACATTTTATAGTTATTGTTAAGGAGAAAAATTGGCCTATATAGTTCACAGGCCCTCGGATTTTTATTTAGTTTTAAAAGTATAGTTATAGTGGCCATATCCCAAGACGACGGAAGATTCTGTCTACCCAAAAAAACAAAGTTGAACAACTGCAGTAATATTGGGGCAAGTTCCTCTTTAAGCAGAGTATAGATCTCATTTGGGAAAGCATCCGGACCGGCAGCTTTCCCCCTTTTTTAAGCCCCTAATGATGAGAAGAATTTCTTCAAGACTAAAAGGACTATTTAGTCTCTTTTTTCCAGTCCTTGCAAACAAGGAAGTTCAATGTCTTTAAGAAAGTCTTCGAATTTTTAATCATCTGTGAGAAGTTGGCCTGGCATACGATGTCCACTATTCTAGTGGGCACCTTGCACCAGTCCAAACGACCCTTATTGATGGTAGGTTTAAGACAACCTTTATAGAAAGCTATCCTAGTGGTAGCTGTGGAGAGCAGCCGTCAGGCTAAATCTTGAAGGAATGTAAAGCAGCTTGTTTTACCAGTCTATAATCTCATGAATGACCAAATGAAAGGAGAACTACACTAGGTATATATATAAAATATATGTATTTATTCTAAACACATCCCTGTAGTCTCTTTATGAGGCTAGAGGCAAAAATGCATTCAGTAAACTTAAGTAGCACACAGTAAATTAGCACAATATACGTTGAGCCCTAGGGGCTTACCAAAGCATATATTAAGAAAGTTGTATAAGAACCACGACTGATATACATCCAAGGCCTAGAGCCTTTAGAACCACTGGGGCCACCAGGACCCACCCAAGGTAGTGACACAGGGGACCCTTGGTGAAGTGTGTGTGTCTAAACACAGCGGCAAATCACCATTAACTTCTAAGGGGAAATTCGCGGTTGGAATTTTAAAGATAAAGGACACTTAGAAGAGGACTTGGAGCAGACCCCTTTATAATTAGGAGGTTCTAGAGCCAACAACCACGGGAGCACCGGAGTACTCAAGTTACCTCACCCAGGGAAGCCGGGTGCATAGGTGTCTTTTCGTGTTGAGTTTTGTCTTTGATTTCAATGGCGATCTGCTGAACCTGAAAGCAGAGGGGACAGAGTCTTGGTCAATTGCCAGTGAACAGGAAGGCAATGAGCGGATGCCCACCGATGTAAGGTGATTTTAGGTGAAGATGAAGCTTGACTCTTCAGCCATGAGGACCAGGAGGCGTCGACGAAGACGAGATGCTGGAATTGAGCTGTCCAATGAAGGATGTCGAGTGTTGTGGTGTCGGTTTCCAGATTGGACGCAACAAGCCTTGGCAACAACAACCCATGCAGAAAAAAAAGACTGGCTTTGGTGCAGACCAACAAGGTCTGAGGGACTGACCCTTTGGTGGGGAGTCAGGGCACGTCTACAGCAAACAGGGAGGCCCAAGAAATCGAAGAGTTACCTTCGTGGGGACCCACCAGTCAATGGACCAGGGATCGCGAAGTAGCTTCAAGCGGAAAGGCTAGAAGCGGGCCCACGGAACATTCTTGGAGTGTAGGCCCACAATCTTCGGTGCAGATGGTGCTCGGGGATTGGACTACAAGTAGTCCAACGCACAACTTTGGGAAAGCACTGGCAGTTGATGCACTTGCAAATGTGCACGGTGTCCAGGAGTTCCGGTTCCACGTCACTCGTGAGGGCTGCGGGTCTTAGCTTTGCTGGGATCTCGTGTCAGCCTCTGAGGAGTCTGGAAGTCTATGTCCTCAGTCACAAAAAGGTTGGTATCCGACGGGAGCTTTGGAAATGCAGACCAGCAAGATGCTTCTTTGGTGCCTGTTTGAACAGGGAAGTCACTCCTTGACCCCAAGGGAGATTCTTCAGTCCTCTAGCCATCATAGTGTGTTGAAGTTCCAGGATTCAGCTTCAGAGTTTTATCCAGGTATAATCTAAAGTCCTAAGGACTGGGTTCCTGTACTTGTACTAAGATAGGGGGTTGGACATACTCTGGGGATGCACGTATGGGAGGGTCTGGGGAGAGGGGTAATTACACCCCTTTCCCTTTATCCAGTTTGGCACTAAAGCAGGGGCTGAGTGCCCATGCAACTGGTTTGAACTGGGATATGAACAGGGACACCAAGTGTGCCCACAGCACTGTCTGAAAAGCATTCTCTGAATGCACCCACCCAGCCTCAAAACACTAAAGCCTGTCTGAGAGGTGGATACACCTCCCTGTGACAGGAAACCTATTGTCCAGGCCTGCCCTGCCGGAGTTTCGTCCAGCAGCAGGAGGCCAGACTCGTGCCTGTGGCTGCAGCATCCATTTTTTGATGCTAGGGCTCTTTTAAACTATTACCGGTTAGGTCAGTGTGTACATATCTCTCCCTCTAGAAGGGTGGAATTCTACCCCCACCGCCAGGACTGGCGGGGGAGTAGGATTCAGAAGTGTTTAACACCAAACACGGCATGTTTCCTTGCAGCCATTCCAAAGTTAGCATTTACTGCGAGGTTATAATGCACTTAAGAGTATATGGTCTGGCTGCATAACAGAACGGCCTCAGAGAATAGATTTCCAAAGCAGCAGAGGGGTCCTGCTCATGCACGGGCACCCTCTCACACAAAACCAAGTACTTTGTCTTCAGGATTATCAAGGCCTGCCATTGATAGGTTTATATGTGTCAGTGAGTAAAGGTAGATGTAGGTAACCTAAATCTTAGTGTGGGGTGCATGCACCACCTTAACCAGGCTGCAGTAAAAGACCTGTGGTGCCATTTTGGAACACTCCCTTTCGAAGGGAGGGGCGCTGAGAGGCAGCCCTGGGAAGCACCGGCTGATACTGTACATGATTGGGCGCTCCCTAGGGACCCTCGACTATTGAAGGCCAGGGCTGGCACCATGTCAGCCCCTAGGCTGCTGAAATTCCATTGCCATAACAGGGCACCAGCGTACGAGGAGCATCACTCGTAGGCAGGCAACGCAACTACAATTGGGATGTTAAATGCTTTTTAGGTCTTTCCTATTGGCCACCTCAGATGGGATCCACACCCTCTCCCTCCAAAACCGCTCGTAATCTTGGCATCATTTTTGATGACCAAATGTCCATGAAACAACAAGCGTTCAGAGTTGCAGCCACTTGTTTTACCATCCTCAAGTGGCTTAGGAAAATCGTATGGATGCTTCCCCAGGACACACAAAAAACATTAGTCCAGGCTCTAATTACATCTAGACTGGACTACGGCAACATCTTGTACCTAGGAGCCTGTAAGGAAGTCACGAGGAAACTTCAAACAGTACAAAACGAAGCGGTTAGGCTGCTTTGCAAACTGCCCAAAAAATCTTCCACCTCCACTGGTTTACGTAACCTTCACTGGCTTCGAATCGAAAGCCGTACAAAATGTAAAGCCTTGTGTTCCATGCACAGAATTAGGGCAGGCAAAGCACCATCCTACCTGAGCACCCTTGCTCACCAATACTGCCCCCCAAGAACCCTCCGCTCCTCAAGCCAACATAAGTTTCTGGTACCCAGGATTAACCGAGCAAGAATGGGTGGATGTTCCTTCTCATACCTTGCCCCTTCACTTTGGAATTCCCTCCCTATCCAGCTTTGCACAGACCCATGCTACCTCCAATTCCGTAGGAACCTACAAACATGGTTGTTTAACCAATAATCCTCCTTTAGGCCCTTCTGTCCCCCTACTGCATTCTCGCTTAAAGTGTCTTTAGCGCCGGTAAACCTCCGGGTAGCTGCGCGCTCTATAAAAATAAATATAATAATAATAATATTCTACCCGTTATGGATGGAATAGGCGAGATTATAGTAAGCGGCTCCAAAAGTCTACCAAACTGCGGATCGCATACAGTTCATGTGAGGCAGGCATGTGCACATCATCGTCAGACACATCCCACACCATGCCTCGGCATCAGACTTCAAAGGAAGCCGCTCGCACACCACCATTTGTCTGAGCCTCGGCATCAGACTTCAAAGAACTCCACTCGCAAGCCACTCCCCCCAATCAGACTTCAAAGGAATGCACTCCCGCTCCCCCGCCTCCCTGCCACAGCAATGCCGAAAGCTTGTTTTCAGAAGGGTTTCACCTAACGAAGGAGAGGTCGGAGGAAGGGTTACAGACCCGTGAGCTGCTGGAAGCGAACAGCATCAAGCAAGCCAGTTTGGGCGTCCTGTTCACTCATGTCATTATGTTGGCAGTTTCAGTTGGCGTGGTCATTATTACCCGCCACCCGCAGCTCATAACAACTACACAAATTTAAAAGGCTTCCCCTCCCACACGCACGCACTCCCAGGCTTTTTTTTTTTTTTTACAATTTTACAATTAACTTGTTCAGGTAAGAGGCTTGTAGCCCCCTAATGCACACACAGATCACACCACTTCGCCACACCTCACAGACCCACACACAATCTGCCCCTGCTCCACAGCCTTTTGTCCCTCCTCCGCTGCTCCCTCCTAACGCACACACAGCTCATAACAACTACACACATTTAAAAGGCTTCCCGTCCCGCACGCACGCACTCCCGGTCTTTTACATACAATAAACTTGTTTGGCTAAGAGGCTTACATGCATACTTTTGACCCTTCCCTGCAGCTCAACACACAATCTGCCTCTGCTCCACAGCCTCTAGTGTCTCCTCCGGTGCTACCCCCTAACACACACACAGCTTACACCACTTTGCCACACCTCACAGACCCCCTTCCCTGTAGCTCAACACACAATCTGCCTCTGCTCCACAGCCTCTCGTCCCTCCTCCGCTGCTCCCCCCTAATGCACACACAGCTCACACCACTTCGCCACACCTCACCGACCCCCTTACACACAGCTCACACCACTTTGCCACACCTCACAGACCCCCTTCCCTGTAGCTCAACACACAATCTGCCCCAGCTCCACAGCCTCATGTCCCTCCTCCGCTGCTCCCCCCTAACGCACACACAGCTCATAACAACAACACAGATTTAAAAGGTGCGAGAACTGCTTGGGAGTGAATGTGACGCCAGCTCTCACCGGAGGTACCCTGATCACCGCGGCTCCCTGCTTCACTCTCCCCGCCTTCGCCTGTGAAATCCTGCGGCCGCCGAGAGGGGAGAGTGCCTTGTTGAACACCGGGTCTGCTGCCTACAATCCCCAGCGTGCCCTGCTGCATCATGTGAACGCCGGCTGCAACGTCCGCGTCAGTTGCCCGCGCCCGGAGGCGCTTAACTGCGAGCCACTCCTGCTGGGGAGCGGGTGCGAGAACTGCTTGGGAGTGAATGTGACGCCAGATCTCACCGGAGGTACCCTGATCACCGCGGCTCCCTGCTTCACTCTCCCCCGCCGCCACCTGTGAAATCCCACGGCCGCCGAGAGGGGAGAGTGCCTTGCTGAACACCGGGTCTGCTGCCTACAATCCCCAGCGTGCCCTGATGCATCACGTGGACGCCGGCTGCAGCGTCCGCGTCAGTTGCCCGCGCCCGGAGGTGCTTAACTACGAGCCACTCCTCCCGCGTCGCGGGACGTGCGCGGGGACGCCGGGCTGAGCCCGGGCAGAGGGCGAGCCGTCTGTGGCCGTCCGTGGACGGAGTTGGACTGGACTGGCCACCCCCCTTTCATCCCTCGAAGAAGTGAAACTGGCAAGGCATCATCCAGAAAGGTACTTTGGTCTTCTGGATACACATTCCTTGGTCAAACTATTGTTATTGTTAAAATAAACCATTAGGCCAACGCGAGGGGGAACTACTCACTGTCTGTACACAGGACTCTGGTGTACCCCATTACTCATCTCCACATCAAATACCTCCTATCTGCAAAATGGATAATCGGGGGGAAAAAAAAGCTAAGATACCAGTTACACGCCCACACACCAGACAGCATGCCGCAGAATCGCAGCCCCTACCCACTCTGACTGCTATTGACAAGATGCTGCAACAAACTATTGGTGTTGTAGCAAATGCCATTGAGAATGCGGAGAGGAGGCTATCTATTACACAAACACTACGTTTTCCAAACCAAGAAGGGGACATTTCTATTATTGTTACTGATGAATTAGAAGCTAGTTCCTACTTGTCATCGTCATACGTAGATTTACCCTGTAGCCAGTTGTCTGGGGAGACTCCTATCGCTGTTCAGGATCCCCCAATTACTCTAACCTCCCCCTCTTTGGAGAAAAGGCCTGAGGCACAAAAAACATGCTCCAAGAAGAAGAAAGGTATTGGTTCCAAAAATGCTAGGAATTGTAAACCAGCTAACCATGATTTGGTGACCCCGACCATTAACCCATCATGTCCAACATTAGGAGTACCGTGCTGGGTCACCAATATGGTTGCTGATTTACAAGCATCCCTGTAGCGGGCCATAGCTATCCAACTCAAACCCTTAGTGTCAAAACTTGACAAACTTATCTCTACTATAAATTCCAAGGGGGCAGGAACAATAGAGACTGCTAAACAGTCGAAAAATCCGATACCTCCTGCTAGTGATACTCTACTTCAAAATAAGCATAGTGCTAGAGTATCCGAAAATAACAACCCTTTAGCACAGACCTCCAATGCAGGAGCCAAACCAACCGCTCAAAAGGCGACACACGTTACACCACAGGCTATGACCAGTTCTAACTCTCAGAGCCAAATCCATCAAATAGCGGGAAATTTGGTAAATGATAGAGAGAAAGCCACAGCAAAGGAAAAAAAGAGCGAAACAGGGAGCAAAATTAGTGAAACACTAGATAGAAATGCAACGCCAAGAGCTATTCCAAACCAGTTACCATCGATTCACTTACCCCGTGAAGCCCAACCATATGTGGTCACACTTGCGGGAGTACCACCCCTAAGCAAAGGGAAAAGAGAAAGGGAGACAGAGTTAAAAAACAAATGTATCCATCGGCTTACAATCAATAGACCCTTACCATTGAATGTTTCAGGTGAAATCATGTCGGCCAGAAGAGTAGCATGGATTGGGAGGGGCCCAAAAACTATAGCATGGGATGTCATAATCCTGAACTTCAGGGATGTCTCAACTGTAGAGTATATCTGTAATGCCCCATTCACTAGACCAAATACACAAATATGCCCACTGCACCTCTCATATTTTTACCCCACCCCTAGTCTGGAGCCTTCACGTCATAGAGGGGTACATTATAACAGGGGATATAATCCTCCACCACAGAGAACGCCATATGGAGGGGTATCGAGGGAGGGTATGTCTCCATACGGTCCCCTATTCCCATTGCAACCACACTGGAATAGGTTTAGTGTACTGGAAGAGGTGGATTGACTCAGTTTAAGGGGAAATCCTCCTCTACAAGTTACTAATGAAACTCCTAGAAGGGCTGGGGTAATAGAGGAAAATGTTTTACTATCTACCAATGGGGAGGACTTAACGAGTGATTTTCCAGAGAGGTTGGGGACTAGTGGTAGCGGGAATGGGGAAGGAGAGGGCTCTGAAAATCCACAAGAAGGATGTCTAAAGTTGATCTCATGGAATATAGCCGGGTTAAAAAATAAGCTAATAACTCTAGAGTGGGCCGCCTTTATGGCAACACATGATATATGCCTTATGCAAGAGACCTGGGCACTGGAAGAGAGCATCAGCTCGACTTTCGCAACATTTGACATCTTGGCAGTGTCTACAGGTAGAGGCCGTCCATCGGGTGGGTTATCAATCTGGATAGGTACCCACCTGGGTATCCAGGCGACCCAAATACAAACAAACTCCTTGGATATACAGTGCGTCCTATTAAAACCCGCAAGTAAACCTAAAGTAGCAATAATAAATATTTATTCGAGGCCATCCAGGAATGGGCAAGAATCGGAAACAATTAAAGCCCTGAATTCATTTATCCAGGGGTTAGACCCCTCTATTTCAATAATTCTTGGGGGAGACTTTAATTGTCAATTCGAGCCACTAGGTAGTCTGGAGCTGGGTGACCAAGATGAAGTCGACGCGCTTTGGCATTTTCCAGAACCCAATATTACTCCGGTCAGGGCATGGACTCCTTTAGCTCTTCAAATAAAATCTTTCTCCCTTGAAACATCCTTGCGGACGTGCAATGGGAGATTGGATCCTGATTGCCCAGCCATAGCCACGTTCAATCGAGTAGGTCAAACATCCGTCATTGACTACCTTATGGTGGATGCCAAAAATTGGGACAAGCTAAAGGAATTTAGGGTCGTACAAAGACATGATAGCGACCATAATGCCCTGGTTTTAATTCTTAAGTCGGGGTCCTTTGGTTTAATTAATCCTGAACCCAAACCCGCGGCGATGATGCCTCCCCTCATGTTGGCTAACAATAGAAGGAGGGTTAAATGGCCTCACCTAGCAGATTCACCATCCCGGCTAGCAAAAATTTACCAACTTGCAATCCCACTTATAACCCAGATGGGGGAGCCATCCTGCAGGTATCAGGCAGTGGAGACACATAGGCAGCTAGTTACGGCATTGGGGGACGTGTTCTCCCCAGTAAGTGGAATTAAAAGGCGTGCCCCGAAATCTCATCCCTGGTTTGATGATGCATGCAAAAAATTAAAAAAGGAGCTACTTACGGCAATCAAATCTAATGGCAGAGTGAATATTAGGGCAACCAGATTGCTATATATAAAAAGGATCTCACTAGGGGTAAGAGGGAGTGGGAAGAAGCAAGGTGGGAAGAACTGAGAGGCGCCCTCCTGGCAAAAGATGCCAAATTATTCTGGACAATAGTTAACTCTGGTGTGAAAGAGGGAGGGGAGGCTCTCCTACCAAACATTGCTCCGTCAGTTTGGGAGGCGCACTTTGCTGCGCTTTACACTAGCCCTGAGACCGGCACTAATGAACATTTAAATGGGGCAGAGACATTGGTTATAAAAAACAACAAATAACTGTGGGTCTAATGATCAACTCAGGACATGATATGTATGGCTGGCTATGTGTCTGCTAGTACTGTTTGAAAAGGAGACAGACTGGACAGTTAACCACTGCGAAAAATGTCCATCAGTTACTCGTTCTTAGTCACCCAGTACATCATCTGGTCTACTCCACAGTAGTTTGAGCACCACTCTATCCCCATAGATATATATTGGAGATAAGTAGTGTGGGATGGATGTCTGGTAGGTGTTGTTTATTCGTAACTGAGAGCAGTGCATAAATAATAAGTGAGAGAAAAAAATATAAAGTGTAAGATTGGATAGTGCATACAATATTCACTTTATTCTGGGGTCATGCACCTCCAATATTAAAAACAACAATAGTGCAAAAAAGTCAGGTGGTTCATTTGTAAACAGAAAAAAGTGTCACCTGTACACTTCCATTTCCTCCTTAATTTGTAAGGGAAATTGCCTCACCTCACCTGGCAAACAGCTCAGGAAAATGAAGCACCGCTCTCTCCGTCGGTACTTCAGGCAGCCGGCCGGGCTGTTTGGGG
Source organism: Lissotriton vulgaris (assembly GCF_964263255.1). NCBI lineage: Eukaryota > Metazoa > Chordata > Amphibia > Caudata > Salamandridae > Lissotriton > Lissotriton vulgaris. The sequence continues at coordinate 31,346,699 of NC_141693.1, forward strand.
AGGCTGCCTGAAGTACCGACGGAGAGAGCGGTGCTTCATTTTCCTGAGCTGTTTGCCAGGTGAGGTGAGGCAATTCCCCTTACAAATTAAGGAGGAAATGCAAGTGTACAGGTGACACTTTTTTCTGTTTACAAATGTCCTGTTATTCACTTATTATTTAAATCACATAAGCAGTAGCAATTAAGTTTATGGGTCCTGAGGAAGCGGCAGGTATAGTAATTGACCATAGTCCGCAGAAACATGTCGACCAGATCACCCAGTCAGAAGGTATTTGTTTGAACCACCTGACTTTTTTGCACTATTGTTGTTTTTAATATTGGAGGTGCATGACCCCAGAATAAAGTGAATATTGTATGCACTATCCAATCTTACACTTTATATTTTTTTCTCTCACTTATTATTTATGCACTGCTCTCAGTTACGAATAAACAACACCTACCAGACATCCATCCCACACTACTTATCTCCAATATATATCTATGGGGATAGAGTGGTGGTCAAACTACTGTGGAGTAGACCAGATGATGTACTGGGTGACTAAGAACGAGTAACTGATGGACATTTTTCACAGTGGTTAACTGTCCAGTCTGTCTCCTATTCAAACAGTACTAGCAGACACATAGCCAGCCATACATATCATGTCCTGAGTTGATCATTAGACCCACAGTTATTTGTTGTTTTTTATAACTTGCGTGGGGGGTTATAACTGTGCTCAGGTCTTTAAATACTTCCCTCGAACCCTCGAATAATTGATTGTTTATTGTAGCAGAGACATTGGTGCCAGATGATGCCCCCCGGATACCCGAGCCACAGACCCCCCGCACGAGTATCGACTGCGGGGGGCCTCGGACCTGCGCTACCCGATAGGTCAGTGGGATGCCAGGGCGAGGGTGGGCCCTGGAGACATAGAGAGTATCTCAGTTAAAGAGGTGGAATCAGCGATCATTAGGCAGCTACCTAACAAAGCCCCAGGCCTTGACAGATTACCTGGAGATCTTTTCCGCTCACAGCCAAAAATCTGGGCGCCGTACTTGGCTGTTTTATTTAATGCGGTCCTTTGGGGAGCTAAGCTACCGGACACCTGGGCAGGGGCCGAGATTGTCCCAATCTTTAGGAAGGGCTGCCCCTTAGTGCCATCAAATTATCGGTCGATTAGTCTCTTAGATACTTCGCAGAAGCTACTGGGCCGAGTGCTCCTGGATAGACTGCTGGGGTGGATGGAGGAGCATAAAGTATTGACTACCCTTCAGGCCGGCTTTAGAGCTGGAATCTCGACCCTGGACCACATTTTTAGGCTGCAGGTCCTTTTTTGGAAGACAGCAAGAGTAGAGGGTGGCAGCCTCTACCTTTTCTTCGTAGACCTGCGGGCCGCTTTCGACCTTGTCCCCAGGGAGAGTTTATGGAGGGTACTGAAAGAACTAGACCTCCCGCCCTATCTACTAAACGTCTTGAAGCATTTCCATGCAGGGAACTATGCCCAGGTGAGATGCGGGAAGAACGGGGAATTATCAGCCCGCTTCCCCGTGACCAGAGGCGTACGCCAGGGCTGCGCCCTGGCTCCCACGCTCTTTAGTCTTTATATAAATGGCCTGGTGGGTGAACTGGGCAATGTCAGGGACAGTGACGCTCCATGGTTGGCCACTGGTCGGGTACCTGCTCTGATGTTCGCAGACGACACCTTGTTGTTGTCTCGAACATCATCAGGTATCCAGAAGGTTCTGGACGGTTTTGTATCATTCTGCGCTTTGAGGGGATTGGAGATAAACTTAGCAAAGACGAAGTTTATGATCTTTCATCCCCCAAAGCGCACTCGCCCTAACCCTGTATTAAACGGTGTCCCGCTGGAAAGGGTGAGAACCTTTGTATGCCTCGGTGTCACCCTGACTGAAGACTTCGGTTGGGGCCCACAGGTATCCAAATCTGCTCTGAGGTTGTCGCAGATCGTAGGGGCATTGGCAAGTTCCAGAGAACAACCCTGTTTAAGCCAGTTTCCCCAGCCCTTGAGATCTATGGGGCGCAAGCTAGACCAGCTGTGATGTATGGTGCAGAACTCTGGGGCCACAAGAGTACACCAAGCCTTCTTAAGGTGGAGCAGGCCTTTATGAGGAATTTGGTAGGCCTCCCCCAGAGCACCCCGCTCACATTCCTGAGACTAGACCTAGGTTTAGAGTCCATCTCAGAACTGCTAGCTGCTCGACCTCTCCTGTATTGGAGAAGGCTGTGGACAGTACCTGAGCTCGAGGATTATAGAGCTGAATTCACTGCAGTTTGGGGGCAGTTGAAGAACAAGAATTATCCCTGGTTAGCCCATATTAAAGCCCTTGTACATCAAATTGGTATGCACCAATTATGGGAGACCCCGGAGGTGAGCTGCCCGGAAGTCAAGAGAATGGAGCTCTTGGCCTCCTTGAGATATTACAACCTAAGCCTGCTGCATAGCTTGACAACTTTGGGCAGATTGTCCACAGAATTTTGGCAGGTAAAACTCGTGTCTAAGAGGGAGGAGATTTTGGACTTATTACAGCCTCCCCTTGCAAGAATACTCTATACACAATTAAAACATGGCTGTCTACCTATTGGGGCATTTACTTGTAAATGGGATGGACGAGAGGAGGGAATTTGCCCAGTCTGCAACAATATTAAAGAGGATATCGTTCACGTTTTATTCCATTGCCCAGCTTACAATATAATACGGAGATGCTGGTTTGCACCGCTATGCAGAAGTCTTGGTCCAAGGCAATGTGCACAAGCTGTTAGAATTTTAAGATATGACACCTCCCCTTTTGTTGTGTTTGCGGTCTCCCGGTTTTTATATGGTATGTGGCACAGAAGGCTCACTCTAATGAATTGCGATAAACTGTGATTAATTGTGATGTTTGTTACCTTTCTTTTGATAACTTACTGTTTAATAACTTTTTAACCATGTATTCTTAATTATTTATGTATTTTATCTTGTGTATGTACATATTTTATCTCTGCTTTTATGATCTATGACCGCAATAAAGTTATCAAAAAAAAAAAAGATTTAAAAGGCTTCCTGTCCCGCACGCACGCACTCACTCCCGGGTGTTCTTTTTCTTTTTTTTACATTTAACTTGTTTGGCTAAGTGGCTTACACGCATACTTTTGACCCTTCCCTGCAGCTCAACACACAATCTGCCTCTGCTCCACAGCCTCTAGTCTCTCCTCCGGTGCTCCCCCATAATGCACACACAGCTCACACCACTTCGCCACACCTCACCGACCCCCTTACACATAGCTCACACCACTTTGCTACACCTCACAGACCCCCTTCCCTGCACCTCAACAAACAATCTGTCCACACACTGCTGCACTCCACACACTGCTGCACGCCACACACTGCTGCACGCCTCACACTGCTGCACGCCACACACTGCTGCACGCCTCACACTGCTGCACGCCACACGCAGCTGCACGCCTCACACTGCTGCATGCTGCACACTGCCGCACGCCTCACACTGCTGCACGTCTCACAATGCTACACACTGCTGAATTACTCACACTGCTGCATGCTGCACACTGCTGCACTCCACACACTGCTGCATGCCACACACTGCTGCACACCACACACTGTTGCACGCCACACACTGCTGCACGCCACACACTGCAGCACGCCACACACTGCTGCACGCCTCACACTGTGTCAGGACTTCAGCTCAAGTAGCTGCAGTGTCCAATTTATTCATGTCTACTGAGAGCAGAAAGATACCTGTGAGAAGCGCTTGGACCGCACTCACTCTGAAATGGCGCACCAAAGTGACCGCCGATCCGAGATTAGGGTTAGCGGTCTAGTCTTTTATTCACAGCTGCAGGGTACTCAAGGTGATGCGCGAGCGCTATCGTTAATGCGCACTTCACCGAGGATTCACCCGTGCAAACAGCGTTTTACCAGTTGTCTATTAAATTCTTAGTTCTTTAAATGGAAAAGTTGTTTGCGTAGTGGTTTCCCAGTCTGCTGAGAGAGAGTAATTGTTCCTGAGGAGAGAACCGGTAAAAGACGTGACACTTCGGCGAACTTACCTGAGGAGGTCGCAAACATTCTGAGGAGAGAGTCTTGTCAGTTAGTCCACAGCATTTCCTGAAAAAGCAGGAAGAATTGGAAAATCATCATTCACAAAACAAGCTAAGTGACTATGCCATGTAATTAAAAGATAACGAAATTGTCAAGAGTTAAAAATATAACGTATAGTGTAAATAACTACCGAAGCTGTAGAACTTTGGAACTCTAATAAGGAGACCTGCGAGAGAAAGAGAAAGAAAACAGTTGTTAAAGAACAATAAGAGAAAACTTCAATGTACAGATGAAAATAGAATAACATTAAAAACTAAGGATACATAAGAAGACATACAAAATGAAATTAAAAGTAAGTGAAGAGTACATAGAGAGATTTGAGGATTAGTCAATAGTTAAAGAACCCTAACCACTGTCTTGTAGTTTTTCAAGGGAAAGGCTTAGAGGGAAAGAGCAAGAGGTCAGGTTAGATTTATAATTGTCACTTCCCTCCTTAGGTATCTCATCTAAGTAAGAAGTCTGCTGAACAGACCAAGAGTTAGAAGAACCCTACCAGGACCTGTCTCTTCTTGTTGGTTATTATTTTATCCACTTTTCCCCTTCCCCCACGGGAATAGCCTTGAGTCTCAAGTTTAGTTGAGCTCTGGAATATTGTCTGGGTGGATTCGGAACCAAGCATCTCTGCTTCCGCGCAATTAATGGTAAGAGACTTCAAGTATAATAATATATACTTTTATAGTCATTAAAGTAATTACTGAGCTCTGACACACTGCTGCACGCCTCACACTGCTGAACGCCACACAACACCACCACATCACTCAGGGACACCACCATATCACTCTAGGTCACCACCACATCACTCTAGGACACCACCACATCACTCAGGGACACCACCACATCACTCAGGGGCACCACTCAGGGGCACCACCACATAACTCATGGACACCACCACATCACTCTAATACACCACCACATCACTCAGCCCAACCACAGCATCACTCAACACCATAACAGCATCACTCAGCACCACAACAGCACTGTCCTTGCTTGCTACCAACAAGCATTGCCATAGCCAATAGGACTCGCATTCGGAAAGTGTAAGCAATTGGCTTTGTGAATAACAATGCTATTAATTTATATATTTTCAAAGCCAACACATTAAAAAAAATTATAATTTACAATAGCAATTGCTCACACTTTCCTAATGCGAGACTGTTAGAAACGGGATCCCTGGCTGGCCAGGGCTCACGCCAAAGTCAGTCAGAGACCACCACTCCTAAGTCAGGGCAAGGAAGTTACACGCCAAGATAACCGCTGCTCACCCTCTAGGTAACGTGGCGCGAGCAGCAAGGCTAAACTTGGAGGCGGTATGAGTCAGGTATTTGCGCACGCACCCCAGCAACAACACCCAAGGCCCACCACAAAGGAAACTCCACACAAGGTTATATAAAAAATAGCCTTTGTATTACAGTAAAAACACATTAGATAACACACAAACTGTACAATGTGCCAACAGGCACGGGCAGAATTTACAAGGGATTATGTACAGGACAGGGCCACATGGACCACTGTCAGGGGTAGGCACTTGTTAGAAAATAATACTTGTAGGTATACACTTAGCACATAAACATATAATGATTAGCACCAAAATAGTACATGTAGCACACAACCAGTAATCACTGGTAAAGAGTAAATACCTCCTACGCAACCCTAAACACTGTAGGAAAATCACGCAGGGAACTAGGACCTTATCATCAGGACCTAAGGAAGGAATACCATCACCTAAGCAGGCCACTTTTAGCAAAGGGAAGGAAACCTAAATAATCACCTAAGCAGGTCACATTTAGCAAAGGAGATAAACATAAAATACCTAAGCAGGTCACTTTTAGCAAAGGTAATGGGACATCAACAATCCTCTAAGCAGGTCACATTTAGCAAAGGGGATACACATAAAATACCTAAGCAGGTCACTTTTAGCAAAGGTAATGGGACATAAACAATTGCACATGAGGCATTAAACACATTCAGAGGTGCAGGTTAGAACATTTGCGCAAGAATCACATACACCAGTAAATTACAATGCGCAGGGTGCACATAGCACACCACTAGAATTGTCCCTCAGGCCAACTGGCCTCGCAAGGGGCTGAATGCCCTGAGTCTCAATGTCAAGGGGTCTGCGCAGGCAGCACAAACCACAAAGCCTAAACGTAGCAACTGTCCACTAAGTGCTGGACAGTTGTGAATCACAGCTGGGCAAACATTGGAGCCACGTGGGCTCAAGAACAAGGGTGAGGGAACACAGCGTGGGAGCCACGGGGCTCTAACCAACTGCTGCCCCCAAGAGCCTTCTCTGGGGCTCACAAAGCAAATGTGCACTTTTAGAGCTCCTGCGCTCTACAACAATGATGGGCGCTCAGGAGCCTCCCAGGCACTCCAACAATAGGGGGGGGCGGGAGCCTCTCGTGGCTCAGTAAACCAAATGTGCCCCTCAGAGCCTCGGGGCTCGAAAACACTAGATGCCGCCTGAGCCTCGCAAGGCTCGAAAACAGAAATGCCCCAGGAGCCTCAACCGGCTCTTCAGTCTGACGAGGAGGGACGGGCACCGGCAATGTGCCCCGACGCCCTCCTCCCCGATCCTTCACTGAGCCCCACTCACCGGATCCTCCTGGCAGCAGCAGCGCGGGGCTCCTCTTCCCTCGGGGAGCCTCGGGGACTCGGCCAGCTGCTTCTTCCGTCTCCCGCCTGGCCTTGTCTCGCTGCACTCCGCCTGACTTCCGCCGGGGCCGCCAATGGCAGCGCGGCCCTGGGGATCAGGAGGCGGGACTTCCGGGTCGCACTAGGCAGCGGCCCGGCAACAGGTTTCAATGCTCTTGGGCTGCGGCGGTGATCACGGGGCAATGCCGGGTGGGCACCGGCTCGTAAATAATAGAAACACTACGGGGCAATGCCGGGTAGGCACCGGCCTTTAAATAAAAATATAAAGCGAGGTGGGCACTCGCTCTGCCGATAATCGGCAACACAAAACGGGCAGGTGCCGAGTGGGCACCGGCTGCACAAAGAGCGCTCCCCAGCGCTCAGGGACAAAGTAAAGTGCTCTCAGGCGCCAAGAGAAGCGCGCTCAGCGCTAAATGGAAAATAAAGCGCTCCTAGCGCTATAAGTCAAAATAGGAGCGCTTCCAGGCGCTCTAAGCAAAGTATAGCTCCAGCAAGGGTCTGGAGGCAGGCAGGGGGGCAAGGCAAAGCCAGAGCCAGCACACTGGGTCTCCCGGCAGGGAGACAAGCCTAGTGGCGGTCCTCCTGGCCCCAGCAACAGCAGCAGCCCCCTCTGGCAAGGATCCACAAGCAGAACCGAGAACAATTTCTGTGGGGACACAGCCCCATTTTTATACAGTAAAATCCCTTTGTCTGTAGGTGCAGGGTGGGGGAAAAACCAGTTGCAGCTGGTTTTGAAGTACCCTTGATAGCTCAACCACCCATTTCATTCACTGGCAGGGCTAGGGTCATCAGTCGCACTACTGGGGGTGGAGCCAGCATTGTGTGGGGAAAGTCCAGGCCCATCAGGGACCAGGTGCACTCCTCCCCAGCCATCAACATGCTAATCTCACACTCACCACCGGGCAGACCCATCCAGCCTTCCTGGAGCCAGGCTCACCAGCCAGCTCCAGCCAATCACACGCCAGGCATATTTTACATTAATATGCCAAGTCCTAGAAGTGGCATTTCTACACATGACACACACATGTCACATACACCATTGCGAAGCATTCATTCTCATGAGCTCGCACATACCAGATTCGAGTCTGCACTCCCCACGCATCAGGAACTACCAGGGACACAGACATTCCCCATGCATTCCTATGGGAGAGCAGGCCAGCCTAACTATATGCATGCACTTTACTCTGGGACACAGGGAAAAAGTGCGCACAGACCAAAAATCATCCATACAGATCACAGATCTAAAGCAAAAAGATTAGGGGTGAACCTGCCTTAAGGGCCAAGTCCAACAGAGACCTATTGCTTTGCAAATGCTTGTTGCAATTACCATCCATAGGGGCCAGGGCACCTAAACCGCTGGGGCGCAGCCCCTCCACCGATCACCAGAAACCGCCACTGCCTCTGTTTCTTCTCTCAACAACGCAATCCAAAGACCCGCTAAACGCTCAACTCTCTGAACGCCAGGGACCACGTGCTCACCAGGACTGCGCACTCCTTCACATCCCAAAATCTTCATAGCAGAGAGTGCAGAGCCCATAGGGTAATGGAACGGCGCCCTTCCAGTATTGCCCAGTACCCATGGACAGATCACCATGTGCTTTGTAATCTCTGTCTCTTCCCCGATCATGACGACTCCATGTGCGATGCTTGCCTCGCCTTCTGGTCGAAGAAGACTTGATACCGAAGAGAGAGGTAGGGGCACATGTAAGATGCACCAACAGGATGCCCCCTACACGACCCATGCCCCTGCGGCATCAAGGAAGGCGAGGACTCCGGCCCTTCAGACATCCCACCCCAGCAGCCGTCGCCAGCCCAGAGACCATTTTGTCCAGCGGCTCCATGCGGAAGGCTCATCTTGAGAATCCTTCTAGGTGCCAGACTGGATACGGGAAACCTTCTATAGCTCCTGCATGGGGCACCATGGGCTTCAACCAGCAGCTCTGGTCTTCCTTCAGACATGAGGACAAGGAGCTGAATAAAGGCGTCATCACTGTGAATGGGACCTCGATTCAGAGTTCTGCTCCTCAGTGTTTACCACACACTCTTTCAAAGTTGAACTCTCTTCAGAAAGTTGTGGACACTGAGCGAGCTGTGGCCGCCGAAGATCACAGGCTTGAAACTAAGCAGAAGTTGGTCATGAAGCCGCAAAATGTCCGTCTGTGGTGCCTGTGAGACAGGCACGAGTCCAAGGCATGAGACAAATTGGCATTTGAAGACCATGAAAAAGCAGACCGCAAGTTGTACCAAGCGGACACCCGCAAGAAATGCTTCGGGACGGGTCACTCTGAAACTGCTCCAGCTCACCCTAAAACCTCCTTCCTCTCAGTACAAGCCCAATGCCAACTCTTTCCCTCCTCAGACAATGAGTTGAGGATGTTAGATGCTATGGGGAAGAAGGCCTTTTCTTTTGACATTCTGACCTTGCGGCCCTGTAACGCCACCGCTTCTTGGCCCACTGCCACGTGTGTTCTATGAGACAAATCCCCAGAATACCTACAGTCACCTTCTGCAAAAACTGTTCAAGGTGGCCAAAGTGCAACCAAACTGTTTGTAGTCCAGTGTGGACTTTACGTACTCTGTTGTCCATGCGGTAGGTTCCAGCATTCTCATTCACAGAGATGCATGGATGCATCAACCGGATGTTCGGTGGACATGCATGCCCCTCTTAAGGATGTGGCCATTAAAAGGCACCAAACGTTTTGGATTCAAGGCTAATTCTGCACTGGATAGCCACACCACTGTGTGCTTGCTGGGACTACCATCCCTGACGCCAAGTTCCTCAGCAACACCAAAAATCTGTGGGCTAGTCCAGGAGCCTTCTAGGCTAGTGCTTTTTTTGAGCCAGTGTTTTCCTGTGCTTAGCACCAGCAATTTATTGTCAGCACTGACTCTTATGACAGCCGGCCATATGGTGGCGCTCTTTGTCTAATTTTGTTCTGAGCACAACAATAGTTACTCAAGAGTTCAATATACAATAAAATGATGAATATCTGCCTCCCAAAGCAATAAGAATAGCTTAGACAGCAGGAATTAGTCATTTTGAATGTACATCAAAAGTCCGATTCGTTCTTTTGAAGGAGTGGGGTGGTTAGTTGTGATGCTATTGTCAATGGCAGGGCTGGCGGGGCAATGGGGGGTGCAAGGTGCAGAGCCAGGCCCTGGCACTGCACTAAAGGCGACCTCACAGGTGATCCAACAGCTGATGCAAAACATTTTCAGAGGGGAGTGGTACCAAAGAGAGTTGGCAGCGACAAACGCCATCTTACTTCTCTTCTGCCGCCACTGAGGCAAAACATCTTTCCTTCCCTGTTGGGTGAACATGAGGCGCTGGCGGGGGAAGGCGCAGTCGCCATTGTCTGGAATGTTCCAGATCGATCACATTGGGCCAATGGGTTTGGTACTGTTCATTTGCCTCATGCTCTTCCCTTTCAAGATGCTCTCCATATATCATACATGCTTTGAGTCGGCCACTAGTATGTTAACTAAAAAGCTCTCCACATCAGGAGGTACAAATTGAACATATTTATAAGCCTGAATGGGTCGCAGATTAGACTATGTAGGCACACAAGAAGACTACACAGGACACTACAAAAGCTTTGCTGCCAGCACAGAGTAAACCACTCAGCGGAACACAGTACCAACAGCCATCCTATGACAACATACACTATACAAAATCCAGGGCAGCTCAGGGTTGAATTTCCAACTATAGATCAGCATTTCACAGTATTTTAAGTAATAGCTAACATACTGTTTGTACCATTTGTCTCTGTGAATACACATACCATGAATACTCTTGCCATCCAGTGTTGGGTGTGGGCATTTTCAAGTTGCTTTCCTTCGAAGAAGTCTTGAGTCACAAAGATTCTTTGTGACTCCAGCTTTAGCCCACAATGCACCAGGAGACAGACTTCACCTCATATTTGTTTCCATCATTGGGTTAAGACATTTTAATGCCATATCCAGGACAGATGTGTTTTTTGCCGGGACCTTCAGAACTAGCTGTGGACACTTCAATCTCAGTGATGGGACAACTTCCGTGGACCCTCACCGCTTTCGATTCCATGCTTTGACTTCCGTGTCTGATAAACTTCGCTGGACATCGACTGCAAGGAAATCGATTGTATCAAGAATGACGAGCATGGCGGCGGAGAGTATTATGCCAAACCCATCCCTGATATAACTCAAAACCAGGCCTTGACTCGAAGACAATTTAAGAGTGGCCTGATTACACTAGAGCTCCCAGCGGTGCCTGATATCAGGAAAAAGAGAATATTTACTCTAGTGTCCTCCACAGCCCGGGTACATGCGAATGATCACGCCACACACGCAGCTTGGTATTAGTCTTCTTTATTCATCAGCGTGTAACCCTTAACTGAGCATTCTAAATCATGAATTCCATTACCCACACCCAAGCACTTACATAACTGTTCCACGGAGTCTGTCAGGAACCAAATGGGTCCCATCTTTCTATCTCACAAAACACAACATTTTACTCATCCTTCAATTGGGAAGATCTGGTCTGGACCTCTACTACAAGACTAAACTCCTCTGATCCCAAAGAAGAGGGGCTAATCTTAAGGATCTTTGGACCTTTCCAATGCTGAACAAGGATAGGGATAAATACACCATCCTCCCACTAGAACCTCCTGCCCCTGGACTGCGCACATGACCACCACCTCCTCTGCCTCACACACTTCCACCTCCTTACTCACCATCTCCATACGGAGACAGGCCGTCTCTATTACCTCCATGACCCCTATTCTGACACTGTCCCATCCAGGGATGTGTGGTACTGAAAATTCTGGACCCGTGTCATCGTCGCACCATGACGATTTTGGTATCAGCGAACCAGTAATGATTTAAGCATCATACACAAGCATTTCCGTCACGATCGAGTGACGGCATCACCCTGAAATCAGCATTTCCGTTCCGAACCCTCGGGTTCCAATTTGTGAACGCATCCATGTTGTGATTGCCCTCACATAGCCAAATGACTAGAAGCCAAAACATGGTCCGAAGGAGCTGACTCCTCTGTTACCTGGGCAAGCTGACTCCACTGTCCGAAGCCAAACCTGTTCGGCCAGGTCCTCCCCCAGTGGCCGAGCTAGATCCATATCAAGACACAACATATCATAAACCTTTCATCACACACACACCATGCCTAATCTTACACACACCTGACCCTGTTTCTTTCTTTATGACTTGCTTTACGAGGAGGAGGTGCCCGATTTTATTGGGGGTCCTTCGATATCTGATGAGAAAACTGGACCTCGCTGGGTAATCAATTACGGGTTGGGTGAACTGAAATGCGAACTTGTCATCATGACTCTGCTTTTCCTGTGTAGTGAAAATATGTGTATGGTCCTACTGTAAAATAAGGAATTTGTGCCCGAAGCTTATTATTTTGTATAAAAGACGAAGACTGGCTTTGTAAGTTTGAGCAGTCTCCTGAGAATATACAGAGTGCTGTACTTTTAGGACACCTGTTACTGGCTGAAGCCAATAAATACGATCTTTGACTTCACCCAGAAGACTCTGTGTTTCTGTAGTCTGATACAGGAAGGACTCAGAGTTTTTAGGTGTTCTCCCTGGCACCGCTAGGTCCATAAAAACCTGGTACTCCAGTTGGCGCCCAACGTGGGGCGGTATCAGCGGTACCGGTCCAAGCCAGAGGTTCGTGAGGAGCTTTGTGTGAAAATTCCAGAGGACGGCCAGCCACTTCAACGACCCCTGTATGTCGACGTGGTCCGAAGGTCTTTGCTGCGATGTTCCCCACGTCCCGATGGCTACGAAGGACTGGTGCTCTGACTATCGCCCTGTTTTGGATCCTTGATGATTGGTAGAGCGAAACGATAGACGAGTCTTCTGGTGACGTCATCGATACCTCAGTTAAGTATAAGTGGAGCGTCTCCCAGTCCTTAGTTTGATTCTTAGTTCTTGGTATCCTTCGGGATTATTTTGTATTGGAACTTGCAAGTGCCAAAACCGAAGGACTCGTGTATTCACGAGACTATCGTATTCGATAATCCTTCGAAGTTTGAAGCTAGACTAGAGAGCGAAGATGCCTGGTTTTAGTAGACTTGGAAAGTTGTTTTGTCTTGGTTATAATAAGGATTCCTGATTGGAGGACTCGTGTCCGGTTCCTCCGATTGGAACTCCAACATATGAACTCTATGTGAAACACGGCGTAGGCCCCATCACATATAATGAAGTATGGATTCGATACACCAGAAAGGATGGTGTTTTAAAATGGCCTCAATATGGTAGTTTAGACACAGAGATTTTAGATAATCTAGAGGTTAAACTTTTTAAGAAGAAAGCCCGGCCGGCAATGTTTGACTCTTTTCGCATATGGCACAAAGAAGCCAAACAGAAAGAAATGAAATTAGCAAAGAAAAATAAACGAGGTATGTCATTGGTACAAGCTGCCATTGCATTCAGGGATAAAGAGGAAGAGCGGGAGAGTGAACAAACGCTTAGAAGTAAGAAGTTAGCGGTAGATAAGTGTTACCCAGTTTTGCCACGTAAGGGACAAGAGTCAGAGGAGAAACTTGATCAAGATCCTCTAATGTCTCATCTACTGCGTTCACCACCTCCTTATGCGCAGAGTGCTACAGCACCTCAGCAACCTTTGGTTGTGCAATACCCCATTGTTGGACCACAGGTTCTACCACAACCACCAGCTCCTCTTCAGCTGGCTCCGACTCCTCCGGCGCAGCCCCCTCAAGGGCCGCCGCTTTTGCTACCTACTAGCTAGCTGACTATCAAGAGAGAGAATTACGGAATAGATTAGCGCGTAAATGGGTTGTCGATACTGCCAGATATGATGAAGAGTCTGTCATAGAAGTCTTCCGTCAATGGGAAGCATCGAAGCAGAGATATGTTTTTGAGCAGATGTGTGTACTTCTCCGTGAAGATCTGGAGGGAAATGACTTGGAGCACAACCTTTCTGAGTAGTGCCGTGTGCGGTTCAAGTTTTCGGAAGGTATGATTGTAGGCGCCGATGTTGAAAGAGCGGTTGCGACATTGTTGTCGTATCGGAGTAAAGGGGGCACTTCTCGATCTCTACCTGAACGTGACGCATCCGGTAGGAAAAAGGCGCGACAGATCCCATGAGAGAGGTTCCTCCGGTTTGGAGGGAAGAGTTTTGGCGCTCAAACAGACATTGCCTGATCCCCGTAAAAAATCTGCAGGGTATTATAAGGAATTGTCACAGACTGTAAGCTTGTGCATTATGAACTCAGCTGATATAGACATGTTGTTTGGGAACGTGGTTCTACAGCCTTTATAGGGAAAGATTCGCCACGCCGATCACGATCAGGAGTTAGGTGATACATGGGTTAATATCGCTGCTGTAGATAACAGACAAGTTGGTGGTGCTAAACCCGAGCCTTTAATTGCAGAACTCCCTGGTAAAATAATAACTTACATGAAGACTCTAATGCCTGAATTGCGTGTCAACTGGGATAAGTTGGCTGAATGTAAGCAGAAGAAAGACGAAGCGGTGTCCGATTTCTTCACACGGTTTGAAGAAACTTTTGTAGATCATAGCGGTCAGGATATGGCTACTGAAGGTGGCCAGAGATTGTTCGTCGACAAATTTGTGCATAATTTACTTCCGGAGTTGTGTGCCAAGTTGAAGGATTCCGAGAGTGCTTGGGCTGTGTCAACGTCAGCGCAGATTTTAGCTACAGCCCAGTACCATGAAAATAGGAGCAAAGATGTGTTAGAGAAAGTGGATAAAAAGACTAACGAATTAAAAACTAAAATTCTGCTGCAGCAAGCGTATCCACCCCGCACTAATAATCAGCGCGATTATCAGCAGCCTCAGCAATATTTGAGGAACTCGCAAAGAAATGAGTCTTCTCAACAGCGTTTACCGTATGGTCCGAATTAGTGCGCGTATTGTAAAGAGGAAGGCCATTTTATGAGTAGTTGCCCGGTTTTGTTACAACGCGCGAATTGTGTTACCAGTGTGCGAGGCCGCGGTGTTCAACAAATGCCCCGAGGTAGGGGACGCGGTGCGTTCCCACAAAATGCACGTCCGATTCCACCACAGAATTCAATGAACAGTTTTGACCAACAGAATAACGCGCCTGGTAGGACGACTCAGTACTATGCTGACGACTACTATGCAGAGGAAGAAAATGTGGTAGGCAATGATTGCTAGGACAGCCATGGACAAAGAGAGGGAGTTGTTTCAGTTCCAGTAGATCAGAGTGGACCTTATGTTGAGGTGATTACATCAGGTGTGTCAGAACCTTTTCTGTTGGATACTGGTGCTACAAAGAGTTCTATTATGCACTCAAAACTCCCTGGTGCACCTTTGTCTGGCGAAATTAATGTTTCAGTAGGTTTTTCTGGCGCCCCGGTTAGGAACCCGATTTCTAGTCCTATGTCTCTTTCTGTTGGACCTTGTGAATTCGAAGCACCCCTTATTCTTACAACATGTTGCGGTGAAAACTTGTTGGGATTGGATCTGTTGAAAAGACTATATGCGACTTTGTACTGTTCTCCTTCACTAGTACAACTCACACTAGGTAAAAGAGTGGTTTCTCCGATGTATCTATCAAAGGATGAATTACCGACAGAATTGTCTTCTCTTCCGGATACTCTTTGGGCTACTGGCCCTAATGATGTGGGTCTTTAGGAAATACCGCCATATGTTGTGACATTGAAAGCCAATGTTAAATTGCTGCGCATTCCCCAATACAAGATCTCCAGCGAAGGTGAGCAGGCGTTGTTAGCGATCATTTATGATTTGATTGAGAAAGATGTAATCGAAGAGACAAGAGGCAACGTTTGTAATAGTCCGGTTCTGCCTGTCTTCAAGCGTACTGATCCTTCCCAGCCACCTGTTTATAGGTTTGTGATCGATCTTAGGGAAGTGAATAAGATCGTTGTGCCACAGTTTCCAGTTGTCCCTGACATCACTACCCTATTGACAATGATTCCAGCTTCAGCCACTTGGTTCTCGGTGATTGACTTGAAGAATTCTTTCTTCAGCATCCCGATTGCCGAGGAGAGCAGGGATATTTTTGGCTTCAATTTAGGAGGCCGAAGTTTCCGCTTCAAACGCGCTCCTCAAGGCTACTGTGAAAGTCCATCAATATATAGGCAGGCTTTGCAAACACAGCTTGATACGATTGTTTTACCTGATGGCGCTACCCTTGTTCAGTACGTTGACAATTTGCTTGTAGCTGCAGATACTGAGGAGATTTGTAGAGAGACTACCTTGTCGTTGTTGCGTCATTTGTCTGATTTTCATCACAAAGTGTCTCTGTCTAAGTTACAATATTGTCAACAAGAAGTGACCTACTTAGGTCACCTCTTATCGAAGGAGGGAAGGAAACTGACCCCAGAAAGAATTCAGGCAATTGCAAAATTGAGTGTGCCAAGGACACAGAGAGAGGTGCGCACTTTCTTGGGCATTACGTCATATTGTAGGCAATGGATACGAATTTCTCATTGTTGGCCAAACCTTTGGTGGCATTAACTTGTAAAGATACACCGAATCCCATTCCGTGGTCTGAAGAGTGTCAGAAAAGTTTTTCCGAATTGCGTGACGCATTGTGTTCGGCTCCTGTGTTGGGTACCCCCGACTACAGTAAGCCCTTTACACTATATGTCCATGAGAAGGAAGGTTGTGCATTATCAGTATTGACACAGTCTTTTGGGGACACGCAACGTCCATGCGCGTATTTCTCGTCGACTTTGGACCCGGTAGCTAGGGCATTGCCAAGTTGTTTAAGAGCCACAGCAGCAGCAGCTGTTTCTATCTGACAGTCTGCTGGTCTAGTGATGAATAATGTATTGATCGTGATGGTTCCACATGCGGTAGACACTTTGTTAAATAGAACCAAGACACAGCACTTAACTAGTGCTCGATTGTCAGGTTATGAGTTAACCTTGTTAGCAAGTCATGTCCACATTAAAAGATGCAGCGTGTTAAACCCAGCCACGTTGTTGCCAATTCCAGTTGAGACAGAGGATGCTGAAAAGCAGCACGACTGTTTCTTTAGGACAGAAGAAGAAACGAAAGGCAGAGTAGACCTTAGGGACACTCCTCTTACTGAGTGCGATGGTACTTTGTGGGTTGATGGTTCGTGTTTCAAACTCCCGAATGGTGACACGACTGCAGCATACGCTGTTACGACTTTGCATACGATTGTTGAAACTGCACGTATCCCACAAAACTCGGCACAAGCAGCAGAGTTGATTGCATTGACAAGAGCGTGTGTGTTGGCGAAAGGAAAACGAGTGAATGTGTACACTGACAGTCAGTATGCCTTTGGTGTTGCCCATAGTTTTGGACGTTTGTGGCGTGAACGTGGTTTTCTGACTTCACATGGTGCTAAGATCCAGCATGGTCAGTTGGTAAATGAGCTTCTTGAGTCACTGACCTTGCCATTGCAAATGGCGATTGTGAAATGCAGTGCACACAAAAAGATTAAAGATGATGTTGGTCGTGGAAATGCGTTTGCGGATGAGGTCGCAAAAGAAACTGCAAGGAATGTAATGAGTCGAATGTATGCTGCAGGCCCTGCACGATGGATTGGTGACGTTGGCATGTGTGAAGATACTATTGAGAGTGTAAAGTCCATCCAAGCTGAAGCTACAAAGAAAGAACTGAAGGTGTGGAGAGAAAGCACGGGTAAATTGGATGCGAATCGTTGTTGGGTTAAATTGTCGGAGCATCAGCGTTGGTTGCTACCTGATGCGTATGTGCCTGCAGTGGTTACAATGGCGCATGGAATGGCACACATCAGTGTGAAAGGGATTTGCAAGTTACTGGCTCCAGTATGGCAGAACACTAGAATCCCTAAATATGCAGAGAATATAGTCAAGAACTGTATGGTGTGTCTGAAATACAATCCTGGTAGGGGAACCCCAACTCCAGCTGGTCATTTTGCTCCTCCTACGTACCCGTTCGAGGTTTTGCAGCTAGATTTCATCCACATGGAGAGGTGCAACAATCTGAAATATGTACTCGTTGTTTGTGCCTTTTCAAGATGGATAGAAGCATACCCATTGAAAGACAATAGTGCCTTATCGACAGCTAAAGCCCATGTCAAAGAATTCTTCCCCAGGTTTGGAATGCCGAGAATGGTCTGGAGTGATAATGGGAGTGAATTTGTGGGACGAGTGATGAAGAGAGTATGTGAAGGGCTAGGCATTGATCAAAAGTTCCACGCTGCAAATCATCCCCAATCAGCTGGATTAGTAGAATGCTATAACGGCATCCTAAAACTGAAACTGGCCAAAATCCAAGCGAGCACTGGTCTTAAATGGCCCTTGGCACTCCTATCAACAAGAATGACTGTACACGAGTGGGGCTTAGCCCTTATGAAATATTGTTCGGCCGTCCGGCCAACATCTGGGGAGTGCCAAGGCCCACAAAATTCAGCGAATTAGAGCACCCTATACTGCTTGATTATTTGTACGAATTGACGGCTAAATTGCGTGTTTTACACCAACATGTACATGATACTCTACCTCAAGCTACTGAAGCTCCAGGACACCCTATCGATCCTGGAAACTACATGCTCGTAAAGAATTTCCAGCGGACAAAGAATGATGAGCCCCGCTGGACCGGTCCCCACCTAGTACTTCTCTCCACAAGATCAGCTGTTCGAGTGGAAGGGAAGAAACACTGGATCCACGGGACCCATTGCAAGAGGGTCCCTTTACCTCTGCCTCACTACCGGTGGGTCCAGGAGGGGATTGCTGACTCTGAGACTGAAAGCTTGCCTCGCTTCCTGCTCTTTAGTGACGCACAGGTAAAAGGAACAAACTCTGTACGCGAGAGTGATGACATTCTGCAAGGATCTGTGCCACCATCAATGCGATTGAACACTACAGAGCCCGAACTTTTGTTCCAGGACCAGACAACACCTGGAAGAACACATTACAATTTGAGGCCGAGAACTATGACTATGGACAAATAAAAAATTTTTTTTTCCTATTTTTGAAATTACAGCTCTCTCTCCTCTCTGGGAAACTTGCTTATTTTTGTTTTTCGAACCGCCATCCAGGTTCTGCTGCTAGGGTCGCGGTTGCCCAAGTCTTTGGGGTGCAGCCGAAGACGTTAGGTCAACGGTTCTGGTTGGTCTAAGGGAGTTGCCCTGGACTGACAGAAGCATTCCTTAGCATAGAACACCCTACTGCCGTGGGCAGCAATTCTAGAGGATGGAGTTTTCCGAGACGGAGAGACCTGCCAAATCAATGAACTTTGAAACTAGAATGTGCACAGTGATGGCAAAAACACGATTTTTGATAATATGCATTCTCATGTTGTGTAGCATAATGACATTTTTAATAGGCTATGCTTTATTCACTTTTCGAGTGACATTTGTACACACTACACAGCCCACACCTCCTTCTCTTGTTTCCCCGCATTCTTTTCACCCTCTGCCTGAACACGAGTGTGCCAGAAGGTCCGAGTTTGTAAATAATTTGTTCGTTCAGCTCTTACACCAACACCAGTTGATAATGAACACGACTAATTGTTGTGTGTGTGGACTTATGCCACACACAACAGATAAAGGTATCCCATATTTTGTCTTGCCATTTAGCTACTACGGTTCTTTATGGGCATTTCAAACGATGTTCCTATTTGCCAGCGAACCATATCCCCCACGTTCCACGAGAAGTAACTCAAGCAACAAGGCATCAGTGGTGGGAATCCGAAATATGAGCAGAGATATTGACACCTATAGAACGATTCCTAGAGATGAGTTGAAGGCTTACAGTAGATGGAACACAACGGGGTATGGAGTTGCCTTGAGTGAAAAGATGCTAGCAAAGGGATCCTCCCCGATCTGGATCGTACCCCATCAGGGTCACCTATGTCTGCAGGGAAATGGCAAGAACCCCAGAGCTCATTTAGGGAAGAGTGTCTGTACTGAAACTTATGTCTTTTCGTCCCAGACCTCTCCTCCGTTCTTAGCAACTAAGGGT
The DNA here is from genome assembly GCF_964263255.1 of Lissotriton vulgaris. Taxonomy (NCBI): domain Eukaryota; kingdom Metazoa; phylum Chordata; class Amphibia; order Caudata; family Salamandridae; genus Lissotriton; species Lissotriton vulgaris. Next base: position 31,366,407 of record NC_141693.1, read on the forward strand.
ACCTACTTCATCTGCCATGATAGAGCATATACATGGTTGCCCCCTGACTTCTCGGGCACATGTTTCATTTTGTTCCTGTTGCCTCCCACCTACACGGCCGCAGCAGATTACCATAGGACAAGGACAGTTAGAGGTGTCGTGAGTAAAGACCGACACTACGGGTCAAGAGTTTGGTGACTTCGTGAAAGGTTTTCTGCTGTTTTGGGGAACAGCAGGAACATCCGCCACTTGACACGGGTAGTCGAATTTACGATAGTTGAAACTACTGGTGCCCTTAGCAACTTGACTGCGGAGCTCCAGTCGGACCGCCTTATGACCCTTCAAAACAGGGCCACACTAGACGTCATACTTGCAGACCGAGGTGGGGTATGTAAAGTGATCCAATCAAGTTGCTGCATTTTCATCCCAGATAACGCTCTACAAGTATACCAGGCCATCTCCAAACTGCATAAAATTTCTGAATCAATTCATGTGGATAAAGGAGACTGGTCACTGATGGGGTGGTTCTGGGAACTGATATCGGCCTGGGGATGGAAAATTCTGATAATCATTGGGATGGCCCTAGCCATTCTTTTCCTGTTCTGCCTATATGTACAGTGCGCTCCTGCAATATGTGGCCTCTGTGCTACATCATGTGTAAGGAAACCTGTATCAAGAAATGAGCTAAGTAATAGGATGATGATACAGCAACATCTCAATGACTTTGTGAACACAGACCTAGACTCAGATTAGCATGAGTATTGGTTGTTTTGCCTATGTAAGGGCATAAGTAGGGTCTGTGGTACTGAAAATTCTGGACCCGTGTCATAAACATCGTCGCACCATGACGATTTTGGTATCAGCGAACCGGTAATGATTTAAGCATCATACACAAGCCCTCATCATGCTCGACCTCAGTGCCGCGTTTGACACTGTAGCACATTCCATCTTGCTACAGTGTCTAAACAAAGCCGGAGTAACCAACAAGGCACTGGGATGGCTGAAAGCCTTTTTGATCAATAGGAGCTTCCAAGTTCAAAGAGGGACTTCCCTCTCAGACAGCGTGCTGCTTGAACAGGGGGTGCCTCAGGGCTCTGCCCTGAGTCCCACCCTATTTAACCTATACATGGCCCCCCTGGCAGAGGTGGTGCAATCGTTCGGCGTGGAGCTTGTCTCTTACGCCGACGATACGCAACTTCTAATATCTCTGACGCAAGCCCCCTCCAGGGAAGCTGATAACTTTAATAACTGATGACACCCAACTTTATCTCAAACTTCAATCACCCAATGACATCACGCTCTTGAACTCAACGATCAGTAGCACCCAATCCTGGCTGGCCGCTAATCATCTCAAACTTAATGCCCTCAAAACAGAGTTCCTTTTGATCTCACCTCCCGCGAAGATCACTACCGCACAAATGTGGCTTAAACACCTAACGGCACTCAATGTTCAACCCACCATCGTGGACTCAGCGAAATCCTTGGGCATAACACTCGACACCAATCTCAGCATGCAGGAACACATCAACAAAGCAACTAAGGGAGCAAATTACCAAATCAACACCCTTAGGAAACTTAAACCCTTCCTTCCAGCCAAAGACTTCCAAACTGCGGTACAATCACTTGTCATACCTCGAATAGAATACGGCAGCACCGCCCTCTGCGGTCTCCCCCTAGCTACTACGGCACCCATAAGAGCCTCTTTAAACGCCGCAGCGAGACTTATCACTGGATCAAAAAAACACTCACACATTTCCCCTGACTTCAAATCCCTGAACTGGCTGCCTTTTGAAGCCAGGATACACCTGAAAATCGCTTGTTTGACACACAAGGCTGTCCACCTTAGCTCACCTAGATACCTCGCTCAGAAGCTGACGATTTCTGGAGGATCCAGAAACACTAGAGGCACAAACAATCTTTTGCTAAAGCCTAAAAGATTCCGCAAAGAAAAAACCTACAAACGCTCTTTCTCAGGAATGGCTCCCAGGATTTGGAACTCACTCCCCCCTGAAATCAGACTCATCCCATCTACCATACTTTTCAAGAAAGAAGTAAAAGCGATCCTCATGGCTAAATGCACTTGAACCACTACTGGGGATCAACTTCAAAGACTCAGTGCTCATCTGTACCACTTGTTCGAACCCTTCGCTTTTGTTTGACCTTGAATTTGACTAATTGATTGTTTATGATATCATTTCACTGTACTTTTAACACTATAGATGTATCTGTGTATATCTGCACCTCTCCTATGTAAAGCGCTCTGATATCTGCGAAGATCTTGTTCGCGCTATATAAAACTTTCAAAATAAATAAATAAATAAATAAATAAACTGTATGAGCAAGCTGGCCTCTTGGATGACAGAGCACTGTTTAAAATTGAATGGAACCAAAACGGAGGTCATCATCATTGGAGGTAATGAGACCAATTGGACAAAAGAATGGTGGCCCACCTGCTTGGGTCCCTTGCCCCCTCCTAGCCGGGAGGCGAAGAATCTGGGAGTCTGGGTTGACAACAAGCTATCTTTTGATAGCCATATAAAGAGAACTGTAGGCAAGTGCTTCGGAGTGATGAAGACACTCAATCGCACCCTTGACTTGCTGCCTCTCAACTCCAGACGGACTATGACGCAGGCATTAATAACTTCCCGGATTGATTACGGGAATGTATTACTCCTGGGTACATCAGAGAAAAACATAAAGAAATTACAGGTCCTGCAAAACTCTGCAGCACGCCTAGTATTAAGACTGCCCCGTAGAGCCCCTTCACGACCCTCTCTGGCAACTCTCCGTTGGTTGCCTATCAAAAAAAGGATCATTTTCAAAGCTCTGCTGTGGTGTCACAAGATTATCCATAACAAGGCACCTGCCTATATGTCGGATCTGGCATCTCTGTACGAACCCAACAGAACCCTCAGATCCAAAGGTACAGGTCTGCTCAGAACTGCCCGTCCTAAAAAGGCCAGAATGGGAGGCAGATCCTTCCGCACGATCGCAGCGAGGCATTGGAACCTCCTGCCCTTGGACACCAGACTAGAGGTGAATGAGGCCTCTTTTAGGAAGAAATTGAAAACTTGCCTCTTTAATCTGTGATGGGATCCTCTCTCTCCTAAAACTCACTCTCTCCACAGCGCGGGGACACGCCGGGAGGCGTCACCAGGCGCTTTACAAACTCCTTTAAACTAAACTAAATTTCCGTCACAATCGAGTGACGGCATCACCCTGAAATCAGCATTTCCGTTCCGAACCCTCGGGTTCCATTTTGTGAACGGCATCCATTTTGTGATTGCCCTCACATAGCCAAATGACTAGAAGCCAAAACCTGGTCCGAAGGACACGTACACCTTAGCTGACTTCTCTGTGACCTGGGCAAGCTGACTCCACTGCCCGAAGCCAAACCTGTTCGGCCAGGTCCTCCCCCAGTGGCCGAGCTAGATCCGTATCAAGGCACAACATATCATAAACCTTTCATCACACACACACCATGCCTAATCTTACACACACCTGACCCTGTTTCTTTCTTTATGACTTGCTTTACGAGGAGGAGGTGCCCGATTTTATTGGGGGTCCTTCGATATCTGATGAGAAAACTGGACCTCGCTGGGTAATCAATTACGGGTTGGGTGAACTGAAATGCGAACTTGTCATCATGACTCTGCTTTTCCTGTGTAGTGAAAATATGTGTATGGTCCTACTGTAAAATAAGGAATTTGTGCCAGAAGCTTATTATTTTGTATAAAAGACGAAGACTGGCTTTGTAAGTTTGAGCAGTCTCCTAAGAATATACTGAGTGCTGTACTTCTAGGACACCTGTTACTGGCTGCAGCCAATAAATACCATCTTTGACTTCACCCAGAAGACTCTGTGTTTCTGTAGTCTGAAACAGGAAGGACTTGGAGTTTTCAGGTGTTCTCCCTGGCACCGCCGGGTCCATAAAAACCCGGTACTCCAGATGGGGACGATTCTTGAGAGAATTACTGGGTTGTCCTTGATGACGCTTCTGACTTAAACCTCCACCCTATTATGGCCTTCCCGACCAGGCAGTACCACTGCCCACCACAAGGCCATAGGAATAGCAGCACTGCATCACAAAGTGAACTTCCATGTGGCAGAGGAGTATGATGAGGTCTTAGTCTAGACCCTCTGTGGTACCAAAGGATCTATCCAATATCTCCACCTGCTCAGAAGCAGTTAGGGTGAGGTTAGGGATGCCACTCCGCAGATTGATTAAAAGTATAAAGTAGACCCAAATGACCAGTTTATATTGAATGTCTGGTCCCACCTGACTCTCTGGGTGTCCACACTCTAAGAAAGAGATCCTCCTCCTAAAAGACAGGGGTTAAGTCTCCAGACAAGAAGACAAATAAGATCAAAGCTGCTTGGAAGTGGCTGGCTTTGAGGGCGGCTGCATAGTTGAGGATTACCCATTCAGTTGGACTTCTCTCCAGGTACGATCACCATCCAAAAGAGAGGACAAGAGGTAATTGTGTAAGGAAATGTGATATCAAATGCAAGCATCAGGTTGAAATGAAATCTGCTGATACCGCCTTAGGAAACATTATCATCAGCATTCTGTTAGGGCGCCATGCCTAGCTCTTGGGGTTCAGATGTGAGGAGTCAATTGATGGGGAGCATTGGTTCGGCCCACAGATCGACACACTGCTAGAAATGTTTTAAAAGGACACAGGCGACCAGGTCGAAGAAAAATAACTTACAAATATACTCTCCCAACACTAGATGGTGGGAGTCTGCAAAGCATGTGAATCTCAAACACCACAAGCTACATAAGGTAAGTAGCCTTCTCCTTTTCTGACACCATTTTATTTACAGTAGTTTTATCACCCTATGATGATGGCTTGGTTTTATCTTATTAAATGGAGTAAATGAGGAGAAGAGTATGCCATAACTATAAAAATGAAAGTCATTAGTAGTAAAGTAAAAACATTTTGGTCTCATTTTTTCACTGACCACTATTTGTAGAGTTGTGAGATGAGTATAGCATTTTGTGGGAAGAATAATCAAGTGATCCATGACTGGGTTAATCTGCATTCACAAAGCTGTAGATCTCAGCAGTGAAAGTTAATGGCTATGCTATTGCCTCCTTTGTGTGATTGCATCTGCGGTGGACATATTATATAGACAACAAAGCCATCCAATCCTAAGCAAGGTGCTGATCAAAAGCCCACTTGAAGTATCTGTGATGTATTGGAGACCAGAGGCTGTGTCAGGAGTCAGCTAAAGCTGTTTGTACCAAGACCTAAAATGGATCTGAGCAATTCATGGTAACATATGTTCTGATATCCTCTGTGTCAAAGGTCATCTGTGTAACTTTGCTATTGTTAGTGACTCCAAACCGAAGTTCTAGGTGTTCTACCTCTTACAACCACTATTTCCTTGTTCCAGGGTGGTGTACGTCTTCTCCTGGAGTAAGCGTGATAATGTGCGCTATCTAGTCAGGAGAGGCCAGGGGCTCTGCTTCTTGCTGCCGGAGTATGTTCAGCGCTTGACGCAGCAACCGCAATGAATGCAAGAAAACACAGCCACGCCCACTAAAGGACAAGCAAATATTTTACAACTGCTTTTAAAAACGTATTTTAAAGTTCCTATTTTAGAAAATTGCAGCAACATTGAAGGTGATTTCTGTGTTGCAAACTTACCTTCTTTTAAGTGATTATTGGTACAGTCTTTATTGTCTGAACTCACCACTTCTGTAAAATTGCAAAATGCCCTTCAATGCTGTTCCATGCATGAAATTGCAGAAAACACTGCATGCGGGTGCTCTCTCATTCTCACTGTGATCAATCACTGTTCCTTGACCTCTGGTGTTAGCCAAGAGCTTTTGATTTTACTAAAAGTATGTATATTTACTTATAGGAGTTATCAGCCAGTGTTTATACCCATGGGTCTATTGTTGTGTCATTCACATCTTAATTCCACCCACTACATCATACAGCTTGGGGCAGGGGGTCATCCCATTTCAACTATTGAGTTCCCTGTGAGTGGCAACATTCGGTCCTCTCAAAAGCAGAACATAAAAAACCAAAAGTATTCCCTCCAGTGCCTGGGGCTACTGTGGCTATGTGTGTTTTTGAGACAAAAAATGATTCTAGCTTTTTGTCATTTTTGTTTTCTATTAGCGAGGACCAAGTAACTCCCCCAACAGTCAAGATTTACAAAAGCCACCAGACATTTTGGCTTTGCAGATGCTTCTTTTTTACTGAAGTTTGTTATCCCCAGTTATAATAACTGGGTAAATTTAAGCATGGTCATATGATTTTAATTGTACAGCAGTGCTATAAACATGGGGGCATATTAGCAAGAACCTTGTTAAAATTATCACAGTTGCCGCTAAAACGGTGATAATGGGATTGCTAATAAGCGTTCTAGAATTCCAATAGAAGCCCAGATTAGATGTGCAGGACATCTAACCTGGGCTTCTATTGGAATTCCATAACGCTTATTAGCAAGCCCATTATCATGTTTATTTGTACACTGTCCAAGGCTAGAGTACATGGAGCGAGATACCCTTGTGTGTCTGGAGACCGCTCTAGACTAACCATAGCATCAGCTTTGCACCCCCGACACAGTGTGATTGGAAGTGCTTCGATAATATAAACCGGATCTGCAACATACTGGGTCGAGGAGCACTTCCGCTAAGATTGTCTTGAACGGTGCACACTGTGACTGAGACGCAGTCCTGCTGACTCTGACCCATATCCTGCTAACGCGATCCTGATCGGCGCAGGTCGGCTTCCTGATACATCGCACTCAGGCATGGGGGGGTAAGACTATCCCAAGGGATCTGGCAGAGGGCACCCCTGCTGTGCTCTCGGTAGTGTAGGTAGGAGTATAATTACATTATAATCATATATCACAGTAATAATGTTTGAACTGTTTCTCCATTTTTGTGATGCTGGTTACAATGCTGAGTTTCTTCTGCCTATTGATTGACACACAATCTATGTAAGAATGTGATTGTTTTAATAAATGTTTTAAAACTTCCTTTGTATCTTTGATGTGTTACCTTGGGCATGCAAGAGTAAACTAACGCAAGGGTGAATCTGTTGACCCGATTCCTTGAGAAGTGATAGTGGTCATGATCGAGGTTGCTGATACCATCTGTCACCCTGATAAGGTTAGAGGTTCAGATGGGGCACTGTGAGATAGCTAGTAACTGGGCCAACATTCTCAGGTAAATACTTGTGCACCGAGTTCTGTAGTTTGAGGTTCATGTTGTCCAAATACACAGTCCTATTCAATTAATAGGAACCGCATAACACGGTATAATCATTTTTTAAACTGTACCCAACACTCAACGTCTTGATGATGCCCAGCAGAAGTAAGCACGAGTGACTGAGCGAAAGGTGGTACATTCTTTCCACAATCCTGAGGGATCAGAGTTCTCATGTTCTGAGGTTACTAGAAACTATTCTCGCCCCGATAAGAGGAAACACTAGTGGTACTGTGAGCTAGCGAATGCAAACAGGTTAACATTTCTCAGCGAGGAGGTACGGAACCAGTCTGCCACCAATCCCACATTTTAAGTTATCCGAATGTGCAGGTCCTGTATGGGTAATACAGGAACTACCCGATAGAAGGTTTGGTTATTACAGGGCAGTGGATTCTAGGACTCAGATCTACTAGCATTTTGCATCAGGGTTTTTGGACCCTTTTTGGACACAGCCCGACGCGAATGGTATTTTCGGGATTTATTAGGCCATGCAGAGACCGATGTGCGTGGCTCTACATATCTTAACGCAGCGCAGTATTTATCATAAAGTAGCGCAGCACACATCACTGCCTAGCGTCACCTTGCCTCTGAGAGGTGTCCCGTCGGTGGAGCATGGGCGTTCCTGTGCATCCATCCCTAAATTTTGACACAAAGCCATAAATCTGGGTTTTCACCCCAATGGTATGCCTACACGAGGCTTTCTGCAGCACAGATACAAAGAGGACATTGCCTCACAATAGCTATCCTGACCACAACGCAGGCCCCCTTGCGACAGAATGCAAGGGGGCCTGCATTGGGGTTAGGCACCCATTTGTGTGCCAGCACCAGGAGAGAGCAGTACAGTGTTGCGTCTTTCTAAATATGGCGCATTCCCGCTCTCTCTGTTCCATGCAGAGCAGTGCAGCAGGTTTGCTTGTTGTTTATCGTTGCATGAAAGTTTAGTAAATCCGGGTCTAAGTCTTTACCTGGGAATGATCCCACTATTGCACTGTTAGTGGAGTCTGTACTAGGCTCCTACCCTCGGTGGCAATACTATTGTTCGAGACGTGCCATCTACATTGGTAATTAAGGTTGGCAATGCTGTGTTTGGGTGGTGTCTTCTAGATTTATCCTAAGGCTGATGATGCTGTTGTATGGGAAGTGTGTTCTAGATTCATCCCTGAGGCTGATGATGCTGTGTTTGGGTAGTGTGTTCTAGATTCATCCCTGAGGCTGATGATGCTGTGTTTGGGTAGTGTGTTCTAGATTCATCCCTGAGGCTGATGATGCTGTGTTTGGGTAGTGTGTTCTAGATTCATCCCTGAGGCTGATGATGCTGTGTTTGGGTAGTGTGTTCTAGATTCATCCCTGAGGCTGATGATGCTGTGTTTGGGTAGTGTGTTCTAGATTTATCCCTGAGGCTGATGATGCTGTGTTTGGGTAGTGTGTTCTAGATTCATCCCTGAGGCTGATGGTGCTGTGTATGGGTAGTGTGTTCTAGATTCATCCCTGAGGCTGATGATGCTGTGTTTGGGTAGTGTGTTCTAGATTCATCCCTGAGGCTGATGATGCTGTGTTTGGGTAGTGTGTTCTAGATTCATCCCTGAGGCTGATGATGCTGTGTTTGGGTAGTGTGTTCTAGATTCATCCCTGAGGCTGATGATGCTGTGTATGGGTAGTGTGTTCTAGATTCATCCCTGAGGCTGATGATGCTGTGTTTGGGTAGTGTGTTCTAGATTTATCCCTGAGGCTGATGATGCTGTGTTTGGGTAGTGTGTTCTAGATTTATCCCTGAGACTGATGATGCTATTGTATGGGAAGTGTCTTCTAGTTCTCTACCCAGAGGTGAAGCTGTCACTGTGTGGGTAGTGGGTTCTAGGTTTCCACCTGGGACAATGATGCTGTTGTACTGTTAGTAGAGGGCCATTACAAACAGTGGGCAGATAAAACCTCATATACCTGATCAACTCTGTGTGATCCTCTACAACTAACTCACCCCCCAGTCCCAGTGATCAAAATCAGATGACCCATGAGCAGTGAACATGCCTATATACATTACAAGTTAGCAGATGTATGGATTCATGAATGTGTTATTTGTACAGCGCAGACCTATGCTAAACACAGTAAAGAGCTTTACAACTATAACTTCCCCCGCCATGCATTGGTTATGACCTGACATAATACTTCACTGATGACATCTCCGATGACATCTTCACTGAGTACTTTATCCAATGATTGTGATAGTTTGTTTTATAGTTTACATAGTGGCAGATATCTACGATAATACTTCTCTACCTCATTTTGTACAGCCTGTCTCCAGCTAATGGGTGTAAGTGTTTACAAAACGCATGCGCTTCTAATGCATCATTGATGTGTAGAGGTACTGAACACGTTATATATCCTTTGGTCATGCCTGCCATAGGGTCAGTCGCAGGGCCTATCTTGCAGCCGGGCCCTGCTTCCAATTCCCCCAAGGCAGCCTGCACCATGCTGCACATTGTATTTGGCGGAGCACAGCGGGAGGTTGTCCACAGGGGCTGGCCTGTGACCAGCCCCTGTGACCAAACCCCAGCAGGCTGACCGCCCCACACTGTGCACAGCCATTGGCACGTACCGCATATAGTTGGCCTTCAGGAAACCTTCACCTGTGGCCAAAGCATATATATTAAGAGAAGGGGGCATGGAGCACCCTTCTCAACCCTTCGTTGGCCTCGGGACCCCATCTCCAGGGCCAATTCCAATACAAAGTGGACAGGACCATGTAGTCACCCTCCCTTAGCCTTAAAAGACTGCTGGGGCCCTATACCGAGGGGCCAAATACACCTATACAGGGTAGGAGTGCATGCAGTCCCCCTTCTGAGCTGTAAAGGCCCCTGGAACCACATCTCTTGGGGCCAAATATAATAAAAAAGAAGAGGGGGCTATGCAGTCCTCTCTCCCCAAGCCTTAATGGGCCAAGGGGACCCCATCTCCGGGGTCAAAATGTAAGGGAGGGGACTCCAGCCTTATTGGGCCGAGCGGACCCCAGCCCAAAGGGCAAAATATAATAAACAAGTTTGAGCTATAGGCATTTTAAATGACAATGCCTTTTATTTATGTTTTAGGCTTTAAAACATAAATGAACGGCATTGTCATTTACAATATAAATAGCTTACAATCTCTAGCAAATGTGAGACCTATTGCATTGCAATAAAGGGCCTTCTCGGCCGCTTGTTAGATTGTACATATCAGAGGAAGAGACCGGCCTGCAACGTCTTCAAAGTAGTGATAAAAAGTGCAGTGAAGAAGATGTGTAAGTGTTGTAAATTACACAGACACAAAGTGTGAAGTGAGAGTTACATATGATCCTAGCTAAAAACACTAACAAAGCACTCCAACACCTTTCACTTTGTAATTACACTGTTGCGCCTCAGGAGGAAGAGCGGGAAGGGGGGGGGGCTATTTCCAGCCCTCTCCATGATTTGAGTGTGCAGTGTGGCATTGTGTAATGCCATTGCTATCTTTGGCCTAATACAAAAACAATCCAGCTGTAGTAGGGCCCTGGCTTCACCTCTTGGTACAGGGCGGCCTGGGCTTTATGGCAGGCAGGCATGGAGGGTGGAAAGGTTGGTCTCGGATGCAGCTCCGGCCTCATACAGTGCACCTGCTATTACTAGTGAGTGAGAGGTGCTGAGGTGGTGGTCTTGGTATTAGTGGTGGTGGTATTGGTGGTGGTGCTGGTATTAGTGGTGATGGCATCGGTAGTGGTGGTAATTTTGGTGGTATTGCTATTGATGGTATAGGTGGTGGTAGTACTGGTGGTGTTGGTATTGGTGGTTGCGGTTGTATTGGTGGTGGTGGTGGTGGTAGGGGTGGTGGTATTGGTGGTGGTAGTGGTAGTGTTGGTGGTGGGGATATTGGTGGTATTGGTGGTGGTGATATCGGTGGTGGTGATATCAGTGGGGGTGATATTGGTGGTGGTATTAGGGGTGGTATTGGTGGTGGTATTGGTTGTGGTGGTATTGGCTGTGGCGGTATTGGTGGTGGTGGTATTGGTACTGGTGGTCGTATTGGTTGTGGTGGTATTGGTGGTGGTGGTGGTGGTGGTGGTATTGGTGGTCGTGGTATTGGTGATGGTGGTGGTGTTGTTAATAAAACAGGCTTTTGAAAACAACCTGTCAGGTGGCTTTAGGACAGACGACATGTAATACAGATGTGCAGTTGTCCACTTCAGCCCATTAGCAGAGGATTATGTGCTACTTGGAATTCACATGACTTAATTCGCTAATTATTTCTTAACCCATTTTACTTGAGGTGTTGAAACAGACATGAGAGAATGCAGGGTTAAATGCAGGGTTGAAGTGATTGAAAGCAGGTGCCCGTGTTATGGGGGAGCCGTGCTGTTTAAAAAAACACAAGCAGTTTCCGCTGAAGCAGCGCATGTCCAGCCTGCAGTAAGAGAAACTCAATTAAGTAAATAGTGCTTACAGATTAAATAACAGTTCCCATGTAACAACCGAAGTAAAAAGGCCAGTCGCCATGAGAGGGTACAAATAATGACATGGCCGTGCTAAGGAGGGACTAACAAGCCTATTAACCTATCCGAAGGCAGCATTTACGGAAGACAATGACACAAGCCAATGAAGACTATGGGATGAGAGTGAGCTCATCTTCTCTTCCATACTCTACCACAGCAGTCGCGCAGAGTGAGCAATGCATGCGCGCTGCCTTTAGGCTTGACCAAAAAAGTTATTTGGATCTTTCTGAGCCAGGTCCCAACTTTCAGTGATGTAGGCAGGATTGGGTCATATTCTGGAAGATCCAAACATTTATCTCTACTAGGTGCACAGCTGTATTACATCAAGTGTCAGCCATACCTGGGCTGCCGTCATATGCCGATTTGCAGCATTTTACCACACAGACCCCGATGTCTTGTTCTCCAAAGGAAGAATTGGATTAAACTGGAGATTTGGCTAAAGAATACTTTTGGTATCTCGAAAGGAATGCTTTGCTGGCAATATAACATCAACATTAAAGACTCAGTTTTTCACAGTACTATTCTACCCATTAGGGAGGTTGGTGGTGAATCCAGCATTGTATGTATCCTTTAATTTATCCAGTTCCTCTCCCATGTTAGTTTCTTCTTTGCTGAGCCATAAATACTAAAGTATTTGAGCCTATCTGTCTAGGTTAGTGGAGTTTATATGGATTGTTGTATATGTATAACCTTAAATACTGTGCTAATAGTTATAACATTTAGCTGGGGAGGCCGAAATGCAGTGTTGTAGTCAGTGGGCTGAGTCAACCACTTCACTCATCAGTGGGCCCCATTTTGACCCTTCCTGTTGGCATTAAGCCTTTGTGCTCTATGACCAGTAAAAGGGTAACAGTGAGAGGACCTAAGACAGGTGAGAAACTTGGTGCTTTTGAGAGTGGTCAGTGTAGTGCAGACACCTGCAGGAGGGTAAAGTTCAGATGTGGTGGGAGGACTTTGTCTATTTAGGCCTCATTCCGCTGTTGCAGAAAGCCTCAACCAATGTGTCAGTTAGAGAAACGTGCCAGAGTATGGAAACCTGTACTGGTTGTTTCAGAAACAGGAGGTAATGTGCATTGAGCAATGTGACAATTAAAAAATACACCATATTCTTTATGATTTGAAAATGTTGTGGCGGGTGTGCCATTTATAAATCCGGACTTTGCCTTTGGGCGTGCCTACGTGTTTATTAATTTCAGAATGGAACGATCCGTGCAGGATTACGAGTGTAGCGCGTTTCAGCTTTTAAATATTTTATGAGCCAATGCACCAAATTACTAAGGTCGATCTTTTTAAGCGGGCAAAATTCCCTTGAAGTGCGTGTGTTCTCTATACACTGAATGCGGCTGTCACTGAAAAGTGATGTATGTCTCACACAGAAGTGCAGTATAGTGGTGTTATCCTGGTATTATTTTACAGTTTAGGTCCTACAGTGTAGCAAAAAACAACAAAACATACACATAATGAAAAACATATGTGTGCACCATGCGCCTTACAGTGTTTTTGTACCGTGTGTTTAGTTCCATATTTCACTGCCTGGCAGGTCATGCTGCCCTTCTGGGAGGGGGAAAGCTTCTTAGAAGGAGACGTAAAACCAGCGGACACAGGGCCGGACAGGGAACCTAAACCGGCCCTGGCAAAGTCCTCGGCCGCCCCCCCTCCCCACTGGGGGGGGGTTGGAGGGGCCGCCGAGCACTTTGCCGGGGACAGTTTTCGGCCGATTTTGTTACAGGGCAGATTTTGCAGCTATGCTGCAAAAACGACCCTGTTACAAAAACGGCCCCCAGGGGCCAAGATCAGGCCCCCACCCGTGCCACGCACCGGGGGATTGCCCGGTGCCCGCTATGGCCAGTCCGGCCCTAAGCGGAAATCGTGATAATGCAAGTTGGAAAGGTGGAGGATCGCACTAAGCGCAGCTGGAGGAACAGTGCATGGGGAGCCACCGGCAAGCAGAGAGAGCAGTCAGTTGAAGAACAAGAGCAGTTAAGGTATCACCGCCGCCAGCCCGAAAACCGGAAGCTCGGGAGAGCGTGAAGCCTGTCCTGGGGCGGGACTTCCACCTACTGCGGGAAGTTCGCACCCACAGAGTGCGTGGCCGAGAGGAGCAGTGGTGAGGCGGGGCTCCCATGCCTGAGGGAGAGCCCTGCGTGTGCCTGCAGATGTAAGGAGGAGCAGAAGTGGCAGCTGAGGCCACCGATGCAAGTGACGGAGCCCGTAGCAGAGACAAAAGAGCCCGGTGAGTAGGGGGGGTGGATGTGTGTGTGTTTGTGTGTGTGTGTGTGTGTGCGTGCTATTGCAGGAGGCTGACCTTTGAAGCGGGACAGGAGATATGCACAGCGCGTGGCTTGACGTGAGCATACACCTGTTGAAATCCCTGTGCGTGCCCATCTCCTGTCCCACTCTTAAGGAAAGCCCCTAACAATAGAGCTCGCTGGCGACAGCGCTTTTGCGCTGCTTACGCCAGGCTCGATCTAAAAAGGGAAGCGGGCCGTACAGCCTTTATCTCCGAGATTAGGCCATGGGAATCTCATTCCCAGGCCTAAACCAAAAAAAAAAAGGGGACGGGCCATGTGGCCCCCTCCTTGAACCTTCAAAGGCCCCGGGGACCTCACCAACTCGGATATATTTTTATGTTTAAAAGGTGAGCAGGGCTGCATGGCCTCCTTCCTCAAGTCTTATCAGGCTCCTGGGATCCCATTCACTGGGTCAAAGTCAATTAAAAAGGGAAGAGACCTTCAGCTCTCCTTCCTGAGCCTTTTGGGCCCCAACACTGGGGCCATATATAATAAAAAAGGGGAGAGAGGCATGCACCACCTTCCCAAGCCTTATTAGGCCCTAGGGACCCCACCCCCCAGGGCTGAGTAATTCATGATGGGAGTGGTGCGCAGCCCTACTCCAAGAGCCTAATTAGCCCCTGTGGCCCCCTCCCCCGGGGCCAAAATATAAATATAAGGCTAGTGGGTACTTTGCCCCCCTCCCTGAGCCTTGACAGGTCCCAGGGACTTCATCCCCTGGGATTGTATCTTTTTAAAAAAGGAAGGGGGCTGCGCGGTCCCTCTCTCCCAAGCCAGATCATGGGGAATACAAGTGTATAAACTTGTGACATCCAAACATAAACATAAACATCCAAACATAAGAGACCATATCCATCTTTCCGCTCAATGGTGTCTAGGTGTCTGAGTAAATCCCCCGTGTCCTACACATCCGAGGGTAACTTTTGCACAAGGGGCTGAAGGAAGAAATGTACATACTTGGATGTATTCTCTAGTGGTTACAAGCTTGTCGACACTTCCTTAAAGAGAGATCAGTTTCCTTTATACTCCACACTGAGATGCTGATCTCAATGATGTTCTGTTTTCTAACACAAAACCTCTTTATATTTGATGGGAAAATCTTCAGGCAAACCCTCGGAACATCTATGGGGACTTGCTTTGCTCCGTGCTTTGCAGGTCTCTATTTAGGGCATTGGGAAGAGTCAGTGGTTATGAGAATTGAAGCCAGAAACACAAAGGTGGTTACAAGGGCACCATACATAGACATCATTGTGGTGTGGGATGGCAAAGAAGAAGAAGCTAAAGAATTTGTCAATTTTCTAAATAATAATTACTTTAACCAAAAATTTACCTGCCAGTTCTCTGATAAGGTCATTGAGTTTTTAGATCTTAAACCCACAGTTGTGGAAGGCAGACTTGAGAGTAACCTCTTCCGGAAAGAGACAGCAGGAAATAGCCTGCTACACGACAAGAGCTGCCACCCAGAAACTCTTATTCAAAGTATCCCCGTGGGAGAATTCCTACGAGCAAAGCGTAACTGTAGTACGGAGGGGAGATAAGAATTAGAGGAAGCGGCTATGACTAAACGAATCCTCCAGAGAGGGTACACCAAAGCCACCATCAGAAAAGCGAGTATGGAAGTTAAAAATGGTAGTAGATCGGTTCTGCTTGCTGTCAAAGACAAATCATCCGAGGAATCTGATCATAAGATTTGGTTTATCACCACTTTTAACAGACAAGCTAAACAAGTGAGAAAGAGCCTTGAAAAGTTCTGGCAAGTATTAAGCACTGACAAGGATTTGGTGCATCAAGTGGAAATATATCCCCAAATAACCGATAGGAAGGCCAGATCTCTCAAGAACACACTATGCAGAACCCTTGAACCACCCTTTACCAAGAAGTCAGACGTAATAGGCTTTTTCACATGCCAAAATTGTAAGGCGTACAAATATAGCAAAAATTGTAAGGAGTGAAAGTTGTCGCCAACCTGCAAACATTATGTCATTGAGAAACACCTCTCATGCAATACAGATCACGTGGTATACGCTCTCAAATGTCCATGCGAAAAAACATATATAGGGAGCACCTTACACAAAGCGAAACAAATGTGTGTTAGAGCATTTGAGAGCTATAAGAAATGGGGACAAACATTATCCAGTGGCCAGACATATTCAGAGATTCCACTATCAGAATGAAAAGTTGTTAACCTTCTGTGTCTTGGACACAATCAGTGTCAAAATGAGAGGGGTTAACCGGGTACAAGATCTGAGATGCTTCAAATCGAAGCTGATTATTCAGTACCAAACAATGGCGCCGGTTGGGCATAACTGTAACCAAGAACTGTCAGTCCATTTAGGCTAATGTGTTTATGTTGGAATGCACAGTTTGTTTTAGAGATGCACAGGTTTCAAAAATGTCTCTGCTGTGATTTTAATTTTAATTTTAACTTTATTTAGCAACCCCATCGCCAAACTACAAACATTTGGCGGTTCTATGTCAATGTCTCTGCACCCAATTGAGAATGAAATTGTGTTCGGTGACTATAATCCTAAATGTACCAATTAGTTTATTGGTTTTCATTCAATATGTTGCCTCGCTGATAAATGTATATATTCGTCTGTGTACATTTTATGTATGTTATGATATATAGTTTTGAATTGAAAGTGACATGAATGAATGAATGAGGAGGCACTTATAAAGCGCCTGGTTACCCAAGGGCATCCCAGCGCTAGAGAACACTAAGTCAACTCATAACATATACGGGAAAGAGAAAAGTTTTGAGCTGTTTGTGAAAATGGTAATGATTAGGCTGAGAACGAATATGGAGGGGAACCTGGTTCCACAGCTTGGCAACATTATATGAAAACATACGGCCTCCACTTCTTGTATGTTTAACTTTTGGCACTATTAGGAGATGTTTACCCTCTGATCTCAGGGTTCTTTTAGGCTGGTAGGGAAGAATCATGGACTGACTCAGTAAGGATCCCTTGTCTGCCCATGATTTATGTGCAATGCACATGGCCTTGAATTGAATCCTTTCCTGAATTGGAAGCCTATGTAGTGAGGCTAGAGCAGGTTTGGCTGAAAGGTGTTTAGGAACCTTTAAAAGAAGCCGGGCAGCACAATTTTCCACAGTCTGTAATATTTTAGTAGTGGACGCAGGGGCTCCAGGATAGATAGCATTTGCATAATCCAGTCTTGACAGGATTAAGCTTGTACTAACAGTCTTCTGGCCATAAAAGGAAGAATGGGAAGAATTTTCCTGATCATCCGCAACAGTCCGTAACAGGAGCCTGCCACTTTCCGCACCTGTTCCTTAAAATTCAGATTAACGTCCAATATAACTCCTAAACTTTTTATGGACTTTTTCGGAAAGGGGGGGGATCCAATACTATTGGGCCACCAAGACTCTATATTCAGAGGGGCCGCCTTGCCAAGCAGCATAATTTCTGTTTTAGCTCCATTGAGCTTAAGAAAAGATATGCCCATCCAACCAGCCACTTTTTCGAGACAGGACGTGAGGGCCCTTCCTGAATTATCATTTTTATTCAATGAGACGACTAACTGAGTATAATATGCATAGGTGACTAATATGTGCCAGAGAACTCAGGTAGATGTTAAACAACACTGATCCTGAAGGACTCCACAGGCAAGATGCATCGGGTCAGAAATGCAGTCTTCCTCAAAGACTAAAAAAACTCTGTGTAATCGTTTGGCACCTTTCCCTTAAGGGGTTAACCCGGAATTATCAGTCAGTCAATGGCAGTGTTACAAGGTATGCGTTTATTCACACTTAACAGATTTCAACAGTTCGTGTATGTCACACCAATGCTTGAAAACAAGATATTATATGGAGTAGGACGCGGTCTTTTGTGGGAAGATGTATTCGGCCTCTCCAGGTCTCTCTTCCCGTATTGTAGCCAGGACTGGTGCCTCCCAAAAAGCAAACAGAAACAAAGGGACACTACCGTCACTGAACGTCAATTAACTTATGGCTCTAATATGTGCTTCCCTTCACCAATAACCTTGGGTCACCGAGGTTAGTGTAAGAGAGCCTAAAGTTGGAGAAAGGGCAAGGGAATTGAGGGTTTTGGGGAGTATCTTAACACGCATGCATGCATATTGTACAGCTCTACTTGTGCCACAAACCCCACAGTCCCTTTTCCGCCAACCTCCTCCTCCACCGTTCTCCCCACGTCACTTGCCTGGGGCTACGGTTCCCTTGGACCGTAGCAATGGGTATCTCGGCGTCCTGTTGCTTGGAGGGACAGCCGAATACAATCGCAGTGTTTGTTGGGGAAACCTCCCATGGGACTGCTCCGTCGCTCCCTCAACGCTTCCCGTCAGGGTCTCCTGGGTCTTGGGTCTCTTCTCCAGTCCTGCATTCTCCGTTCTCCTCCTCGCTGCCTTCCGTCGCTGCTTCCTCTCCTCCGGACCTCCAATCTCCCGATTTCCCGCACCTGAGCCAACAGTCGTCTTCTTCCTCTTTTCCCGACATCATCGCTTCCTCCCGCGAGACTAGACTGTTCAACTTCCCTTGATAGGGCGGACAGCCGGGCGCCATCTTGGAAATCTCGGCACCCTCGATCATAGCGCACTCTCTATCACATTGCTTCTCTTCTGTAGATGGACGTGCGGGCCATTCAGATATAGGAAATCTTGATAAGTAATCCACATTCACTTGAAATTTTCCTGGCATGTGTAGAGTCTGAAAAGAAAAAGGCTGTAGTGCTAGGAACTATCTTAATACTTTAGCATTGGTCTCCTTGTTAGTGGCTAACCACGTTAAAGGTGCATGGTCTGTTACTAAAAAGAAGGTTCTCCCCAACAGGTAGTACTGTGATGATTCCATAGCCCACTTTATGGCGAGGCATTCTTTCTCCATGGTGGCATATCGGGTCTCTCGTGGGAACAGTTTTCGGCTTAGAAACAACACTGGTTTAAGCAGTCCTTGAGCATCTGGTTGAGATAACACGGCCCCCAGTGCCTTATCCGAGGCGTCTGTTTGCAACACAAATGACTTCTTGTAGTCAGGACAATTCAGTATTGGAGCCTTACATAGTAAAGTCTTTAGAGTACCAAAACTGGAGAAGTGTGGCTCACTGGGTGGAGAAGTGTGGCTCACTGGTTAGAGGAGGCATACCCTGAAGCTGAGGTCAGACCCGGGACCAGGGTTCGATTCCCGACGCGGCAGGGTCCTGAACCCAATTGTCCACGGACTCGATAATTCTCCCTTCGGTGCCCACTCTAAGCACGAGTTCACACTATGCAGCTCTGGACAACAAGCTTGCTTAATCTCCACAACGGCCCCCCGTGGCGGGATGCCTGGCTTTCACCTTGGGGATGCCCAGCACGGGTGATCTCACAGGGAAAAACCAGGACGGGTTCCCAAGGCAAGCGCCGAGATGCCCAAGGGTACATCGAGCTCTATATAAGAACACACATACATACATACATAACTCTTTTCCTGTGCCTGCCCCCACTCAATTTTGGCTCTCGAGGGTTTTCCTCTCAACAAATCAGTGAGAGGACTTGCTACACCAGACAATGGAGGGATGAATCTCCTATAGTATCCAACTAACCCTAAGAAAGCTCTCACTTCTTTTCTAGTGGTAGGCCTAGGGATGTTTTGAATAGCTTCTAGCTTGTTGATTTGTGGCTTAAGGTTTCCCTCACTTATGGTATACCCTAAGTAGTTTATCTGATGAGTGCCCAGAGTGGTCTTCTTTGGGTTCATGGTCAACCCAGCGTGGGTCAATGTCTCAAATAAGTTCTTGAGGTGTTCTAAGTGAGTCTCCCAATCCGGACATATACGACAATGTCATCTAAATAAGCAACTGCATAGTTTTGATGAGCTCGAAGTAAGATGTCCATGAGCCTCTGAAAGGTGGTTGGTGCTCCATGGAGATCAAATGGCATCACTTTGAACTGATATAACCCGGAGGGTGTGGAGAATGCTGTCTTTTCCTGAGCTGAATCAGTTAGGGGTATTTACCAATATCCCTTGGTTAAATCAATCGCGGACATCACTCAAGCTCCTCCTAATCTTTCTATCAATTCATCTACTGGAGGCATTGGGTAATTATCAAATTTAGAATGGGCATTTACCTGTCTAAAGTCAATGCAAAAACGGATACTTCCATCCGGTTTGGGCACTAATACTATGGGAGAGCGCCAGTTACTCTTGGAAGGTTCAATTATACCTGCCTGTAGCATCTTTTCTATTTCTTGTTCTACTGCCTCTCTTCTAGCCTCAGGTATACAGTAGGGTCTTACATTTACCACCTTTCCGGGTGGTGTAACAATGTCATGAGCTACCAAAGAGGTTCTCCTGGGTTGTCCTGAACTAAGTTCCAAATACTGATCAAGTAGTTGTTTTAACTGCTGTTTTTGATCTAAAGATAACTTGTGTCCCGTAGATGGTTGCTCCTCTTGTTTGCCCCTTCTAATCTCCTGGGGTAGATCTAGGGGTGTATGTATAGTCACCTGGTTAATGACTTGGACTACATTTGTATCTTGTGGTTTATTATCAGGCTCCTCCCACTTTTTCAGTAAATTAATGTGGTATGTTTGCCTCACCTTATTAGTGTGTGGTACCGCTACTTTATAGGAGGCTGGTGTAACTTTCTGTGTGATTGTATATGGACCTTGCCAGGTAGCTAACAGCTTCTTGTCAGATGAAGGGAGCAAAATCAGTACCTTGTCTCCCACTGTCAGCTCCCTTATCTCACTTTTCCGATCATACTGTTCTTTTTGTCTGCTCTGAGCTCTGTCCATGTTTTGATGTACAATGTCCCAGAGTGTGGCTAATGTTTCTTTGAGGGTCTGCATCTATCCTAGAAGAGGTTTCCCCTCATCTTCCTCCTCAGTCCACTGCTCTGCCACATATCCAGCAGAGTACGAGGTTTTCTCCTGAATAACAATTCAAACGGGGAGAAACTTTTGGATTTCTGTTCATGGGTTCTAATGGCAAACAGTACTAAGGGGAGTTTTCGGTCCCAATCCTTCCCTGTCTCTTCTATTAGTTTCTTTAGGATAGTCTTAATCGTTCTGTTATATCTTTCCACTGTCTGGGGTTGATACACTGCTGTTCGAATCTGTTGGACTCCCAAAAGATTAAATACTTCTTTCATGAGCTTGGCCATAAAAGGAGTTCCTTGGTCAGTTAACAATTCCAAGGGTAAACCTACTCTGGAGAAAAAAGATACCATTGCCTGAGCAACTGTTAACGTAGTCATGCTAGTCAGAGGTATAGCCTCCGGATATCTTGTAGCGTAATCTACTAGGACTAATATATATTGGTGTCTCCTAGCTGAAGGAATTAAGGGACCTACTAAATCCATTCCTACACGTTGAAACGGAACATCAATAATGGGTAAGGGACATAGTGGCACTTTCCTGTCTTTAGAGGAATTGATCAACTGACATTTGGGACAGGTTGCACAGAATCTGGCAGTTTCTCTATACACCCCCGGCCAATAGAACTTGTCCAATAGATATTTCAATGTCAATTCCTGACCGTAGTCACCCCCACCCGTTTGATTATGAGCTAACTGTAAGGCTTGTTCTCTAAACGCTACCAGTACTAACAGCTGTTCTGTTCTTCCACTCGGCCCTTCACTCGCTAGATACAATAACCCTTGTTTTATGTAAAAATAGGGTCCTACCTTCTCTGAGTCGACCTCCTGCACTTGATTCCAGGCATTCATAAGGGTGTTGTCATCTTCCTGTGCTGCACGAAACTTTGTGCAGGAGTGTCTCCGTGTTCTGGGGAAGAAAGTAAACATGAGGCAATAGATTGGCACGCACTGGCATACTTTTCCTTCTATCTTCTTTTCTCATTTTTAGATTTATGCTCTCCGTTCCTGGGTTTGTCTATGTGTTCACTAGAAAAAGGAGACTCTTGTAGCCATTATACTCTAGCTTCTTGCTCAGATGCCTCCATCAGATAATCATGAAACTGGGTAGGTCCGTTCCTAACAGAATATTCTCTGGGAGTCTTGGAACAACTCCTACTCTCCGTACCTGTGGATACCCGTCTATTTCGAGCAACACTTCCGCTAAAGGATACTCCTTAACATCTCCATGGACACATGAGACCAAAACTGTTTCTCCCTCACATATAGATTTCAAAGGTTACCAAAAGTTCCACCAAGCACTCAAAATGTTACGTCAAAGTCCACAATAGTAAAGTCAATTTCTTCAAATTTTCTTCTCTTTATTCCTTCATCCAATATGAATGTAATTCTCAAAACACAGCCAACACGTGTTTCGTCCTGTCAGTCTCTGACATTTAGACTTCTTCAGGGCTGTAAACAATTACAATATCCATTGTTTAGACCTTAAGTCTATGCTTATTGTATGCATCAACAACATTAGCTTCAAATACAATAAATTCAACATAATCAAGAATCACCGAATTTCCAATAGGAAAAGGAAAAGTAAAACGAAAGAAAGTACCTGTCACCAAGAGGAAACCTAAATCACCCAAGTGTGACAGAGTGAAGTTGCCAAGTAGGCAGTACCACAGTTTGAATCCCGTAATCAAGCAAAAAAGTCCGTTTTAGGCGGAGTAACAAACATACCCCTAGAACTTCACGTTCTTCTTAATAGCCACAGTCAAGGTAAATAATTCTCCAAGTCTTTCTAAAAATTAAAATTAAAAAACACCCCGATCACAAGCCACTCCTTCGAGATTGAGTATATGCAAAATTCCATGCGTTAAATGAAACTCACCAAAAAAAGGGAAGAGTCTATGAGTCACGTAGCACGAGTCTAAGGGTACATTCACATTGGATGAAGGAATAAAGAGAAGAAAATTTGAAGAAATTGACTTTACTATTGTGGACTTTGATGTAACATTTTGAGTGCTTGGTGGAACTTTTGGTAATGTTCTAAGCCACTTGTTGGCTTTACATGAGAGTCGTGGTAACTGGCTCTTGCCCAACTTGAGCACCAACTGGACTTTTATTGGTGACTTACTTATACACGCTGTGCGCTCCTATGTAACTGTTACCGTTGTTTGTAGATTTCAAAGGTACTAGATCCTGCACTACCACTGTATGGTGACACCCAGTGTCCAGTAAAGCCTCAATAGGTCTCCCATTTAGTCTAATGGCTTTCTTGTATCTCTTTCTACTTACACCAGTTACCAGTACCGGTCCCCGGGACCAACCCACTTCCATTGGTTCGTCGCCATCATTGTTGAAGGGACAATTTCGGGATATATGCCCCCACTCCGGACATCTAAAGCATTGGGGTCCCATCTGAACTGGGGGGGTAGTTTTTGTGAACGGTTTAGGTGTGGATTTAGTATTAGGAAAAAAACGTTTGTCTACACTATCAGTGGGATTTCGGGGTGTGGTTTTAGGAAAAACAATAGGAGCTCTCCCTGTAGGGGCTTTGAAGTCTGGAGACCTATGATAAGCACAAGCTAACTCGATAGCAGATTGGGAAGTCAACCCGGGGTGTTGTTTTAACCAGGCTCTAGTATTCACAGGTAACGCCTGCAGATATTGCTCCAGGAAAACTTGTTCTGTGATGTCTTCCATGGTGGAAGTATGAGGTTGAAGCCACCTAGTTCCTAAGTCTCGGACCCGATAGAGCAGCGCTCGTGGATTATCGCCAGTAACCCATTTCTCCTTACGAAAGTGCGTCCTATAATATTCTTGGTCACACCCTAATCTCTCTCAAATTGCTTTCTTGATATCTGGATAAGGAGTTGCTCCTGCTGGATTAGCAGCTTGATAGGCTGCCTGTAGTTCTCCAGACAGTAACGGTGCTATGTATTGTCCCCACCTCTCTGGAGGCCAAGTAGAGGTTGTAGCAACCCTTTCGAAATTAGTAAAGAAGAAATCTGGATCTTCTCCTTCTTGAAATTTGTGTAACACACTGCCCGGTATATTAGGATGGGCTCATGCATTAGAAATAGCTTTTGAGAGATGGAGGATAGCGGTATCTTGCACTTTCTGATTGCTCGTTAGAAGAACCACTTGTTCTTTCATGGCAGCTTGAAACGATTCTCTCTCTTTTTCCGCCTTCTGGTTTTGTTGTTCCAATACTAGTTGTAAATGTCTCTGTCCTTCTGCCAATTGCGTTATCATATCCTGCACTGTCACCGGTTGTGTCATCTTGTATCGAATGACGGTATCCCACTTCTGACACCACTGTAATCGTTTGGCACCTTTCCCTTAAGGGGTTAGACCGGAATTATCAGTCAGTCAATGGCAGTGTTACAAGGTATGCATTTATTCACGCCTAACAGAATTCAACAGTTTGTGTATCTCACACCAATACTTGAAAACAAGATATTATATGGAGTAGGACGCGGTCTTTTGTGGGAAGATGTCTTCGGCCTCTCCAGGTCTCTCTTCCCGTATTGTAGCCAGGACCGGTGCCTCCCAAAAAGCAAACAAAAACAAAGGGACACTACCGTCACTGAAAGTCTGTTAACTTATGGCTCTAATATGTGCTTCCCGTCACCAATAACCTTGGGTCACCGAGGTTAGTGTAAGAGAGTCTAAAGTTGGAGGAAGGGCAAGGGAAGTGAGGGTTTTGGGGAGTATCTTAACACGCATGCATGCATAATGTACAGCTCTACTTGTGCCACAAACCCCACAGTCACTTTCCCGCCAACCTCCTCCTCCACCGTTCTCCCCACGTCACTTGCCTGGGTCTACGGTCCCCTTGGACCGTAGCAATGGGTATCTCGGCATCCTTTTGCTCGGAGGGACAGCCGGATACAAACGCAGTGGTTGTTCGGGAAACCTCCCTTGGGACTGCTCCGTCGCTCCCTCAACGCTTCCTGTCAGAGTCTCCTGGGTCTTGGGTCTCTTCCCCAGTCCTGCGTTCTCCGTTCTCCTCCTCCCTGCCTTCCGTCGCTGCTTCCTCTCCTCCTCTCCTCCAATCTCCCAAATTCCCGCACCTGAGCCAACGGTCGTCGTCTTCCTCCTTTCCAGACGTCATCGCTCCCTCCCGCGAGACTAGACTGTTCAACTTCCCTTGATAGGGCGGCCAGCCGGGCGGCATCTTGGAAATCTCAGCACCCTCGATCATAGCGCACTCTCTATCACACTCTGTCTTCTAAAAAAGACTGCAGCCATTTCAGCCACCCCTTGAATCTCAACATCTCGCAATCTGCTGATCAGGAGTGGGCGGCTGACTGTGTCGAAGGCTGCCCTGAGATCTAATAAAATAATTACAGCACAGCCTCCTTTGTCCAGAATCTTCCTTGTTTCCTCCACTACCGACAGAAGAACAGTCTCAGTGCCTTGCTGTGACCTAAAGCCTGTTTGAGAGGTGTGGAGTAGATCATTATTTACCAGAAAGGTTGACAGGACAGAGTTGACATGTTTCTCTGCAATTTTACTTATGCCGGGAAGCAAAGATATAGGTCGATAATTCGCTCACTTTTCTGGATCCAGGTTGGGCTTCTTCAGCAATGCCTTGACCATTTCCCTCTTCCATAATGGGGGCACCATTCCCGTGAGGAGGGATGCATTAATCAGGTCCACTAAAACTGTAGAAATAGTCGCACTGATTTTGAGAGGAGCAGTGGGAGGAGCTGGATCGGACGGTGAACCAGATTTAAGGTGAGTTAGGATTTCAACTCAAGAGTCCTGATTCAGTGGGGGAAATTCCTTCAATGAGACTTGTTCCTTTATTGGATCACTTTGCTGTACCAGCTGCCTATCTCTTTCCGTAGGAAAGGATTTATAGATATTTTGTATTTTTGCTGAACAGATTTCTGCTAGCTCATCACACCGAGATTGTAGATTATCTGAGATGAGTGAAGGAGCCGATGGGATCAGAAGTGATTTAGCAATTGAAAAAATTTCACGTGGAGAAATCACCGCTGACGCAATTTTCTCCTGATAATGGATATTGAATATTGACATGAATATTTTCTGTTCTATTTAGACAACAGGTCGAATACAAAGCAGGAATAGAAGAACATGAAGCAATGGTCAGCGTACCGGATGCCAGCCTCAGTTGCCACCAGACCGCTATATTAATTTTAAAAGACATGTCATTTTTTTTCGTCTATGGAAATGTCGCACCACTTTGGTGTAGAGTAGATCATTGAATTGAAAGGTTTTGTTTTATAAATTTATGCCCACTGGGGCGGGACCTACCTCCTAAAATGAATCAACATAAGCTCGTATGAAAGCCCACTGGGGCAGGAGAGGCGTTTTTATCACTGTGCTACAGCGACGGCTGTTAAGCATAAACAAACTTCAATATAAGGGCTACTCAAGGCAAAAAAATACCTCACCTAGAGATGAGGGCTTATTTGGATACGAGGCACGGAGAGCAATAAAGTTTCCGTAGCACAAAAGTGAGCTACTTTCTATCTCACTGCCGTACATGAATATGGGAAACAAAATGTTCACGAACATAATGTGTTTTGCCAAAACTGCTGAAATGTAACAATGTTGCACAAACAGACTATGTCAGTTTCATTTTATTTTAATTTATGAGATGTATTTCGAGTGAAGTAACTCGCTAAGTCTTTCCACTATGTTTTTGTATCACATGACTGTTTATTTAATGCAGAGTCAAGCGCACACAACCTGTGTTAAATGATTATATTTATCGTAGTACTTGAGAGAAAGGATAAGATCGCACACAAGTCTTTTTTTCGGTGTGTTTTCTAATGACTTAGTCAGGGTTCCTCTTAACCATAAGGGAACCAATTTGAACAAGAACCAGCCGACATGTGTTTCGTCAATCCGGGGTGAACCCGTGACTCTTCAGGGCTGAAGGTAGAGGTGCTCTCTCGGTATCGGGTGAACGGTGATAATTCCAACCCGGTCCTGGTCAGGTGTATATGCGAGAAATGAATCTGCAGAGAATATCGGCACATATGCCTCATATGCTCAATCCAGTTCTAGGCTGGTAGTTTTTTGTTAAAAAATGGGAACCTTAGTGGTCTACTAATTTCAGTTCCAATGGAAACAAAAGCATGAACTTCAGTCCAAGCAATTTCAGTTTCTTCTTGACTTGCGTGAAAAAGGCTTGTTTATGCTGGACCGCAAGGGTGTATTATGCAAATATCCATGATTTTTTGCATTTTCAATGATTCCTTGAGGCTTGTAGACTTGCATCTCTCTCCTATAATATTATATCATTTAACCACTCTTAGACAAAAATACAAAACATATTCGAATTCTTTAAATGAGTAAGAAAAGTATATCCATTTTGATGATACCTTGCAAAGTACCGTTCACCAGCAATACATTTGTTTTCTCAGTATCTCCCTTGCACTTGGAACACTATTGTTTTAATACCAATCTCCGCGAACCCCCTACATCTCTCTGGGCAGATGTACTTTTGGAAAACAGTGACAGAGGTGGAATCATCCAAACACAAACGTGAAAGTACATATTCCATGCAAAACAAACTGTTGGACATGTTTTAGATTCCGGCAGGCAGGTCAGAGCAGGTCGTTTTCTGTATAAACAGTGAAAAGTTGATGGGACGCAACCTTTACAGTCCCCAACAAAACACCCCTTCAGCGCATTTACCTCAGTTAAACAATATTAATGAACGGTCTCACTAGGAACGTCTGTAAGATTTATATGAAACTCGTAAATAATTCACATATAAAAACAGATGTACAATCTGCATCGAGGAAATGATGATATAAACAAAGCGTTAATTCCTAAAAAGAAAACCCAATTTAAAAGTAAAAATGAGGACTACTCCAATATTTTGTTTACTAACTTAGACATGAATACGTTTATGTTGGTCTTCACGTTTTTTTCCTCCTGTGGTCCTGTTATGATATCTTCGTGATTTGATTACAGCTTTATTTTACTTTATACTAATCAGAAATGCACACCCTCTACCTAAGAGTTTAGGAGAATTGCAAAGCTATTAAAGAAAAATAATAAACACTGAGTGGTCCTCTGAAGAATCCTTCACCGCCATAGATATCGAATCAGGCATCTGCAACAAAAACTAAATGTAGAACGGCCCCAGAATGGACACATTCAGTAGAACGTTTTTTGAAAAATAAAGAAGCGCCTCCCTTTTAGTAATACCAACTTGTCTTTATATAGCACAGTTTTAAAGAACCATCAATAACAAGTGAAACTTTCCCAAGCTCCAAGTTATTCGAATAATCGGCCACAGAAGGATGAAAGGATGAGTTGGTCAAGCCCGACTCAATACTGATATTATGGGTAGGGCCTTCACTCGCGGCGCTATCTGACAGGCATTCTTACTCTGATTACTACCAGCAGCAGCAACCATAGCAACAGGATCCCAGTTTGTCCAAGATTGTCCACCAGTGTGCTCTTTCAGCAGCATCTTTCTTCCACCCGGGGTGGACGTAGGGAGGCCTGGCTCCTCGACCATGAAACACAGGTCCCTTCAGTGGATGCACGAGCCTGAAGAACCGGGTTTTCAAATACCCAGCGGCGTCAGGGACACACCCTAAGTCCTCTGGGTTCCCTTGCCTTGGTATACAGAGACACGGAAACTTCTAGGTGGCGTCAGAGATCAAATTTATTAGCTGCAGCTAGTAGCAGAAATCCCAGCAATACAGCACGGTGTACAACTCAAGAAACTGCTCAATTTTACTAAGGCGAGACATCCTTATTTATACACAAAAAGGTACATTTAAAATGCACGCCCCTGCACCACAATTCAACCAATAGAAAATACATGACATCACACAGCATCATACAGTGAAGCTCATTTTACAGTGTCCAAACCCACAAGTTAATATTTAGGCATATCTAAATAATAATCTGGAAGGCCCGAACAAACCCTTAATTGAAAGTGTAACCCATGAAATGAAGAAACAGTCAAGAAAAGTAGTTTCAGATAATGTGCAGGATAACAGAGACGTAAAGAAACTTAAAAGTTAACAAATGTCTTAGATGATGATTGGGAAAGTAAATACCGATCTTGCAGGAAAATTGGCTTGGCAGAGTCAATTCCAGGTTAAAGGCCAGGTTCTGAAATTAACTCCAGTGCACGAAGAAATCCTTGGTTAATGTATATATATATATGATTTACAATAGGTCAGACTGCTTTGCTCACAGACTAACTTCTGAGGCCTACATAAAAAGTAACTACCAGATGGCAGTCACGACACATGGCAAAAACCCATGTTTCAGAAAAGAAAGTTTTAAGGAAAGAAACCATTTAGATATTGTTTAAGATAAGATATGCACAAGGAAACTAAAGGTTAACAAGGTCCTGAACAGTGATTGAAAAACTCAGACGACGATCAGCTAGTGAAACTGGTTTTGCAAAAGGTCAGTTTCAGGTGAAAAGGGTTACTCTCTCTACAGTTCATTCAGAGTCAGAGAAACCCAAATTAATATATGCACAAACTCAGAAGGCAAGGCCACTTGTTCGTTGGGCCTACTTCACTGGCCTACGTGAGAGCAAAACTAAAATGCAGTCAGGTTTGAGAATTACAGAACCACAGACCCTCCTTTTGCCATTACGTAGGCAATAACCTAAACTCATGTCAATCTGAATCTAGGTCTATATCTATTCTTATCAGGTCATCAAGGTGTTGCTGTAACATCATCTTATTATCCTTCACTTCTCTCGGGACTGGTCTTCTCACACAGATCATAGCACAAGGACTACAAATGGCAGGACCACACTGGATGCATAATCAACACGAGAAAAGGATAGCTAACGCCATACCAAGGAACGTCAGAATCTTCCATCCCCATTTGGACAATGACTCCCATAACCATCCCATCAACGACCAGTCTCCTTCGTCCACATGAATAGACTCAGAGATCTTATGTAGTCTAGAGATGGCTTGGTACACTGTCAGGGCATTATCTGGTATGAAAACGCAGCAACTAGATCTAATCAATTTGCATACCTCACCTCTATCTGCAAGTATAATATCTAAAACAAAACGATTCTGTAATGTCATAAGGCGATCCGCTTGAAGCTCAGCTGTAATATTACTAAGGGCACCTGCAGTCTCATTTATAGTGGCCTCAACCACTCTCGTAAGCTGACGAATATTCCTACTATTAGCCATAGGACCCCAAAAGGGTAGGAAACCCATAAAGAAGTCTCCAGCTTCTGGTGCGACAGTATCATTAGCATCAATAACACCTCTACCATATCTTGTCTTATGGTAGTCGGAAACAGCAGTGTATGTAGGGGGAAGCAAAAATGCCACATAACATGTGCCAGAAAAATCAGATGGCAACCATGTGTATGCTCTATCGTGACAAACAAAATACGTGCCTTTAGCTGGCATGAACGGAGGAGATTTCTGGGACGTATAAACGTATGTGTGAACACACACACTCTTACCAAGCTGAGCTCTCGGATTCTGACCATTACCTTGCAAACAAAGATGACCTCGGTGGGGTACAATCCAAATAGGAGGAGACCTTTGCTGCCTTTCTTTCTCCGTCAAGCTAGCACTATATGTCGTCTTATTCCAACCTCATCTCTAGGGATAGAGTTATACGCATCGATATCTCTAATCATATCAACTATTCCCTGTATCAAGTCATTATTACTTGCATTGTCTTTGACGGAACGTACGGGAGAGGCTTCATTCGCATAGATAAACATTGATAGGAGTGCCCAAACTGACCCGTTAGGCGAAAAAGGCAAAACCAAATATGGCATTCCCTTATCTGAAGTATGTGGCATAAGACCACACACCCAACAATTCGTGGTATTTATGACTAGCTGATGCTGGTGCAACATCTGTATAAACAAATTGTTTTCAAATTCTGATCTTCGTGTCTGTTCATGTTCAGGTAACATATGAAACTCATGTGGAGAAACAGTAGAAAAAGAAAGGGTAGGTTGAGAAGTTGGTGCAGACATCAATTGTGTAGAGGAACAAACCAGAATATAGTAGCTAATAGAATACATAAAAGTATTAAAATAGATAAAGCTATACCACACTTGGAGAACAACATTCTATAATATCGGTTTTTCATCTCTTGCTTTTTATCGTCATTCCTCAATACAATCTCCATTTTCTAATGTCGCTCGCGCAATCTTGACAGAGTACTTCAGCTGTGATTATTAGCAGGTCGTAGGGACACTGCAAGTCCTGCAGACCTACTGCCACTACTCAGGTCACAAACTGAACCGTAGGTACTCCTACGTGACCCTGCAACTGGCAAATGGTAACCAATCAAAAATTTAACAGAAAACCATAATACAATTTCAGAAAAAAGCAAGAGAAAAAGAAAAAAACAAACGTCAAATGCAAAATACTCGAAGAAATTGTCTCTTTTTGGTCTCAGTGTGGAAAAAAATAATGTTCAAAGTCCCTTTATTTATTCCGAGATCGGAGGTTGTAACGTGATTTAGTCGGCACAGTTTGGTCCGTAAACAAAAGTTCTGGATTGTTGGTGTAAATCTTTAGATGAGGAGGCACAGCAGCTTGCAGAACATCATCATCCTCGCGTTCTGACCGTGTCCATGTCAAATGAGCATCACTAAAAGGCACAAATGTGGGGACTCGCTCGCAATCTGTATCAGCTATACCATCCCTCACCCACTGATCATACGGTAAAGGCAAAGGAACTTTTTTCGTATGGGTGGCAAGCACCCAGTTCTTTTTACCAGCTACTCTAACAGCAGTTCTAGTGACCAGCAATACCAAAAAGGGACCAGTCCATCTAGGCTCCAAATTCTTGGTACGCTGGAAGTTCTTGATCAGGACGTATTGACCAGGTTGGATTGAATGTCCTGGATCTGTAGTAGCTGTCGGCAAACTGTCATCGACCTGTTGGTGGAGAACACGTAATTTAGCAGTCAAGTCATATAAGTAATCCACCAACATAGGGTACTCAATACTGCTGTATTCTTTAGGACGAGGCACACCCCAAACATTCGCAGGATGACCAAACACGATTTCATACGGACTAAGTCCCACTCGAGAATGCACAGTCGTCCCTGTTGACAAAAGAGCCAAATGCAAGGCATCCGGCCATGTAAGACCAGTGCTTGTTTGTACCTTAGCTAATTTTAGCTTCAAGGTACCATTGTAACATTCAACAAGTCCAGCAGACTGGGGGTGATTCGCTGCATGGAAGTTCTGATTTATTCCCAATCCAGCACACACTTTCTTCATGATTTGACCCAGAAATTCACTCCCATTGTCCGACCATACAATTCTCGGCAAACCATACCTAGGGAAGTACTGTCTCAACAAAACCTTGGCTGTAGACAAGGCAGTATTATCCTATAGGGGGTAGGCCTCTATCCACCTGGAAAAGGCACAAACAACCACAAGGACATACTTCAAATTGTTGCATCTCTCCATATGTATATAATCTAGCTGTATCACCTCAAACGGATACGTCGGAGGAGCAAAATGACCAGCTGGAGTTGGAGTTCCCTTACCAGGATTATACTTCAAACAAATCATACAATGTTTCACCACATTCTCTGCACATTTCGGAATTCCAGCATTCTGCCAAACTGGAGCCAACAACTTGCATATTCCCTTCGAGCTTATGTGAGCCATTCCATGAGCCATTGTAACCACTGGGAGCACATACGCATCTGGCAACAGCCATCGCTGGTGTTCTAACAACTCAACCCAACAACCTGTCGAATCCAACATACCCGTAGTTTCTCTCCAAACACTCACTTCTTTCTCAGTCGCTTCAGCCTGAATCATTTTCACACTTTCTATTGTGTCTTCACACATTCCACCAGCCATAACCCAATTAGCTGGGCCTGCAACATACATACGGCTCATCATGTCTTTCGCCTTTTCCTTCGCAACTTCATCCGCAAACGCATTCCCTCGACCAACATCGTCCACAACTTTCTTATGCGCACTACACTTCATAATTGCAATCTGCTTTGGGCGAGTGAGAGATTCCAAAAGTTCATTCACCAACTGCCAATGCTGTATTTTGATTCCGTGCGAAGTAAGGAACCCACGCTCTCTCCACAAACACCCAAAACTATGGGCAACTCCAAACGCGTACTGACTGTCGGTGTAAACATTCACTCTCTTTCCTTCTGAGAACACACACGCTCTAGTCAGTGCAATCACTTCTGCTGCTTGCGCAGAATTCTGTGGTATGCGTGATGTCTCAACAACTGTATGTAAAGTTGTAATAGCATACGCTGCAGCCGTTTCACCATTCGGAAGCTTAAAACACGAACCGTCTACCCATAGGGTAGTTTAGTTTAGTTTATGGCATTTATTAAGCGCTTGGTTGCACAAAGAACAGTGCGTCCCCGCGCTGACAACCCTACCTACAACTCTTCGGCCGGGCTCAAGAGGCTGGACACAGGGGCAAGAATACACTATGCTGAGTTTAACCTGGGAAAGAGATGGGTTTTCAACCTCTGTCTGAACCTGGTTTCAGAGGGCTCCATCCTCAGTTCGATAGGAAGGTTGTTCCAGTTGTTGCTGGCGTGGAGTCTGAAAGAGCGTCCTCCCATCCTTGCTCTGTGTATCCGAGGTACCACTAATTGCATGCTACCCATCGACCTCAGGGGACGTGTAGGGCGATATACTGGAAGCAAGTCCTGGAGATATGGAGGTGCTTTTTTGTGGGCTATACGGTGGGTGATGCACATGGTTTTGAAAATGATTCTTTCCTTTATTGGGAGCCAATGAAGGGTGCGTAATGCATGTTTCCCTGAGGCTCTCCTAGGGAGGTTGAGGACCAGCCTCGCTGCAGCGTTCTGGACGCGTTGAAGCTGTGTTAAGCCCTTTTTACTAAGTCCACATAGGAGGGAGTTCCCATAATCTAACTGGGAAGTGACCAAGGCGTGTACCATGGTTTTTCTGGAGCTAGGGGGCAATAGGTCCAGGATTTTCCTTAGGACCTTTAAAAGTACCATCAACATTCGCAAGGGGAGTATCCCTGAGGTCAACTCTAGCTTTCGTTTCTTCCTCTGTACGAAGAAAACAATCATGCTGTTCTTGAGGATCCGTCTCTGTAGAGATCAGTAACAACGTAGCTGGATTCAGCACATTACATCTTTTAAAGTGCACATGACTAGCCAACAATGTCAACTCGTAACCTGACAGACGTGCACTAGTAAGGTGCTGTGTCTTAGTCCTGTTTAATAAGGTATCCACTGCATGTGGGACCATCACAATCAACGTGTTGTCCAATACCAAACCAGCAGACTGTTGGATAGAAACAGCCGCTGCAGCTGTAGCTCTCAGACAACTCGGCAATGCCTTAGCAACTGGGTCTAACGTAGAGGAGAAATACGCACATGGACGCTGCTTGTCCCCAAATGGTTGTGTCAACACTGACAACGCACAACCTTCTCTCTCGTGCACGTACAACGTGAAAGGCTTACTATAGTCTGGAGTACCCAACACAGGAGCCGAACACAATGCATTGCGTAGTTCAGAAAAACTTTTCTGACATTCGTCAGACCAAGGAAGAAGATGCGGAGTATCTTTCAGAGTCAATGCTAACAGAGGTTTCGCCAACAGTGAAAAATTGGGGATCCACTGTCTACAATACGATGTAATACCTAAAAAGGCACGCACTTCTCTCTGTGTGGATGGTACATTCATTTGCATAATTGCTTGAATTCGTTCTGGGGTCAATCTCTTTCCCTCCTTCGACAAGAGATGACCTAAGTAGGTCACTTCTTGGCGACAATATTGCAACTTTGAAGGTTACACTTTATGATGAAGGTCAGAAAAATACCGCAACAAAGAAAGAGTAGCCTCTTTACAAATCTTTTCATCATCAGCAGTAATCAACAAATCATCGACGTACTGAATAAGAGTAGCACCAACAGGTAACACAAAACCGTCAAGTTGAGTTTTCAACGCCTGACTATAGATGGAGGGACTTTCACAATAACCTTGGGGAGCTCACTTAAACCGGAAGCTTCGGCCTCCTAATGAGAAGCCAAAAATATCCCTACTCTCCTCAGCAATAGGAATACTTAAGAAAGCATTCTTCAAATCGATGACAGAAAACCAAGCTGCCGAAGCAGGAATCAAAGTCAACAAAGCAGTGATATCAGGTACCACAGGAAACTGTGGCACGACTATCTTGTTTACTTCTCGAAGGTCGATCACAAACCGGTACACAGGTGGCTGAGAAGCATCAGTACGTTTAAGGATAGGCAAAACAGGACTGATTCAAACATTACCTCTCGTTTCCTCAACTACACCCTTCTCAACCAGATCATAAACGATCGCTAAAAGAGCTCTCTTGCCATAGCTCGAGATCTTGTATTGTGGAATACGAGGTAGCCTAGCATTTGACTTAAGGGTGACAACATAAGGTGGGATCTGCAAAAGACCAACATCATTTGGACCTGTAGCCCAAAGTGTATCAGGAAGCGAACTCAATTCCAGTGGCAAACAATCCTTAGACAAATACATTGGAGAAATCACTTTCTTACCGAGGGTAAGTTGTACTCCTGAAGGAGAACAATGTAATGTTGCATATAATCTTTTCAGCAAGTCCAAACCCAACAGATTCTCACCACAACTAGTTGTTAAAATAAGTGGAGCTTCCAATTCACAAGGGCCAATCGAAAGGGACAAAGGACTAGAAACCGGATTACGAACTGGGGCGCCTGAAAATCCTACTGAAACATTGGTCAAGCCAGACAAAGGTGTGCCAGGAAGTTTAGAGTGCATAATAAAACTCTTCATCGCACCAGTATCCAAAAGAAAAGGTTCTACCACACCTGATGTATTCACTTCAACATAAGGTCCACTCTGGTCTACTGGAACTGACACTACTCCCTCACTTTGTCCTTGGCTGTCCTAGTTATCATTATAACCAGAACTCTCACCTTCGACATAGTAATCCTCAACATAATACTGGGCAGACTGACCACTCGGAACATTCTGTCTGTCAAAATAATTCACAGAATTCTGTAGGGAAGAGGAATGCTCATTCTGAGGAAACACACCACGTCCCCTACCCCTAGGAGCTTGCTGAAAACTACCATGACCTCTCTGACCAGATACACCATTCGCGCGCTGTAACAAAGCCGGGCAACTATTCTTGTAATGACCTTCCTCTCGGCAATAAGCACACTGATTAGGGCCAGGAAAGAATCGCTGAACATAAGGCTCAGGCTTCTGTAACAATCTCTGAAATTGTGGAGGTTGCTGAAACTGAGGCTGATTCTGACGAGGCGGATAAGCTTGCTGCAAAAGAACTTTCATCTTTAACTCTTCAGTGTTCTTCTCCACTTTATCCTTCTCATCTTTATCCCTATTCTCATAATATTGTGCAGTAGCTAATATCTGGGCCGACGAAGAGACAGCCCATGAACTCTCAGAGTCCTTTAACTTATTAGACAGTTTGGGAAGCAAATTAAAGACAAATTTATCCACAAACAACCTTTGACCACCCTCCGTACTCATATCCTGACCACTATGATCAATAAACGTCTCTTCAAACCTAGTGAAGAAATCAGATACACTCTCGTCTTTCTTCTGCTTACATGCTGCTAACTTATCCAAATTCACCCGTAAAGCGGGCATCATCGTTTTCATCAGATTAATAATTCTACCTGGTAATTCTGAAACTAGAGGTTCAGGTTTAGCACCTCCCTCCTGTCTACCATCTGCAGCAACAATATTCGCCCAGGTATCACCTAATTCAGCAGCATGATTCTCATGACGAATCTTCGCCCACAAGGGTTGAGGGACTACATTACACATCAACATATCGATGTCAGCTAAATTCATAATACACGCTTCAACTGTCTGGGACAACTCCTTGTAGTAACCAGCAGGATTCTTACGAGGGTCAGGTAAGGTCTGCTTAAGAGCCAAGACCTCTGCTCTCTTCCAAGGGACATGTACCCATACTCGCTGAAAATGAGCCAGAGCGGCCTGAATACCCTGATTTACATTAGCCTGAACTGCTTCTTTCCATATGGAGGAACTTCTCTCATAGGGTACTGTGTCACTTTCCTCCTAACAGAGGAATCAGGTTCATACAATGTCTGAGGCGAAAGTCTAGATCTGAAAGCAAGTATCGTCTCTACGGCATCTGTAACATCAGATTCCACTATCATCCCTTTGGTAAAATCTGACTGAACATCGAGCACATCCTGCGGAATCGGACCCAACTCATTATCTTCCCATTCCTGACGCAGAAAAGTACACATTACATCAAAAACATACCTTTGCTTAGGCGGTTCCCACTGAAAGAAAACATCCATAACTGCTGGCAAATCATACCTCGGAGCATTTAAAATCCACCTACGAGACAACAAATCCAACACTGTCCATTCTTCAGAACTAGGAAGCTGACTACGACTCTGCTTACGTTCCGAAACAGGGGTCATATTCAGTGACCCAAACAATGGTGACAATAAATTAGAAACAGTTTCTGTCATTCGTTTTCGAACAGAAGGAGACATAAGAACAGGAGAATAAGTATTCTGAGGCACGGAAGGTGTAGGAACAAGAACAGTAGAAATTGAAGCTGCAGAAGCAGAAGGCAAAGGAGTTTGAGGCAAAGCTGATAGCAAGGCTGGCGACCCTAGAATGGGTTGCGCAGGAGGAGGCAAAACCATCTGGGGAGCACTGGGTGGCTGAACAACAGCAGGAGGTTGAACAACAAAGGGTGGAACAACCGGGGGTAATAGAGGCGCAGTAGCACCCTGCACATAAGGAGGAGGCAATCTCAGTAAATGAGAGATCAAAGGATCTTTTTCAGAGTCTTCCATCACTTTCGGAGGAGAAGACGGCAAGGCCGGATAACATTTATCTATGGCCATGCAACGCTGTCTATCTAAGACTTCACTCGCACGCTCTTCTCCATCTTCCTTAAACTGTCTAGCAGCTTGTAGTACTGACATATTTTTATCTTTCCTATCTCTCTTTGCTTGCTTAATTTCTCTCTGTTTGGCTTCCTTACGCCAAAGGCGGAAAGAGTCAAACATTGCCGGCCGGGCTTTCTTCTTAAATCGCTTAACTTCTAGATTGTCTAAAATCTCTGTTTCAAAACTACCATGTGGGGGTCATCGTAAAACACCATCCTTTTTAGTGTAGTGGACCCATTCTTCATTATAAGTAATAGGGCCCACTCCGTGTTTTGAGTAAAGTTCATAAGTCGGAGTTCCAACCGGAGGTATCGGACATGAATCCTCCAATCGGGAATCCCTGTTACTACCACAAACAAACCAATTATCAAATTTACCAAGACCAGGCATCTTGCTCACTAGTCTGGTTTCAAACTTCAAAGGGAATCAAAAAATGATACCCTCGTAAATATACAAGCCCTTCGGCTTTGGGTACTGCAGCAACCAAATCAAAACCAACCAAATCAAAACCAAGGAACCTGAGAAAGTCGTGGGAGCGACCCACTTATACTTAACCAAATATCTGTCACGCCACCAGAAGACCGTCTATCGTCTCGCTTTACAAACATCAATTGGAGGGTCTAAGACAAGGCAACAGTCAGGGCAGCAGTCCTTCACAGCCGTTGGAAAGCGGGAAGCCTCGCAGAAAAGTCCTTTGGTCCACGTCGACATGCAGGGGTCGATGAAGTGGGGGTCCTTCTCCAGAATTTCCTCACGTGGCTCCTCGCAATCTGCGGGCTTGGACCGGTACCACTGAAGTCGGCCCGCGTTGGAGGCGCCAACTGAAGAACCGGGTTTTCAAATACCCAGTGGCGTCAAGGACACGCCCGAAGTCCTCTGGGTTCCCTTGCCTTGGTATACTGAGACACGGAAACTTCTAGGTGGCGTCAGAGATCAAATGTATTAGCTGCAGCTAATAGCCGAAATCCCAGCAATACAACACGGTGTACAACTCAAGAAACTGCTCAATTTTACTAAGGCGAGACATCCCTATTTATACACAAAAAGGTACATTTAAAATGCACGCCCCTGCACCAAAATTCAACCAATAGAAAATACATGACATCACACAGCATCATACAGTAAAGCTCATTTTACAGTGTCCCAACCCACAAGTTAATATTTAGGCATATCTAAATAATAATCTGGAAGGCCCGAACAAACCCTTAATTGAAAGCGTAACCCATGAAATGAAGAAACAGCCAGGAAAAGTAGTTTCAGATAATGTACAGGATAACAGAGACATAAGGAAACTTAAAAGTTAACAAATGTCTTGGATGATGATTGGGAAAGTAAATAACGATCTTGCAGGAAAATTGGCTTGGCAGGGTCAATTCCAGGTTAAAGGCCAGCTTCTGAAATTAACTCCAGTGCACGAAGAAATCCTTGGTTAATGTATATATATATATGATTCATAATAGGTCAGACTGCTTTGCTCACAGACTAACTTCTGAGGCCTACATAAAAAGTAACACTAGATGGCAGTCACGACACATGGCAAAAACCCATGTTTCAGAAAAGAAAGTTTTAAGGAAAGAAACCATTTAGATATTATTTAAGAAGATAAGATATGTGCAAGGAAACTAAAGGTTAACGAGGTCCTGAACAGTGATTGAAAAACTCAGACAACCATCAGCTAGTGAAACTGGTTCTGCAAAAGGTCAGTTTCAGGTGAAAAGGGTTACTCTCTCTGCAGTTCATTCAGAGTCAGATAAACCCAAATTAATATATGCACGAACTCAGAAGGCAAGGCCACTTGTTCGTTGGGCCTACTTCACTGGCCTACGTGAGGGCAAAACTAAAATGCAGTCAGGTTTGAGAATTACAGAGCCACAAGCCCACTGAGCTACTAGACCCAGTCACGCTTTTAAAGCATGCCTTGCACGTGAATATCTTTTACTGCTATGGTAACCAGCTCTAGTGTGCGACTAAACTCATTGTAAAGGCTGAAAATCCCATCTCTCTTACATACTCTGTTTGCTGTAACTACATCGGGAAAAGCAAATATTGAACGGCTGAGGTCTCAAATGCAGGTTTTTATTTCACATTCAACCACCTGGCGTTTGCACACAAAGATTAAAAAAAGGTTTTACCTGCATGCAAAAAATATTGGCTTCGGGTGCTCAGCAGAAACCGATCAACAGATGGTAGGAAGGCGGGGTAGAACAGAGGTGTATAAGTAGGCAAATAGACTAGCAGTTAAGGCAGCGCGGGTAGTGGTGAAAGGGTGGACAGTGCACACAGGGAAAGGGAAACTGGCAGTGTGAAGAGGAAACCGGAAGCGTTCACGTTGTTCTTAAAACTTGGATGTTCTAGGATCATTTCTGGTCTATTATGTAAACCCTTCTCCTGTGAATGTTTGCGCTCCGCCCTCCGCGCTCTGACACCTTCGGGTAAAGTCCGCGCTATATAAAAACACACAAATAAATAAATAGTCTTTTTCCACTCCCTTCTTCCCTTCTACTTCTTATTTCTGTGTCTAATCACTCTTTTCTGCCATGTATTTGTCTATTGTGCCACTTGGTCTTTTTGTCGCGCATACCAGCAGGCAACATTTGCTGAGCCGCGATGAGACCACGTCAGTACCTCACACATCAGACCCAACTGTTCCCACACCAGTCATACTACAACCACAACCCTCTCTAATTAGGAATACCTGCCCACCTGTCACTACCCTGGACAGCTCGAACGTTACAGCGCCACAGTCGTGCCATGCTAGTCGCTTAGCCATAGTTTGATTTTACAACCCCATGTCACTTCCTTCATCTTCACAGCAATAGTGAGTACCTAAGCCTCTATATTTCCATTTTAAGAGCTGGCGTCAAGTAAGTGCACCATTTACTTTGAGAAGGCTTCGCGTTGTAGCTTGAAAAAGGAAATTAGTTTATGAGTAACTCAGAGGGCACGAGGAATCGATCAAAATAAACACTAATCACTGGCACTCTGGGCTTGCATCAGCGGTCCTTGAAACTCGCCTCCCAGCACGCGCGCGCACTCCAGCTGCATTGTGGGAGGAGAGTAACAAACACCATGTATCCCCCCACCAGACATCACCCACCGGTGACACCCGGTCCTTCGGGAGTCGCTCGACCCTGTGCGTCAAAAATCCACATTGCATCGTAAAAAGAAAAGCAGTAAGCAACAAATACCGGCCTGGCAGGTGTGCCTTTACAAATGTTGTAGAGCTTTATAAATACACGGAACATGAGGGAAATCCTAAAAAGTGCCCACAGCATGACTCCTAAATGTGGCAGAATATAAACAAATGATGCCTACACATTTCTTGACTGGGGAATGTGGCAGGAGTTTCGTGTCAGTGTTTTTTTATCGCTACTCTGAATCTATCCATGAAGAAATGAGTCCACGTTTTAGGACTCACTTCATAAAGCTGTCACATCAAGTTTTTTCATTCATATACGTGTGCATTCCACGGAAATTCGTCAACATTTTTTGCACAATCTTATCTGGCAAGTTTTATATAACAAGCTGTGAGCGTGCACACTCCCGAACTTCCGGTTTTGGGATGTGCACGCTCACGGCTGTCGTGGGGTGGGACTTCCATCTTTGCGAGAAGCCCGCCCCGCGGTGGGATGGCACAGAGGACCGGTGGCAGCAGATGTCAGGAGTGGCGGCTGAGGCAGCTGATGCGGTAAGTGGGGCTTGGCGTGTGTGTGTATGTGTGCGTGGGTGTGTGTGTGTGTGTGTCTGCGCATGTGTGAGTGTGGGTGTGTCTGTGTGTGTGTCTGCGCATGTGTGTGTGCGTGCCTGTGTGTGTGCGCGTCTAAGACCCTGGTCGGCTCGTGCACCGCTCTATCTCCCTTGAGGAGCTACTCAGCGGCAATAGGTCTCGATGCCGAGACCTAAAAAGACATGGTCACGCAAGGACCCATTGTCTTTTCGGGCACCAATGGTACTCCAATCTCTTCCATGAGCTCTTGGACGTGTCCAGAGCTGCCTGGCACTCCGTGGAGCCCGGGAACCAACAAAAAGAAGTCATCCAAATAGTGTGTGACCAAATCATGGCCGCTGCGTTGTGTGAAAAACCATTGCAAGAAGGTACTAACCCCCACATGCATCATTATCGGCTTTTGCGAATTCTTATTTGCGAAAAATAGCGATTCGCAAATAAGAATTCGCAAAATGCTATGCATGAATATTCTCGCAATTTCTATGCGAATCAGTAAAAATCGCAATTTTTACCGAATCGCATATAAATTGCGAGAAAACAATTGCGAATTCGCAATTCCCATTCATTCCTATGGGCTGAAAGGCCCATAGGAATGAATGGGAATTGCGAATTCGCAATTTGAAATCGCAATTCATGATTGCATTTCAAGGGTGGAGAGGGGGGTCCAAATGACCCCCCCCCCTACACCCATGAAATGTTCTTTTTCGTGCAAGTTACATACACACATGTCCTTAGGACATGTGTGTCTGTAACCTAACAGTTTAAAATATGCATGTTTGTGCATTTTTAAACAATTTCGCAAATTACCACGAAGTTGAACTTCGTGGTAATTTGCACTTCCAATTTTCAATATCGCAAATTTTAAATAAATGATGCATTGCTTTTAAGGAATCACAAATTTGCGATTCCTTAAAAGCAATCGCAATTTTAGAAATCGCAAAAATGTTGCGACTTCTAAAATTGCATGATGCATCCCAAAAAGCATTTTTGGAATCGCAAACGGCCGATTTTAGGGAATCGCACCGTTTGCGACTCCAAAAATGCTTGATGCATGTGGGGGAATATGATTCGAAGAGAAAAGGACATTGAACAACCCATCCAGCAAAATGGATCCCAGGAGCTTCCAATCTTCTGGATGAATTAACCTGTACTGACATGCCTCCTTCTTAGGGAGTATACCAATCGGGGAGACAATCAGCTCCTCTAAAGGCCAATCATCAAATGGCCCTGCCATTATACCTTCCTGTACCTCCTTGTCCAGTTTCCCCTGCGCTATGTCCTTGTGTTCCTCATCTAATTTCAATGTCTTCGACCATCGCTGTGGCCGCGGCCGGTTGTAACCAAGGCAACACCCCCCCTAAAGCCATCCAGTAGCATCTTCTTAACTCTCACATCCCCATAACCCTGCAAAAACTCCGCTAGCTGCTCTAGTTTAACCGGAGTATGAGCCTTTGGGCCCAGACTCCTGTGGACCTTTTCCCTCTCTAGAAGCCTGTGGATGCTGTGGGGGGCCTGGAGCACCGGCCACTGGCCGCGGCCACTGTTGACTGCCTGAATGCCCTGCCCCCCTGCACTTGACCAAAGGATGTTACCTACCACATTGGAGACATTCAAACCAGAATCTACAGTATTACCTGGTGCACAAGCCCTTGTTGAAATCCCAGCATGCTCCAACCCCCATCTGTGTTGTTGCTGTACTACCCACCCCTCCCCGGGTGGGCTTCCCCTGAAAGAAAAAGAACTCACAACCCCTGTGAACTGCCAGTGAGCCATCTATTTTGCTTGCTGC
Source organism: Lissotriton vulgaris (assembly GCF_964263255.1). Classification (NCBI taxonomy): domain Eukaryota; kingdom Metazoa; phylum Chordata; class Amphibia; order Caudata; family Salamandridae; genus Lissotriton; species Lissotriton vulgaris. The sequence continues at coordinate 31,409,655 of NC_141693.1, forward strand.
CACAGATCGGTGTCTAAATCCCCCCACTTTGCCTCCGGATCCCAAGCTATGCGAGCCCTAAACTCTTCATCGTATTGGGCCCATGCAAAACGACTGCCTGTAATTTGGGCTTTCCTTATTAGATCCATATATTCGAATATGCAACGCAGCGCTCAGGGACTTTGCACAATAGATGCTGGATATATTGGAAACGCAGCCGACCATTTTCAAATGGCAAAGGTACCTTTGAACGCTTCGCCAACTCATATTCCTCCTCCTTAGAACCTTCCTTTGAACAAACTTTTCTGTGCAGTAATTTCAAAGTTTCAACATACTCCCCCTTACCAATCCTTTTTTTTGTGACCAACATCAAATGCGCTCCCAAAGGTTTGTAACGCCCATGTAAGGTCGCTTCTTAATATTGAATTCTTTGCTAAGTAACGGGTCTTTGCTTATGGCAATGGCATCTGTGTTCATGCCATTCACAACCTTTGTACCCAAGCCTCCTTCCTCCTCTCCGTACCGACCCCTTGATTTTAACATAACAACCTTTGTAAAGCTCCCCTTCGCTTGCCCCAATGTCCTCTCCCCCTGTCCCCACAGACACCATTTTTGGTTTCTGGCTGTAACAAGGGGGGCCTGACCAGGCACCGACTGCCAAGACATATATTCCACGCTGTCCAGCAGTCGAGGAACCCTCACCGTTGGGCCGCACTCTCCTCTGGGTCCATACGCCGAATCTCTCTTGTGCGGTATCACTACCGGTGCCTGTAAAAAACTATGAGAAACATGAGAAGGCCCCCCCCCAACTTCAACATCATGTTGCTCCCCTTCCGCGGGGCTGACCTCATTGTAGTCCAACTCTAAAGGCTCCTCCATCAGCGAAGGGCCAGCAACTGACACCATACCATGGGCATTACCAGGCCCTTCATAAACAACCTGGGCCTGACCAGACCCATTCTTAACACCTTACGGGGGAGCCGACTGTACCCGCCGGTACTCCCCCAAACGTTGACCTATCACAGAAAAAATCTCTTGCTGCTCGCTCCATCCGACGTGAAGGGGTTAAAGTTGGGGCCAGCGAGGTCGCGCTGAACCTGCGTTTGCTGACCGCACCGGGATCCCCCGACGGTACGGGAAGTGCCGCGCAAGCCTCAACCCTCCCTTCTCCTCGGTGGCGCTGGGCCGCACTTCGCCCTACCGAGTCTGCTGCTCCACGACAAACCCTAAGCTGTGGAGAAAAAATTCTAATTCCCCCCAAACGTTGACCTATCTCAGAAAATCACTTGTTGTTCTCTCCGTCCGATGTGAAGTGGTTAAAGTTGGGGCCAGCGAGGTCGCGCTGGACCTGCTTTTGCTGACTGTGCCGGGATCCCCCGACGGTACGGGAAGTGCCTTCTCCTCGGTGGCGCTGGGCCGCACTTCGCCCTACCGAGTCTGCTGCTCCACGACAAAAACTAAACTGAGGATTAAAAAGTTCGGACTGATGTGCCGGGGCCCTGAAAAATACCTGCCCCCAAAACCTCTTGACCACTAGAAATCCCTGCCCCTCACCACACCGTTCAAACCCATTCCACCTGGCCAAAACGTGCTACCTTCGCCCCGCGGGCAACCGCTGCTGGGGGAGGGGAGTCACCTACTTCTTCCTCACTGCTCCAGACCAACATCGTCTGGACAACTGAGGCCCAGGGGCCCAAAACTTTGCCCCCCCCTGACCAGAAATACCTACCCCGAAAAATTCTGGCGCCAATAATGCCCTACCAGCTATCTTATACTGCTGACTGAGAGAGACCCTCACCTCCCCTGACTTCTGCTGGCAGCCAAAACCCACCCCAGCAATCCGCACCCCAGGGTCCCTCAACCCTCCAGCCCAGGTTGGAAAAAATGTCTAACCCCTCCCAGGACTGACCTCACCTCCCTGTCTCCTGCCCTCCCCTTGCCCTGCCAGCCTTCCTCTGGAACCAACTATGCCCCCAAAAACCTGTCCCCCAATGACCCAATTATGAGTTGGGGCAGCAAAAGCCCTGTATCAGCCACTGGTTCCTGTTGCGGGGAAATACTCCCCCTCCCACCTGCTCCCACTCCCCTTCCCCCACTGACCCACTATGGACTGAAACCACCTCACGACTGAGGGAAACCTGAGGCGAAAAGAAAAGCAGGCTATAAGGTGCCTCTTCCAATGCCCCCCCCCCTGCTCATATGCCTAAAACTGCCTGTTCACCCCCTTAGCACTCGGGGACCCAACAAAAGGAGAGGCATGGGCAGCATAGACTTCCCCGAGCCCCCACCCATCCAGCCCCACACGTCTCTCATAACTTCAAAAGGGAGGGAGGGGGGCAGACAAACCCTGCTCTCCCCCCCCTGTGCACTAGCTATTGCTGGCAAGGGCACGGGAGAACAAACACCACGTTCTCCCGCTCTCGCTCCTACCTGCGCAGTCTCCAAAACAGTGGCCGCTGCCACCGAAGCAGAGCGCTTCTTCAAGCCGCTCCGTCCATCACACCTCCCTCGCAGGGTGGGGGCCGAAGCTACACGGACTATAAAAACGCCGGAGCAATAGTCAGCTCCGGCGGCTCCAAAAGGGAAAAAACACTGTAAAACGAGGAGAAAAAAGGGAGAAACCACTACAGCCCCCGGCCACCAGGTCACCGAAATCTAAAATGGTGGCCGGGGGAGGAGCCAAGAGACCCTTATGGGAAAATTGGGCGCAACCAAAAACACGCCCAAAAAGGGGAAGAACAGCCCGATGGCCTGCAGATCCCGCCCCCCCCAACCCTACCAAACTGCCCGGGGGGGGACCTCCCTGCGGTCGGCAACCTCCCCCAAGCCCCCCTTGCTGGCAGATGGTCTGCAGGAATGCAGACTCCCAGCTGAGGCTGCGCGGTGACAGACAGTCCTTCGAGGGTGGTGGCGGCATCAGCGGAGGACAGTGAGCGATGTGAGCGGCGTGTATGGGGGGCCAGTGAAGTGAAGTAAGGCCCCAATTAACTGTGTAGCGCGTTATAGAGCCACAAGAAACGACGGTCCCACGGAGCAGAGAGCCTGACTAGGACAAGGTTAAGATAAGGGCTCTGCTGTGTGAAGCAGGGTGAACAGCAAAGTTAAAATGAAGCCAAAACAGCAGGCTAGACAGAAGCTGTGTGGTGAGGTGGGGGGGGGGGGTGACGGGCTCGGGCTTGGGCAAGCACAGGGCATACGAATACAGGGAAAATTGAGAAGGCCCTGTGGAGCTCCCTCCCTCTGTGCATCTTGGCTCTGTTCTCCCCTGCTTTAAGTCATCAAGCCACTAAAACCACTACCATACTACCAAAACTACCAAACCAACCAAACCACCGAATTATAAAAACCATTAAGATCCTGCCAAGATTAGATACTGTTTCGACCTTGGATCCTGTATGTTCCTCGTCTAACCTCTGCCCTCCACAATTTTGCTAAGATTCTGGACTATGCAAAAAAAACTCTGTTAAAATTAACCCTGGGCGTAGTGTGCGTAGTGGGGCTACACGAAGTTATGCAAAGTGGGCGAGAAACTACACCCACCTACGCACTTCATATAACCCCACTACGCGCCGCATGCCCCCCTCCCCTACATACCTAATTTTAGTAAATGGGCACATAAAAATAAATAAAAGGCACTTACCTTGTCCGTGGGCGGCCGCGCATGTGCATTTCTCGCGAGAAATGCGCATGAGCGGGTGGCCGCGCATGCGCATTGTTATGTTATGTTATGTTATGTTATGTTATGTTATGTGGTTTTTATTTGGCGCACAGATGCTCCAGCTAAGGAGCGTCCTGGCGCCCGACAAGGCAGCTACACAACACAACTAATAAAAACAGCACAAGCAAATGACTAAGGGAATAAAAATGTTTTCACGGCGCGACGAAAAGAAAGCAAATCGCTCATAGCGCGAATTGCCGGGGGTAAGGAGTTCCACAAAGCAGCTTATCAAGACGGCGGCGTGAACGAGCAGAGGGAGCCCGGGACGCCGCGGACAAGGTAAGTGTCTTTTATTTATTTTTATGGGCCCATTTACTAAAATGTAGTATGTTCGGGAGGGCGGGAGGGAGGCGGGTGGCGGGCAACTTCGCTATGCCCATGGAGTGGGGCGTAGTGTTGCCTGCTTCGCCTACTTTGCAAAGGGCGAAGTAGCCAACACTACGCCCACTTCGTGGGCGTAGCGAAGTCCTTTGCCCAGGGTTAGTTAAAATTAGAATCAGAATTGCAAACCGTCCTCAGAGAAAAGACCTGTTGACGCTGTTGGACCTGCTGGAAGTTTATTGGAGATAGAAGGTGCCTGAGGTGCTGTGGTCGAGACCTCCGATCTGATGCTGGGCCTTGAGGTGTGCGCCGCAGTGATGCCCGCAATTTGCCGATGCACCAACTGGAGCTTTGCAGCGAGTGAGGCCTGCTGGTCCGCCCTCACTCTGTGGGAGGCATAGACAAGTAAATCATTGCCTCGAGAGTGCTGGTATCCTGGTTGGAAGAAGTGTGTGATACCCCTCCCAGAGCTTGTGGGGTGGACTGAGTTTTTGATAACTTTTGATCACGCTGGGCCTCTGAGTGATTGCCTTCCTGCCTTCATGAGTGATGTCACTGACCATGTCATGAGTGATGTAATATGTGACGTCATCAGCAGTGCATTGCACGCGCAAGTTATAGTGAGTCCAACTAACTATAACGTGGAATTTCATTGGTTTTATATCAGTAAAATTTCCAGCTAACTATAACATGTGTCAAACCTATGGTTTTTTCAGTGAATTTCATAGGTTTTTTAAATGCTACTTCCTAACTATAACGTGTGTAAAACCTATGGTTTTTTCTGTGAATTTCATTGGTTTTAAAATGCTAATTCAGAAATATGTCGTGTATGCAACCTATACTTTTGTCAATAAAGTTCTGGCAATATTTTTTTCGAAAACAAGCCGTTTTCTTCACTGTTCAAGTTGCATAGAGACTCCTTGTAAAGCGATACAGAATTCGAAAGTCTGTACCTTGCCTTTTTTTAAACACATTAAAATTTGTCTGTAAATAAAAATAGCCTTACTAAACTTTCGTGCGCGACCCGGTGTGCGCACTCTCGGCAACAGTTGTCAATAAAATGGATATCGCATTTCCAAGCTTTCGTGCGCGACGGAATGCGCGCACCTGCCTATATATTTCGTGAAAACTTTGCAATTTGAACTTATTGAATTTCTTCATACACCCCTCAAAGAACTTATAGTACGTCAAAGAGACCGTACCTAGACTTGTTTTTTATTCTTATGAAACTTTTCAGTAAATGGAGCCGAATGTCTTTTTAAACTTTCGTGCGTTACCGGATGCACACACCTTGGTATTTTTTTTAGAAATATAAAACGTTTCATACTTTAACAATTGTGTGCTTAAATCCAGCTCAGAAGATATACAAAATTAGGATGGTAGTTGGTTCAACCCGGACCGTTTATTAGAGGTAGATCGTCCGACTCCACCGGAGGACACCCCTAATAAAAAGAACATATATATAAAATGCGGACTAGCCGCTGTATCGTGCTAGCAAACTATAACATATAAATCGTTAGAAAAAACAAAAGGAATCGAGCAAAATCAGTAGGCCACTGATGGGATCTCTTTTTGACCTCGCTAAAATAGAAAAATTAGGAACAACCCCTCATGAGAAATATGAAACTAGTGAGAGGAACCGAGCTCGACGCCATGATGGCTGCAAGACAGCTCGGCTCCGCCGCCCACCCCACCCAAAATAACGACAAATATTATAAAGATATACAACACACCAGCAAAGTAACAGGGTAAAACGTTTTATTAAATAACTATTTACATGGCAGCCTGCTGTAACATGAAAACAACACTTTCAATTGGTTCTTAATAGTTTCAATTCTGGAATTTACACGCAGCACTCCACCCACTTCCCTCACTATCTTTTCTACTCTCAAGAGAGAACAACGTCCTACATCTTTCGGAAGACTTTGGTGAAATGGCTACCGTATCTCATTCATCTTCCGAATCTGACCAAAATGATCGACTACCTTTAATAAGAAAAAATAAATCTTTCATCTGGCAATTTTTCACTTATCCTGAAGATCAAAAGAAAGTGAATGCACCAAAAGTAACCTGCACGATATGTGACTTGGTTCTCTCAAGAAGAAATCCAGCAAAAAAATATTCCTTTTCCATACATACCATGGTGCGGCATGTCAAACAAGTGCACCCTGTGCAATTTGCAGAGGCAACGACAAGAGCCCTGGCCACGCTATTACCATTAGAGGTGGCCAGCACATCTTCTGATCCATGACCTGTATCTCCATCGAGTGCAGAGATGGACTTCAGATATTTAACTATATATGGTCTATAACCTATGGTTTTTTCAGTGATTTTCTTTGGTTTTTTAATAGCAAATATCAAAAGCATTTTTCTGGAAAATGACTAAAATTAGGTATACATAAGCGGCGTTCATTTATGTTCACCACAGCCACTGTTAAAAGTAAAGTGAAAGTCGCGAAACAGTGGCCACGCCATCTAGTCCCTTTTAGGCCCCATCATGCACGTAAGTAACAGCCATTTTCTGTGTCATGGCCTCTCTGCCCACTGCCAATAGCCTATGATTGTTCGAAATTGGTTCTCTTTGGGTCATTCTCTGTTCACAAATAAGCACAGAGTCGCAATACTCTGTTTAGTTTTTGCAGATAGTGAAGGATAGGTAGTGCACACTTTTGTCCCCTTTGTAACCCGTCAAGCCTATCTCTGCCCCGGTTGTTGGTAGTTGGTTCAACCCGGACCGTTTATTAGAGGTAGATCGTCTGACTCCACCGGAGGACCCCCCTAATAAAAAGGACATATATATAAAATGCGGACTATCCGCTGTATCGTGCTAGCAAACTATAACATATAAATCGTTAGAAAAAACATGAAACTAGTGAGAGGAACCGAGCTCGACGCCATGATGGCTGCAAGACAGCTCGGCTCCGCCGCCCACCCCGCCCAAAATAACGACAAACACTATGCAAATATTATAAATATATACAACACACCAGCAAAGTAACAGGGTAAAACGTTTTATTAAATAACTATTTACATGGCAGCCTGCTGCAACATGAAAACAACACTTCTAATTGCTTCTTAGTAGTTTCAATTCTGAAATTGAACACCCAGTACATCCAGAGGTGATGTCCGACAAGTTGTGTGGGGGGATGCCTTGCTAATGCCGCCACCCCCACCACCTTCTGTAGGAAGGACTCTGGATATGCTTGGTCCCTGAGAGGCTTCGATCTCCCTGCCTTGCACAAATGTCATACGTTCTGGATGTTGAGTGCCATACTTCAGGGTCCGACAAGTTGTGTGGGGGGATGCCTTGCTAATGCCGCCACCCCCACCACCTTCTGTAGGAAGGACTCTGGATATGCTTGGTCCCTGAGAGGCTTCGATGTCCCTGCCTTGCACAAATGTCATAAGTTCTGGATGTTGAGTGCCATACTTCAGGGTCCAAGAAACGCGGACTCGGAGGGGGTGCTTGGCTCCTGCCCCCTCCCCAAGTCTTGTTCCCCTGGTATGGCCTGAGATCGCCCACGACATAGGCGGCCGGCTCCCGGGGTCAGGCGGAACTTGTTGCCTTTTGATGCCTCTTCCATTCTGGACCTTGTCCCACAATCCGTTTGACCTGAAGACACGTCCTGCGGTGCCCTGGTCCGACCATCACATATACCTGCGCCAGGAGACGGCGTGGGGTGCACTGGAAGGGAGAGGCGGCGCGAACGAGCCTCTCCCACCTCACCAGGTGGAGGTTTCTTAGCTACACCCCAGCGCTTCACTCGGCCAGCTGAGTTGCGCCTGCTCCTGCGGCACAGTGCCTCGCTCGGCCAGCTGAATTACGCCTGCTCTTGCTATTACAGCGTCTCACCCGCCATCCGGCTGAATTGCACCCACTCTTCTGATACAGCGACAGGCGGCTGCCACGGAGCTCAGGAAATGGCGGTCGGCTCCACAGACTTGGGCCTGGCCTGCAAGGATGGCTCTGGGCAACCCTGGAACTCGGACGCTTGATTGCTAGGGCATGAGCCCCATTCCCAAAAGCGTCCCCTCAGCCTTGAAGATTCTACAAGAGTCACTGAGGCCCCCGACTCCTGCAGACTTCCGGTGGGGAGCGACTGCCATGATTGCTCGCGGAATGGCCACGACGTAGCCACGAGGTGCTCTCATGCTGACGCCAGCTTCAGTCTGAAACATCCAGAAACACTGTAGACTACCAATTCGATCAGTTCCGGTGGAGCCCCAACGACGTATCGCGTTGTTGCGTAATCCGTCATATGACGCGCCGCGTTAGGGCACCCGGAAGTGCTCCGGTGCGCGAGGCGCGAAGCGCAGCTTCCCAGAAGCAATCCGGGGCGCGGCGCGGAGCGCGTAACGTAAGCATTTACATTTCAGTTGGTTCTCCCTCACAATATTTTCAATGTCACATAAAAGTCACCCATCACCCACTGCCATCTCTGGCTGTTTCCATGGCAACACCTCATTCTGCACCTGGCTGAAGGCACAGGTCAAAAGTTCATATCTCAACGTTCTACAGCAAAGTAACAACACTGTTTTCCCTCCAGAAACACCTGCCTATCCACAGCTCTGTTACATGTCATTTTTTTCACACCCAATAGTACTTTTAGTTTTACATAACATTAACATGCAACGTAGTCTTCAATCTTCACGTATTAGAATCAACCAATCATTTTTTGTTTTTCAACCACACCAAGCCTCATCCATTTTTTTATCCTGACTTTCAGCTTCTAACTACCATTCCACTTCCAGAACCCATCGGAGTACGAGTGCATCTGCCTTGAAAATGAAGGTTTGGCTTTTAGGACACAGCTATATTCACTGGACTGGAAAATATGCAGCAAGCAGACGAATTTCCAACCTTCATTTACCAAATGTGCAAATAACGTGGATTGGCCAAAGAGGATTGAGATGTCACCAATTAATCCCATTGGTGAAAACTTTTATGCATCTCCCAGAAACACACCTTATAATTGTGCACTGTGGTGGGAACGATCTAGGCACATTGACTGAGGTAGGTCTGGAAATGCTTCTAAAAGACACCTTTCAACAATTGATGACACTTTTTCCTCGAACTGCCTTGGTATATTCCAATATATGCTAAAGACAGAAATGGAATTGGTCCAATCAACATTGTGCACAAATTGAGAAAGCAAGGAGACATGTAAATAAATCTGTTTCTGCATTCCTCAGAGATTATAGCATGGGTTCTATTTACCACAACGACTTGCGTTACCACATGCAAGACATCTATAGGAGAGATGGTGTTCATTTCACGGATGAGGGAAACAGAATCTTCCTCTGCAACATCAGGCTCTGCATCGGTACTTACTTATAAATGCAGAAAAAACTCAATTAACACAAGGGCTCTTTTCAGAGCCACCTTATATCAAAGCACTCAAACTTCTGATTTAGCTCCATTTTCACACTCTTGTAAATAGGTGTGCGCGACCGAGTGCGCGCACCACGCAACTTTAAAAAAATATATATATATATATTTTCGCCTTTAAGGGCCTTATTGCACACCCTGAGAAAACCTACGCAGCAAAACAATCTCTACCTTCTCCCCTTTCCATGTTCCAATGCTTTGAAATCAACAATATATTTACTCGCAATGACAAAATGGCGGTCAACACTTCCTCATTTCCTTCGAATCGAACGTTAACAGACGTCACGCAGCAAAACTCCGCTCGCGCGCGCAGCCGCTTGAGTGCGCGCACCCGTCCGCGCGTATAGATATATAATTGACTTTAACTTTAATTTCCTCAGCAACTACTGAACGGATTTACACCATTCCAAAAAAAGCGTAATCTGCGAGCCGGACTGTACAGTTTTGCCAAATTTCTTATAAATCCATTCAGCCGTTCGACCTGTAGCCGAGTCTAAAGGTCCTATGGAAAATAACATGCAGAAAACACGTTTTGGGACCCCCCTTTTCTCTCAGCCCCCACTTGACCAATCCCCCCCAAACTTTTAGGGAAGGAGCGCAGCGGACCGAGCCATCTTCTTTGAGAAATTCGCTAAGATTCTTCAACCAGGGCCAAAGTTATTCCAAATAGAATGTTGAGGATTTCCTATGGAAACTAGGTCCTAACTATAACTACCTACTGGCGACCGCCAGTAGGTAATATATATATATATATATATATATATATATTCACAGAAAAAACCATAGGTTTCACACCAGTTATAGTTAGATAGAAATTTTACTGACATAAAACCATTGAAATTCCCACGTTATAGTTAGTTGGACTCACTATAACTTGAAAATGGCTCAACTGGAGCAAAAAAAAAAAGAAAATAAATAATTAGGGTTTATTGGGGCATTTGTGGTTGTCCCCAGCAAGGACAATGAGCTTTACGCTCTGTTTTCCGTAGGAGATGGTCTTCCCACAATATTTACAGGTTATACGGAAATCCCTAAACCGTGGCTGAATGGAAGGCATCGTCTCTCTTGAAATTCCCACGTTATAGTTAGTTGGACTCACTATAACTTGCGCGTGTAATGCACTGCTGATGACATCACATATTACATCACTCATGACATGGTCAGTGACATCACTCATGACATCACTGATGACACCATCCAGTGAATGTGTGTCTTTCTGAAAAATAAACATGTTTTATATATGTATATGTAAAGGTCGATGGAAGAATAAATGTTTAAATAAGTGTTTTAATGAATGTTTTTTTTTAAAAAAATTGATTGGTTAACTGGCTTATTAAGTGTATGTTAGTGAATACATATATTAGCGAGTAATGTTTAAATATTTAAATATATGTATCAGTGTTTCACTTTGTGTATAATTGGCTGCATGGGTTGGTGAGTAGCTACATGTGTGTGTATATTGATTATTAGATGTTTTTTTAGTATCAGTATGAGTCTCTGTATGGTTTAGTGGGGGTATTACTTAGCACATAGATGCATCAATGACTGACTCACTGTTTGTATGTGTTTTGAAGACAGCATATGTGCAGGACTGTATGGGTGGATGAGTGTGTATATGTGTGTGTTAGTGAGTGATATGTGAGTATTGATGTTTATAAATGAGTATATGTGAGATTGTAAGAGTTCCTGTTTAAATAAGTATGTTTTTCTATAAGTGATTGTTTAAGAGAGTAAGTATGTGTAGGTTTTCTTAGAAGTAAGGCGGTAGTGTGTGTAAAGTTGTATATGTAAATAAATAAATGTTCAATAGTTTATTTGCATGTGTGAGTATGTGTGTGAGTAACTTTTGGTGTGTAACAAGATGTATAGGTGTATCACTATATATGATGAGTGAGTATATGTATGAGTGACTTTATAGAACTGTTGGTGAATGAGTGGATGTATATATAGATGGTGGTATTACTGAATTGGTTGTTGTAACTGGTATGGATTTCTCCAATTTTTTGAAAATGTTAATTTCTATTTTCGAATATGTGTTTTAAGGGTTACATTACACTGAAAGGAGGTCTGTCACTCTGTCACAAAGATGGTGTCATCATTGATGTCATGAGTGATGTCACTGACCATGTCATGAGTGATGTAATATGTGATGTCATCAGCAGTGCATTACACGCGCAAGTTATAGTGAGTCCAACTAACTATAACGTGGGAATTTCAAGAGAGACGATGCCTTCCATTCAGCCACGGTTTAGGGATTTCCGTATAACCTGTAAATATTGTGGGAAGACCATCTCCTACGGAGAACAGAGCGTAAAGCTCATCGTCCTTGCTAGGGACAACCACAAATGCCCCAATAAACCCTAATTATTTCTTTTCTTTTTTTTTTGCTCCAGTTGAGCCATTTTCAATTTCCTGTTTTTTCGTTTCTCCCCATGAAAAGTACAAAAAAAATAAAAAAAATGTTCAGAAAACCTAGAAAAAGTTAAAAATGTTCAAAAAACAATAAAAAAATATAAAACAACAAAAGGAGAAAAAAAACAGTACTTTTTTGCAACTACCTCAAATTTATAAAATAAGGCTACTTTTTTAAAAACTCTGTCATTCTTTTTTCCCCATGGTCTGCTCCCCGGTGCGCCTAACGGGCGCTCCCCCCGCGCAAATCAAAAAAATAAAAAACATGTTTTTGCCCCGCGGGACCCTATTATAGCTCCCACATCAAACCTAGGGGGTCGGGGGGGGGGGGGCTACCCTGCCCCCTTATGGTCATATCCGCCTTTTTTTTTTGCCACCTCTTGTGTCTCGATCCTACCGAGACACAAGATGGCGGACTGTTTCGAATGTTTACAGACACCCGAGAGCCAATCAACTTTCCATGCGCACCTCGCGTGGCGCGCCCAGAGCGCTCCCCGGTGCGCGTACCAGGCCGCTGCCATAGATATATATATTTTTTTTAACCTAAATTACTCAAAATCCACTGGAGCACATATCTTGAGACATAGCAAAGGCACATCGGGCTACCAGTCCCTACAATTTTCCCAAGTTTGGTGGTAATCCATTCAGCCGTTCGGGCTAAAAGTGAGTTTGACCGCCCTATGGAAATTACCATGGGGAAAACACGTTTTGGGACCCCCATTTTATCTTGGCCCCCGCTTGATGAATCCCCCTGAAAATTTCAAGGAAGGACCGGAGCTCCGCGAGGCAAATTTGAGGAAGTTTTCAGGCAGATTCGTCAACCGGCGCCAAAGTTATTCCAAATAGAATTTTGCGGCTGTCAAAGGTGGGTGTGGCAGGTGTCGCCCTGAAATGGCTCTGCTCATTTCTGGAACACCGCTCCTATCAGGTCTGGGAAGGAAGCAACAAGTCTCCATCTATTTCTCTCCAGTGGGGGGTGCCGCAGGGCTCGTCCCTGAGCCCGACATTATTTAATGTCTATATGGCCCCCCTGGAGGATGTGGTGACCCCTTATAACATCAAAATCATCAGCTATGCTGATGATACTCAGCTGGTGGTCGCCCTTCCTCAACTGGTGGAGAACCCTGACTTGTTGCACTCATGTCTGGCGGACGTCCACACCTGGATGAGCAGTTCAGCCCTGAAGCTGAACGGCTCTAAAACAGAGATCATGCTGCTTGGAATAAAAAGCGCCACCACTGTCACCTTCATGTTGGCCAAGCTGTATGGGTGACTTTCCAACCATGAAAGAGGAGATCAAGAGCTTGGGAGTCTGGCTGGAGCAAGATCTTTCCCTTAGAACTCACGCCAAAAGAACTGCGGGAGTCTGTTTTGCCCTGCTGCGGGCTGCGCGGAAAATTCTTCCGCTTCTTCCTTTTCCATCAAGGAAGTTGTTGATTCAGGGTTTGATAACATCTCGCCTTGATTACAGCAACAGTCTGTTTCTGGGCGCCCCTGAATCGACTTTTAACAAGCTTCAGCAGGTGCAAAACGCGGCAGCTAGACTCCTTATGGGTACCCCCCGAACAGAATCCGCCAGACCCGCTCTCAAGGCACTGCACTGGTTACCGGTGCGGGAGAGAGTACAGTTCAAGGCACTGTCCATCGCCCATAAAACATTCCAGGGCGGCGGGCCTCCTCTTTTGGGGAGCTTGGTAGTACCTTATAAAGCGAATAGAGCACTGAGGTCTGACCAGAGGTGTCTGCTCCAGGTCCCGAGAGTAAAAAGATCACGCACGGGAGGGAGGCGATTCTCGGTGCATACAGCAATGCTCTGGAACTCCCTCCCATTAAAACTCCGCGCTGAGACCTGTACCCTGCGTTTTCGCAGAGGCTTGAAAACACATCTGTTTCCCCTGTGAGTCGCCATCTTTTTTCCATGGTCCCACGGTTGATGCACTGTTCATAGCGCCGGGATGCCCCAGGGTAGCTGTGCGCTATATAAGTTTTAATTAATAATAATAATAATAATAATAATTTTGCATTGAAAAAAATCCTAACTATAACTACCTACTGGCGACCGCCAGTAAGTAATATATATATATATATATATATATATATATATATATATATATATATATATATATATATATATATATATATATATATATATATATATATATATATATTACCTACTGGCGGTTGCCAGTAGGTATATATAGTTAGGATTTTTTCTCTATGGGATTTTTGAAAATTCTATGTCTAATAACTTTGGCGTTTGTGGACGGAATTGGCTGAAATTTTCAGGAAAATGGAACATTTTGTTTCTGAGCAGCCCCTGACAATTTGGGGGGGTTTCATTAAGGGGGGGCCGGGAAAAAAGGGGGGTCCCAAAACACGTTTTTCCCATGTTAATTTCCATAGGGCGGTTGGCCTCACTTTTAGCTCGAACGGCTGAATGGATTTGCACGAAACTTGGCAAAATTGTAGGGACTGTTAGCCCGATGTGCCTTTGCTAGGTCACAATATATGTGCTCCAGTGGATTTTGAGTAATTTAGGTTCAAAAAAAGATATATATCTGGGCGGAGCCTAACCACACATCTGATCTGATTGGCTGTCAGCACTTCATCCAAGAAGTGTTGGCAGCCATCTTGGGACCAATATACATGATAGCACCTCATTAAAAAGCATTGTAGTTAATAGAGGGTTTTAGGACTTTAGTTACATTATAAATCATTTGTTGATGGTACCATACTCGTTTTAGGAATTGTGGTGGGTTCTAAGGTGATTTTACCATGTGAAAAAACCTTCTGCTGTGATGTCATGAATATTCTTTGAAAGAAAACTAATATCTCATGATTTTCCCACAGTGGTTTGGAAGGGGATCTATAAGCTAAACTGAAAGCATATTTTCTGTAAATTCACATTATCTTTCTCAGTCATGTGAAAATGAAGTCTGACATTCTCAGTAAAACATGTACATCCAACAAGGACAGAGACTGTCAGTTGATTCCTTTGTGTTCTACTGCAGCCTCCTAGAGTGTTCTAAAGAACAACTAGAGCGCTAACAGTCCTACTTATTACAAAGGTATGGCACACCTGAAGCCATCTTGATTGGAAGAAAGTGGTAACTCTTAAAACATTTAATTTAAAAAGAAACAACATGAGGGGGTATATTTTGCCATAGAAAGTATGATTAGTGCTGCAGAATGAAAAATTAGGGCACATTTTGAGTGACTTCTCAAATCCTTTTCTATTTCATTAAAACATTCTGACATGCAGTCTCCCAAAATGGCCACCAGAGACAAAAGAGCCCAAATGTAGCCCAAATATCACCCAGATGTAGCCCAAGTATAGCCCAATGACAGAATGTCCCAGAGTGTTCTAAAGAACAACTAGAGCGCTAACAGTCCTACTTATTGCAAAGGTATGGCACACCTGAAGCCATCTTGATTGGAATAAAGTGGTAACTCTTAAAACATTTAATTTAAAAAGAAACAACATGAGGGGGTATATTTTGCCATAGAAAATATTATTAGTGCTGCAGAAAGAAAAATTAGGGCACATTTTGAGTGACTTCTCAAATCCTTTTCTATTTCATTAAAACATTCTGACATGCAGTCTCCCAAAATGGCCACCAGAGACAAAAGAGCCCAAATGTAGCCCAAATATCACCCAGATGTAGCCCAAGTATAGCCCAATGACAGAATGTCCCAGAGTGTTCTAAAGAACAACTAGATCGCTAACAGTCCTACTTATTACAAAGGTATAGCACACCTGGAGCCATCGTGATGGGAATAAAGTGGTAACTCTTAAAACATTTAATTTAAAAAGGAACAAAATGAGGGGGTATATTATGCAATAGAAGGTATTATTAGTGCTGCAGAAAGAAAAATTAGGGCACATTTTGAGTGACTTTTCAAATCCTCTTCTATTTCATTAAAAAATTCTGACATGCAGTCTCCCAAAATGGCCACCAGAGACAAAAGAGCCCAAATGTAGCCCAAATATCACCCAGATGTAGCCCAAGTATAGCCCAATGACAGAATGTCCCAGAGTGTCCTAAAGAACAACTAGAGCGCTAACAGTCCTACTTATTACAAAGGTATGGCACACCTGAAGCCATCTTGATTGGAATAAAGTGGTAACTCTTAAAACATTTAATTTAAAAAGGAACAAAATGAGGGGGTATATTTTGCCATATGAATTATGATTAGTGCTGCAGAAAGAAAAAATAGGGCACATTTTGAGTGACTAAATTAGGGCACATTTTGAGTGACTTCTCAAACCCTCTTCAATTTCATTAAAAAAATTCTGACATGCAGACTGAAACATGCACTTTGAATACCAGCAGCAGACGTCCCTGGTGAGCAGTAGCTTTACTACAGTGATCTAATGTGCAACTAGAGTGCTAACATTCAGAATTTATGGCAAATGTGTGACACATCTGAATGCCTTCTTGATGGAACCAAAGTAAACAAGCATTGAAAATGCAATAGATCTCGCCCTCGTTTAAGTTAAAGCCATTCTGTTTGTAATGAGGTGGCTTTTTAGCTTTGCTTTTATTAGTGTTTTTTCAACTTTCATGTAAATAACATGCATCTGTATGCATATAAGTATATGTATGCATGCATTTATGTTTGTATTTATATAGATATACAGATGATATATGTTTATATATGTATGTATATATATATATTCACTGAAAAAACCATAGGTTATAGACCATATATAGTTAGGAATTAGCATTTACAAAACCTTGAAAATTCACTGAAAATACCATAGGTTATAGACCATATATAGTTAGGAATTAGCATTTACAAAACCTTGAAAATTCACTGAAAAAACCATAGGTTATAGACCATATATAGTTAGGAATTCGCATTTACAAAACCTTATTTTACTCACACAAAACCATTGAAATTCCATATATAGTTAGTTGCACTAACTATATATCGCGCACCCGCAATCCACTGCTGATGATGTCACATATTACATCATTCATGACATGGTCAGTGACATCACTGATGACATCACTGATGACATCTCAAATGACATCACTGATGACATCACTGATGACAACATCCAGTGACTGTATGTTTCTGTAAAGTTAAAATATGTCTTACATATTGAAGAATGAGTGGATGTATAAGTGTCTGGATGAAGGATTTAGTAGGTGCATGACTGACTGTATGAGTGAGTGATTAAATGTGTCTCACTGAGTGCATGGGTTAGTGACTAAACTGTCTTAATTTGTGCATCATTATGTCTGTTGTTCTGTAAACTGTTGCATGTGTTGATAAGTAGCTATATGAGTAACTATATGGGTTATTGATTGGTTGCCCAAGTATTTGTATGGGAGACTGAGTGTGTGTGTGGGTGGCTGGGAGGTGTATGACTCTGTTCATAGATGTGTGATCAGTTGATTCACTAGATGTATGGTTTCAAAAGTGCATGTGGAAACAGCTGTATGGACGGTTGACTGTGTGCATGAGTGTATTGGTGAGTGAATGGATATCTCAGTGCTACATGTCAAAGTAAGTACATATGTAAAACACAGTACATGTGAGAGTTGACATATATAAATAACTGTGCATAAGAGCCAGTGAATGTGTGAGTGGCTGTATGGATCATTGTGAACTTGTATCAGGGATTGTATAAGAGAGTAAATATGTGTTAGTATATGTTTGAATAAGTAAAGTTTGTATAACTGTATAGTTGAGGAAATGGAGGTGTGATTGATTCTTTGCATGACTGACTAGGTGTGTGAGTAACTCCATGGATGAGTGACAGTCTGTGAGTGTCTGTTTACACTGATTGTATCTAAGGTTATATTAGAGTCTGAAGAGGTTCATCGTATTATCACATGAATGATATCATCAGTGATGTGATCAGTAATGTCAAATGAGATGTCATCAGTGATGTCATCAGTGATGTCATTTGAGATGTCATCAGTGATGTCATTTGAGATGTCATCAGTGATGTCATCAGTGATGTCACTGACCATGTCATGAATGATGTAATATGTGACATCATCAGCAGTGGATTGCGGGTGCGCGATATATAGTTAGTGCAACTAACTATATATGGAATTTCAATGGTTTTGTGTGAGTAAAATAAGGTTTTGTAAATGCGAATTCCTAACTATATATGGTCTATAACCTATGGTTTTTTCAGTGAATATATATATATATATATATATATTCACTGAAAAAACCCTAGGTTTTACACACGTTATAGTTAGGAAGTAGCATTTAAAAAACCTATGAAATTCACCGAAAAAACCATAGGTTAGACACCAGTTATAGTTAGCTGGAAATTTTACTGACATAAAACCAATGAAATTCCATGTTATAGTTAGTTGGACTCACTATAACTTGTGCGTGTAATGCACTGCTGATGACATTACATATTACATCACTCATGACATGGTCAGTGACATCACTCATGACATCACTCATGACATCACTGATGACACCATCCAGTGAATGTGTATCTTACTGAAAAATAAATATTTTTTATATATGTATATGTAAAGGTCGATGGAAGAATAAATGTTTAAATAAATGTTTTAATGAATTTTAAAAAAAAATGATTGGTTAACTGGCTTATTAAGTTTATCTTAGTGAATACATATATTAGCGAGTAATGTTAAAATATTTAAATATATGTATCAGTGTTTCACTTTGTGAATAAGTGGCTGCATGGGTTGATGAGTACCTACATGTGTGTGTATATGGGTTATTAGATGTTTTTTTAGTATCAGTATGAGTGTCTCTATGGTTTGGTGGGGGTGTTACTTATCATATAGATCCATCAATGACTGACTCACTGTTTCTATGTTTTTGGAAGACAGCATATGTGCAGGACTGTATGGGTGGATGAGTGTGTATATGTGTGTGTTAGTGAGTGAATGCCTGCCTCACTAGTGTCTTTATCAGTAACGAGATATGTTTTAATTTAGTATATGTGAGTATTGATATATATAAGTCAGTATATGTGAGACTAAGAGATAGAAAGAGTTCCTGTTTAAATAAGTATGTGTTTCTATAAGTGATTGTTTAAGAGAGTAAGTATGTATAAGTTTCCTTAGAAGTAACGTGGTAGTGTGTGTATAGTTGTATATGCAAATAAATGGATGTTCAATAGTTTATTTGCATGTGTGAGTATGTGTGTGAGTAACTTTTGGATGATTGTCGGTGTGTAACAGGATGTATAGGTGTATCACTACATATGATGAGTGAGTATATGTATGAGTGACTATATAGAACGTTTGGTGAATGAGAAAATGTGTATATAGATGGTGGAATTACTGAATTGGTTGTTGTAACTGGTATGGGTATCTCCATTTTTTTGAAAATGTTTATTTCTATTTTCCAATATGTGTTTTAAGGGTTACATTACACTTAAAGGAGGTCTGTCATCAGTGATGTCATGAGTGATGTCACTGACCATGTCATGAGTGATGTAATATGTAATGTCATCAGCAGTGCATTACACGCGCAAGTTATAGTGAGTCCAACTAACTATAACGTGGAATTTCATTGGTTTTATGTCAGTAAAATTTCCAGCTAACTATAACTGGTGTCTAACCTATGGTTTTTTCAGTGAATTTCATAGGTTTTTTAAATGCTACTTCCTAACTATAACGTGTGTAAAACCTAGGGTTTTTTCAGTGAATTTCATAGGTTTTTCAAATGCTATTTCCTAACTATAACGTGTGTAAAACCTATGGTTTTTTCAGTGAATTTCATAGGTTTTTTGAATGCTAGTTCCTAAGTATGAAATCACGTTCGTAACTAGATAGTGTCACCGCCTACACGTCCTGAGAAGCGCATGTAAAGTCATGTGACTTTAAAACAAGACTTCCAATTGGTTCTTAGTAGTTTCTGTTCTGGAATTTACATGAAGCACTCCACCCACTTTCCTCACAATCTTTTCTACTCTCAAGAGACAACAACGTCGAGCATCTTCCGGAAAACTTTGCTGAAATGGCTGCCCTTTCGCATTCATCTTCCGAATCTGAAGGAAATGAGCGACCACCGTTAAGAAGAAAAAAGGAATCTTTCATTTGGCAATTTTTTACTTATCCTGAAGATCAAAAGAAAGTGAATGCGCCAAAAGTAACCTGCACGATATGCAATTCGGAGCTCTCAAGGGGAAATCCAAATAGAAAATATTCCTTTTCAATACACACCATGCTGCGGCATGTTAAACAAAGGCACCCTGAGCATTATGCAAAAGCATCGACAAGAGCCCTGGCCACGCTATTACCATCAGAGGTGGCCAGCACATCTTCTGGTGGACGACCTGTATCTCCATCGAGTGCTGAGATGGACTTGAGACCATATCTTGCGAAGGTGCATATGAAATGCAACGAGTGTGGAGAAATTCTTTTGCATGGAGAGCAGAGCCTCGTTCTTATTAAACTCAAAATTGAAAGTCATAAATGCCCCAAGAAAAGATACATTTCTTCACTTCATTTTCATAGTATTACATACTGAAAAATGTAGTAGCAACTTTAAGAAATCGAAAGCATCATAACACTTGTTTCCAAAAAAAAAAAAAAATAAATAAAAGTTATTTTCAGAACTAACTCTTTCCACCAAAACGTGCTCCAAGAGCATATTATGAAATGTGTTTTCGCCGCTTTATTTTAGTGCGAGACCAGGTGCGCGCACCCTCCTATCGCGTACAGGACCTGACACTTGCATGTGAAGTCATGTGACTTCAAAACAACACTTCTAATTGGTTCTTGGTAGTTTCTATTCTGGAATTTACACGCAGCACTCCACCCACTTCCATCACTTTCTTTTCTACTCTCAAGAGAGAACAACGTCGAACATCTTCCCGAAGACTTCGCTGCAATGGCTACCGTTCCGCATTCATCTTCCGAATCTGAAGGAAATGAGCGACCACCTTTGACAAGAAAAACGGAGGCCACGCTATTACCATCAGAAGTAATCAGCACATCTTCCGGTGGACGACCTGTATCTCCATCGAGTGCTGAAATGGACTTGAAACCATATCTGGCGAACGTGCACATGAAATGCACGAACTGTGGAAAACCTCTTGTATACGGAGAGCAAAGCTTTACTCTAATTAAACACAAAATTGAGAGTCATAAATGCTCCAAGAAAAGTTAAATTTCTTCACTTTATTTGGATAGTATGACATACTGAAAAATGTCATAGCAACTTTAAGAAATCAAAAGCATCATAACACTTGTTTCCAAAAAAAAAAAAAAAAAAAAAGTTATTTTCAGAACTAACTCTTTCTACCAAAACGTGCTCCAAGAGCATATTATGAGATGTTTTTTCGCCGCTTTATTTTAGTGCGAGACCGGGTGCGCGCACCCTCCTATCGCGTTCAGGACCTGACACTTGCATGTGAAGTCATGTGACTTCAAAACAACACTTCTAATTGGTTCTTGGTAGTTTCTATTCTGGAATTTACACGCAGCACTCCACCCACTTCCATCACTTTCTTTTCTACTCTCAAGAGAGAACAACGTCGAACATCTTCCCGAAGACTTCGCTGCAATGGCTACCGTTCCGCATTCATCTTCCGAATCTGAAGGAAATGAGCGACCACCTTTGACAAGAAAAACGGAGGCCACGCTATTACCATCAGAAGTAATCAGCACATCTTCCGGTGGACGACCTGTATCTCCATCGAGTGCTGAAATGGACTTGAAACCATATCTGGCGAACGTGCACATGAAATGCACAAACTGTGGAAAACTTCTTGTATACGGAGAGCAAAGCTTTACTCTAATTAAACACAAAATTGAGAGTCATAAATGCTCCAAGAAAAGTTAAATTTCTTCACTTTATTTGGATAGTATGGCATATTGAAAAATGTCGTAGCAACTTTAAGAAATCAAAAGCATCATAACACTTGTTTCCAAAAAAAAAAAAAAAAAAAAAAGTTCTTTTCAGAACTAACTCTTTCTACCAAAACGTGCTCCAAGAGCATATTATAAGATGTTTTTTCGCCGCTTTCATTTAGTGCGCGACCGTGTGCGCGCACCCACCTATCGCGTACAGGCGTCGAGACACGCATGTGCAGTCATGTGACTTTAAAACAACACTTCCAATTGGTTCTTACTAGTTTCTATTCTGCAATTTACACGGAACACTCCACCCACTTCCCTGGAAAACCAGTTTATCGAAAAACTTTTAAAGCCTCCTCTTATGAAATATTCGACATCGTTCACATAGCAGAGTAGTAAATAGCACTATATACACTCCGTCCCTTAATTATAAGAGACTTATTGCTATGTGAGAACAACTTTTGTTTTCACACGATAATGTGAAATGCTGAGCCTGTTACAGAATTTTCTTTCACATATATGTTACTATTCTCCTTCGAGCACTAACACCGTAGAAAATACCACCAATAGCGGTGATATTTTTTACACCGAGAACAGGCGATTTGTATCGCTTAGAGCCCTTACAATTATAAAGTTTTATTTCCTAAGTCTCTGATCTCCAACTGTGCAACGTGGCTCCCCTGTGTGTCGTAATACGGTCCATAAACAAAAACTACAGGGCCAGCATTATACACATGCACAGAACCACAAAACAACAAAAGCCACCATGTTAATATATATCCTTAATATAATAAACCTCTGAGAATAAATACATATTTCCGTGGCACCCCATAAAAGAAATTTGGCGTCCTCTGACTCTGCTTCATTACCAAACACCCTAACCCCCCGCCCCCCTCACTCTTCACTAAACTCCACACTCCACCCCACCCGGACCCCCTATTACAAACCCCCGACCTACCCTCCCTGCCCAAGCCCACCATGAACCTCAAACTGCCCCTGGAAAACTTATAAGACACAGGATTACTAAAACTCAAAGAATAGGCAACAGGCAGATAATCTAAATAGTACATAAAGGCACATATTTTTTCCATAATACTATTGAAAAACATGTTCTATTTTTTTATAAATCTATCATGCATCTGACCCTCTAGAACCGCTTTCAAAACATGAACTAAAAACCTCTACTTTTTATTTTCAAACCATACACTTTCAATTACATTATTTTTTTTTTTTACAATTCATGTAATGTTACACACCTTTTCTAAAATACACCAGTCCCTGTTATTTATAAGGATTTATTTTCAGTCTTCATCAGTGACACTTTCTTAACATATAATGAAAATCACTGTAACTTTTTAAACGACAATGCTAACGCGGTAAAAATAACCCTTCATTTGCTTTCCTTTAAGAATGCAGACTATTTACCCCACGCATGCGTTTCTTGATCTTTGTATTTGGCAGCGAATACCGACCTTGAATCGGAAGACATGAACAAGAGCTCCATTGTCACATTTAAAACTGAACGTTGCATCTGCTCACACACATATCTTTCACTTAGCTAACATTCACAGAAAACAGCATTGATGTAAAAAAAAATTGACCTTGCTTTACAACTTGCTCAAATGACTCCCTTATTTTTTAACGCATCCTCCACTTCAAGAAAAGCTACTTTTTTGATAACTACTAAGCAATATATAAGTGACTAGACTTCTAGAAAATTTATCAAGTCATTCTGCTCCTCTCCACTGCATAGCCGGCGACCTAATTCTGTGGAGTTGCTATACAACCGGCAGTGCTGCGCCGTTTCCTTTACCATCTTGGGAAATTCAAAATGGATGTCCCTCCTGCCTTCGCAAATGAGCCGGACCACTTAGAACTATTTCGACAGAGAATGCTTCTGTACTACGGCACCTTACCACTCTCAACTTTGAATACTTCATATCGATTATCATTTCGATATTCGTATTTCACCTGTGTGCAGCCTGTATTTCATTGCTGAGCTGTGATTTCACGTGGGCCCTGGATTTATGTCTCTGCAATTTGGTACCTCCTGAACCGAATTACAATCACCTCATGAATCCGTTACTTGATCATGAACAGCTTTGTTACAACGGAGGGTTTATGGCCTTTGCAGCGATACAAGGAGTTCTGGGTCATTGGAATATATTCGCAGCGGCGCAAGATTTCCTAACAGAGAGCTACATCGAAAACCCACCGAGCTGCCCTATGATGGTAAAAGACGCTCCAATATTGACAGATCATGAATGCTCCTTTCATCTTCTCAATTGGATGACTGACATGTTTTCAGATGATAACAGTGATTTCCTGTTAGAAGCACTTGCTGCATACTTTGCCTACACAATGGACGGTTAACTCTTTCCTAACAGAGAACTACATCGAAAACCCACCGAGCTGCCCTCTGATAATAAAAGAGGCTCCGATTTTAACAGATCATGAGTACTGCTTTACTCTTTTCCATTGGATAGCTGACATACTTTCAAATTATAAAAGTGATTTCCTGTTACAAGCAGAAGCTACCTATTTTCCCTAAACAATGCTTCAATAACTCTTATACAAGCCATTGACGTCCTCATTTCCTTTTGCTTCCCTATATTCTTCACGTTCTTTTCCATATTTTCTTTTGAAGAACAGACCTATTGGCTTTACTAACAGTGGACATTATGATTTCGTGTTGTTTAAATTTTGGTCTTTTATGTGGACTACATTTGTTTCTTCAGCTACTCGATTTTCAAGTTTATTTTTTTACAGTCTAATCTCAACAATTCTATTGCATATCTTATCTAAGGTTATTTCAAACGTACTCGATGCAAAACTCGCTAATATATGCTACATGTACCCTAATTAATGTGTAAATTTTAGAGTTTTTTATAACTGTAAACGCCATTTCGCAACTCAACTGCTTATTTCCGCCTCACATGCCTCTGCTCCTTTAATTTTCTATAAAATTATTAATTTAAAATACTTTACAGAAAAATATGTTCTTTCAACAATATTTCCATTGTTACTTGTGCTGTATTTCAAATGCAATGCTGCAACCTTCAAAAGATATCTCAATACAGTAGTTCTCCTCAATACTGATTTGCGCACCATCCAACAGATTACATACATGGACCTCTCGCCATTTTGTCACTTTTGGCGCCTTTTTTTCCCCCTACACAGTAACATAACACAAACTTGATAGTGCTTCGCATGCAGACAGCTGATTGATAAAGTAATAATGTATAACCACTTGCATTTTCATATATCGTTCCTAAACTGAAAGGCCAGAGACCTTCTTCCATTTATTAAAATATAATATACTTCCGTATAAGAGTGTACAATGTTTTTTTCCAACTATATTCATTTTTCTTCAACTATAGCGTTTGTATTCGATGTACTACTGACAATACCAATTACTGTGTTTTTTGCAATTTCTGTACTCATATTACATAATGATTTGCCTTTTAAACAGTACATTTCTAAATAAACATTTCAAATATTCACGGTTTCTCTTTTAATCCATAATCTCAACTAAAATGATTTCATATTGAAAAACTATTCATGGGTTCCACATAACCTTAACTGTAGTCACTGAGGACCTTATTTATGAAGACCTTCCGCTGCCGGTGCCTCATTTTTTAAAATGGGAAACAGTGACGCATCGGTGGCGCAAGGCCTTCATAAATAAAGTCCTGAATGTTTTCTTTTCTCGACCTCACTTACTGATACTAGAACCTGCAAGCCAATTACGGCCCGTGAACTCTTTCTTAGTAGGTCGCGCACCGTACAGACAGTTATACCACTGTTAAAAAATTTTTTTTACTGTTACCAAGCACCGCCACAGTTCCGCTTCACTCAGACCTAATCACTGCTCCCACGCTTCTACAGGCCAAACGCTATGTCGTATTTCTCTCCTTATCACCCTTTCATCTCCACAATAACAAACAGTTGTCCGTCTGCCACCACAGAACAGAGTCAGATACAGAGGCACCAAAGAGTGAACCCATCACCAACTGCCATCTCCGGCTGTTTCCATGGTTACACCTCATTCTGCACCTTGCTGAAGGCACAGGTCAAAAGTTCATGTCTCAACGTTCTACAACAAACTAAGAAGACTATTTTCCCTCCAGAAACACCTGCCAATCCACAGCTCTGTTACATGTCTTGTTTTTTCACACCCAATAGTACTTTTTGTTTAACATAAACATTAACATGCAACGTACTGTTCAATCTCCACTTATTACAATCAACCAATAATTTTTATTTTTTTAACCACACCCAGCCTCTTCCTTTTTCTTTATTTAGAATTTCAACTTCTAACTACCATTCCACTTCCAGAACCGATCGGAGGACGACTACAAATCCCTTGAAAATGAAGGTCTGGCTTATAGGACACAGTTATATTCACTGGAGTGAAAAATATGCAGTAAGCAGACGAATTTGCAACCTCGGCTTACCAAATGTACACATAACATGGATTGCCAAAAGAGGATTGAAATGTCACCAATTGATTCCATTGGTGAAAACTTTTATGCATCTCCCAGAACCAGACCTTATAATTGTGCACTGTGGTGGGAACGATCTAGGCACAATCACTGGGGTAGGTCTGGAAATGCTTCTAAAAGACACCTTTCGACAATTAATGACACTTTTTCCTCGATCTGCCTTGGTATATTCCAATATATGCCAAAGACAGAAATGGAATTGGTCCAATCAACATTGTGCATAATTTGAGAAAGCAAGGAGACATGTAAATAAATCTGTTTCTGCGTTCCTCAGAGATTATAGCATGGGTTCTATTTACCACAACAACTTGCGATACCACATGCAAGACGTCTATAGGAGAGACGGTGTTCATTTCACGAATGAGGGAAACTGAATCTTCCTCTGCAACATCAGGCTCTGCATCGGTACTTACTTATAAATGCAGAAAACACTCAAATAACACAATGGCTCTTTTCAGAGCCACCTTATATCTAAGCACTCAAACTTCTGATTTATCTCCATTTTCACACTCTTGTAAATAGGTGTGCGCGACCGGGTGCGTGCACCCCGTATTTTGTTTCGGGAAAAAATTATATCTTTTTGCGTTTAAGGGCCTTACTGCACACCCCAAGAAAAGCTACGCAGCAAAACAATCTCTACCTCCTCCCCTTTCCATGTTTCAACGCTTTGAAATGAACAATATATTTACTCGCAGTGACAAAATGGCGAACAAAACTTCCTGATTTCCTTCGAATCGAACGTTAACAGACGTCACGCAGCAAAAAAAATTCCGCTCACGCGCAGCCGCTTGAGTGTGCGCACGCGTGCGCGCCTATAGATATATAATTGACTTTAACTTTAATTTTCTCAACAACTACTGAACGGATTTACACCATTCCAAAAACAGAGTAATCTGCGAACCGGACTCTACAGTTTTGCCAAATTTCTTATAAATCCATTCAGCCGTTCGACCTGTAGCCGAGTCTAAAGGTCCTATGGAAAATAACATGCAGAGAACACGTTTTGGGACCCCCCTTATATCTCAGCCCCCACTTGACCAATCCCCCCAAACTTTCAGGGAAGGAGCGCAGCGGACCGAGCCATCTTCTTTGAGAAATTCGCTAAGATTCTTCAACCAGGGCCAAAGTTATTCCAAATAGAATGTTGAGGATTTCCTATGGAAAACAACCCTAACTATAACTACCTACTGGCGACCGCCAGTAGGTAATATATGTATATATATATATATATATATACTTACCGCCAGTAAGTGATATATATATATATATATATATATATATATATATTCAATGAAAAAACCATAGGTTATAGACCATATATAGTTAGGAATTCGCATTTACAAAACCTTATTTTACTCGCATAAAACCATTGAAATTCCATATATAGTTAGTTGCGCTAACTATATATCGCGCACCCGCAATCCACTGCTGATGATGTCACATATTACATCATTCATGACATGGTCAGTGACATCACTGATGACATCACTGATGACATCTCAAATGACATCACTGATGACATCTCAAATGACATCACTGATGACATCACTGATGACATCTCATTTGACATTACTGATCACATCACTGATGATATCATTCATGTGATAATACGATGAACCTCTTCAGACTCTAATATAACCTTAGATACAATCAGTGTAAACAGACACTCACAGACTGTCACTCATCCATGGAGTTACTCACACACCTAGTCAGTCATGCAAAGAATCAATCACACCTCCATTTCCTCAACTATACAGTTATACAAACTGTACTTATTCAAACATATACTAACACATATTTACTCTCTTATACAATCCCTGATACAAGTTCACAATGATCCATACAGCCACTCACACATTCACTGGCTCTTATGCACAGTTATTTATATATGTCAACTCTCACATGTACTGTGTTTTACATATGTACTTACTTTGACATGTAGCACTGAGATATCCATTCACTCACCAATACACTCATGCACACAGTCAACCGCCCATACAGCTGTTACCACATGCACTTTTGAAACCATACCTCTAGTGAATCAACTGCTCACACATCTATGCACAGAGTCATACACCTCCCAGCCACCCACACACACACTCAGTCTCCCATACAAATACTAAGGTAACCAATCAATAACCCATATAGTTACTCATATAGCTACTTATCAACACATGCAACAGTTTACAGAACAACAGACATAATGATGCACAAATTAAGACAGTTTAGTCACTAACCCATGCACTCAGTGAGACACATTTAATCACTCACTCATACAGTCAGTCATGCACCTACTAAATCCTTCATCCAGACACTTATACATCCACTCATTCTTCAATATGTAAGACATATTTTAACTTCACAGAAACATACAGTCACTGGATGTTGTCATCAGTGATGTCATTTGAGATGTCATCAGTGATGTCATCAGTGATGTCACTGACCATGTCATGAATGATGTAATATGTGACATCATCAGCAGTGGATTGCGGGTGCGCGATATATAGTTAGCGCAACTAACTATATATGGAATTTCAATGGTTTTATGCGAGTAAAATAAGGTTTTGTAAATGCGAATTCCTAACTATATATGGTCTATAACCTATGGTTTTTTCATTGAATTTCAATGGTTTTTTAAATGCAAATTTCTAACTATATATGGTCTATAACCTATGGTTTTTTCAGTGAATTTCATTGGTTTTTTAAAAGCTAACATCTGTAGCTGTAAAATGTATTATTCTTTAAATCCCAAAATATATTTAGATGTTTATTGATAATTTTTTTTTTAATATTTTTTTTCTTCGCTTCTAGTTCGCGAACCGGGAAGCTTTCCGTTAGCTCATCTTGATGCCGCGATCTAGTCCGCGAACCGGTCAACGTTACGTTAGCGGAACAGTGACGCGCCGCGGAAGCGCGACGTATCACGTTATCGCGTAATGCGTCTAATGACGCGCCGCGTTAGCGCTCCCGGAAGTGCTCCGGACCGCGAACCGGAAGCGATCTGGGACGCGGCGCGCGCCGCGTAACGTAAGCGGAACAGGTCATGTGACTTGTTTATCAAACTTCTCATTGGTTCATTTCACTTTTGGTTTCCAAATGATGTATGACTAGGTCATGTGACCTAAAAATAACACTTTTCATTGGCTCAGAACTTTTGTTTTCCCCAAATCAAGTAAACCCCTCCTTATTTCCTCACTCTGACTTTCATCTTGGTGAGAGAAAGACCATTTATCTGAAGATCCACAATGGCTTCCATTGTTGCTGCAGCTGGTGCACCCCCACCACCACCTCCACCTCCCCATAAGAAGAGAGGACCACCCAGTCAAATTATGACTAACAGAGAGGAGGAAGATGAGGAAGAAGAAGAAGAGGAGAGAGAGGGACAACAATTTGTTGATGAGTTGCCCCGGGTTTCTAAACGAAAAACCAGTTTCATCTGGCAGTTTTTCACCATCCCTCCTGGAACCAAGAAAGTGAATGCAAAATATGCCACCTGCCTCATCTGTGACCACAGATTGTCGAGAGGCACAGAAAAGAAGTACAGTATGGGGAACTATACAATGCACCGTCACATGAGCAGGTGGCATCCCTTGAACTACAGCCGGGCTGAGTTGAGGGATCTTGAAGACAATCCGACGGCAACTCCTGTGGCAAGATCTACATCCACATTGTCTTTGACGGGAAGAGAGGCACAAGAGACTGTGCCAAACATCCAACGTAACTTCCAGCACATGAAGGTGTCTTGTATTTACTGTGGTGCTATGCTGTCATATGGCAACATGAGTGTCAACCTCATGAACATTGCATATGAAAATCATAAGTGCCCTAATGCACCCAAAAAGTAATTTTCTTTTTTTTTGCTCCAGTTGAGCCGTTTTGAAAGCCTGTTTTTTGTTGTCTCCCCTCCTTAAAAAACACAAAAAAAACATAAAACAGTTCTAAAAATACAAAAAAATCAAAAAATGTTCAAAAAATTACAAAAAAAACATAAAACAACAAAAACAAAAAAAAACAGTTCTTTTCAGAACTACCTCCCCTTTCAAACAAAATTGCTAGAATGTTTATCACTCTGGCAAGCTCTATTTCTTTTGGTTCGCTTCAAGTTCGCTGACCGGTTCGCGAACTTTAAGCGAACTAAAAAAAATATTTTTTTAAAAAAAAAGAAGAGTTAGTATAAGGGAAGTAAACAGAGAATAATGTAAAAAGAAAGACAGCTAGAGAGAGTAAATGAGAGATACTGTCAATGACATCATCAGCAGTGCATTGCGGGTAAAAAGAGTGGAAAACATTTACCTTATAATTCTTGTTACCTTTTTTAAATATTTTTTCATACTTTCAATCTGTAAAACAAAGAACAAACATTTCAAAAAATATTAAAACATGTATTTAAAAATTAGAAAAGACAAGGGAAAAGGTTCAAAAACAAACAGTTTTTCAACAACTTTGACATTTACAGAAGTCTCTGCTTCTCTACGTTCCCTACACAATCCTAAAGATATATATTCGAAAGAAACTGTATCTTGATATTGCTGAACTGAGGCCTATTTTGAAACATGATGTTTTTCTTGCACTGCTAATGTCTCACAATAGTGATGCAATAGCAGCGCAAAAAAGATGTAAAGTCATAATAAAATTGTGTCTAACATTGTAAATGATTGTTTTAGGATGCAAATAAGATGTGTGCTTTCAAGAGCTTTCTTTGAGGTGAGGCCTCTTTTTTTTATAAAAAAAAAACACTACCCAGAAGTACAGCACTCTAAGCATTAAAATTGATATTTACAGAACTCACCTTACCCATATGTACCACACATTTCTAAATGTATATCATAAGGACAAAAAGCATAACATTAATTATACATGTTAAATGGTTTATTTTTGCTGTTCTCAGAATGTATCAAATTTCACTTAAATCAGTGACTTGAAGGTATTCATCATGTAACAGCGGGGAAAAAAAAACACAATCAAAATGACTGTGTTTAAAAAACCCATACAACCTAAGAAATCTGATTTCAAAACTTCTTAAAATTAACTTACTTTCAATGACGTCGAAGGATCTCCTATAAACAGCATCCACTCTGTTGTGCTTTAAATATTTTCAGCCCGCCACTTTCTGAAAGAAAACCTCCATCGATACGTGAAATATGTTACATAGAAAAAAAACTTCTCTCATTATATCACATGTTTCCACTAGGCCAAATCATGTTGCCGCGATTCGCAAATCTTGTAATTCTTCCAATCAAATCCCGACATTTTCTATTTTCGCAACTTTCAAAAATAAAATATTTGAGATTATTTTCACAATCCTGGACTACTAATATCTTACTCTTCTTTGTCAGTCATGTTCTCCTTTTCCTATGACACTGATACTGCTTACTATGAAGCAGACTTACTTGCATTAGGTTTATATAGTTGAATTTTTAATCGAGACAGCATTGCAGACTTACATTCCCTCTACTTAAAATTTTGGTTTTAAAAACACCAGGTAAGAATTTTTAAGGTCAAACGGCAATTTTTTTTTGAACGTTACAACAGAATCATTACAGAATGACCAGCCGTTTCCAGACTTTAAGTAAGCTGTATAATGTCCTGATGTTGTTGATGGACCATCGTGATAGATAATTGCTACAGTAACAAAAGTCCTCCCTGATATTGACAGCTGAGAAGCCACAAAATTTTTTATTAAAGTTGACAATTTTGTTCCATCAGGCCTACATCGTTGCATCATTAAAATGACATACTGGCCATATCTACGTATAAATAATGTTGACATCATATCACATTTACATTGGCTACACTCCATGTTGTGATCCGCTGCATTTACTAGCTTATTAAAGGAGACTGATTTACTGTCTGGCAAAGTTAAATATATAAATCTTTCTGAGTCTACACTAGTAGTACTTGATACCATACAGTTCTCGCAGTCATGCTGCCATTGATAAGAAAGCCCAAACAGGTGATCTACATCTACACCCTCAACTTGCAATATATCAAGCATATACATTAAAAACTCCTGACAATCTTGCTGATTATTTTCAGAGAAGTCTGTTTGACCTGAACATTCATCTAACAGATAACGAACTTCAGACACACTTTCTACTTTTGTTCGATCACTGCTACATTTCTCGAAAACAGAATTCAACAAACAGCATAAAATTTGTTCAGAATTCAACAGAATCTGTTCTTTTAAACTCTCTAGTGAAAAGAGAACATTAACCACTACATTTGCATAGCAGTTGACACCAGAACTGTTTTCAAATTGAAAACCGACAACATCTTCAACAGAATCCACTTTCTTTCTGCTAACAATTTTCGGTTCATTGACTTTTAGTCTTTTTGCAACAACCTCCCTACTATTACTGCTATTTCTACGTTTGCGGCCTACCACACGTTTCTCAAACAAAGGATATTGAGGCAAATGTGGCGCATACTCTCTTCTTAACCTATTGTATTCCTTAACACAATCTAGATCCGCACAAATGTTTGTGACATCACAGTCAATCAAGTACAATCCCGATAAAGTTCTAACTCGTGACAATGCCACATATGCCATACCCTCCTTGAACACAGAACTGCCAATATTCACCAATGCACAGTCTACACTTAAACCTTGCGATTTATGGATTGTCACCGCATATGCCAAGCAAACAGGAAACTGTTTACGGCGAACATATAAATCTTTAACAAGCAAAAACCTAGCAGAACAACGACCAATTTGCTGTACTTCCTCAATGCCATCAAATTTAATTTTTAAAAATTCTATTCCATCTCTATTTCTGTATTTCTCAAAATCAACAACATTACCCATTGATCCATTTACCAGACCTCTTTCTACATGTAAATTCCTTCTCAAAATAATTCGGCAATTTAAACACACATTCAAAGTCTTTTCAAAACCCGCTGTTTTAGATATAGTCTTCTCTAATGAATCCAATTTTGATTTCAAATTGTCTGACAAAATAATTGTTGATCCCATATGCTCTAATTTGTCGATAGCTTCAAGTTTCACAATCTCTTGCTTTTCTAAATTCAACATTTTGTTGTTGAAGATGGCACATTCTGCAAGAGTTGGCATGAGACATATCCCGGATTTCTTCTCAGTAATTTTCTGAAAAATATTCTCAGGCACAATATCTTGTTTGGGATACAAATTTGACAGTAACCGTGCATTTAAAGCTTCTTTCCCATGCTCGGTCACTTTTCCAATTCTAATATCTTGTAGAATATTCTTGTAATCTTCATCCTTTGCCTGACGCATATTTTGATGCAGTTCTGCATAATTGAAGTTTAACCATATATTGACGTTGCCAATGCTCCCTAGGCACTTCCTGGTATCTTCATGCGTGAGTATTTTGAACACAGGTTGACCTTTTACTGGTGTCAGCTGTAGAAGATCTCCGAAAACAATAATGTGTTTCCCACCAAATAAGACATCATATTCAGTTTTAAGTACTTCTTGCATTCTCAAATGCACAAAGGCAAGCATGACATTGGAAACCATGCTTACTTCGTCAATGATAAGTAGTTTCATTTTCCTCAAAACTCTTGAAACTTCACAGCAAGCATCTCCAGATAACTTGTTGTATTGTAATTTGTTGTCATGCTCCACCGGCAGCATCAATAGACGATGCAAAGTAATACCTTTAATATTATGTGCTGCCAGTCCAGTAGGAGCGGTGACAACACAAGACAGCGATGACTCAGTCCTTTCCTGCAAATAACAAGAGATTGCTTTAATGAGGAAACTTTTTCCAGTTCCCGCTTCTCCACTCACGTACAGTCGGACAGGCTTCAACGACGTACACGAGCACTCTTTCTTCTCATGACTTAATCCGTGCTCAATTTCCTTGGTAACTTCATCATATATTTTCCTCTGCTCAACGTTGAGTTGTTTTTCCAAGTCTTGTAAGTTAACTGAATCCTCCTGAGCATGTGCCATGGCTCTTTCTACTTCATTCATAGCAGTGGCAGCTTCATTTTCGATAATAGGTCCTCCAAGTGGATCTTGACTCAATGAAACAGAACTCTGACTGTCCTGAGAACTGTCTCTGGCAATCTCGGCTGCAATCGTTGCTTCCTGCTCAATTTCCAAAGTTAGCATTTCTTGATATTTAGAAAAAGCAGGACATTCTATGGACTCCTTGGCTGCATTGAAAGAGTCTTCGTAACAGAGGAAATCTCCAAGCAGTTCCTCTTCTGCACGCCAAGGCTTGAAAAGTTGCAAAAGTGCTAAATAGAAAAACTCCTTTTTTTCTGGAGATTCGCCACTTAATTTTCGATGGTTTACTAATTGGCATTTTCTTTGCTTGACCAGGCATCCCTCACTTCCAATTACAGCATACACTCCTTTCTCAATATCTTCTTTGATGTTCCTCTTGAATATATAATTTTGGAGAACCTCATATAGACAAATATTCTCAAGGTGACTGCTTCGATTTGGATAATATGTATCCAACATGTTGGTCTTCAAAATGTCGGTACTGTTTGGTTCCTTTTCTGCCAAATACTCAATTTCCCGAACAGGTTTTAGAACTCGATTTCGCGTTGCAGCAAGACCAAGACTCGCCCAAACGAGACTCCTGGATTTGGCATAGAGACTTGCTGAAGACAATCGATCAGAACATTCGTAAGCTCCGATTTCTCGATGCGACAACATCTTCAGACTGAAACTGTACAACTTCTTGCTGAGGCTCTTTTCATGGGAAATGTCCTCCCACATATCCTTCAGTTCGGTCTTTTCTTTTTTGGTGATGTAAGATGTCACATACCGAGCCACAGCCATACAGTTGTCAGCCACAAACTGTATATCCATGTTGGCATTCCACATGGACAAAATCACTGGGTTGTAGTCATTGATGTACTTGGACTCTTCGTTCCTTTTCAAATTGTATGTATTCTTGGGTGATTTCCTCGTCACATTATGTCGCAGCGAAGACATCAAACTGTTCACTCTTCCTTTAGAAATCACCGGTCGTGGAAAGTTGAAACGACATTTGGTGTAGAACTTGTCCTTGTTTCTGAATTTACGACGACAGTACTTTCCACAACGATGGCTTTGGAAACGTAGAACTTGTTCTCTTAGACTTTTCTTCTCCGTTGCGTTTGGAACAGCACACGTAGAATACTGTTCGATGAAATTCATCACTAAGTCATCCGGATCTGTTCCAAATTTAGGTGCATCCTTGATCCACAGCAACATATGTATATGAGGGGCACCTCTTGCTTGGTACTCCTTTCTCCAGAAGAAATCCAACACCTCTCCAAGAGGTGGATTCTTTTTATTTGTGATGAAAGACATCATAGCTTCAAATCTATGATTGAAGTACCTGCATACATTCACAGGATCCAAAGAACACAGTTCTCCAGGTGTCTTGAATTCAATGTTTTCAATATTTCCATTTGCCTCTCGTAGAAATTCAAGTAAGTCATCCCAGCCATACTCGGCACAGCTCAGAGTGAGGAACCATGTCGGAGTTCCTAAGTTCCTCAGCATACATTTTAAGTCACCATGACGACGGTACCAGTACTCATTAGTACCACGCTGACACGCCATGAGATTAATTAAGTGAGAATCCAAAATACTGTCTTGGACATTGACTTTATGCATAAAGTCACTTGCCGAGATGTTTCGCATCTGTATACCACTTTTTAAGATGTGGTTCACTGCATATGACAGTCCAGACAGATCGCTTTCAAACAGGAGATGAAACAAATAGGGAATGCATTGCCGAAACCTAGGATCTTCTGCATACAATCGTAAAGTCCGGTATTCAGACGCAGGAATTTCACGAGGTCGCTCATCATATCTTCCTCCTTGACCTGTGGGAAATAGCTGTGGGAAACACCGAGCTTCCAAACTTTCCTCCCAAACACTAATGGGACTCCCTTTGGCTTGTTTCATTTGAAACAACTCAATAGCATTCCCCATCACTTCCTTGGAATGCAAAGGATGAACACTATAATGTTCATATATTTCTTCACTTTTAGAGGCCTCTACTTTCTCAATTTGGCCAGCACACAAATCGCTATCCTCTTCATCACTTACTTCCTCTTCTGCAACATATACATTCTTATAGTACTTATTATTTTTCTTCAAATACACTGTTGCCTTTTTGACTTTCCTAACATCCACTAAATCTTGCCATATTTTCTTATTCTTTGTCGGAACCCCATTAACCAAGATAACCAGAGGTTCCTCTTCCACTTTTTCTATTCCAATTGTGTTAATGTTTTTGTTCAAATCTAGAGGCAAATAAACAACTCTTCCCTTTAATCCTCTCTGTAAATCTGCTGGAGGCAATTTCCCTGTCTTTGGCTCCATTCTTACAATAGCCTGAAAGGGATGGATACTTTGAATCAAAATAGATTCATAAGTATTTAAATCCTTCAATTCAGAAGGAATCTCAACCAATTCCAGATTATTATGAACTGCCCTAGCAGGCATCTGGTTTTGGTTTAATTTATTACAACAATAAGTACACACACGTTGATCCGATCCCAAATCAAAATAATTTTCTACCATCAAGTATGTGGCTAAATCCTTCCATTCACTATTATTTTCCCTTTCACTTTTTGCATATAAATCCACTACCTTAGTCTGATTCTTATAATAAGTGCGTCGACAACATACACAAGTGAAATTAGGCCTCTCACTTGATTTCATCTGAAACGTGGCAATTTCCTTCTGAAAATTATCTGTACTGGAAACCTGTACATTATCTTCCACATTACCCTCTACTTCAGGGTCAATTTGAACATTCTCATCTTTACTACCAAAGTAACAAAACTCAATTTCTTCACAAAGATTCTTCACATCTATTTCAGAACCATGCAAAAGAGCAGCACATAACTGTTTAAGCATAATTGCTGGACTCTTAGCATAATACAACATTCTCACTAATTTTCTCACTTTATTATGATGCACTGCTAGCATCCTGAAATGATGAAAAACACTCTGGCATACTCTCCTGGAAAGACAAGCCAGTGAATGACCACGCAAACCTGTCATTTGTCTCACTCTGCAAGGATCTAAATCTTGCAACAACTTCATTTTCTGCTTCAAACTTTTCTTATTAAATGTCCGTATAAAATCACATAGCAAATTGATGGAAACCTGTCGCACACTGCAAATAGAACTACACTTCCAAATGTACACAGGACCCTTAGGACGTCTTCCTAAAACCTC
The DNA here is from genome assembly GCF_964263255.1 of Lissotriton vulgaris. Classification (NCBI taxonomy): domain Eukaryota; kingdom Metazoa; phylum Chordata; class Amphibia; order Caudata; family Salamandridae; genus Lissotriton; species Lissotriton vulgaris. The sequence continues at coordinate 31,446,976 of NC_141693.1, forward strand.
ATCACTTAGCGCCTCTTCTGTCTCTGTTGTCACAAGTAGTTCTTTTTCAACTGGACAACCATCCTTCACTTCATAAGCTCGACCACTGATGTCAACTGCATGCACCAAATCATTATCCTGAAAATAAGTCTCCTCATTAAAAAATGCCTCAGAACTTGAACTATGCATCCATTCTCCAGAAAAAACTTCACAAAAGTTAGTACGATTTACTACTCTCTTCCATCTACTTTTTGTTTTGAAATCAGAAATTACCTTGCTTAGTTTCCTAATTCTATTGATTACCAAAATAAACAACTTTCGCTTGATTTCAAAAGCATGATCAATAATTTTCTCTACATTTTTCTTCTTCCTATAAAATGCCGCTTTCTGTTGGCCTTTCTTTTTAATATTTTTCAATAAATTAACTAATATCCTATTACGGAACATTCGTTGTCGAATGTCCCTAAACTGTTGTTTCCTTCTACTATCATGCACAGAGTTATCTCTTCCTCTACCAGTAACATTTGTGATGGGTCTCTCCTTTCCATTTAAATTACTTCTCTTTTTGTTAAGAGACACATTTTTTTGAGCAAAATTTTTTTTACTACAAATATTTCTTAAGAATGATTTCGTGCTCTTACCCGGACCTTTCTTGGTGTTTTGACAAGTATTTGGGGAAGAGGACTGCTGCAATAAAACATCATCCTGCTGTCTTTGACGTTTTCTAGCCTTTCGTATTCGACTTCTGGAAGGCATTTTCCAAACTATGAAAGAATCTGCAGTTGAATCTGTGAAAAAATATAATATAAAATGTTATTAACCACTATTACCAAACAGTAAATAAATAACAGTCATCTAAAACTTAATGCTGTACTAATTATTTAACATAGCAAATATTTTCCACCAGCACTGCATCACAAAAATGACACTCAATGGTACAAAACAGGCATACAACACTCATAAATCACTCCCTAATATTTTAAATCATTAATTCAGGATGACGATAAGATGTAGCCTATCTAAAGGTTTGTTTAGGCCCAGATCTTTGGACTGGGGTGAATGTGTGTCATTGATCCACATTCAGTCCATCACCTGTTTTGTTTATTTGAGGTGAGGCCAACACATGGTTGCAGATAAGATTTTCACTGAAAAAAAACCAAGGTAAAAAAACATGTGAAGGCCTACCAATGAAGTAAATCATTAAATGAAAACCAATACATTTCTGGAAATATGCACTACTAGTGCTTCATAAGATGTTTTGGATCATATTTATAAGTTATTTGAGTATCTAGTATGCTATTTTACATTCTTCATGGTGCAAATTTATTGTAAATACGCTCCCACCTGCGGTTGGCAAATTTAGATTTTGATTATGGGAGTTAGATAGGCATGTTAATAATTTCCCAAAAATGGTATATAACCCCAAACAACCTTTGAAGCAAATGCTCTTAGCCATGTTATCCACCTCCCATTGGATAACATGGCTAAGAAATGCTTGCAAATGTGATAAAAAAAGGCCTGCAATGCATGAATAACGCAGAAAAATCAGCGATATTCATGCATTTTCCAACAAATGCTCTTAGCCATGTTATCCACTTCCTATTAAATAACATGGCTAAGAACTGCTCAGGGCACCATGAGGAACGCTTTCCATTTAAAAAGGGAAAAATAACATCAAAGACACTAAAATGCCTTCTAAATATGAACCCAAACAACCTATGAAGCAATGTGAAAAAAAACTGCCGCAATGCATGAATATAGCAGAAAAATCAGCGATATTCATGCATTTTCCAGCAAATGCTCTTAGCCATGTTATCCACTTCCAATTAAATAACATGGCTAAGAACTGCTCAGGGCCCCATGAGGAACGCTTTCCATTTAAAAAGGGAAAAATAACATCAAAGACACTAAAATACCTTCTAAATATGAACCCAAACAACCTATGAAGCAATGTGAAAAAAACGGCCACAATGCATGAATATAGCAGAAAAATCAGCGATATTCATGCATTTTCCAGCAAATGCTCTTAGCCATGTGATCCACTTCCTATTAAATAACATGGCTAAGAACTGCTCAGGGCCCCATGAGGAACGCTTTCCATTTAAAAAGGGAAAAATAACATCAAAGACACTAAAATGCCTTCTAAATATGAACCCAAACAACCTATGAAGCAATGTGAAAAAAAACGGCCACAATGCATGAATATAGCAGAAAAATCAGCGATATTCATGCATTTCCCAGCAAATGCTCTTAGCCATGTTATCCACTTCCTATTAAATAACATGGCTAAGAACTGCTCAGGGCCCCATGAGGAACGCTTTCCATTTAAAAAGGGAAAAATAACTTCAAAGACACTAAAATGCCTTCTAAATATGACCCCAAACAACCTATGAAGCTCTAACAGTACATATCCTGAAATTTAATTCATTTCAAAATTCGTTTTTAAACACAGCATATAAATCAATTGTATACCTGCATTCATGAAGAAATGACTAAAAATGTCCTTGAGACACATGAAAGTGTTTTCTGGAATGCCCTAGCACCATTTTTGGGACACTATTAACATGGCTAGGTAACTCCCATAATCAAAATCTAAATTTGCCAAGCACAAGTGGGAGCGTATTTACAAGACACTTGTCCCATGAGGAACACTTTACATTTTAAAAGGCGAACACAACATCTTAGACACTCAAATACCTTATAAATATGGCCCAAAACAACCTATGAAGCTCTAGCAGTACATATCTAGAAATGTAATTGATTTCTTAAATCGTTTTTAAAAGCAACATATCTGTTTCAGCTTACATAACAGACCATGAAATGGCCTCCATGTATTACAATATCTTGTGTAACTGCATGCCAGAATGTTACACCAAATATGCAATTATAATTTCTCTTTGAAACTAATTCTATTAGTATATCACTAGAGACAAAACCACATTTTAAAAACACAGCTTTCTTCATCATTTTCTCCTTAAATCATACTATTCTCTATCTAAATTAAATAAATCTTTTCTCACCTTAGCAAATATTTTTTGAGTTTTGAAAACAGTCTCAGAAATACACCAAATTGTCTTCAGCAGAAGAAAAAGGATGCACTCCAAAGGCTGCAGCTATTGAAAGCACAGAAATACAGATATTCTTTTCACATATCTCTCATATTAGCCAATCATACCTCTTCCCTCACTTTTTTCAAATCAAAACCCTTCCCCCCTCTGCCCTGTCTGCCTTGTTTCCATAGCAACCACCTCCTGGAAGACCTCTCATGTTTGCAAATTCACACAACAATGTTTCAATTGAACTCTGAACTCTCAGTGCACCTGCGTATCCAGTGCAATCTTTCATTAAATGTTTCTTCCTTGACCATTCAAATTACATCTTTCAAAGAACACATCCATGCACCCTAACTTTCTGTTTTCAGAAATGGAAATGCACCAATCACTGCTAATGAATCATTAGCATTGTAAATCCACAGTTTTTTTTCTTTAGAAACTCCTACTGTTTCAACTGCCCTTTCATTACCACACTTCATCTGACTGCAGAACAACCTTCTTCCACCATGTTTAACGTCTGGATTGTTGGACATAGTTACATCCACTGGGCTCAAAGGTATGCTGAGAGCAGAAATTTACACAACCTCAATTTACAAGATGTGGAAATTAAGTGGTTGGGCCAAAGAGGATTAAAATGTCACCAATTGATACCATTGGTGAAAACCTTTATGCATTTGCCAAAACCTGACCTGTTAATAGTGCACTGTGGAGGTAATGATTTGGGCACTTTGACAGGGGTAGGTCTGGAAATGCTTTTAAAGGACACCTTGGAGCAATTAATGGCACTTTTTCCTCAAACTGCCTTGGTATATTCCAATATATGCCAAAGACAGAAATGGAGGTGGTCCAACCAATTTTGTCCACAAATTGAGAAAGCGAGGAAGCATGTAAACAAATCTGTTTCAGCTTACATGAGAGACCATGGAATGGGCTCTCTGTACAACAATAACTTGCGTTACTACATGCAAGATATCTACAGAGGAGATGGAGTTCACTTCTCAGATGAGGGCAACAGAATTTTCATTCTGAATTTAAGACTCTGCATTGGTACCTACTTATAAGTACCTAAATGTACCATAAACCCAAAAGCTCTTCTCAGAGCTACCCTACATCTGATCACTCACAATTATTATTTTTCTCTAACTTTTTTCACTAATTTTCCACAAAATTCGCTCCCCGGAGCGCTACCCGGTTCGCTAACCGAAAGCTAACCTCGCGGAATTTTTTTAAAAAAAAATTTTTTTCCGCACATATAAGCCTCCTCAGCCACGCTCAGAAAACCTAGGGGGTCAAGATAAGTCTACCATGACCCCTTCTACCCATTCTAAACATTATTTGCCCTCCATCTTGTATCTTAATGCGAACGAAACACAAAATGGTGGACTCCCGTGACGCTTAAGGTTCGCTAACCGGGCAGCTTCCCGGAAAGCGGTCCTAAAAAAAGGCGGGAAAGTAATTTACAGAATAACGACTAGAAACACTCTCACCAAATATAGATTAGCTCATACTACATAACAATCCCTTCCATTCTCACAAATTTCATTGAAATTCCATTTAGCCATTTAGCCTGTAGACCTCTCCAAGTACCGTGAGGTAAATTACTTCACAAAACACATCTGAATTGTTGGAATTGACAACCAATGAAAATGTTACTTTCATTTTCTACTTTTATTACCTGACATTTGATTGGTTATATACCTGTATATATATAAAGGGAGAGAAGGAAACACAGCCATTTTGACTACTACTTCTTGTTGTACCTCCTATTTCAAAAGCTTCAAAAAACTTCAACTTCTTTGTGAAGGTAAGTTATAATTTAATATATTGTGCACTATGACTTAATATAGTAGACTTTTTCTGCTACATATACACTATCCCTCTGTAGTAGTAGTGTCTTGGTTAAATCACATACACTTTTTTTTAGTCCTATTTCCACTCTCATACTATACACTGCCAAAAGATAAATTCACTGATAAAAACTGCCTATCTAAAATTAATCCCAACAGTGCCCTATCTCTACTAATATATATTTTTTTAATCCAAATTTCAGGCAAAATGGAAGGCGAGCAGCAAGTTTCATTTTCGATTGAACTGAAGGAGAGCAGCCAAGACAAACTTGATGACTTTATGGATGACAGTAGAGACCACGAACTTCTACAATGTGTTGAAGCAGTAGACAACTTGCTTCAAAATGAAAAACAATTACACCCTATAATAAATTATGACATTTCTGACAATGAAATGTTAGAAAATTTAATAAAGTATGAAACACAATCATAATAAAAAAAATAAATAAATAAAGAAAACAAAAAAAAACAAGAAAAACAACAAACAATTAACATACAGTATTAGAAAAGTCTTTCATTCTTTTATCCATAAAGTTCGCTGCCCAGAAAGCTATCCGGTTCGCGAACTTGGCGCTTACCACGCAAAAAAAAATTTTTTTTTTTGGACCCTCCTAGGCCCTTTTAAAACCTCCACATAAAACCTAGGGGGTCAACGAGGATCTACTATGCCCCCTTATGGTAATTTCCCCCTTTGTTTTGGCCTCCTCTTGTCTCTCGATCCTACCGAGAGACAAGATGGCGGCCGCTCCGGACTGTTTAGAATGTTGACAGACACCGGAGGGCCAATCAGCTTCTCATCGCAAAGTTCCGTTACGCGAAAGGTTCGCTAACCGGATAGCTGCCCGGAGCGCTGTTACAGATATATATCTTGATTTAAACGTTAATTTCTCAAAATCCACTGAAGCACATATATTGAGACCTAGCAAAGGCACATCGGGCTAACAGTCCCTACAATTTTGCCAAGTTTCGTGAAAATCCATTCAGCCGTTCGGGCTAAAAGTGAGTCCAACCGCCCTATGGAAATTAACATGGGAAAAAGGCGTTTTGGGACCCCCCTTTTTTCTCGGCCCCCCCTCCACAAAACCCCCCCAAATTTTCAAGGTCTGCTCAGAAACAAAATGTGCCATTTTCCTGAAAATTTCAGCCAATTCCGTCCACGAACGCAAAAGTTATTAGGCATAGAATTTTCAGAAATCCCATAGGGAAAAAATCCTAACTATATATACCTACTGGCGACCGCCAGTAGGTAATATATATATATATATATATATATATATATATATATATATATATATATATATATTACCTACTGGCGGTCGCCAGTAGGTAGTTATATAGTTAGGATTGGCTACCATAGGAAATCCGCAACATTCTATTGGGAATAACTCTGGCGCGCTGGTTGAGGAATTTCGTGTAATTTTCAAAAATTTTGGCCAGCTCCGCTCCGCTCCTTCCCTGGAAGTTTTGGGAGGATTCGTGTAGTGGGGGCTGAGAAAAAAGGGGGGTCCCAAAACGTGTTTTCCCCATGTTAATTTCCATAGGACGGTCTGACAAGTCTACATCCTGAACCGCTGAACGGAATTACGCCAAACTTGGCAAAATTGTAGGGACTGGTACGCAGATGTGCCTTTGCTATATTTGGTGAAAATTGCGCCTGTGGTTTTTTTGAAAATTAACTTCAAAAACACATATATATCTATAGGCGCACTCCGAGCGCTCACAGGTGCGCGTACCGGGGAGCGCACCCGGCGCGCTACGGGAATGCGCGTGCGGAAAGCTGATTGGCTGTCGGGTGTCTGTCAACATTCTAAACAGTCTGGAGAGTCCGCCACCTTGTGTCTCGGTAGAATCAAGACACAAGAGGTGAAAAAGAAAGGGGGAAATCATTTAAAGGGGGCAGAGTAGACACCCCTTGACCCCCTAGGTTTTCTGAGGGGGGGTCTAGAAGGACCCTGAAGGGCAAAAAAACTTTTTTTTTTTTTAAATTTTCGCGGGGTAAGCGCTGGGTGCGTTCCCAGGTGCGCGCACCCTGGGGGCACCACAGGGAAAAACAGCCACACTCCCTCACTTATGGTTTCTTTCCTCTCTCAGTCAGGGCCTCATTTATGAGAAATGACGCATCGTTGCGTGAAAGCAGCGGTGCATCACTTCTCAGTGCGCTCTCCTTGCGACATTCCTGATGCGTCATATTTAATGTATGACGCATTATGTCGCAAGGAGCCCATGTGAAAGGGCCTGCATCAGTCTTACGCCTGCTGTGAGGCAGGCGCAAGATTTTGACGCAACGGTGTCCCAAAAGTGATGCTGTGAAATCTCATAGATTTCACTGTGTCACTTCTACGACCCTTCCTTGCCTCAATACGCCCCCTTTGCATACATTACACCTGGTGCAGGTATAATGCGGCGCAGGGGTTTACAAAGTGACGCATCTACCTAGATGCAGCACTTTGTAAATATGACTCAACAAGGTGCATTTTTTACACCACTGGTGCGTCACAAAAAGTGACGCACCGGCGGCGTAAAAGTGACGCATGGCCTCATAAATGAGGCCTTCAGGCTTCTACTCTCACTTTTTATTTCACTTTCTCTGTCTCTTCACTCCCTTACTCACCTTGTCTCACACTCACTTGTTGTTATCTAGTCTGTATCTCCACTCTTTCCTAAACATCACTGCTCTTTTCTTACCCTTCCACATCCCCGTTCCTTTACTACATTTTCTTCACTTAATCTCATTCCCCATGTTCACTCTCCTTCTCCTCACTCTCCTTCCCCACACTCACCTTCTTTCAGTCCCCCTACTTCACTTCCCTTCCCCTCTCCTCCCTTTCTTTGCTTTCTCACTCATTTTCCTCTCCTCTCTCACTGCACTCCACTTCAGTTATTTTTGAGAATTGGAGGTAGTTCTGAAAATAACTTTTTTTTTCTTCTTTTTTCCTTTTTTTTTAACAAAAACAAAAACAGGGAATTGCAAACTGCTCAACAGGAGCAAAAAAAAAAAAAAAAAATTAGGGCTAGGGACGGCAGCGGTGGTTCTCTATTGCTCGAACAATGTTTATAACACTTTGTTCCCCATAACAAAGTAGTTGGTCACAATGTCTGCATTTGATTGAGGCGTCATTAAAAGCAGGCTGAATATTTGGGATCAGCTGCTCTGGTCGCCCCCTCACCGATGCAGTTGCTCCTACAGTTGATGTAGAAGCACCATCCGCTGGAGCCTCTCGTGCCAGAGCCCTGACACTCACCCGGGCATAATTCTGCGGGTGCCTCCTCTGGACATGCCGGATCATGGTCGAACTTCCAAATGAATATTTTCAGGTAGGGTCACCCCGTGACAAGACAGTGTGACAAATTTGACACTCCACCTTTGGAGCATTTACTTTTTTTTGGTCTGCAGGTATGGAAAAAAGTTCCATATAAAATGCTCCTTAACTCTAGGCTGAGGAGCCTCTTCATCTATAAATCCATCCGAGTCCTCACTGCTGCTGGCTCCTCTGGCAGCCATGATGATCCAAAAAAGATTAAGCAGGAAAAAGACAGGTCTTGCAGTCACAAAAGGGAAAGAAGAAGTGAAGAAAATGGGTGGGGATTACATTCTTTGTAAAAAAAAACTGTTAGCAACCAATGAAAAGTGTTATTTTAAGGTCACATGACTTGACACGCTTACGCTGCGCGCACTGGAGCGCTTCCGGGGGCGCGTACGCTTCGCGAACGTAGGCGCTTCCAGGGGCGCTTACACGGCGCGCCTGAGTGACGTTTTGGTAGCTTTACGGAAATGCAAAATCATTTTCATTTCGTAAATCAAAAATACTGCTTTTATAAGTATGGTACTGAATGTCTTGCATTATTATTTACTTTTCATACGTATTTTTTTTTTATGAACGCAGAAATAGCGCTCTCGGGAGAGCTTACCGGTGCGCGCACCCTGAGCGCTCCAAGACAAAATGATACGGGTAAGCTTACCAGTGCGCGCACCCTGAGCGCACCAGGAAAACATGATAAAAAAAAATATACATTGAACAAATATTTTTAAAAATATATATATATATAATTAATAGTTATAACAAACAGCTAATAAAAAAAAATCGTAGGTTACAAAGTCGATATACAAAGGAATTAGCTTTTAAAAAAACAATGAAATTCACTGAAAAAACCATAGGTTTCACAAACGTTATAGTTAGGAATTAGCTTTTAAAAAACCTTTGAAATTCACAAAAAAAAACATAGGTTTCACAATCGTTATAGCTAGGAATTAGCATTTAAAAAACCTTTCAAATTCACTGAAAAAACCATAGGTTTCACACCAGCTATAGTTAGCTGAACATTTCACTCATACAAAACCATTGAAATTCCCACGTTATAGTTAGTTGGACTCACTATAACTTGCGCGCCCGCAATCCACTGCTGATGATGTCACATATTACATCATTCATGAATTGGTCAGTGACATCACTGATGACATCACTGATGATATCTCAAATGACATCACTGATGACATCACTGATGACATCTCAAATGACATCACTGATGACATCATCCAGTGAATGTGTGTTTCTGTAAAATTTAAATTTGTTTTATATATTGAAGAATGAGTGGATGTATGAGTGTCTGGATGAAGGATTTAGTAGGTACTTGACTGACTGTATGAGTGAGTGATTAAATGTGTCTTACTGAATGCATTGGTTAGTGACTAAACTGTCTGAATGTGTGCATCAGTATGTCTGTTGTTGTGTAAGCTGCTGCATGTGTTGATCAGTAGCTATATGAGTGGCTATATGGGTTATTGATTGGTTGTCAAAATATTTGTATGTGAGGGTGAGTGTGTGTGGGTGGCTGGGAGGTGTGTGACTCTGTGCATATATGTGTGAGCAGTTGATTCACTTGGTATATGGGTTCAACAGTGCATGTGGAAACAGCTGTATGGGCGGTTGACTGTGTGCATGAGTGTATTGGTGAGTGAATGGATATCTCAGTGCTACATGTCAAAGTAAGTACATATGTAAAACACAGTACATGTGAGAGTTGACATATATAAATAACTGTGCATAAGAGCCAATGAATGTGTGATTGGCTGTATGGATCATTGTGAACTTGTATCAGGGATTGTATAAGAGAGTAAATATGTATTAGTATATGTTTGAATAAGTACGGTGTGTATAACTGTATAGTTGAGGAAATGGAGGTGTGATTGATTCTTTGCATGACTGACTAGGTGTGTGAGTAACTCCATGGATGAGTGACAGTCTGTGAGTGTCTGTTTACACTGAGTGTATCGAAGGTTATATTAGAGTCTGAAGAGGTTCATCGTAATATCACATGAATGATGTCATCAGTGATGTGATCAGTGATGTCAAATGAGATGTCATCAGTGATGTCATCAGTGATGTCATTTGAGATGTCATAAGTGATGTCATTTGAGATGTCATCAGTGATGTCATCAGTGATGTCATTTGAGATGTCATCAGTGATGTCATCAGTGATGTCACTGACCATGTCATGAATGATGTAATATGTGAAATGATCAGCAGTGGATTGCGGGTGCGCGATATATAGTTAGTGCAACTAACTATATATGCGAATTTCAATGGTTTTGTGTGAGTAAAATAAGGTTTTGTAAATGCTAATTCCTAACTATATATGATCTATAACCTATGGTTTTTTCAGTGAATTTTCAAGGTTTTGTAAATGCTAATTCCTAACTATATATGGTCTATAACCTATGGTTTTTTCAGTATATATATATATATATATATATATATATATATATATATATATATATATAACTTATTAATTATGTTGTTGTGGTATACGTTTTAGATTTAGAGTACGATGGTGTATTTTCTAATTGAATTTAAATGGTTTTATTCTTGGAAATTTCTATCTTTTATGATGAAAAATCGCAATAAAGACTTAGTGAATTGAATTGTTATATCTGTCGTTACATCGACTTGCACTGGAGGGCGCTCTGCACTAAGGAATAGTGTGATTACTACTCCAACACCTTCCCTACTGTACGTAGACTGGAGTTGGAATAGTAATTCACACCATTCCTAAGTCTAGCGCCCTCCAACGCAAGTCGATGTAACGACTTGCGTAGTCAAAACTGCGATGGAAAATACCACGTTGTGATGGTACACATGATATCATCATACATTCATGCTTGAGAAGAGATTGATAACTGTTCACCCTTCTGTTCTCTCTTGACACAGGCCTTACAAACACTTTCCCTTAATGTTAAGGGGTTAAATAACCCTGTGAAACAAAAGCTATATTATCTTACCTAGAACACTCAGGAGTGCACCTATGTTTACTTCACGAGACACAGCCTTGTTTGCAGTCCAGCGCTCACCACCTCAGTTTTCCTCTGCGGGCCCTTCTAAAGCTGTGGCCATCGCTACTTTAGTCCCTAATACTTTTCAAGGCAAGATAGGGCCTAAAAAGATGGAAATACTCTGCCACACTACGTACTCATCAGGGACGGCTTTAGCGCTGGTGGGGCCAGTTGCAGCTATTCGTTTTGGCGACACCCCCCATGACCTGGCTATCACTGGGCAAAAGTGCCCCTTTATCTCTCTATAGCACCTCTCTCACATACGTTTCATTCCTTTTAACCCCTTGGGCGCATTGATGGAGCAGGTAAAACAAGAAAATGTATGAATACCTACTCTATCTTAACATTTTAACTTTACCCATTTTAACCAGTTTGATATTTTTGTATTAACCAAAATATTGCACCTTTGATAAACATAAACCATACCCTGGATTAATTTAGCTTCCTGCATGGCAAAGTTAATCAGTCTAATTACATACACTAATTAACCTTAAAATGTGGTGAAGTAGTAAATAGAGTAAAATTGCATGTTTACCGTTGCTTTGTGATTGTACTGTTGCCCAAGATGTCGAGAGGTCAGTATTATGGCTTTAAATGTCGGTTCAACTAGGAAAACATTAACACACCTTGGGATTAGTATGGGATTAACCCCGTTGCTGCGGGGGGTCAAATAGGTTTGAGCGCGGAGCTGCGGTGCTCATGATGGAGCTCCTGGACCCAGACAAGCAAGGGGAGGCTCCCCGGGCACAACGGAACCCCGTCCCAGGCTTTGGCAGTGCGGCAGGCCGGGGGACGGCGGCATCTGACCCGGGGTCCAGCTGGGCCCCTGCCCCCAGCCGGGAGCCCAGAGGCGCTCGGGACGCCTCCCAGGGCCCTCCTGGACACCATCCAGGGCTTCCTGCCACGCGGCAGGCCCAGGAACGGACTCGGGCCGGGGCAACATCCTGGCCCGCCCAGCGGTCGGCTGTGGACCGCTAGGCCGAGAGGGGTCTCCAGAGTACCTTGTCCCTAGTAATCCAGAGGAAGGCTACCCCTCTTTCTGGGAACAAGTGTGCACCACGAGGCTCAGGGGACCCAAGGCGCAAAGTACCCGACCTCCTGGAGCCCTGGCTGGGATCCGGGAGGTGAATGGCACCTCATCGACACTTCCAGGGAAGTCCCCGGATGGGGCTCCTGAACGCAGCCGAGCAAGGGGAGGCTCCCCGGGCACCACGGAACCCACGTGCCAGGCCTTTGGCAGTGCAGCAGGCCGGGGGGAGGATTCGGCGCTGGGCTCCTCTCTCTTCACTCGCCGTTACTGGGGAAATCCTGGTTAGTTTCTTTTCCTCCGCTTAGTAATATGCTTAAATTCAGCGGGTCGCCATGTCTGATCTGAGGTCGTAGTCGGAAGCATGACGCCGGAGTGTCAAAGGGGGTCGCCGGAGGTAGGCCGGGACCCTGCCGGAGCAGGGGCCTGGCGTAAACCCGGCAGCATGCGCCCTCTTTCCCACGGCTCGGATCTGAAAGGGGTTTCGCCCTCCCCGGGAAGCCGGCCGCGGAGGTGGGCGCCCGAGGCGTGTGCACGTGGGCAGCCGGTGGGACACCACAGACAGCCTCGTGCGGCACACAGCCAGGCGCTCCGGGATGGGTCCTGGGGCGGACCGGTCGCCGGGCCCCTTCTAGGGGGCCAGGCGCGCCAGCGGCGTACTTCCATGGCAGGACCCGGTGAGGGACCCTGCCACGGGCGATCGGGGGGGTCTGAACTTGTGGGGGGATGAAGGGGAAGCGGAGCTAACCCTGCGATGGCCCCAGCCGCGTCCCGGGGAAGCCCCAGGCCGATAGACGATCGAGCGACCCTCAGACAGGCGTAGCCCCGGGAGGAACCCGTGGCGCAAGGTGCGTTCGAAGTGTCGATGATCAATGTGTCCTGCAATTCACACTAATTCTTGCAGCTAGCTGCGTTCTTCATCGACGCGCGAGCCGAGTGATCCACTGCCAAGAGTCACAGGCAACATTTCCAAAACATTCGCCCACCTGCGAGGGCAGGAGAGGCGGGAGGAAGACGACGCCGTCCGTCCGCCGCACGCGCGGCGAGACGGCCTGGACGCCCTGTTCAAGGCTTCCTCTCTGGGAGTCAGACTGCACCGTTGGGTGAAAAAAACCATTGCCGGGCGCTCGTCCCGGGAGTCCCCCCCACCCACCCGGCGGGCGGGAGAGGAAGAGGGCTCCCGGTGTGATGGGAGCAGGCTGCCCCGTGGCCGCCGGTTCCTCCCGGGGTAACCGGGAGGGACCGCGCGAGTCTTTCCAACCCCTCGGCCCGGCCGCACGGGACCGGGTTTAACCGGGTACCTGGCAACGAGGGAGGGTCGCTCCACCTGCACGTCGGCCGTCCGCCGCCGGGCGGCCCCGAGCTGTGCCCACGGGCTGGCGATCGGCCCACTCCACCCTTTGCCCGGTTCGGAGGCACCGGAAGGGAAGAGCCAGGCGACTCCCCCCATCCCGCACGCCTCCCACCGAGAGGAGCCGGGGTCCCCTCGCAGGCCCTCGGCCCCTTCTTTTCCGTCCAGCCTGACGTGCGAGAAGAGCACCTACAGAAACCTAGTTACAACTTTAACTTCCTCTAGATAGTCAAGTTTGATCGTCTTCTCGGCGCTCCACCAGGGCCGTTGCCGACCCCGGCGGGGCCGATCCAAGGATCTCACTAAACCATCCAATCGGTAGTAGTGACGGGCGGTGTGTACAAAGGGCGGGGACTTATGACCCGCACTTACTGGGAATTCCTCGTTCATGGGAAATAATTGCAATCCCCAATCCCTATCATGAACGGGGTTCAGCGGGTTACCCGCACCTGTCGGCAAAGGGTAGACACACGCTGATCCGTTCAGTGGAACACATTATCTACTGGACTTGCTCTAGATGGCGCTCCAACATAAGGAATATACCAACACCTTCCCGACCGGAATTGTGTCGGTATGGAGCCGTCATTAGCACTGAAGGGGTTAAACATTAGAACTCCATTTCTATATTTTAACTTCTGTTATATCTATTTTCCGCTTAGTTAACATTTGGGCCTGCTAATCCATAAAAATGGCGGCTTCGAAGCAGACTCGCTCCTCTGCCAGAGAACCTTTCTGCGCATGCACTCAAGAGTCACGTGACGCCCTGACTTGCTGACCCTCATCAAGGTCCATCTGCAAGGAAGCTGACCAGCAGCCAAGGATAAATGACAATATGACCTGCCTGAGAAACCCAAAAATATTGATACATTGGGCCTTTCACGTATGATTTCATGGTACAGGTCATTGTTAGGACCAGTTTGTGCTGGGAAGAAGGCAAAGGACTGTCGCTACCCTCAAACCAGCCAATCGGATCATTGCTCAGCCCCCCAATGTTGCTGTTTTAGTATGAAGTAAGACAGGGAAAGGTATAAAGAGCCCCTCATCTTTCATACAGGGTTCGTCTCTGTTCGTCCCTTTCATTTCCTTCTAGTCGCTCTGCCGGACTGTGCTTTGGTCCATTGAAATGAATGCCACTGAGGACTTTTACCTGATTCTGAACTTTGGACTTCGAATTTTGCACCTTATCCTGATCATTGCCCTGATGGTGGGATTGCTTGTTCGAGAGTCAGTCAACTTAAGGAGAGTCCTTTCCTGAGGTTTCGGGTCATTGTTCCATTAATCTAAGGATTATCATTGGCTGCTTATGGGTAAATGAGACTTTGCAAATTATTCATGCTTTGCTCAAAATTCTGTTCTAATGCTCATTTTCTGAATAAAATCTCATTCTATTATTAAAGATCTAATGACTTTGGCTGAAGATTTAGATAAACTTAAATTAATCTAACTTAAACCGAGTTTGGGGTTTTTAATGTAAATTAAGTGTATAGATTATTGAGGTTCTCCGAGACTTTAATGGTAAATTAAGCAGGCTTAGTTTTCCTACCATTAAACCTTCCAACTAGAAGGTCCATTGACCGAATAGTGGAGTGCCTTGATGATAAAGTCAGGATTCCACAAAAGTTGTAAATATATGTAGTATAAGTAAAGGTTTAGGATCGAATCCTGATAGGTAATAAGGTACCCACATGTCCAGCGACCCTTCTCCTTATCACAGATTCTAGAGTGTGTCGTATGAATGTGATGAGTGTTTGTGTTATGGGCCCCACCAGCGGATTGAATGAGTGAATGATTTATGCAGATACTCTGTGACATAAGGAGATATGTAAATTTGCCCCTCTGCTCTGGATCAGCGTGGCCAGAATTCTCCTGCGGTGCAGGAGAAATAATAGGTGGGCGGGGTTCGGACGGTCCCCTGTAGTGGTGGGCCTCAGCAAGGCCTACCAGTGCTAGGGGTTAGCCCTTCTCTGCACAAGTCCTCCGACCAATAGGATAGAAGTTGGCACAGAAACTGGAATAGAAAATACCAAGTTTATTAAACCTCATGAGGTGGAACTACACTCACACAATGCCCTTCGGTAGTGTATGAAGTAGCATTCTTAATGGAAGGAGCTTGGTCCTTTTTATACCCACACAGGGGCTCAAAAGAAGGTGGTACAAGTACAAGAGAAGGTTTCAGGTACATATAAGGTCATACAGAAAATGCACAGTCAACAAGTGGGAGGAGCTAACAGTTGCTAATTCTGGTGAACACATCCTGACAGTTACAGAATAACAGCAGCTGCATGGACAGCTGCAAGCTCAACTGAGCATGTGCAAAGTGGAAGAGGCTAACTATAACCTGTCTCTAGGAAGAGTACAAGAGCAGACAACAGAAAGGTAGGACAGAGCACATGGTGAGCACGCCGTAGCACATGGCAAACAAGATGGCTGCCAGAAATACAAAATGGTTTCCACGACACGGACAAGATAGCCTCTGAATACAAGATGGCGTCCGCTAATGCTAACCCAATCGCTGTCAAATTACTACAGACGACCCTTTTAGCATTAGCTGAAGACATTTGTTCATCTGGGGTAATCTAGATATGCATCCTGCACATCGATGCTTATTTATTTATTTATTTTTAAAGTTTTATATAGCGCGAACAAGATCTTTGCAGATATCAGAGACCTTTACAGAAACAGTAGGTAGGATAAACAAGACTCTTGAATCAATATGAGACAGTGAGATGCAAAAATGGGGTATCAATCATACAAGAGTATACAGAGTAATAACCATCAAGAAACAATAATAATATGGAAGCAGTACAATGTCTAAACGGATAAGATTATAGCACCCCAGAGGGTGAGTAAACACAATGTTGAAAGCAGAGTAGTAGTCAGTAGTGGGTGCGTTGCAGGTTATTGAGGCACTCAAATCCTAGTGTGCAACCCAATAAACAAGTTGGAAATCAATAGTATAGCATCTGTGCAATGAATTAGATCCAGAAGCAGACAAACAATGGACTAACATAGATAAGTATTCAGACAGCCGATAATGAAAGAGCCAAATACTGTCATTGTTCCAGTATCAATAGTGTTCAGGTGTATTTAGCCATAAGGATGGCCTTCACATCTTTCTTGAAGAGAATAGTGGACGGGATAAGCCTGGTTTCTGGCGGGAGTGCATTCCAGATCCTAGGTGCCATTCCAGAGAAGGAGCGTTTGTATGTTTTTTCCTTCCGGAATCTCCGTGGTTTCAGGAGGAGAGTGTTTGTGCTTCTGTTGGATCTTGAGCCTCCTGATATGGTCAGCTTATGAGAGAGGTAGTTGGGTGCCTTGTGGTGTACGGCCGAGTGTGTCATACAGGCAATTTTCAACTGAATTCTGGCTTCAATAGGCAGCCAGTTCAGGGCTTTTAAGTCAGGGGATATATGCGAATGTTTTCTTGAGCCAGTGATGAGTCTCGCGGCCGCGTTCAGGGAGGCTCTTAGGGGAGCCGTTGTTGTCAGGGGGAGCCCGCTGAGAGCCACAATTCCGTAGTCTATGCGAGGAATGACTAAGGCTTGTACCACAGTTTGGAAGTCCTTGGGTGGTAGGAAGGGTTTGAGTTTTCTCAGAGGGTTGATTTGGAAGTTGTCTCTTTTAGTTGCTATGCTAATATGCTGCTGCATGTCGAGATTGCAGTCCAGTGTGATGCCAAGGGATTTCGCTGAGTCCAGTTCAGTGACCTCTTTATTATTATTTAGCATTTGTTGGACTTTCATTTCTGTAATATTTGTCTGGGCAGATGTACAAGCAGTGATGCAAAGCAAATAGAGCAGAGCATGGGACCACATTGTATACATATATAGCATGTAAATAGTATCACCAGTAGTATACATAGAACAGTCAGTAACTTACAGCCCCAGGTAATAAATAGTGTCCACATCCAGTTCGAAAAAGTCCATGTACCAGTCTCTGGGTGAATTTCTGCAGCAATCTTATGTAATTTAGAAATTGCATCATATACTGAAGGCGAGTGATCCGGAATGAAAACACAACAGCTGCTGCCAATGATGCGATATGCACCACCTCGATCAGCCAAAATCACATCAAGTACCATACGATTTTGGAGTGTTACAATCCTCGCAACTTGCAGCTCTTCTGTAATGTTCCCAAGTGCCATTGCTGTCCACAACACGAGTCAATCGCCTTATCTTTCTACTGTTCAATGCAGCACCCACGAAGAAAAATATGCCCAAGTTAAAGTTGACATATTGTTGTAAAGCGGTGTCAGTTTGGTCAACTTAATCCATACTTATTGTCCTCTTATTTCTGTTCTTGGAAATGTGATTGTAAAGTTTAAAGTTACGGTGATACGATGCAGGTGCCAGAATCACAGGGGGCAACAGAAAGGACACAAAGCAGACCCCTGACCACCCAACAGGTAGTTGATAGTATCCCTTATTGCCACAAACAAAGTATGTATTATGCGATGAAACAAATCTGCTATTATTGGTACCTTCAATCGTCAGAATTACAGTACATTCACTTCTCCCCACTGGAATTCTCCCAACACTACTAATACACAAGTCTGCTTTAGCTCTAGTCACAGAAATTATAAAAGGTCCATCGTTCTTTATAGTCCTCGTATTTGTGAAAACATGTGGCATAGAAATATTGACAGGTTGGTACTCCTCCCATTCCCATTTAGTTCCTCTAGCTTGAGGGTAACCATTCTCATCAGGATAACACTCTTTATTAAGGTGATAATGGATTTGTCCCACTTTTATCTCTGTAATGTTGGCCCTTTCAGAGGCAAACAAAAGCGCACCAGGCTTGACAAGAACCATTATGTGAAAATGCAAGAGGAATAAAAGGTGTTCCTCCTTTCTTTTGTTGCGCAGGTATCATCCCACACACCCAACAGTTGGTAGTATTCGTTGCATTATGTGTATGATGCAACATCTGGATTAATGTATTATTCAGGTAGTATTGTGGATGCTTCTGCTCATGGTAGGGGAGCGTAAAGTAGTGGTGCTCAACTGGTACTGGAGTAGTGGCGATCAAAAGCTCTCGAACAGGAGCCACTTTCTCAACATACCAAGTAATTGCTGCTATAACCACCATAGCACCAACAAACCCTATAGCACAAATTATTTTCTTATTGCAGATCTTACCAACTTTTGATCTCTCGGCAGACATGATCACTTCGTCGTCAAAAAACAATCGTTGGAGCTCTTATCCCTGGGCAGCCATTGATTTCTTCACTTAGGGTCAAGACGGGTGTCACTTCGCAGGACTGATCCCCCGTTGCCACTTCGGCACTCCATTTCACCAACCGAGCTCAACCAGTCCTTTTCGACAATGCAGGCTCTTTCCGTGGTCTCAATTGGTATCGCGATGCCCCAGAAATCGTGTGGTCCGAGAAGACTTCATCAGATTTGTCAGGTGGGATGGCTTGGTTTTTCTCCGTATCCAGAATCTCTCGATGGTCGATCAGCACAGTAGGGTCCACCAAGGTAGGCGACACACACTTGCAGTGTGTGCTATGGATCCAATTCTTTCTGTTTGTTACTCGAACTGCTGTCCTCGTAGTCAAGAGCACTTGCTCTGGTCCTCGCCACCTCGGTTCCAAGCTGTTCGACCTCTCGAAAATTCTGACCCTAACCTGGTCGGAGATCGTGGGCCTCACCTGTAAGCATGGGCGAAATTTGCGAATTCGTGTTACGCAATTTCTTGCGAAATCGTGCCCACAATTCGCAAATTTTGCAAATCCCGCTAATTCACAGATTTTTGTTTTGCCAGTTCGCGATGGTTTTTTACAAGTTCGGGAACGCAAACTTACTTGTGTGGTCACAATGGTCGCGACCATGTTGTTTCCACGTGTCCAGCCTGTTCGCGACCCTGTGGTTCATCAGGGCCACCCTCCGGTTCATCACTGCCAACCTCTGGTTCATCACAGCACCCTCTGGTTCACTACTGCCACCCTCTGGTTCATCACAGCACCCTCCGGGTCATCGCTGCCACTTCTGGTTCATCACTTCCACCATCTGGTTCACCACTGCCACCCTCTGGTTCATCACTGTCACCCTCTAGTTCACCACTGCCACCCTCTGGTTCACCACTACCACCCTCTGGTTCATCACTGTCACCCTGTGGTTCATCACTGCCACTCTCTGGTTCATCACTGCCACCCTCTGGTTCATCACAGCATCCTCTGGTTCACTACTGCCACCCTCAGGTTCACCACTGTCACGCTCTGGTTCCTCACTTCCACCAACTGGTTCACCACTGCCACCCTCTGGTTCATCACTGTCACCCTCTGGTTCATCACTGCCACCCTCTGGTTCATCACAGCACCCTCTGGTTTACCACTGCCACCCTCTGGTTCACCACTGTCACACTCTGGTTCACCACTGCCTCCCTCTGGTTCACCACTGCCACCCTCTGGTTCATCACTGCCACCCTCTGGTTCATCACAGCACCCTCCGGTCCATCACTGCCACTTCTGGTTCATCACTGCCAACCTCTGGTTCATCACAGCACCCTCCAGTTCATCAGTGCCATCCTCTGGTTCATCACTGCCACCCTCTGGTTCATCACTGCCACCCTCTGGACAATCATGGCACCCTCTGGTTCACCACTGCCACCCTCTGGTTCATCACTTCCACCATCTGGTTCATCACTGCCACCCTCTGGTTCACCACTGCCACCCTCTGGTTCATCACTGCCACCCTCTGGTTCAACACTGCCACCCTCTGGTTCATCACAGCACCCTCCGGTTCATCACTGCCACTTCTGGTTCATCACTTCCACCATCTGGTTCACCACTGCCACACTCTGGTTCATCACTGTCACCCTCTGGTTCACCACTGCCACCCTCTGGTTCACCACTGTCACCCTCTGGCTCATCACTTCCACCATCTGGTTCACCACTGCCACCCTCTGGTTCATCACTGTCACCCTCTGGTTCATCACTGCCACCCTCCGGTTAATGACAGCACCCTCTGGTTCACCACTGCCACCCTCTGGGTCACCACTGCCACCCTCTGGTTTATCACTGCCAACTTCTGATTCATCACTGCCACCCTCTGGTTCATCACCGCCACCCTCTGGTTCATCACAGCACCCACCGGGTCATCGCTGCCACTTCTGGTTCATCACTCCCACCATCTGGTTCACCACTGCCACCCTCTAGTTCATCACTGTCACCCTCTGGTTCACCACTGCCACCCTCTGCTTCACCACTGCCACCCTCTGGTTCATCACTGTCACCCATGGTTCATCACTGCCACCCTCTGGTTCATCACAACACCTGTTGGTTCACCACTGCCACCCTCTGGTTCATCACTGCCACCCTCTGGTGAATCACTGTCACCCTCTGGTTCATCAAAGCACCCTCTGATTCACAACTGCCACTGTCTGGTTCACCACTGCCACCCTCTGGTTCATCACTGCCACCCTCTGGTTCATCACTGCCACCCTCTGGTTCATCACAGCACCCTCCGGGCCATAGCTGCCACTTCTGGTTCATCACTTCCACCATCTGGTTCACCACTGCCACCCTCTGGTTCATCACTGTCACCCTCTGGTTCATCACTGCCACTCTCTGGTTCATCACTGCCACCCTCTGGTTCATCATAGCACCCTCTGGTTCACTACTGCCACCCTCTGGTTCACCACTGTCACGCTCTGGTTCATCACTTCCACCAACTGGTTCACCACTGCCACCCTCTGGTTCATCACTGTCACCCTCTGGTTCATCACTGCCACCCTATGGTTCATCACTGCCACCCTCTGGTTCATCACAGCACCCTCCGGGCCATAGCTGCCACTTCTGGTTCATCACTTCCACCATCTGGTTCACCACTTCCACCATCTGGTTCACCACTGCCACCCTCTGGTTCATCACTGCCACTCTCTGGTTCATCACTGCCACCCTCTGGTTCATCATAGCACCCTCTGGTTCACTACTGCCACCCTCTGGTTCACCACTGTCACGCTCTGGTTCATCACTTCCACCAACTGGTTCACCACTGCCACCCTCTGGTTCATCACTGTCACCCTCTGGTTCATCACTGCCACCCTATGGTTAATCACAGCACCCTCTGGTTCACCACTGCCACCCTCTGGTTCACCACTGCCTCCCTCTAGTTCACCACTTCCACCCTCTGGTTCATCGCTGCCACCCTCTGGTTCACCACTGCCACCCTCTGGTTCATCACTGCCACCCTCTGGTTCATCACTGCCACCCTCTGGTTCATCACAGCACCCTCCGGGTCATCGCTGCCACTTCTGGTTCATCACTTCCACCATCTGGTTCACCACTGCCACCCTCTGGTTCATCACTGTCACCCTCTGGTTCACCACTGCCACCCTCTGGTTCACCACTACCACCCTCTGGTTCATCACTGTCACCCTGTGGTTCATCACTGCCACTCTCTGGCTCATCACTGCCACCCTCTGGTTCATCACAGCACCCTCTGGTTCACTACTGCCACCCTCTGGTTCACCACTGTCACGCTCTGGTTCATCATTCCACCAACTGGTTCACCACTGCCACCCTCTAGTTCATCACTGTCACCCTCTGGTTCATTACTGCCACCCTCTGGTTAATCACAGAACTCTCTGGTTCACCACTGCCACCCTCTGGTTCACCACTGCCTCCCTCTGGTTCACCACTTCCACCCTCTGGTTTATCGCTGCCACCCTCTGGTTCATCACTGCCACCCTCTGGTTCATCGCTGCCACTTCTGGTTCATCACTTCCACCATATGGTTCACCACTGCCACCCTCTGGTTCACCACTGGCACCCTCTGGTTCACCACTGCCTCACTCTGGTTCACCACTGCCACCCTCTGGTTCACCACTGCACCTTCTGGTTCATCACAGCACCCTCTGGTTCACCACTGTTGATTATGGGGAGAACGCACACCTGCCCAGCCAGCCATACTTGTAACTATTCTCTAACCCTGCTTTGAGGGTCAGAGCAGGGTCAGAGAATAGTTGCAACAACTCTGGAGGCGCCTCAGGAAGCACTTACAGGGTTCTAGCAGGTGCCCAAATTGAAGTTAATTTTTTTGTAACCATTTTGTAAATTGTTACAAAGAAATTAACTTCAACTTGGGCACCTGCTGTAACTCTGTAAGTGCTTCCTGGAAAAAATGTGTTCCGCTCACGAATTCACGGATTTTTCCGCAATTTCGCAAGATTCGCGGATCGTGAAATTGCAGAAAATCCGCAAATTCCGCGAGCACAACAAATTTTTGGCCCATACTTACTCACCTGTAGATCTGTCAGGAAGAGCTTCTCGAACCTGTGCATGAATAGAGATCAAACTGTTGGTTAACTGTGCCAAATAATCATTCATCAGAACTCAAGGTATATCAAGTATGGGGCGTGGCTTAGGAACTCCCCAAATGTTCATCGGTCTCCCAAATACCACTTCATATGGTGTAAGCCCAGATCGTGAGTGTGGCACCAATCTTATGGACAACAATGCCAGAGGTAGTGCTTCTGGCCATTTCAGAGACGTGGAAGCCAGTATCTTTGCTTATTTCAGTTTCAAAGTAGCTTTGTACCTCTCCACTAATCCTGCTGATTGTGGGTGGAAGGCGGAATTTCTGCTTGATCCCTAATCCTTTCAGGACATATTCAACAATTTGCCCAATAAAATGGGGTCCATTGTCACTCCACAAAAGTTTACAAACACCACATCTAGGGAAAAATTCCTTTAGAAGCACCTTCGCTGTAGTGAGAGCTGTATTATCCTCTGTAGGGTATGCCTCTATCCATTTACTGAAGGTACATACCACCACTAGGACATACTTTAAGTTATTGCAGCCTTCAAGTTGGATGTAATCCATCGGCAAAACTTCAAAAGGTGCAGTTGGTGTAGCAAACCCTCCTGTAGGAGTTTGTGTCCCTTTACCAGGATTATACTTCCAACAGATCAAGCAGGACTGTACTACTCTCTTAGCTCTGCTGGCAATTTCAGGATGCTCCCAAACTCACGTAAGCAATTTCGTTATTGCCAGAGCTCTAACATGTGCCAGCCCATGTGCCATTCGAACCATAGGTTGTATACAGGCTGCAGGTAGTTTCCATTTATCCATGTCTTTGTTGCGCCAACAACCCTCATCATCCAATATTCCTTCTTCAGCCCATTGCTCAAGTTCTGCTACAGAAGCAGATCTCTGTACGCCAACAACCCTCATCATCCAATATTCCTTCTTTAGCCCATTGCTCAAGTTCTGCTACAGAAGCAGATCTCTGTACATCTAAAACTTCCTGTCTAGCATCATGCAATCGCTCAGCTTGAGACTTCACTACGTACATAGAAGTAGTGCTTCGTTGCATCGCAGTCTCACGAGCTACGAGATATGCAAAGGCATTACCTTGTCCTGTCTTATCAGTTACCTTCTTGTGTGCACTCACTTCACAATAGCTATTATCTTTGGATATGTTAGTGCAGTTAAGAGATTATGCACTAATTCTCCGTGCATTATCTGCATCCCGTCGGACGTAAGAAAGCCTCTTTCCTTCCAAAGCAGGCCAAAATCATCGGCCATTCCAAAAGCATAGCGGCTATCTGTATAGATGTTCACACACAAGTCAGTGCTAAGTTCACAAGCTCGTGTCAGAGCTATTAGTTCAGCTGCTAGAGCCGACGTTTGTGGTATGCAAGCTGTTGGACCCGGCCTCGTGGCGTGGTCCCCCCCACTCACGAATCAGCTCCCCGTCAGCCAACTCTGTACATAGGGACTCCCTAGCTGCCCTACCAATGTCCGACCCAATGCCCATTGTCCGTATCGGCCTGTCCCCGGCCATCCTTCCAACCCGCACGCCCCAGACCCGCAAGGCCCCATAGGCCCCTCGGCAGCCATTTTCCCTTCCCGTGATCCCTGATGCCATGGGCCTAGCATGACTCCAGCCCCAGCGCAGCATAGGCTCCAGACGCGCCAGCCCCCGTTGGGAGGGTGAGGGATACCCTAGTGAGAGAAGGCGAGAAGTTTCGATGGCACCCCCGGCCTCCTCTGAGAGACCGGTTTCAATCACACCTCTGATCCTCCCCTGAGGGCCCGTTTCGATGTCACCTCTGGCCTCCCCGAGTGCTGGCTCCAGACCTGCTGGGTGTCTGGGAATTCCCGGACACATCCTTAAAAGGATCAAAGAACCAACTGCCGGACCTCACCCACGGACCGCCCCCACAGCCTCGGACCCCCGCCTACCAGGGTCCGGACATCAAAGGGTCACTGAACTATATCAGGGGGCACCCCAGAACTAGCGGGCAGTTGTATCTTGGACCAGGAAGCCCTGCTGATCTGATTGCGGCTGAACTGAACCTCATGAACTCTTTGAGCCCTGCTGACGCTGTCGCGGCTCGTTCTTGGAACTGAACCACCGGAGCCCTGCTGACCTCGTTGCAGCTCGAGCTTGAATCGTGAAGACATCTACGGAACCCTCTGAGCCCTGCAGACGTGGTCACGGCTCCTTCTGAACATTCTACCGAGCGAGCCCTGCTGACGCTGTCGCGGCTCAAGGAACATTCTAGTGCGGCTGGACTATCAAAGTCACCATCCTAAAGAGACTATCCTCAAGTGAGTAGGATCACCAGTGTGTTTGGCCATCTACCGTATCCCCCCGGCTCGAGGATTGAGAGCTGTGCGCAGGGTACGCTACGTACTGGCCTACGAGATTAAGACTGTCCCGCTACACTCTCCCTAAAGACTCGAGACTCCTTGCGATCCCTCGATCGTTGTACATAAGTGTGATATTACTTTTCTTCGTGAATATAAAGAAGTGGATAACTAATCCTTCGGTGTTGTGTCTGTTCATAAGCGTGGTGTGGTCCTCGTGTGTACGATTCGCTACTTAGGATCTTCCCCGGTGGAGATCCCTCACCAGGCTCGGCATTATTGGTGGGAGAGGTGGGTCATGGAGCAGTTGGGTAGATATAACCCGACCTCTGGGGCTGCCCCTTCTAGCGTTGGTGGCAAGCGACGGGATAAGAGCCTACGCCTAGAATCGTACAGTACAGCGACTGACACACCACCCGAACAAGACCAACCATGAGTCTCTTCGGATCCAACGAAAAAAACGCATTTCAGAAGGAAAAGCTGGAAGAGTACACCCACAAAGAATTGAAACAATTCTGCAAAGATTTCCGCATCGTTACCACTGGATTGAGCACTAAAGACGACTTCCAGAAGGCCCTGACGGCCTGGGTAGAAGCCGGGCCCCTCTCCCCACGACTGAAGGAAACAGTGGAGAGGAAGAGCCGCCGACCGAAATTGACGGCCCGAGGGAAGAGGGAGCTGACTCCCTACCACGAGCTACCCACACGGAGAGAGGTCTGTCGGTGGAAGAACTGGCAGACCGGGAACGCAACCGCAACCACGAGCTGGAACTGGCCCGACTTAAAATTGAAGGTGAAATCAAACTGGCAGAACAAAAACTGGCCATCGAACAGTTACGGCTGCAAGGGGAATTGGAAGACAAAAAGCTCCAGCGGGAGCTGGAAGAAAAGAAGCTCCAGCGGGAGCTAGAGGTGAAGAAGCTCCAGCTCGAGCAAGAGCACAGCCTGAAGGAGCTCGAGATCAAGGCCCGGAACGAAGAGTCCCGACCCCCAGGGAACAGAGACCCTGTTCCCCTGGTCGAACCGAAGTTACACATCCCCAAGGATGTGGTGAGGGAATACTACAAGAACGACAATATCCAGCAGTGGTTCAAAGCATACGAGGTCGCCATGACCGCCCACCGAGTACCTGAGAAGGATTGGGGGGCCGGATTATGGGGCCGCTTCCTCAGCGAAGGGAGAGACACTCCGCTGGATCTGCCCTCCGCCGTCGTGAACTCTTACACCCACATGAAGGACACCCTCCTGACTCGCTATGGATTAACCCCCGAAATGTACAGGCAGAGATTTTGGGACTTTAAGAAGATACCCGGCACCACATGGGTGGAATATGTGAATTTCTATAGCAGAGCTTTGGACGGGTGGATCAAGGGCAGCAAAGTGACCACCTTTGAAGATCTGGTGGACCTCATCGCCTATGAACATCTATCAAATAACTGCTTTGTAGAGCTGAGACTGCACCTTCTTGATAGCAAGATGGCCAACCCCAGGAAGTTGGCTGTCGAAGCTGATCGATGGGTGAACACCAGAGTCCCACGAAATCCAGTAGGAGACTCCAACTGAAACGAGCAAGAAAAGCCACGACAGAGGGGAGGGGGGAATCAGAATAGGCAGAGGGTTTCCCAGACAGGGCCTCCCCGCAGTCCCCCTAGAAACCAGCCAGGGACCCCCCCGCCATACTTCAAGGCCGGGTTCCCTCCTGTTAGATCAGGACCCAGAATTGCCACAGCCTGCTACAGATGTAACCAGATAGGGCACTATGCCACTGACCCCAACTGCCTCCTGCTCAAGAAGACCCCTGCTGCGGGTCCCCCTGCAAGCCACCTCGCCAACATAGCCCTAGAAGAAGAAGAGGAGATGGAGGACCCCGAGGGGTGGGAACCATCAGCCATGACCCTAGTTTCCCTGGGGGATAGAGAAATGGTCCCCGGAACCTTCCTACCTGACAACACAGAGAAGTACCGACAGCAGGTGACTGTCAACGGGTTCCCCATAGGAGCTCTCTGAGATACCGGGGCCAGTATCACGGCTGTGAAAGAGCATCTTGTCACCCCAGACCAAATAATACCCTGTGCCTCCTGCAGAGTGATTTCCGCGGACAATACCGTCCGCACCTGTAAGATAGCTCATGTCCCATTTGAGTGGGAGGGCGTCTCCAGAGAGTTAAGAGTTGCCGTCCGCACCGACATGCCCGTGGACTGTCTCCTCGGTAATGATTTGGAGATCTCTCCCTGGAAGCAAGTAGAGCGCAAAACTCACCTCGAGATGGTGGGCCTACCCAAGTGGGCCTGCGTGACCACCCGATCCATGGCGGCCCGGGTGGCTACCCCCGAGGAGGAGACTACTGAATTAGAGACTGGTTAATCTTAATCATTGAAACAGCGCAAGAAGTAATGTTAATTGAACGGAAACAGATAGATGAGTTAGAGGCCACAATAAAAACTAACACAATAATTGAAGATGTTAAAAAGAAATTAGAGGAATTATCACAAGAAACTGAAGGCTACAGAGACTATCTGACAAACAAAAAATCTATTAAATTGAGAAAAGACATTGAAAAATTCAGCGCAGAAATAGTGTATCCATTCCTTAACAAAGACTACTATACCACTAGGAACGACCAAAGGTGGGAAAGACCCCAATACCCCAGACAAATCTTTTCTAGAGGGGGTAACAACAAACGAGTAACTTTTTCGGAAACATCAGGGTCAAGTGACGATGAAGATCACACCAATGACCACATAGGGCGATCAGACTATCAAAGCGAACCCCAACCTTTTTTAGGGAATCGCCAATACAGGGGCCAAAAAGGTTACCGGAACCACTCACGGCAGGAACCAATGAGGAACCATGCACCTCCAAACCAAACGACACCAAACTACCTGAAAAACAGGAATTCCAGGTACTGGAGGTGAATGAATTTCCCGTCATAAATCTATCCAATAAAACTCTATCTAAAGAAGAAGAAGAAGTATTAAAATTAGGCTTTAGTTTTGCACCAACTGCTTATCCAAATAAATTTGAACTGGAAAAAGACACAAGAAGTTTTTTTAGAAAAATTAGACTGAACAGATTTTTTGTAGATAGAGAATACGAGCCAAGAGCTAATGTTACAGGGTTCAAACCAAAATCGGTTTTTACACCAAACCTCAATCAAATAGATAAAAATGTTGAACTATTCGAGAGGATAGTAGAAATTGAAATAAAAAACATTCTTAATAACACCCAAGGACAAGGCAATAATCTATCAAAAGCCCAAAGGTCAGCACTAAAATCGCTACAAGAAAATGGCCTAATAACAATTAAGCACGCCGACAAGGGCGGGGGGTGGTAATCTTTAACATCGATGACTACGAACTGCGGATGAGATCCCTCCTAAAAGAACACTACATCCCAGTCTCAAACAACTTAATTACAAAACTAAAAAAAGATGTCTCCACATTCCTAACATTTGGGAGAGATAATAACATGATCTGTGAAGACGAATATAGATTCCTGTTGAACAACAATCCAATCTTACCGGCAATATATGGATTGCCGAATATCCATAAAGATGTCAACAACCCCCCAATGCGGCCCATTGTGAGCAGCTTGGGCTCTTTATTGGAACCGCTAAGTAAATATGCGGACTTCTTCTTGCGGCCCATAGTTCAAAGGCAGGAGTCATACCTGAGGGACACAGCGCATGCCATCGCGGTATTCGAGGGGCAGAGCTTCGACAAGGTGACCCAGCTCCTGGTCACCTTGGACATCGAGGCTCTGTACACGAATATACCCCAGAATGACACAATAGAGGCCTTGGCCTCAATCCTGGAAGATGAAGATCTTAAGGGAGGAAAAAAAGACTTCATTGTAGAATGTGTAGAGCTGGTATTAAAAAACAACATTTTTCTATTTAGAGAAGAGTTATTCAAACAGGTCAAGGGGACCAGTATGGGGGCCACATGTGCCCCCAGTCTGGCCTGTCTTTATGTCAGCCAATTTGAACTCAAACATATATACAACGAGCTGGCGCAGTTTTTCGAAAATGTGTCCCACTGGCATCGTTTCATTGACAATATCATTTTCATTTGGAACGGTGCCAGTGAGGAGTCCTTTTTGGAATGGTTAAACTTGGGAGACAATAACCTAAAATTCACGGCCAACTATAGTACCAGTAGTGGTTATTTTTCTTGGACATTAAAATCAAGGAACATAACGGTCAATTAGAAGTAGAACTCTATACAAAACCGACCGATAAAAATACCCTCTTACAGTACAAAAGTAATCATCCGAAAGCTCAAAAGAATAATATCCCCTTCGGTGAATTTCTACGCCTTAGACGTAACTGTACAAACATAAGTGACTTTTATAAACACGCAGAAGTTATGGAAAAGAAACTACAGGAGAGAGGGTATCCAAAGAAACTAGTAAAATAATCTCTAAAACGAGCAAGGTTCTATGACCGTGACCAATTGCTAGATCTGAATAAAAAGAAGATCAACAAAATGCAAGATTGGATTGTTTTTGTAAGCCAGTATTCGAGTTTGAGTAATAAAATTAAAAATTTTGTGAACCGTAATTGGAAGCTAATCAACAACGGGGTAAGTGCACCATTGCCCAACCCCCTCTTTTCATTCCGCAGGAACAAAACAATCAGAAATTCCCTAGTGAAAACATACAAAAACCCGGCAGATGCTGTCCAAACAACCCTGACAGGGAATGCTAGGGCAATTGGGAATCATAAATGTGGGTCCTGCTCAATTTGTCCAAATTGTATCATTACTAAAAAATTGACATTTAATGATAAAACACTAGTGCCAAGAAGTCTAAATAACTGCAGAAGTAAAAATTTAGTATACCTGCTCGTCTGCCCATGCGGTTTGGGGTACGTGGGAGAGACGGGCAGGGAGCTCAGAACAAGACTACAAGAACACAGATCAGCAATCAAAAATAAAAAAGAGAATGCACCACTGACACAGCACTATCAAGATTATAATCATAGCTGTGAAGATTTCAGCTGGTAAATTTTGGAAAAAATAACTGCGAATAGACGAGGTGGCAGCATAGATGAAAAAAGAAAAAAACGGGAACAATGGTATATTTGCTATCTAGATACTATAGAAAAGGGTCTGAATTCTAGGGAAGAATGGACCAAAATAATATTAAGCTTGTAATAAGCTACATCCAGAAGATCATAGTAGAAATTCTGTAGTCCAACAAGACAACTACTGGGTTCGATTTGCTATAACAACTGGAATTCATATAAAAGCGCCCCAATGTAGAAATTTTAAGAGGGCCCAATTTAGTAACATCATGGATTTCATATAATAGCGTCCCAGTGCAAAAAATTACAAAGGCCCCAAGTTAGCATAAAACCCACAAAATCCACCCAGTGCTGAAAATTAATGGTTTATCAAGCACGCTAAAATTAGGAGTAGAAAATGAAACACTTTAGAAGAAATCGTATAATATCTCTCGGAACGAGGCCAGACATATGCAGTATAATGTCAAATCGAAAGAAGTAAATAGAAGTATGATGAATTAAAAGCATCTGATAGCGAGGAGTGAAAACGAAGCTTGAATACATAAATTGTCAGATCCAAAGCATCCTATAGCGAGGCGTGAAACGCGGAAGCAATGGAGTATGCGTTCCAGTTTTGAAACGCGGAAGTGATGGAGTGCGCGTTTAACTAGCGAAGAGAACCGATTAAAATAGATACAGCTGGTATGAGTTAGCAACAGCCAATGGGGCGACATATCTCATGTTTAAAAAGGTCCCACGCATCAGCATCAGTAAACCAACACTCCCAGAGAGGCATCGAGGAGGACGGACTTATGGGGTCGGGTGCGCTTTCCAAATTTCCGCAAATCAAGGTAAGAGGACCGACTCTGAGGGGGGTGACAGATAGAACCCACAAAGGGAGGGACTGAGACTAATGGAGTCTTTAATCCTTTTGTTAAAGGGACGCCGGGACAACCGACTTTGTAAGACCGCAGCGCCTGCACCATTTTCAGGCCCCCGACTCTGGGATTCGGAATTTATAAAGACCGGGTAAGGGCTGCCTTTAACTATGCACCTAGAAACCAGCTAGGAAGAGAGGGACTGAGACTAATGGAGTCTTTAATCTTTTTGTTAAAGGGACGCCGGGACAACCGATTTTATAAGATCGCAGCGCCTGCATCATTTTCAGGCACCCGACCCTGGGCGTCGGAATTTATAAAGACCGGGTAAGGGCTGCATTTAACTATGCACCTAGAAACCAGCCAGGAATAAAAATAAAAAATACTAATACCCAGCAATATTAAATCATCCCTTAGGCTACAACACGAAGGATAGAAACAACAGCTTATGACGAGGTGGGATAGCAGGCGTAATACTCAAACCAGCCAACGCGGGCAATAAAGGTACTTTAATAAATAATGATATAAAAAGACAACAGTCTCTAAATATACATTGGGGACAATTTATAATGAAACCATTGTGAACCATCTTTATAGGAGACAGACTGCTATCTACCCCCCTCTCCACACAGACTGAAGGTGTGTTTAATGTTACTGAGGAACTGCAAAGAGAGCAGGTAAAAAAAACTACAACAAGAAATCTAAAATTTGATAGGAAGTATTAGAGTATATTTCTCGGTATAAACAACTATATCCTTCAATAATACTTTCAGATCTGATTCCAAATAATAACTGTGATGCAAACATCGTCTGACAAAGAATCTATCAGAATGAAGTTAACAAGGACCATGCTATAAGGTAACCCTTCCCTTTTAACTGGCCAGCCAACAAGTAAAAGAACTAGGTGTGACTCACAACAGGAATAATATAACACAGTGAGCTCTGGCCCAACATAAGAACGACACACCCTGCATCTGCAGATTTAACATGCAAATGAAGCCCACATATTGGTTGGATTGCAAATCTAGATTTGATAAAAAGTTAACTTACAAAAATGCACCAGTGTAACATAAAATGTGTATTAGTCGACTTTCGAAAATATTGTTAATAAGAATATGAAGATGATTGTCGAAATGGTACCATGACGATTTGAATGTATTGTAACATAACATCATGAAGTGATATGTGATGTATTGATCCAAATATATCTACCAACAGGGTCTCCAGGTATAGGCAACCACCCAGTGCCCAAACAGGAGAGAAGTATAATTTTGAGTCTTGAAAAAGATGGCCCACATCCTATGAGTCCATCGAAACGCGTCAACGCCTATTTTTTGCACAATTTAATAACCCAACTCACCCCACGAATATTGAAAGAAAGACAAGTCTGGGTTTGAGTAACATAGAGAGATATAATGTGCACTATCATATGACAAATTGTGAATGTCTGTGTCTTTTCTTCTCTCCCCCTCCCTTTTCATCTTACACTGTATGAATTAGAGTATGCTTATAGGTGTTCTTTTATTCATTTTTCCAGTACTTAAGTCTATATAAATTGTGTATGTACTGTAGGATCATTATTTGATAATGTCTAAATGAGTAACGTAAAGAGTGAGAAACTCGATTTTAAGCTTTGTGTATGTGTTTGATTTGAGTTCTGTGTCCAGAATTAATATTTGGGCTTCAATTCTTTAGACACTTGAACAAGGGAAACTGTTTTACTCTACGACTACTGAATTACCCCTCCCCCCCTGTTCCCGCTGAACCAGAGGGTCGCAGGCAGACGGAGGGCCTGGATCTCTTCCCCAGTGACAACAGCGACCCGACTCCGGTCATTCGGACCAAGCTGGTGAGCCAGCCTCGAGCACGGACGATCTCCCCGAGTTGGCCCAGTGGCGCCAAGAGGGAGGGCCCTCCCGAGAGGAGTTCTGCCTGGAGCAGACCTCGTGTCCCTCTCTAGTGGGGCCGCGGCAGCAGGCCACCGCCCAGGCCGCTGGTGACCAGTCCGGCTCCCACCACATATATTGGGAAAATGGCCTGCTATATAGCGAACAGAAATCCGCCGAGCTAGGGTCAGCCCGAGTGCTGGTGGTACCCCTACGTTTCCGCGGATTCCTCCTAAACCTAGACCACGATGTACCCCTGGCAGGACACCTGAGTCAAGACAAAACCTACCACCGGTTGGTCACCCATTTCTACTGGCCCCATATGCGCTCCGATGTGGAGGCCCACTGCAGGTCCCGCCCCACGTGTCAAGCCAGTGGAAAAAGCGGGGGGCGACGCAAGGCTGCCCTCCAACCTTTCCCCGTGATCAGTACCCCCTTTGAACGGTCGGGAATCGATATCGTGGGGCCCCTTGACCCCCGAACGTCCCTAGGACTGGTTCATTCTGGTCCTGGTGGACCACGCCACCCGTTATCCCGAAGCCATCCCCCTCCGGACGGTTACAGCCCCCGTGGTGGGGCGGGCCCTCATGGGGATCTTCTCCCGGGTGGGATTCCCCCGAGAAGTAGTGAGCGACAGAGGAACGAACTTCATCTCCTGCTACATGAAGTCTCTCTGGCAACAGTGCGGGGTGACGTACAAGTTCACCACCCCGTACCATCCCCAAGGAAATGGTCTGGTCGAGCAGTTCAACCGCACTCTCAAGGGGATGATCATGGGTCTTGAGGAACCCCTGAGACGCAAGTGGGACATCCTCCGCCCCTGCCTCCTGTTCGCATACCGCGAAGTCCCCCAGAAGTCCCTGGGGTTCAGCCCTTTCAAGCTGCTCTACGGGCACCCCGTCCGAGGACCCCTCAGCCTGGTCAAGGAAGGGTGGGAAACAACGTCCTTAGAACCCCCACCAGATGTGTTTCGATACATCCTGGCTCTTCGGAATCAGACTCGGAAGTTCCGAGAACTAGCCGAGGCAAACCTCGAAGCCAGTCAAGAAGAAATGAAAAGGTGGTATGACCAGAATGCCACTCTGGTCGAGTTCCAACCCGGACAGCAGGTCTGGGTGATGGCCCCTGTGGAACCCTGTGCCTTGCAGGACAAGTGGACGGGTCCCTTCAAGGTGGTGGAGCGGAAGAGTCAGGTTACCTACCTTGTGGATGTTCAGTCCCCGAGAAACCCCTTGCGGGTTCTCCATGTGAATCGCCTGAAACCCCACTTCGTGCGGTCCGAGTTGAGTTTACTCCTTGCCACCAACGACGGAGCCGAAGAAGAGATGGATCCCCTCCCCGATCTCTTGTGCGTAAAGGGAAAAGATGGCTCTGTAGAGGGAGTGAGACTTGCCCCCTCCCTCACCCCCGAGCAGCGCGAAGACTGTCGCAAGTTGTTGGGGCAGTTTCCTTACCTATTCTCCCTCGTCCCCGGATTCACCAGCTGGTGCGTCCACGATGTGGACTTCGGGGACAGCCCTCCGGTACGGCACAGGGCCTACCGCGTCCCCGACAGAGTCCGAGCCTGCATCAAGACTGAAGTCTCCAAGATGCTAGGCCTGGGAGTGGTCGAGGCCTCTGACAGCCCATGGGCCAGCCCCGTGGTTCTGGTTCTAAAGGCGGCCACCCCGGCGCTGTTCCCGAGCTGAGGTTCTGTGTAGACTACCGTGGGCTCAACGCCGTCACCCGAACCGACGCTCACCCTATTCCCCAAGCAGACGAGCTCATTGACCGCCTAGGGTCTGCTCGATACCTCAGTACCTTCAACCTGACCAGTGGGTACTGGCAGATTGCCCTGACCGAAGGGGCCCGGGAGAGGTCCGCCTTTTCCACCCCGGATGGCCACTACCATTTCCTGGTGATGCCCTTCGGCATGAAAAATGCCCCCGCCACCTTCCAGAGACTGGTGAACCAGGTACTGGCAGGATTGGAAGAATTCACCGCCGCGTATCTGGACGATATTGCGGTGTTCAGCTCCCACTGGCCTGAATATCTCCTCCATCTCCGGGAGGTCTTGTTAGCCTTGCAGAGGGCCGGCCTCACCATTAATGCCAGTAAGTGTCAAATCGGACAGGGGTCCGTGGTCTACCTGGGGCACCAGGTCGGCAGCGGCCTCCTGGCACCTCTCCAACCCAAGATCGATGCGATCGTGGCATGGGAAGCCCCCTCCACCCAAACGGAGGTGCGAGCCTTCCTTGGGCTCACGGGGTACTACCGCAGGTTCATAAAGGGATACGGTAGCATCGTAGTGCCCCTCACAGAATTGACTTCTAAAAACCAGCCGAAGAAGGTTAACTGGACCCCCTCCTGCCAAGAAGCGTTTGAAGCCCTGAAGCACGCCATGTGCACTGCCCCTGTGTTGCAGGCCCCCGACTACTCCAAAGAGTTTGTGGTCCAAACGGACACCTCCGAGCATGGCATCGGGGCTGTCATGTCCCAGTTGAATGAGAAAGGCCTGGACCAGCCAGTGGCCTTCATTAGCCGGAGGTTACTCCCTCGAGAGCAAAGGTGGAGCACCATCGAGCGGGAGGCCTTCGCGGTGGTTTGGGCTCTGAAGAAACTAAGGCCTTACCTGTTCGGTACTCACTTCCGAGTCCAAACCGCCCACCGACCCCTCCGGTGGCTAATGCAAATGAGAGGGGAGAATCCCAAACTGCTGCGATGGTCCATCTCCCTCCAAGGGATGGACTTCACTGTGGAGCACCGGCCAGGTGTTGACCACCCCAACGCCTACGGCCTGTCCCGTTTCTTCCGCCTCAGTGAAGAGAACCCCTAAGGGGATGGGTAGTTCTCTCCGCCTTTCAGCTGGGGGGGACGCGTGTTGGACCCGGCCTCGTGGCGTGGTTCCCCCCCTCACGAATCAGCTCCCCGTCAGCCAACTCTGTACATAGGGACTCCCTAGCTGCCCTACTAACGTCTGACCCAATGCCCATTGTCCGTATCGGCCTGTCCCCGGCCATCCTTCCAACCCGCACTCCCCAGACCCGCAAGGCCCCATAGGCCCCACGGCAGCCATTTTCCCTTCCCGTGATCCCTGATGCTGTGGGCCTAGCATGACTCCAGCCCCAGCGCAAAGGCATTACCTTGTCCTGTCTTATCAGTTACCTTCTTGTGTGCACTACACTTCACAATAGCTATTATTTTTGGATATGTTAGTGCAGTTAAGAGATTATGCACTAATTCTCCGTGCATTATCTGCATCCCGTCGGACGTAAGAAAGCCTCTTTCCTTCCAAAGCAGGCCAAAATCATGGGCCACTCCAAAAGCATAGCGGCTGTCTGTATAGATGTTCACACACAAGTCAGTGCTAAGTTCACAAGCTCATGTCAGAGCTATTAGTTCAGCTGCTTGAGCCGACTTTTGTGGTATGCAAGCTGTCTCTACTACTGTCTCAAGTGTCGTAATTGCATATGCAGCTGAGGTCGTGCCATCTGATAACTTCAAACAGGACCCATCAACCCACAGTTCCCCATCTACATCTGAAAGGGACGTATCTTGCAAATCGATGCAACCCTTTGTCTGTTCCTCGGTCAGGAATATACAGTCATGAGGCTCTTTTGATTGAGACTGAGTCGCCGGATATGGTAACAAAGTAGCTGGGTTTAGTGGCGCACATCTCTTCAGTGTAATGTGAGGGGCTAACAATGTCAATTTGTATCCTGTCAAACGAGCACTAGTCAAGTGTTGTGCCTTAGCCTGATTCAAAAGCGCATCGACCGTATGGAGTACTAGCACCAACAGCTTATGCGACAAAAATATCCCTTCACTCTGACGTAAGGCACACAGCTGTTGCTGCAACTGAACGAAAACACCCAGGCAACGTACGAGCAACAGGATCAAGAACCGCTGAAAAGTATGCACAGGGACGTTGCTTATCACCGTGTGTTTGTACTAAAACTGACAATGCACACCCATCTTTCTCGTGAACATAAAGTGTAAAAGCCTTTGTGTAATCTGGAGTACCTAACACTGGTGCAGAACAAAGAGCTTGTCGTAACTGTCCAAAAGCATTCTCACATTCATCTGTCCATGGAAGGGGCATTGGAGTGTCTTTAGTCAAAAGCGCTAGCAGGGGTTTAACAATGTGTGAAAACCCTAATATCCATTGCCTACAAAACGAAGGCAAGCCAATGAATGCACAAACATCTTTCTGAGTGGAAGGCACTGGTGTGTCTAAAATTGCTTGAATGCGATCTGGTGTCAAAGCACGGCCCTCCTTAGACAGAAGGTGACCTAAATAGGTTCTCTAAACACTTTATGATGGTGAGTAGCAAGAAAAGAAAGCAAAGACAAAGTACATTTTTCACACTGTTCCGGCTTATCGGCTGTCAAAAAGATGTCATCGACATATTGTATGAGAGCTACTCCTTCAGGCAAAACGAAAGAATCAAGTTGTCTCTTCAACGCTTGACTGTAAATGCTAGGACTCTCAGTGTACCCTTGAGGAACTCTATAAAATCTGTACGATCTATTATTCAAAGTGAAGCCGAACAAATATCGGCTGTCAGGATGAATAGGAATCGAGAAGAAAGCTTTCTTCAAGTTGATCACAGAAAATGTAGTCGCTGTCGGGGGAATTAAAGTAAGAAGTGTTCTTATGTCCGAAACCACAGGGTATTGTGGTACTACAATCTTGTTGACTACTCGCAAATCAATGATGAATGTGTAAATCCTAGCGTCAGTATCCTTTTTCAAAACAGGAAGAATAGGGTTGTTACAAACATTGTAAGGAACTTCCTCCACAACCCCCGTTTCAATCAAATCATGAACAATACGTATAAGTGCCTCTTCGCCTTCTCGAGAAATGTTGTATTGAGGAAAGCATGGTAGCGAAGCACCCTCCTTGACACTAATGTGTACTGGTGGAATAACCATTTGCCTTACATCGGTGTCTGAAGTAGCCCACAAAGTACACGGGAGTGAATCTAATGCAGTGTCCTCTTGAACAAGACAAAACCTCTCAATCACGGGGTAGTTGTCATTCAGAATAACACGTACACCTTCAGGGGAACATCGTATCGTAGCCCTGAAATGCTTGAGCATATCAAGACCCACAATATTATCTGGTGTGTTCGGAGAGAGCAAAAACAGACATGGAGCAGCAAATTTGGAAACATGGAATGCAAGAGGTAGTGACAGTGGGCTAAGGGAAGGTGTTCCATCTAAACCTATCGATGTAATAGTTAAGCCAGACAGGGGAGCCCTTGGAACCAAGTGTTTAGATAAAGTGCTACGAGTAGCTCCTGTATCAACCAGAAACTGATCAGTAGAACCCAAAACATGTGCTGTAACATAGGGACCCTTCTGATCTACTGGAACTTCAACTGATTCCTTACCCCATCCAAGGCAATCCTATGCATAAGCAGAATCATTCAATTCAGCCGGTACATAATCAGACATTTGATATTGATTTCGAGTATCAAAAGTGTAAAACCCATCCTGTCTACATGTATTTGTATCAAACCTAGCACGATCATCCATACTCCCTCTAGGCCCTAAATAACCTGAGCGATTTCTCGTTTGTCCCCATCCACGTGGATACTGCTGGGCAAGTAGTGCCGGACAATCAGAAATCCAATGTCCCAACTTCCTGCAGTACGCGCACTGATCGACAGACAAATTCGAACGAGTATAAGAAGGGAAGGATGAACCATAAGATCCACGTCCACCTCTATCATTACCTCTAGAAGGAGGACCATAAGCCTGAGCCATCATAACCTTTGTTTTTAACTCTTTAGTCTTTTTATCCTCATTACCCTTCGCCTCTAACTCCTGACGTTCATAATACTGAGCCATAATCAAAAGAGAAAACAGTGAACAGGTAGTCCATGAGCTCTCACTGGCCTTTAGGCGACTAGCTATTCCTGGCAACAAGTTGACGACATATTTATCTACGAACAGATGGCTGCCTGTGTCATCTGTCAATGACTGGCCACTAAAATCGTGGAATGCCTCTTCAAAACGTGTGAAGAAATCAGAAACCGATTCATCTGCCTTTTGCTTACAAGACGCTAATACAATCCAATCTATCTTTTTAGGAGGGATAATTGTCTTTAACTTAACTAATATAGCTGCGGGAAGATCTTAAATTAACTGGCATGGTTTCTGTGCGGGTTCCCTCTCTACATCCAGTCGTTCTAACTCTTTCCACAATGCCCCAAAAGTTGCATGATCATCAACTTTACGTACAGTTCTCCACATATCAGGGGGTAATATCAATCCAAAAAATGAATCAATATCAGGCAAAGTCATAGTACATGAGCTAATAGCACCCTCAACTTCCTAATAAAAAGCTGCTGGATTTTTCTGCGGATCAGGCAATGCAGTCTTAAGAGCCATAACAACCGCTCTATTCCAGGGAGTGTAAACCCAGTTATAAACAAAATAACCTTTGGCATCATTAAAATCCTTATTATCATCCGTACCCGCTCCTCTAGGAGGAACATACAAAGGTGCGGCTTCCCACATAGGCTTCGCATAAATTATTATAGTCTTATCGGTTCCGAAGATAGAGGCCTGTGCTACGCCAGTCTGAGATGTTCGTGCAGCTGCTTCTGCTGCCTTTTTCTCTTCCCGCAAACGGACTGCCTCAACACGTAATTTAACCAAACGTCTGATTGAGTCAGCCACCTGAAAAAAGACAAAAAGACCATCGCGCTTTTGCTTACAATCATTTGCTATATCATCGGGCTCTAAAGTGTCAGAATATTTCCTAAACCGTTCAATAACTTCTGCGGCAAACACTTCTGTAAAATATATTTGCTCTCTTTCCTGCCAATCCTTTATGGGATCTTCTAAGTCAGAAGCAGAATCAGTGTTACGGGCGGCTTTGCGAGCAGCCGATCTAAGCTCAGCGGAGCGCTCAGTGGTCAACATAGAACGGATTTCTCGTAACTTCTCCTGGTCTGTAGGAGAATCCTCATCCGAATCACCAGGAGCAGAAGGGTAAACGGTCTAATAAAAGTGAACCATCTTGCGGTTTATTAACCCCTTCGATGCTCATGACGAGCTCAGCTCGTCATGAGGCACGGTTGAGCTGTGCTGATGACGAGCTGAGCTCGTCATGAATAAAGGGAATCATCAATAGTCAGCACAGGAGGGGAAAAACCATAGCAGCCAAGAGGTTAAGGATAGGATAGAGGGGTCGCCGAACAGTTACCTCCAATTGACGCTCTCTATCTTCTCTTTCTTTTAATTCTTTTGTTTCTTTATTTTTC
Source organism: Lissotriton vulgaris (assembly GCF_964263255.1). Taxonomy (NCBI): domain Eukaryota; kingdom Metazoa; phylum Chordata; class Amphibia; order Caudata; family Salamandridae; genus Lissotriton; species Lissotriton vulgaris. The sequence goes on from NC_141693.1 coordinate 31,487,185, forward strand.
AACTCTAATGCTTTCGCATAAATGTTTTTTCGTTGTTCTTTTTCGATCAAGGCTTGCGCTCGATTCATTCGCTCACGCACTTCTTTCTCCCACATTCGTACACAGTCAAACATATCTTGCCTAGTCTTTCGCTTAAACTTACATTGTTCCACATACTGAATCTTTCGTAAATCAAATGACCCATGCATAGGCCAAATCAACTCAGGATCCTTCCTAGTATATTTATTCCACAATGTGCTGTACATTATAGAAGAAATACCATATTTAATATACATGTCCTTATTGGGCGTCCCTTCCGGGAGAGCTGGTTGTGCTTCATCGAGTCTCAAACTGGTACCACTACAAAAGCAACACATCCTACGAACCACAGCAAGTGTCGTAAAATGACCTTACCAATCCAAGGCATCAAACCAACAGCAAGTGTTGCATCAAACAACTCTTACCAACCAATTGGTGTCCAGATTCCAACTGCAAAGTTCTCAAATCGACCAAATGGTCACTGCACGGTGAATCAACGGAAGAAATCTCAGTCGAAGAACGGCACCACCTGGATGGTCAGATCAGAAAGAGAGGAAAAACGCCGTGGTTTGCCAAGATATGGGTCTCCTCGGGCAGTGATTGTCCAAAGCGAGATTCCAATCCTTCATTTTGACCACTCCTTCGGACATCCGAGTCGCCGATGAGCCCCACGTTGGGTGCCAATTTGTCGTGGTGGGCCTCAGCAAGGCCTACCAGTGCTAGGGGTTCGCCCTTCTCTGAACAAGTCCTCAGACCAATAGGACAGACGTTGGCACAGAAACTGGAATAGAAAGTACAAAGTTTATTAAACCTCATGAGGTGGAACTGCACTCACACAAAGCCCTTCGGTAGTGTATGAAGTATCATTCTTAATGGAAGGAGCTTGGTCCTTTTTATACCCACACAGGGGCTCAAAAGAAGGTGGTACAAGTACAAGAGAAGGTTTCAGGTACATATAAGGTCATACAGAAAATGCACAGTCAACAAGTGGGAGAAGCTAACAGTTGCTAATTCTGGTGAACACATCCTGACAGTTACAGACTAACAGCAGCTGCATGGACAGCTGCAAGCTCAACTGAGCATGTGAAAAGTGGAAGAGGCTAAATATAACCTGTCTCTAGGCAGAGTACAAGAGCAGACAACAGACAGGTAGGACAGAGCACATGGTGAGCACGCGGTAGCACATGGCAAACAAGATGGCTGCCAGAAATACAAAATGGTTTCCACAAATCGGACAAGACAGCCTCTGAATACAAGATGGCTTCCGCTAATGCAAATCCAATCGCTGTTAAATTACAACACCCTGAACCCAAACAAACCCTTTTTAGCAACATTAGGAATGGATAATGAAAAACTGGTGAAAAAAACATAACATCCTTTCTATTTTATGGAGTGTGCATGCAGCTCTTTGATGACGTTTATAACAGCCACTGTTCTATATCAAGGATGTATCTTATGTACTGTGGTAACACAAGGTTCTCTGTGACACAAGCAGTAATCTACTCATCTCTCCACACAAAATACAGATCTGTGATCTGCACACTATGTGTTCGTTGCAGGAGGCATATGCGCTATGTTGCGTCACTAGACAAACCTCCGCTCTCTCTCTCTCTAAAGGAATATTATTCACAAGAGTTATCTTGACATTCTTATTGCTGCCTGAAAGCCGAATGCCCACGGAACTTGCAGAAGGTGTTATGAAATCGTAAGTTCCTGCTAAGTACAGCCCCCCCCCCCTGCTGAGGTTAGCGTCCCCTACCCGGATCAGCGCCCAGTGTGGCCGCACAAGTCGCACTGCCCTAAAGCTGGCCCTGGTACTCATACATTCACACTGGGAACCATGTATTACCCCACTGAAGTCCAGGAACCATTTTTAAGACAAGCTATTGCAACAGTACTAAACACGCAGGATCGTCAAGTGCTTATAGGGGGTGATCGTAATTTGGTATTCAATAACAATTTAGATAGATCTGCACAATGACATGGTCAGACTGGAGCAGTGTCTGAGGAAGGGGCACTTTGGTTAGCATACTTTAAATATACTATATGGATGGACTGGGACAGAATTACAACCAGACACAAGATTGGAGTACAACTTTGAAGACATTGACAGCCCTGGCACAGTCATGGATGTATCCCAAGCAGCAAAGAAATGCGCGTTGGCTCGGTGGCTAAGAATAAAAGAACTGGAACCTAAGAAAAACAAACAAGCAAATAATTATTTGTGATTTTCTTGAACGTTGTCATAAGGATGTCAGAGATTTGTAAAACGTAAAAAGACTGATTTCTGTTATAGCCCGACGTAAACGTAATAAGTCTCCTGGGCCAGGTGGCTTTTCAGAAGCTTTTTATAAAACTTTCTGTTTGTCTTTGGCCCCAATCTTAACTAGACTTCAATTCCATCCAAGACCTGGATTTGAGACCACCATCTATTCTTCGGGCGTCAATAGTGGTCATACCGAAACTTGGCAAAGACAAATGCCAATGTGCCTCATATAGACAGATTTATCTTCTCAATGTCGATTATAAATTGTTTACTGGGATTTTAGCGGCCCGAGTACGACTGCTTCTTTCCACTATCAGTGCTCCAATCCAAGCGGGCTTTGTTCCCAATCGCCAATGCAGTGACAATACAAAAAGGATTCTACATCTTATTGATGAAGCTTGGCGTTCAGTTCGGGAGCAAATGCTTTTGGCTGTAGCTGCTGTGAAAGCGGTTGACCGAGAACATTGGTCTTACATGAAAAAAATGCTCTTCCATTTTGGACTGGGTACAAAGTTTATCTCCTGCATCTTTAGTAACAATGGCTCCCTCATGGCTAAGGGTAGAGTTAACAGCCAAATTGTATGCCATTTACCATCTCTAGAGGCATTCACCAGGTTTGCTCTCTCTCGGTCTTACTTTTTGTGAGGTATGGAGCCCCTAGCCCAGCAAATTTGAGATAATCCGCACACCCAGTGTACAGTGTACATTTTGGAGGAATACCATTTTATAAGCTTATACGCTGACAAGGTCTTCGTTACTTTGGAACACCTAACTAGCTCCCTACCCACTTTCCTTAAAGAGCTAGAGACCTTCGGACAAGCTGTGGTTCTTGGGGTAAATATATATATAAATCCCAGACACTAAATCCTTGCATTGCCTCAGCCTCTCAACTGACTCTTTCTACCAAATATCCTTTACAATGGGCAGAGGAGTCTATCCCTTGTTTGGGCAAACAGCTGGTATCTTCAGTGAAAAAACATACACAGACAGTATCTGTTTATCCAACGATGGCAAACCTATAGAACTTTGCCTAATCATTATATGTTTGTCTCTCTTTTTGTTTTTGTGTGTATGTTTTTTCAACCAGAAAAAACTTGGTTCCTCTCAACACGAGGGATTCCAGAACTATACTGTTTTTAATTTTTCACATTTACAACCTCTGGTTAGGGTTGAGCCTTAGCAGGCTCATACTGCCGAGGTTTACACGTCTTTTCTGGTCCTGACGAATACCTGTTAAAGTACAACACATATGAAAAACAAAACAAAACTAGTAAGGTCATCTCCCCCAAGCCTCAGGATTAGTTTGGGGCACCGACGGACAGAGCGGGGCCTCGTATACCTGAGCACGGTCCAGGTGAGGTGAGGTCCAGTCCCCTGTCACTTTGGATCACGTTGAGTATCCTGGTGACCAGGAGGTTGTGTACATATATGTAGGTACAGGTTGTATCGTTCCTACTTTCACTTGCTTTTTGAGTTTCATTTCCACTGATTAATTTAGAGTGAAATGTTTGTTTTATTTCTCACAGATTTGATACAGTAGCAACACGTTAGAGCAGTGGCCCTGATGAAAGCCAAGGGACATTTAGCCCACTAGGAAGAAACATGTCGCCCCTATTAGCGACAGTAATTTTTTCCATACTGTCTTTTGCACTGTTCCTGTTGTTTTAATTAGGGAATGTGCCTTGTTTTCAATAAAGAGTAGTTTCGACATATCACCCTATTTTAGATTCACCACTTTTGTCTTATGTTGCACTGTTTTTCATCACTTTCAACCATCACTAACTGGCCAACAACTGGTGGCTCACAACACACTGTGGACCTGATCCGGTACTAACATCTTACTGTGTGGCATGGGGTGTAGATGATCTAAAGACCAGCCTGGTCACAGTGTGGACAATCAAATGATATGATTGATCACTTGGTTTGTTTGATGGTTATCCACAACAAGTTACTCTGGATTTTGTTGACCAGTCCGTGATTACATTTGCTTCTCACATATGTGGTTTGCACTCTGTTACCCTGTTTAGTGGCAATTATAGCACTCACTGACATAGTGTATTTCATGCCAGTTTGGCTAATTTATTTGGCCGATAGACCTTACTAGTTTTGTTTTGTTTTTCATAAGTATTTAGCTGGGGAAGTGAACTGGTAGTAGGTCTTTAAACTCTTTTCCCTTTGACCCTCCTCTCCGTTTTTTTTAAAAGTACAACACATAGGCAGAAACATGTTGACCACATCCTAGTGGACTTTGCTGAACAATGTATTCAGCTTTAACGTCCTACACTCTGTTATTATACATATCTGATTGGCTTTTAATAACATTTATTTTTTGACACAACCAAGACATTTTTAACTATCACTTTCACTATTCACTGTACACACACTACCAGCTCCGCAGTAATTCTGGCGTTCAAGCCCACTAGGGTGGCACTCGGCGTCTCCTGGTGGGGCCCTATGATAAAGCATGTCACCAACTAGGTTGGTGAGTAATGGGCTTTATTAAGAGCCTAGTTGGATTCCACTGTTGTGCTCCACTTACAAACATAAGGCACAATCTTTCGTTGTTATGCTTATTCAATATGTAACATGTAATTTCAAACCAGAACTGCAGATTCGGACCGCTGCCCCATTTGTATGTACCAGCCTTGTTTTTTATTTTAAAAGGGGCAAACATGTATGATAGGGTCTCATGGTGGAGGTCAGTTTACTTATATTTTTCAATATGTGAATTATAAGTAAATCCCCTCCCGGCGCTTTAGACCCTAGCCCTTGTGTTTCTGTTCGAGGCTTGTGTACATAGGAGCCGAAACATAGTGTTAACAGCGCCTATGGAGGTTGGTGTACATATGTAACATAATTAAATTATCAGTTAGATCCCAGATGTGAGCTGTTGTATCAGAACCACGTGTGGTTCTGTTCGACGCCTTTGTTTACTAGTGCCCAGAAAACCTGTCGTTAAATAACGCCTTGTGGAAGCTGATCAGTCTATTTGATCGAATATTGAAATTATAATTTAAAAACGGTGGCAATCTGCGAAGGCCGCAAGTAAAAGTGGAGATCTGCCAAGGCACAGTAAGCCACACTGTCACAAGTGGGAGCATCTCTACATTGTTGCAAGTTTACAGCGTTGCGATGTGTTCCTTTGTGGACTGACTGCCCATCTATAACGTGTGCTTTTAAAGGAAAGAAGCAGTTGCTTCGAAGGAGTCAAAAGCGCTACATAAATGGAACTGCAATTCCTGCGCGGCCATTATATGTAGACTTGTAGTGTAAGGAGAGAGGCGTGACGCGGCCGCTTTGATCTCATGGTTTCAAGGGGGCGGGGCTGCCGGACTCTTGGCTCAGTGGTACTTTGACCAGAATTTTATCGAAACAGTTCCAACATTCTATGCGTAAATTCGAAACGAATACGTCTCTTTTTAAAAGGGTGGAAGGGAGTTCTGGCCATTTTTAGACATCCAAAGTTTGGCAGTTAGGGGAATCTGATGCGCAAGTCTTTTATTTTCTTCCTATTGCTAGTAGTACTAATTTATTACTAAAGTTCAGAGAGTACTTAAATGTAGTGCACAGCGCGTCCACCTGTTTTTTTAGGTTGACCGGTCTATTGGGACTTTACTCGAAGTTTGATTACTGCTCTACGTCAGAGTACATCTCTATGAAAAGTTCCCCTGCTGCCTCTCCTCACACTTTAAAAAATTATTTTTACCTTGAGCTCGAGGCGCGCGCTCTTGATTAAGAAGGCCCAGGACGTAGTGTAAATTGGATATACTCGAACTTTTCATAGAGATGTACTCTGACGTAGAGCAGTAATCAAACTTCGAGTAAAGTCCCAGGCGCCTGTTTCCCTTGTGGGAGCCAGCAGGAACCATCTGTCGAAGCTCGCTCGTGCAAGGGAGTCGCCAAACTTGCACACATTGCCCTTACAGGTAATGCAAAGCGGGCACGTTTTTAGCTGACAAGGCAAATCGATGGCTAAAGGCTGAGCAAGCGAGACCTAAAAAGGAAGAAACAGAGGCTAAGGGGAGACCTAGTGTCATATACATGCTTAAGATCATGCACTGGGTGTGACCAACAAGCCGCTCGCGGGTCCACCATGTCCTCTTGTACATCCCTTCATCGTAGCAGGAGTGCTGCACAGCATCACCCTTGAGAGGCTGGGGCAGATGGCTGATAGCCATCCTGGTCAGTGCACCCCGATCAAACTGGTCTGCCACCGACAGAGAGGAATCTTTTTGGGGAAAAAATGGATAGAAAGGGCTTTATATGTCTTTGGGATGAGGCGTATTGGTTTTAAATCCCAGTAATTAGATATTAGATCCTGACAATATGTGACATCGCTCAGCCAAGTCGTGAAGGTGGGCGCCAGTTTCCGTCCCCAGTGTTTGGCCACCCTTCATTTGGCTAATACTAACAGCATGGCAGTGAGTCAGTGGTGGGGAGCAGGGTGTCCGAGATGTACCCTAGGAACCCCACCAGGGGAGTGCAGGGAGGTGTGTACCAAGTGATAGTGTGTATGTACGGTCATGCATACTTCCTCCTAGAACGACGCCGCTCTCTAACATTGCCATGCCGGATGGATGTAGAAAGCCTGAGGTGTACCACAGCAGAGGCAGCGGGGGTCGGAGTCTAGACCCATTGTAAAGAGATGGAGCGGGGTGCAGTATAAACGGTGGAGACATGTGAAGTGTATTAAATGTAATTTGTAGTTTGGTGAGAAAGATGCCAGCTGACCGCAGCAGAGCACCCATTACTTATCCGTTAGAGGGGGGTCTATGTCCTCATCCCACCCCCAGAGTGCAGTTGGAGGGGTGATCAGGGAGGTAGTTTACTTACAGTTATGCAGGCGCGTAATTAGTTTGCGCTGGGATGGGGAAGCGTGGACAAGTTGGATGGCAGGGAAGATGTCATGAAGTGCACGGCAAATACCCTGAGTTGATAAAAAACAAGAGTGTATAGGGGGTGTAGGGTTGGGTTAAAACGTGGCCTCAATCGTGGAATAAAATGATCCTCGGGGTACAGTTCTGAGAATGCCTTGAGCTGTTGCCCGCATCACAGGGCCCATCCTAGAGAGGCGGTGTCTGGAGGCTGTAAGCAAGGGGAATGGATGAGGTGTTCATGCACGCCAGATCAGCTCTCTTGCGCAATTCTTCCCTCAGTGTTTTATAAGGTGCAAAGAGCGCCATTGTCAATAGCCACGGGGTTGCGCGATCTAACTCTGTGGACGTGTGGGCTGGGTTGGAATGGGGTGAAGCCAGTAGTGGAGAATTGAGCTTGGGCACCCGAGCCTATAGCTTCATGTCAGGCACTCCCAGTCCACCCTTTGCAAGTGGCAGAGTGAGGAGGTCCCATGACACACGCTGTTGTTTATTCGCCCATATCAAGGACCTCAGGTTGGATTTTACACACTTAAATAACTGGACTGTCAGTGGAATGGGAATGTTAAGGAACAGGTATAGGAATTTTGAATGACTATCATCTTCGCTGTTGCTATGCATCCCTTTAGAGACAGTGGCAGTTTAGACCAAATAGGAATTCTATCTTCCAGCCAGTCGACTGCTCGCCCGTAATTACCTCAACATAATTCTTCAGGATCTCGGCTTAGCCAGATGCCTCGGTACCAAACTGGTTCTGACGCCCATTTGAGGGGGTATTCCATTTGAAATGGCAGCATCCCATCCATGAGGGGAATTAAAATTGATCTGATTCAGTTGATTTGTATTCCTGCGTACCCGTCAAAACTCACCACCTCGCACATCAAGAGGGCCAAGTTCTCCTGCGGGTCTTTGGCGTATAAAGTAATGTAATCTTTGTATAGAAATCACCAGTCCTCTGGTGGTGAAGCCGATGCCCCTGTTCATATGGCATTGTCTGAGCCTTGCTACTAGTGGTTCCATCGCTATCGAAAAAAGGAGCAGCGGCAGCAGGCGTCCTTGTCGCCTGCCATGAGTGATCAGGAAGGGATTGGATAGTATTTCGTCCAACAGAACCAGAGCAGGGGGCTGGATTTAAAGGAGCTGTATCTGCCTGATAAATTGTGGGCTTTAGCTGAGCTGTGCTAGCAGGGGAAGGAGGTATGCCCATTCCTGGGAATCAAAAGCCTTAGTGGCTTTAAAAGGGCAGCAGTAGTGAAGATCTGGGGGTTTAGGTGATGCAGGAGCGGGAGGACGGTGCTCAGGTTGTGTGACATGGAGCGTCCTGGGATGATCGGGTCAAACTATAGCTGGCAGCAGCGGCAGCAAGCCATTTGAGAGGATCTTGGCATAGATTGTGTTATCTACGTTGATTAAGGAAAGGGGCCTTTACGAGTCGCATTGGTTTGCCAACTTGTTCAGTTTAGAGAGTGTTAATATTACTGCCTCTCTCAGCGAACACAGCAATGTCTCTACGTCTAAAGAGTCCTTAAACATGGCCAGAAGTTGTGGGGCCGGCAGGGAGGTGAACTCCTTGTAAAAGACAGTGGTCGGACCATCGAGCCTGGGTGCCTTGTCACTGGTTAGGCTCATGATAACCTGTTCCATGTCCTCTGTAGTAATTGCTGAATTCTAAGTAGGCTTGGTGAGCACGATCAACCCATAGCAGTTGCATTGTGTCATCTGGCCCCATAACAGGGGCTTGCTTGCTATAAGGAGGAATAATAGGAGGGCAATACCCGTATTAGGTCCAAAAGGAAGGAGGCGGGATTAGACTTTCCATCAAGTAGTTTCCCCATATATGTTGAAGTTTGCGGTCTGCACAGCATGCCTGCAAGTGATTTGTCCAGGTTGTCACCATCCCAGAATTGCCGAGATTGGGCGTTCCAGTGTAAGTAGTGGGTTTCCCAAACAGCTTCTTAATGGAACTCATAACCATTCCTGAATGTGGGCCAGTATGGTGGCATCTTTGGAATTAAAATATTCCCTGGCCTGAATGTCGCCCTTGAGTCGACAGAGACAGCCTCAAAAGGCCTTCAGAGGTCGAGATTGCTTAGAAATACATGTTCCCCAAATGACCACCTTGAGGGCGTCCCATAGCGTCGAAGGTGATTTAAGGGAGCCCCACGTTATTGGCAAAGAAGACCACTATGTCTCTGAGAACCTCCTCCTTGAATGCCACATCACACAGCACATCCGGTGGTAGACACCAGGTGAATGCACAAGGCATCACCTGGGGGGACGGTAATTCCAAAAGCACTGAGGCATGGTCAGATAGAGTGAAGGGAGAGGGGCCACCTTGGTAGTCCACGTCTGGACATCTCTAGAAATTAGCGAGGAATCTATCCTAGACGAACCACTAAGGTACACTGATATGCATGTACCCTCCAAGGTGCTTGCGTGAGCGTGTCTCCAGTGTGTAAGTAGTTATTGTGTATTATTGTATTAAGTGTCCGTGATGCATTATGGTGCAGGTGCCTAGAGCGGTCTAGCCGGTCATCAAGAGCTACATTGAAATCTCTGCCCCAGATTAGTGCTCGAGGGCCAAGATTCAAAATTAATCTCAAAATCCCAGAGAAAAACCTGTGATCGTCCGCATTCGGTCAGTAGATGGCAGCTAGATCACAGGTTGCCTATGCAATAATCCAGCTAAAATGAGATAGCACCCGTCGCTATCTATGGGGGATTGTGACAGCTGCCATCGTCCGAAACCCCTTACACAGCATAATGGTGAGGCCTCTAGCACAGTTGACATAAAGAGAAGTGTGTCTTTCCCCACACCAACGGGAGTGCAGCCCCAGGGTAGTCGAGCTCCGTAGATGGGTCTCCTGCAAGAAGTAGATGTCAGCTCTGTGCCTAATGAGGTAAGCGTGGACCAGACGTGTCTTTCTGCAGTCATTAAGGCCGTGTATATTGCACGTGATGCAGGTGGTGGTGGTCATGGTACTTGTGGAAGGTGAATGAAGTTTTAGGATAGCCCCTGTGATGCACCATGGATAATGCGAATGGCATAGGTATGTGCAGTGCGCTGAAGGATCCTCATAAGGAAAAAAAAACATGGCAAATGCAAACATTCAAAACAAACAACCCCATCCATCCCCCAATCCACACCAACCCAGAAACCTGGTTTAGAAAACCCATCCCACCCCCCCTCACCAACATTTTCCCTGCAACTTAATGACTTGAATGGAAATCTTCCCTGGTAGCAGAGAGTGTCTGGGCGAACAACTATTATGAGCACGGTTGCGTGGCCTAGCAGGGGGTAACACGAGGGGCAACCAGTGCAAGTGAATTGCAAGTGACTCCCACTGGAAAAGTCTGTAAAAAACAGGGGTAAAGGCACACCCAGGCGGGGCCGCCTGACTGGTAATAAGCACACATGAAAGAGGAACAGTAGTTAAGGAGAGGCAGCAAGTATGGATGCTCGGATTAAACAGGGCAGAAAGTGGGGTGTTATTTATTTATTTATTTTATTTATTTTTAATGATATTGTTATCGATCATTGTCACTCAGTGGGTCCTTGTAAGCCACTCATGGTGAGTCCTGAGGCGAGTCCCTTGGTGGCGTGCTTAGCAAATTTACTGGGCGGATTTAGCATCTGTGAAAAAAGCAGTTTGCCATCCAAAGTGATATGCAATTTGGCCGGGTACATTAATGCATAGGGGATTGCAGAGTTCTGGAGAATGTGTTTGGTGGGCATGAACTCACGGTGGGCAGCTTGTACTGATACTGTGATATCAGGGTATAATTAAAGGCTATTTTATTGATGCTGTATGGAGCCAGCCATGCTCGCGTGCGAGCTGCAGGACCACTTCTCGGTCTCTGTAGACACGCAACTATGGGGTTAGCATGCTCCACTATGAATACCATGGACAAGACTGCCCCAAACAGTTTGTGCAGCATAGTCTCATCAAAGTTCTCCATTTTGTTGATTGCACTGGACTCTGGGATACTCATGATCTGCAGGTTGTTGCACCGGGAGCATGCTTCATGGTCTTCGCTTTTGGCCATTATCAGTTTAAGTGCCCTGTCCATCCTTGATTAATAGTTGCTCTTTGAAATCTGCTTGTGCATCGTCAAACGCCTGGGACACAATTTTCCAGATGATCCAACCTAGCTTCAAGCTTGTCCTCACGTTGTTTGACATGATCTAGGCAGCTGGCGAGGATGTCTAGCTTAGCATCAGTAAACTTCAGGCTTGACTTTACATCCACTAGGAGCTCTTTCATATCCATGTCTTGGTGACTGTCCTGCTCCGATCACTCCGGGGAGACATCAGATTGCGTCTTGTGTCCGGGTGAAGTGCCTCCTCCCGAATGGGAGCTTTGATTATTTTGGATCGTGTTTGCCCATGATCGGTGATGCGGCAATCACAGAAGGTGCGCCCCTCGGGTCGCAGGACAGTAGGAAATACCGGCCAGGGGTAAGCTGCCAAAAGGAACAGGACAGACCAGGTGGTTCAGGAGCTGGAGGTCGAGGGGACTATGGTCTGTGATAGGCACTGTAGTGTCCTTCAGGCCCCGCCTCGCCCTGGCACCCCCTTCTAACCAGGGAGCAGCCCCGCCGTGTAACCCAAGGGGCCAGGCAACTCTCAGCCAGAACAACGAAGAAGCCTAAGTGTCTGGATCCCAGGCATGTAGCGTCGTAACATGCATGCTGACAATGGCATGAGCAGTCGCACTCACCGCTGTCCCAGGCTCAATACTTCAACTTGTGCCTCTAGTCGCATGCAGGAGTCCAGCGATCTCCCACACTAGACTTAGGCTGTCTTGCTCACATGTGCCCCCAGTGTTGTTGTTTCGGTTGGAGAGCTGGATGAAGGAGCATAAGATACTCAGTCCCCTACAGGCAGGGTGCAGAGAAAAAATGTCCACACTGGATCAGATCCTCAGGCTACAGGTACTACATGAAGATCGTGTCTGTGGAGGGTGGCTGCCTCTACCTAGTATTTGTAGACCTGAAATCAGCGTTTGATCTAGTCCCAAGAGACAAGCTGTGGGTGGTATACCTGTGCCAAATCATGAGGTGGTTACACAAAGGCAGTTATGCCCAAATTTGGTATGGTAAGGAAGGAAAACTCACAAACCCCATCCCTGTAGGCAGCGGTGTCCGTCTGGATGTGTTCTCCCTCCGACCCTATTCAGTCTGTTTATAAATGGGTTAGTTGATTGTTTTACTCACAGAGAAAGACCTGGATGTCCCTAAGCTGGCAACACGCAAAATTTCAGGTATGATGTTTGCTGATGATACTTTATTGCTATCAAAATCTCCCATGGGGATACAGAGAGTACTTAACAGATTTGAGGCCTTTTGTAAAGAAAGAGGGCTTGAGATTAACCTTCAAAAAACTAAATTCATGGTGCTTAACTCAACCAAAAGTACCCGATCTAATCCATCACTTAATGGTAAATCCCTAGAGAGAGTATCCGCTTTTGATTATCTCGGCATAACCATCACCGAACCAGTTGATTGGTGCTCAAATCAAAAAATCAACCTGAAATTAGCACAAACAGCATGGGGCCTTGGTAAGTTCCTTCAAAAATCCAGGCACAAACCTGTGAGCCCAGCAATAGAAATATACAATGTTCAAGCCAGGGGAACAGCATTGTACAGTGCAGAGATGTGGGTCCATCGTTGTCCTGACAGTCTTACGAAGATAGAGAACACCTTTCTCAGGCAACTGTTTGGTCTCCCCTGGAGCTCCCCACTCGTGCTGTTCCACCTGGACCTAGGGGTAAGGGTCATTGCTGAAGAAGTTAACCTCAGACCTATTTCATTTTGGCAGCATCTATGGGCTTCCCCAGAACTTGCAGAATATAGGGACGAATTTAGAGAGGTGATGAGCTTACCAGGGATGAGGAGATTACCCTGGCTCCCTCACGTTTGACACACCTTAGTGAATATGGGACGGGGTAATCTCTGGGACAACCCAGAAGAGGAATGTGTCATAGTGTCTAGGAAAGAGCTAAAGGACTGTTACCGGGAGCAAAAACTGACCCAACTCCAGAGCCACTCCTTAGTAGGCAAAGCTTCCTGGCACCTGCCGGCTTGATGTCGTTCAGTGCCGGCTCTAAGCTATACCGGTCCTTAATTTCTAAAAAAGCTGCAGTTAATTTGCCTACTAAGGAGATTATCATGTGTTTTTTTGTTTCCCTGGATTCCTCAAAGCAAGAAAGCGGTGGCTGGTCCAGATATGCAGAAACTTGTTAACCAGGCGCTGTTCTGAGGCCTAAATGACACTAGCCTACCCATAGTTTATTCTGTAGCAGGTTTTCTATTCTCTATGTGGTGCACTCGTAGAGTGTTTTTAAATCCAATTTAACTTAAACATAAAAAATAAAATGATTGATGATCAAACCCCTGCACACCTCCTGTTTAGTGATGGTATCCCAAAGGAATCAATTGATCAATCTGGAGCTATTGTAATGGTGTAATTTATCTATAATAGGAATTTGCCCTTATACTGGACTGATGCTTTTGAGAATGGAACGTTTTTACTGGAGTAGTCAAGCTTTGATTTGTTAAATCTTGCCTGGTGAACAGTTTGTATATTTGGCACAAGCACTTTATAATGGTCATTACTATTTCCTATCTCTGATTGTCACAGTGACTCACACAAAGTGAACCCGTGACCATCCAAATGCTACCATAGATTGTACTGTGTTTTATGCTGTTTTAGGTCATAACTGGCTATGTCTTTATTCAATTCCAAAATTGTATGTACTTGGCTATATTTATTTTAAAGTACATGAACTGTAGGCTATTTTATCTCTGCTTGTATGGTCAAACTGGCCAAAATAAAGTTATTATTGGATTGGATAAGCCTGACCGCTCTGCGGACAGGTTATCTTCATTCTGTAACTTACTTGCCCGGACTAGAGTAGTGGATTCTACCTGGCTTAGGTGCATAACCGTAGCCAACCAGAAACCCCATTTCTAACAACTTTCTAAGCAATCTCCTTGAGATTGGGCAAACCCCCCAGCATTTTAATTATCTGGCACATTTACTATTTCACCTTATTCCGACCGTTTTGCACAGTTTCATTGTTGATCCCAGAGATGCAGAGCTCCTTCTGGTGAAGACTTTGGTAAGTTTTAGTTATTAGAATGAGGGTGTTTTCTTCCTGAGCAAGGATCTGGCCCCCCTTTCCTCAGTGTACAATCGGGATTTCTACAGTTGATCTCTATGCCGCAGGTCTGTTTTATCAGTTTCAGTTCCTCTCAATCCACTTCCGCTGGGATTCTGTCACACGGCTTCCTTATTAAACTGTTTTAATCCAAAATTGAAGTTGATTTCTGATATATCTCTGATCTGGGATCTTTTCTTTATTTTGTTATACTTTATTCTTCTATAGGTTCATCTGTTGGTTTAATTATTGGAATCATATCTGTTATTTAGCATTTCCTAGGGGCTCTATTGCTTTCTATGGTTTGATTACACCAAGTGGGTGACTTTACTGATGTTATCTTAGCAGCTGTTTCAATTTCGGCCAAACTGTGTATTATGTATTATATAGACTGCATTATCTAACCGTGAAGAGGCTGTCCCTGGACTTCATTTTGAACACCTCTTCACATTCACCTTTTCTTACATTAATGTTCTTTTAATTTTAACTTCACCCATCAATCTTACTCTCAATTATATTCACTGCTTTCTTTTTTTACTATCCTTGATCTAGGGATCCATAATGACCTCTAGCCATTCCCGCCCCCTTGGGGTTACTGTCCCCTCAGAAACCTAAATCAAGAACACTCTTTGGAAATGTTGCTGAGGTTTCTGCCTTCTCAATGCTCTCAGTTCCACGAATGCCGGGTCTGGTGGCTCAGTGGACTAATGCATCCACTGTAGGGACCTGTGTTCGACCTCATGGTCACAGGTTCAAATCCCTGTGGGTCCACTCAGCCTTTCATCCACCTGAGGTCGATAAAATGAGTAGCCTTGAGCTGGGTAACAATATACATCTGTTATTTAGCGCCTTCAGCCTTTCGGGTGATACGTGCCCTATACAAAAGTACATGTTATGTTATGGTGTTGGTTTATGCTTTACCTCTTACTTTGTAACTTTCTTCATTGATTCAAGGGTGCATAAGTGCAGCCAAATCTCAATGCAGTCTGGGAGCTCTATCCAAGTGAACCTTCTCAGAATTTGTCATGTGTTCGAAATGTTTCTGGTCACTGCAGCTTACAAAGATACATAAACAGAATCACCACAAGTCTGATCAGAGGGTTAGCTAGCCTAGAGTCACAGCAGGATTCAAATTTTACATTTTTCAATCCTCAACACGATGATCAATAAGGGGCGGATTGTGCTCAGCCTCTCTGTCCTCTGCTCACCACTGGTTGTCACTGTACACACACTTACAACTCTGCACTCGGACTGGCACTTTAATCGATTTACCAACGTTTTGCGATGTAGATTACACTTCAGGTAAAGCACCGACAGCTGTGTTAGGACCCGCTTTAGCCTTCGCCTTTGACATTTCAGGCTTAACCATTCAATCTTAAACCGGAATCACACCCCCTGTCCTTGATAGTGCTGTTCTGGCCTATTTTACCAACTTCCAGCTGTGGCCTTCCAGCTGCCAGCTGCACCAAGACTGCCAGACACCCACAGACCACCCCAGTGAGCTCCAGCCAGACCTGCACGTCCCAGCCCATGCTCAGCGCTGTACAGACCTCCCCACTGCACACACCCACACTCCTCTCCCAAGACTCCACATACCACCCCAGTGAGATCTAGCCAGCCAAGCACCTCCTCACCCAGGCTCGGTGCTGAACCGTCCACCCCACTGCACTCACCCACACTCTCCCCAGACACCCAGAGACCACCCCAGTGAGCTCCAGCCAGCTCTGCACCTCCTCGCCCATGCTCAGCGCTGTACAGACCTCCCCACTGCACACACCCACACTCCTCTCCCAAGACACCCACATACCACCCCAGTGAGATCTAGCCAGCCAAGCACCTCCTCACCCAGGCTCGGTGCTGAACCGTCCACCCCACTGCACTCACCCACACTCTCCCCAGACACCCAGAGACCACCCCAGTGAGCTCCAGCCAGCTCTGCACCTCCTAGACCAGGCTCGGTGCTGTACAGACCACCCCACTGCACACACCCACACTCTCCACAGACACCCACAGACCACCCCAGTGACCTCCAGCCAGCTCTGCACCTCCTAGACCAGGCTTGGTGCTGTACAGACCACCCCACTGCACACACCCACACTCTCCACAGACACCCACAGACCACCCCAGTGACCTCCAGCCAGCCCTGCACCTCCCAGCCCAGGCTCAGCGCTGTACAGACCTCCCCACTGCACACACCCACACTCTCCCCAGACACCCACAGACCACCCCAGTGAGCTCCAGCCAGCCCATCACTGCATCGCCCAGGCTCAGTGCTGTACAGACCTCCCCACTGCACTCACCCACACTCTCCCCAGACACCCACAGACCACCCCAGTGAGCTCCAGCCAGCTCTGCACCTCCTCGCCCAGGCTCAGCGCTGTACAGACCACCCCACTGCACACACCCACACTCCTCTCCCCAAACACCCACAGACCACTCCAGTGAGCTCCAGCCAGCTCTGCACCTCCTAGACCAGGCTCGGTGCTGTACAGACCACCCCACTGCATACACCAACACTCCTCTCCCCAGACACCCACAGACCACCCCAGTGAGCTCCAGCCAGCTCTGCACCTCCTAGACTAGGCTCGGTGTTGTACAGACCTCCCCACTGCACACACCCACACTCTCCTCAGACACCCACAGACCACCCCAGTGAGCTCCAGCCAGCTCTGCACCTCCTAGACCAGGCTTGGTGTTGTACAGACCTCCCCACTGCACACACCCACACACTCCTCAGACACCCGCAGACCACCCCAGGGACCTCCAGCATATGTTGGAGCAGGGTGGGACCCCTAAACTGGGCTGAAATCCTTGGGTATAACACAGGCGCCCTGGCTGCTTCTGGGGTCTAACTGAGACCCTGGAACACTCAAGAGATCACTGTAGCGCTCCATATCTAGTAGACCCTCATTGCGTCCCGTGGCCCCCAAAGTCCTCTGAGGCTCCCCAGGACCTGTTGACCCGGTGTGAGACCCCAGCGAGGGAACCACTGAGCGCTGCAGTGGGACAGCTGAGAAAACTGGGGGCGGGGGCTAGAGCTGGGGCCCGCGACATCCGAACAGGGGTGGGGCAATAGGGCGGAGTATAGACTCAGTACAAGTAGCAATAGATGTTCCTGAACTAAGCAGAAAGGAATAAAGTGTTTTAACAACACACAATCGTAGTGCAACTTAAATCATAAACAAATGAGTCACCCATAATCTATACATTCAACAACAACATGTCTCAGGATTTTCACAGAAATTTTGGAAACAAATATATGCATTTTATATATCTCCAGATTACATAGAAATTGTCTGTAGCACTACAGGACAACTCTGTAACACCAGCATATACAAAGATATCTATTTATTTATTTATTTATTTACGAGCTTATATAGCGCTGGAATCGACTCCAGCTGGAGTATCTCTGCGCTTTCAGCCAGTTACCAAATACAGATGAGAAGTACAGATGTGGATTCGATCTCATTTTTAAATAGAACAGTTTTAAGGAGTTTTTTAAATTGTAAATGAGAGGTACAGAGTCTGAGAGTTAGGGGAAGTCGATTCCATAGATTACAGGTGAATAATGTGCAATAAGAAAGAGAGAGAGAGAGCGGAAAAAGATTGTTTATTTAGACCATCATCTATAAAACCATGTAAATCATTTCATAAAAGAGTACATTACATAAAAACAATATAAAGGCATACAGTACAGTTAACTAAGTACTTCCTTAGGAACTTGCCCAGTGCACACGTTACATCAAAAAATGCTTCACTTCTGTGCCATGTTTCACATATTTAAAAAAAAAATCTTATTGATAAAAAATACAATCAAACAGTAGATGAACATTAAAATGTTCTTTGGGTAAGCCTCCTGAACACCGATAATGTTTATTCCAAGAGTCATGCAATTCATTCAGCACCATATACAAAAGTCTAAAAGCTGTAAGAAATGTGAATACAACATACGCGTTATTGGATTGGGTCATTCTATTAAGCGTGGGTAAACTGAATTAGCCTGCCATGACTCAATTAAACAGCGGGTGAATTTGAGGTAAAATAACATAGATGAGCTGGCCTCAACTTCCTCAAACACATTTCATTTAATTCTTTTTTTAACAGAACAAGGACTCTTCCACCTTACAATCCCCAATATTCAAGACATCAGCGAGGCCCAACAATCGGGCTCTTGACTCTTTTGCCCATTGCAACTCTCTAGTGCAGATTTCAGAACCCCACAAAGTGGAGATTTTTGAATCAGGAGCCCATAGTGGTTTATACCAGAAATGCCAGGTTAATTTATGTGCCAGAAAATGCCAGGAATGTTGATTAGATTCCATTGTTACTGCCTGAACCTATTACCCTTGAGGAAGACCAAGCATTGTTTTCGAACATTTCTCTTTTCCTGTTATAGCTTGCATTCAGACACACAGGTTCCACCCCATATAGACATTGTGGGAGCACCATTACCCTGTAAGCTGTATATAGTGGGGACAGGGAAGGCTCACAGAACTCTATGAATCTTCCTTAGGGTCTCTACTGTTGACAGAGTTCGAGATTCTATTGCATCCAGATGCGGATCCCAGGTTAAATTTCTGGTAAATGTCATGCCGAAGTACTTATATGAAGTAACAACTTCCACAACTTTATCACCTAAAGCCCAGGTGAAGGGCTTGGTCTTCCTTATCACTGGCGGCTGGTGACTTTTGGGAAACAACCTTTACAACGCAGTCATTACATCGCACTGCATTTACAACGCAGTCATTTAATCGCACTGCATTTACAATGCAGTCATTACATCGCACTGCATTTACAACGCAGTCATTACATCGCACTGCGTTTACAACACAGAATTTACAGCACAACATCCTTTACAACGCATGTCACTACAACGCAGGCATTTCATCATTACAACACATAGTGCCCCTACACTATCCAACACTTACCCTACTGTTGCACCCACTGGACTTAGAATAGTAATCTTTACCCCTACACTATCCAACACTCACCTTTAATGCAATGTAATGATTATAATCCTAAACCTCCAAATATAATGGGTTATACTGCAACGCCCGGTCACCCCCTAAACATGCCCTAGAAATATGGACTTTGCTCGAGTCTGAGAAGCCAGACATCTTTTTCATAACTGAGACCTGGTCCAAGAGTCATCAACAATTGATATCTCCTTAGCCTTTCCACCAGAATACCAATTGCATAGAGTAGACAGACAGGACAAAAGAGGCGGAGGACTAGCCATCGCTTTTAAAACAAATTACAAACTTATCATAATCGATTCCCTCAGCACAGACTGGGTAGAAATCTGTATATTTATATTAGATAACCTACTGAAGGATTCCTGGAAAGGGGCCTTGCTTTACCGGCCTCCGGGCTGCAAGGCACAATTCAGCAGTCGCCTTATGGAGGTAATTGCCCCCCATGTGCTAACAAGCGATCATTTTCTTTTGTTGGGTGATTTTAACTATCATATTGATGTTTCCACCGATCCACATACAAGCGATCTTATTTCCAGCCTCAGTACTCTAAGGCTCACACAAACAGTAAACGGCCCCACACATATAACTGGACATGCGCTAGACCTCTTATTTAAAACTCTGACAAAATAACGGCTGATCCACCCATGCCTGTCCTGTGGACTGACCATCACTTCCTCAAATTTAAAATCTCAACCCAATCTACATGCCTTACTAATTCAACGCAGAACAAACATGGCGTAGACAATGGAAAAACATTGACCCGGTATCCTTTTCTGCACATTTTATCTCTCCTATGATGTCTAATATTAACTCCCCCAATGATACAGCCATTTCATTAGATGCTGCAATATGTCAGGCATTAGACAAATTCCTCACCATGGTTCACCTCGGCCCTAAAAACGGACAAAATAGCTGCCAGAAAGGCTGAACTCAAATGGAGACATTAAAAAAGCTTTACAGATCGTAATGACTACAAGCTCTTGCACAGACAGGACTTAGCCCATATTATATCAGCAACAAAAAAAATATCTAGGGGAAAGAATAAACAAAGCCTCTAACTCCCAGAAAAAAATATTCAAGATTCGAAATGAATTTAATCATCCTCTGATCGCCTCCCAGGAGTGGGTCGATTCCCTATCCACCTTTTTCGTCGAGGAAATCGACAGAATACATAGTCAATTTTCTCACCACTGTGTTCAAGCACATATTGAGAGAACAAAAGTCGTTCTTTGGGAGCCTCTACCCTAAAAAAAATCTCAGAATTTTCTCTGGAAGAAGTCTCTATGACAATTAAAACAGTAAATTTAGGTTCTCCCTCTGATATAGTATCCTCTCAGGTTTTATTAAAAATCAGCTCAGTCATCACCCCACATCTAACAAGGCTTTTCAACCTCTCATTACTACACTCGCAGGTTCCCATAAGATGGAAGGAGGCCATAGTCAGACCCCTCTTAAAGAAACCTAAATCTGACCCTGAACAAGCAAACAACTACCGACCTATATCTCTTTTCCCTCTGCTTGGTAAAATCCAAGAGTCCTTGATGAATGGTCAAGTAATTAAACATTTAGAGAAAATAAAGTGCTAGATCCCTCTCAGTCAGGGTTTTGAGTGTTTCATAGCACTGAAACAGCTCTACGTGCAGTGTTGGATAGCATTAGACTCTCTTTGGACAATTGGAGGTCGGCCATCCTGGTCCTGTTGGATCTGTCGCCCGCCTTCAACACCATCTCCCATTCTATCCTTCTGGATCGGCTGGGAGAGGCTGATGTTGAGGGCCCCACATTAGCCTGGTTTAGGAGCTACCCGAGCGACCGCACCTCTCGAATTCAAATTGGTGCCTTCACCTCTAAAAGCTAACCTATAAATAAAGGCGTCCCCCAGGGATCTATCCTGAGCCCTATGCTCTTTAATTTATATGTATCCCCCTTAGCTAAAATCATCAAGGACTACGGATTCGACACACTATCGTATGCCGATGATACACAGTTATTAATCACCCTTGGCTCTGATGTCGCAAGCACCAACCACAGATTTGGACAATGTATGCCGGACATAAACAACTGGATGTCATTCAACAACCTCCAATATAACGCAAATAAAACGGAAATTGTTCTTTTCGGTGATGCACAGACGTTATGGACTAATGACTGGTGGCCTTCTATTATAGGAACCTATCCCATCCCGAAAGAAACAGTCCGCAATCTTGGAGTAATGATTGACAACCAACTCTCTATGCGTGACCATGTCAACCATACAATACATACCTGCTACAGGATAATGCACGCCCTTCGCACAATTTATAAATGGCTCCCAATGCCTTCCCGGCTGCCATTGGTCCAGTGTCTGATTGTCAGCTGCCTAGATTATGGGAATGCCTTGTTGGCTTTCATAACAGGGAACTCCTTCATAAGCTCCAGGTCCTACAAAATACAGTAGCAAGACTGGTTCTAAATCTTCCAGCATGATCTCCCTCTGCTCCTAATCAAAGAAGGTCACTTTATTGGCTGCTCATCAAGAAACTAATAGATTTAAAAATCTGCTTAGTCATAAAACTCTAAATGGACAGGACCCTCAGTATCTGGCAATAAAACTACAGAAGTACCAGCCTTCTAGGACGCTTGGTTCAGCAAGTAAACACCTACTTAAAGTTCCAAAGATTCGAACAGTCAAACACGGCAGTAAATCCTTTTCTAAATTGGCCCCTAGCCTTTGGAACTCTCTGCCCATAGATCTACGATTTAAGATCGGGTACTCAAAATTTCGCAAATCTCTTAAGACTTGGTGTGAGAAGTTGGCCTGATATGTAGTGTTTCCAATTCTGGAACCACTGGGTATCAGTCCAAACAAACCCCAAAGATGTCTGGTTGTAAGTCAACCTTGTTAGACAAGCTATCCTAGTGGTAGCATGGACTAAGCAGCCTTAAAGGCTTAACTTAAGAGGTCGTGTTAAGCGAGCTGTTTTACCACATACAATCCTGTAATCAAATGAAAGGACACCACACAAGTATATATTATAAAAATATATGTATTTATTTCTAAATTACTCCCCAGTACTCTTTATGAGGAAAGGGGCACAAGCGTTAAATCAAAAAGCACTGTTACACATATAAAGTTGCACAATTATGGATGAGGGCGGGTGGCCACTCAGACCATATATTAAAAAAGTGGTATAAGTAACACTTATCGAACAATGGTTAGGCCTAGGGCCTAGAGATTCGCTGGGAGCAGTCAGGACTAGCAATGATGAAGTCGGGAGTAGCCCACAGGAGACGGGTGCAGCACGGAAAGTGCGGTGCGCACCAATGCACTGTCAATGGTGCGTAAAAGTCAGTTAAAGTGAATTAAAAGATACTTCCGCTGAACCTAGGAACACAAAACTTTAGACACAGACCCTAGAGGTGTGTACCAGTGTATAGACACCGGCGTTGCAATGTTACCTCACCCACAGGCCGTGGGTGCACAGGGTCGAAGTGGCGTCGGGTTCTGTCACGCAGGTTCTTGGTGCTTGAAGCTGTTGCAGCTGCAGGCGCTGTGAAGCAGAAGTGTCCGGTGCGATCCAAGGGTGGATCGAAGTAGAAAAGTACCTGAAAGCAGAGGGGACAGAGTCTGGGTCACTCAGCAGTGACCAGGGTGGAACCAGGACGGAACCAGGCAATGTCGGGCGCAATCAGGCGGTTGTCGATAGGCTTCTCTCCGCTGTCACGTGGGCTCTGGGGCATCTGCGACGTCCAGGAGCAGGTCACGATCTGTCCCACGTAGGCTCTCGCCGTCAGCACCGTCGGCTTCAAGATTGCAGCAAACAGCACTTGGCAAAAGCAATCCACGCGGAACCGGGAGATTGCTTATCACTCGGAACAGGAGGGTCAGAGTGGGGGCTCCTTTTCACAGGAGCTGGTGCAGATCTGGAGCAACCAGAAAAGCGAGTCGTATTTCAAGTTTCGTCGGCACAGGGGCCACAAGCCAGCTGGCAAGTGACCGGGCCAACGCGTCGAGCGCACACAAGCAGAAGGGCCCCACGCAGCACTTGTCGAGTGTGGAGGGGTGAGCTTTGGTGCAAGTGGAGCTCGGGGCTGGGGCTTCTCAAACCCCGGTGCACAGCTTCGAGGATCACTCGTGGGCTGCACGGTCAGCGTCTCGTGGCCTTTTCAAGATGGCGTGCCCCACGCTTCCGGTCGCCTCCACGGGTCTCAGCTCTGCAGGGACTGTGGATCGGGCAGGTAGAAGGCAGGCAAGCTTGATCTCGTCGATCTCTGTCGCTCGAGTTCCGGCGGGAACTGCAACAAAGCAAGGGTCGAGGGCTGGATGGTGCCTGTTTGCACAGGGTGGTCACTCCTTGACCACAAGGGAGATTCTTCAGTCTTCTCACGTCGTGTAGAAAGTCGAAGGGTCCAGAATTCGTTTCTTATGTTTCTTCAGGATGATCTGAGTTCCATTGGGACTGCTCCCCCTCTTATTCGAATCTGGGGGGTTGGACATCCTGCTAGGTCCCCTCCTATGGGTGGGACCCAGGAAGGGGGTGGTTACACCCCTCTCCTTTGATCCTGGCCGCGCTGGGACAGGGGCTGGAAGGCCCCAGAACCGGTTTGGCCGGATTATGCAAGGGGCAGCCTTGTGCTCCCCATGCAGTGTCTGGTTTCATTGAAACCTCCCTACTCCAATCCACTATCTCCTGTCTGGGGTGGTTTGACACCGCCCTGTGACAGGAAACTCTTTGTCCAGGCCTCCTCTGCCGGGTTTCAGTCAGCAGCAGGAGGCCAGACCCGTGTCTGTGGCAGGGGCATCCATTTTGTGGATCTGAGGCTCATTTTAAATCAACCGCGTTTCAGTAAAGTAACATGTCTTCTCCCTCTAGAAGGGTGGAATGCTACCCCCGTCGCCAGAACTGGCGAGGGGGTAGTATTCCAATTCGTATGACACCTTACACGACATGTTTTGATAAAGCCAAACCAAAGTTGCTATATAACCGCGAGGATTATAAGGCGCTTAAGAGTATATGGTATGGCATTATCCCGGATCAGCTTAGGGAGTTGTTCTCGACAGCTGCAGACAGGCTCAGCTCATGCCAGAGCACCATCTCACATAAAACCACGCACTCTGCCTCCAGGATTGATGAGGCCTTCCATAGGAGTGGCTTACAGGCTATATATGTGTCCAGATATAGGTTTAGATATAGGTATACTATATCTAAGCAAGGGGTGATTACACCCACTTGCCCCAGCTGAGTGATCAGCCAGTTGTGTCAATTTAAGAACCAGCCAGGGGTGGCAAAAGCTATGCTTCAGCCCCTGGTAGGCCTTGGTGGCACCTATGCCCTGAGCACCTATAGTGCATGGTACAGGGGCTGACAAGGAGTCCATTTCCAATTGTGGTATGTACCTATAGCACATGTATTATAAATTTAGAGAGAGAACAGCAGGCTGGGGGTCTGATTAGCAGGCCCACAGCCTCAGTAAGTCGAAAACCAGTGAAGCAAAAAGCAAAAATTGGGGTGACCATAGGATAGCAGACCCTACTCTCCTACATAACCCCCCCCCAAACGCAGGGACATTAAACTTAACCTTGACCAGATAAGTCTTCATGTTCTAAGTGGAAGTACCTGGAGAGACCATCTGCATTACCATGGTCAGTCCCTGGGCGGTGCTCCACTGTAAAGTCCATCCCCTGTAGGGAAATGGACCACCTGAGTAGTTTGGGATTTTCACCCTTCATCTGATTTAGCCACAAGAGGGGCTTATGGTCTGTCTGAATTAGGAAGTGAGTACCAAACAAGTATGGCCTCAACTTCTTCAGGGCCCAAACCACAGCAAAGGCCTCCCTCTCAATAGCTGACCAACGTTTCTCCCTGGGGGTCAGCCTTCTGCTAATAAAAGCAATGGGCTGGTCTTGACCATCTTGATTAAGTTGTGAAAGCACAGCTCCCACCCCCAACTCAGAAGCATCTGTCTGTACAATGAACTGTTTGGAGTAGTCAGGACTCTTCAGGATAGGTGCAGAGCACATGGCCTTCTTCAGGTCATCAAATGCCTTTTGACAGCTAACTGTCCACTGAACCTTTTTGGGCATCTTCTTGGATGTCAAGTCATTCAATGGTGTCACAATGGACCCATAGTTCTTTACAAATTTTCTGTAATACCCAGTCAGGCCCAAGAAGGCTCTGACTTGTGTCTGGGTAGTTGGAGGAGCCCAGTCCTGTATGGTCTGGATCTTGCTCTCCAGTGGTTGAACTTGACCCCCACCTACTAGGTGGCCCAAGTACACAACCTTGCTCTGCCCTATCTGGCACTTAGTAGCCTTGATAGTCAGGCCTGCCTTTTGCAGGGCCTCCAGAACCTTCTTCAGGTGGATCAGGTGATCCTCCCAGGTGGAGCTAAAGACAGCAATATCATCTAGATATGCTGCACAAAAGTCATCCAGCCCAGCAAGGACTTGATTCACCAACCTTTGGAAGGTGGCAGGTGCATTCTTCAAACCAAAGGGCATTACCACAAACTGATAATGTCCACTAGGGGTAGAGAATGCTGTTTTGGCTTTTGACTCTTCAGCTAGTCTGATTTGCCAGTAGCCAGCTGTCAAATCAAATGTGCTCAGAAACTTGGCAGAAGCCAATTTATCAATGAGCTCATCCGCTCTTGGAATGGGATGAGCATCTGTCCTAGTGACAGCATTGAGACCTCTGTAGTCCACACAAAACCTCATTTCTCTCTTCCCATCTTTGGTATGAGGTTTTGGCACAAGGACCACTGGGCTAGCCCATGGGCTCTCTGATGGCTCAATCACTCCAAGCTCCAACATCTTTTGCACCTCAGCCTTTATACAATCCCTGACATGGTCAGGTTGCCTGTAGATCTTATTCTTCACAGGCAGATTGTCACCAGTGTCCACCTCATGGGTGCACCAGTTAGTCTGACTGGGTGTGAGTGAAAACAAATGTCTGTGGGCCTGCAACACCTGTCTGCAGTCCACCTGTTGCTGCTCAGTGAGGCTGCCTGCCAAGGCTACTCCATCAACTGAACCATCATCAGGGTTCTGGGAAAGCAGGTCTGGGAGAGGGTCACTCTCTTCCTCCTGTTCCCCATCTGTGGCCATGAGGAGACTCATGTCCTCCCTGTCAACAAATGCTTTCAAACGATTTACATGGAGCACCCTGTGGGGGCTCCTAGGGGTACCAAAGTCAACCAAGTAGGTGACTTCTCCCTTCTTTTCAATGATAGGGTAGGGTCCAGTCCATTGGTCCTGGAGAGCTGCTGGCCCCACTGGGTCCAACACCCACACCTTCTGCCCTGGCTGGTACTCAACCAGAACAGCCTTTTGGTCATGCCAGGCTTTCTGTAATTCCTGACTGGCCTCAAGGTTTTTGGATGCTCTCTCCATGTATTCAGCCATCCTGGAGCGGAGACCAAGTACATAGTCCACAATGTCTAGTTTAGGCTTTTTGAGAGGTAACTCCCATCCTTCCTTCACCAAACTCAATGGACCTCTTACAGGGTGGCCAAACAAAAGTTCAAAAGGGCTGTAGCCAACCCCCTTCTGTGGGACCTCTCTGTAAGCAAAGAGCAAGCAGGGTAAAAGGATGTCCCATTTCCGCCTAAGCTTCTCTGGTAAACCTTTTATCATTCCCTTTAGGGTCTTGTTGAACCTTTCCACAAGCCCATTGCACTGTGGATGGTAGGGTGTGGTAAACTTATAGTTTACTCCACACTCTTTCCACATTGCTTTTAAGTATCCAGACATAAAGTTAGTACCTCTGTCTGAAAGAACCTCCTTTGGAAAGCCCACTCTTGAGAAAACTGCAATGAGGGCCTTTGCCACCACAGGAGCTGTGGTGGTCCTCAGGGGAATTGCTTCTGGATACCTGGTGGCATGATCCACTACCACCAGTATAAATCTGTGCCCAGATGCTGTTGGAGGATCCATGGGACCCACAATGTCTATTCCAACTCTTTCAAAGGGTACCCCCACCACAGGTAGTGGTATCAGGGGGGCCTTTGTTGTGCCACCTGACTTACCACTGGCTTGGCAAGTGACACAGGAGCGACAAAACTCCTTGACATTTTCTGACATGTGAGGCCAGTGAAAGTGTGGAACAAGCCTGTCCCAAGTCTTATTCTGGCCTAAGTGTCCTGCAAGGGGAATATCATGGGCCAAGGTAAGAAGGAAGCCCCTAAACCTCAAAGGTATAACCAACCTCCTGGTTGTGCCAGGCTTGGGGTCTCTAGCCTCTGAATAAAGGAGTCCTTCATCCCAATACACTTTATGGGTACCTTGAGCATTCCCTGCAGCCTCAGCAGCAGCTTGCTGTCTGAGGGGTTCAAGTGAAGGGCAATCTAATTGGGCCTGCCCCAGGTCTGCCCTTGAGGGTCCCCCTGTCCCCAGAAACTCAACCTGATCAGGTTCAAGCTCCTCTGAGACAGTCTCCTCTTGGACTGCAGAATCAGTTTCCTGTGAAACTTGATCCTCAACCTGGGGCAAGTGGGAAGGCACAGCCTTAACCCTCTTGCTCCTCCTCTTGGGTTGTGGTTGGTCTATTGTTTCAAGATCCACCACTGGTTCAGGAAGGCACTTCTTAGCCTGAGACCTTGTCACTGCAAGGACATGAGCTGAAATCCCTAGCATTTCTGCATGAGTCCTGTACTCCACTTCTGACCAAACTGAGCTTTCAAGATCATTGCCTAACAGACAGTCTACTGGGAGGTCTGCACTCACAACAACTTTCTTTAGGCCATCTACCCCTCCCCAGGAGAAGTTCACAACAGCCACACTATGGGAAGTAGTGGAGTTGCTTGCATTGGTCACTAGGTAACTTTCACCTAGTACAATCTGTCCAGGGTCCACAAAGCCAGGTGTCACCATTGTGACACTGGCACAAGTGTCCCTGTAGGCCTGAGACAGTTTCTCATTAATTAAGGGAGTCTGCCTATATTTGCCCAGGTTACTGGGGCTTACTGCAGTGGGCAAAGATAAGTCCACATCATATAGGAGAACTGCCTGTGTGGGGATTCTGACTAGGCCAGATTCCACCTCAGTACCCAGGGTCAACCCTACTAAACCCTTTGGCTGTGTACCACCACTGTTAACTGTACTAGGGGGTGCAGGTGCTTTAGGAGCTGCAGTGGTGGGGACTGGATTTTTCTTAGTGCATTCACTGCCCCAGTGTGAAACTGATTTGCAGGTATTACACCAAGGTTTCTTTGGGCCATCATTCTTCTTTTTCTTGTTTCCATTTTGGGAACCCCCCTCCTTATTGCTAGTTTGGGGGCCTGAAGACTTCTGGTCCTTTTCTTTATCTTTCTGATTCCCACCCTTCTGGTCTGTTTTCTTCTGGTCACATTGGTTCTGGTTTTTCTGCTTAATCCTTGTTCTGACCCATTTGTCTGCCTTCTTTCCCAATTCTTGGGGAGAGGTCAAATCAGAGTCAACAAGGTATTGATGCAACAGCTGGTTCTGACAGTTATTAAGGATCTGCTCTCTCATCATAAGATTGTACAATCCTGTATAGTCTGAAACTTTACTTCCCTGCAGCCAACCCTCCAGAGCCTTAGTGGCACAATCTACAAAATCAGTCCAGTCCTGAGTCTGTGCTTTTTGGGTGTCTCTGAACAACAACCTGTATTGCTCAGTGGTTAGGCCAAACCCTTCAATAAGAGCACTCTTCAGAACAGAGTAGTTTTTGGCATCCTCAGGTCTAACAGTGAGGAGCCTGTCCCTCCCTTTCTCAGAAAAGGAGTACCATAAAATTGCTGCCCACTGATCCTCAGGGACCTGCTGTACCATGCAGGCCCTCTCAAGAGCAGTCATCCATTTGTGGATATCATCCCCTTCCTTGTAGGGGGGCACAATTTTTGTCAGGTTTCTATTGTCATAGGCCCTGTCTTTTTCTTTAGGAACTTTGCTGCCACCAGTGGCATCTAAGCCACTTAATTTCTGTTCCCTAGCCAAGGTAAGTTTAGCTTGAGCCAAGGTAAGTTTAGCTTGAGCCAGAGCTACCTCCTCCCTCTCTATCTGGAGTTGGACAGCCCTCATTCTGGCCCTATGCTCTTTTCTCTGGGAGGAAGTCATCCCTCTTTGAGATTCTCTTGAGGCACTAGAAAGATGAGAGTCCCCTGATAGAGATCTCACCCTCCTGTTGCCTGGGAGAATTTGGTTATGAGATCTGGAGTGGTGCTGGCCCTCTCCATTCTCATGTAGGTCCAAGTTGGCCTGGTTAAGCCTGGCAACCTGTACCTGGTTTCCCCCCTGATCCTGATCTTCAGGCTCTTCTAAATCAGAGTCTTCTTCTTCCTCCTCCTCCTCTACTACTTCATCTGGAAGATTCTCATTCTCAGGGGAGTTTATCCCTTCACCTGATTCTAAGGGAGCCTGGCTCACCTTATCTAGGTCATCCTTTTCTAGGAGAGCTACTAGGGAAGGAATGGTAGGGCCTCTGCCCTTTTTTAGCCCCCTGGCTGTGCACAAGGCACTCAGGTCTTTGTGGCTAAGGTTGTCATATCTGGATGTTGTCCCTATAGGATCAACTATTACAGGAGCAGAGCCTGAGGCTCTATCTGTATCAGACATGACTGCTAGTGAGGTGTAAGTGATGCACTTACCTACACTAAGTGGTTTCCTACTGTACCTTGCTAGTGAGTTGTAGTCAGGGTGTGCTAATCCCTTTAATCTACAACTACTAAGTTCAGTAGAACTTAATATGCTAAGCTTTTGATTTATATGTACCTAGAGGTACTTGATGTGATCTTTCAATTTGATAAAGATTGCAATGGTAAAACAAACAGCAAGCTCAAATCCGCACCGCTGCACACCAATGTGAGAAGTTGGCCTGATATGTAGTGTTTCCAATTCTGGAACCACTGGGTATCAGTCCAAACAAACCCCAAAGATGTCTGGTTGTAAGTCAACCTTGTTAGACAAGCTATCCTAGTGGTAGCATGGACTAAGCAGCCTTAAAGGCTTAACTTAAGAGGTCGTGTTAAGCGAGCTGTTTTACCACATACAATCCTGTAATCAAATGAAAGGACACCACACAAGTATATATTATAAAAATATATGTATTTATTTCTAAATTACTCCCCAGTACTCTTTATGAGGAAAGGGGCACAAGCGTTAAATCAAAAAGCACTGTTACACATATAAAGTTGCACAATTATGGATGAGGGCGGGTGGCCACTCAGACCATATATTAAAAAAGTGGTATAAGTAACACTTATCGAACAATGGTTAGGCCTAGGGCCTAGAGATTCGCTGGGAGCAGTCAGGACTAGCAATGATGAAGTCGGGAGTAGCCCACAGGAGACGGGTGCAGCACGGAAAGTGCGGCGCGCACCAATGCACTGTCAATGGTGCGTAAAAGTCAGTTAAAGTGAATTAAAAGATACTTCCGCTGAACCTAGGAACACAAAACTTTAGACACAGACCCTAGAGGTGTGTACCAGTGTATAGACACCGGCGTTGCAATGTTACCTCACCCACAGGCCGTGGGTGCACAGGGTCGAAGTGGCGTCGGGTTCTGTCACGCAGGTTCTTGGTGCTTGAAGCTGTTGCAGCTGCAGGCGCTGTGAAGCAGAAGTGTCCGGTGCGATCCAAGGGTGGATCGAAGTAGAAAAGTACCTGAAAGCAGAGGGGACAGAGTCTGGGTCACTCAGCAGTGACCAGGGTGGAACCAGGACGGAACCAGGCAATGTCGGGCGCAATCAGGCAGTTGTCGATAGGCTTCTCTCCGCTGTCACGTGGGCTCTGGGGCATCTGCGACGTCCAGGAGCAGGTCACGATCTGTCCCACGTAGGCTCTCGCCGTCAGCACCGTCGGCTTCAAGATTGCAGCAAACAGCACTTGGCAAAAGCAATCCACGCGGAACCGGGAGATTGCTTATCACTCGGACCAGGAGGGTCAGAGTGGGGGCTCCTTTTCACAGGAGCTGGTGCAGATCTGGAGCAACCAGAAAAGCGAGTCGTATTTCAAGTTTCGTCGGCACAGGGGCCACAAGCCAGCTGGCAAGTGACCGGGCCAACGCGTCGAGCGCACACAAGCAGAAGGGCCCCACGCAGCACTCGTCGAGTGTGGAGGGGTGAGCTTTGGTGCAAGTGGAGCTCGGGGCTGGGGCTTCTCAAACCCCGGTGCACAGCTTCGAGGATCACTCGTGGGCTGCACGGTCAGCGTCTCGTGGCCTTTTCAAGATGGCGTGCCCCACGCTTCCGGTCGCCTCCACGGGTCTCAGCTCTGCAGGGACTGTGGATCGGGCAGGTAGAAGGCAGGCAAGCTTGATCTCGTCGATCTCTGTCGCTCGAGTTCCGGCAGGAACTGCAACAAAGCAAGGGTCGAGGGCTGGATGGTGCCTGTTTGCACAGGGTGGTCACTCCTTGACCACAAGGGAGATTCTTCAGTCTTCTCACGTCGTGTAGAAAGTCGAAGGGTCCAGAATTCGTTTCTTATGTTTCTTCAGGATGATCTGAGTTCCATTGGGTTGCTCCCCCTCTTATTCGAATCTGGGGGGTTGGACATCCTGCTAGGTCCCCTCCTATGGGTGGGACCCAGGAAGGGGGTGGTTACACCCCTCTCCTTTGATCCTGGCCGCGCTGGGACAGGGGCTGGAAGGCCCCAGAACCGGTTTGGCCGGATTATGCAAGGGGCAGCCTTGTGCTCCCCATGCAGTGTCTGGTTTCATTGAAACCTCCCTACTCCAATCCACTATCTCCTGTCTGGGGTGGTTTGACACCGCCCTGTGACAGGAAACTCTTTGTCCAGGCCTCCTCTGCCGGGTTTCGGTCAGCAGCAGGAGGCCAGACCCGTGTCTGTGGCAGGGGCATCCATTTTGTGGATCTGAGGCTCATTTTAAATCAACCGCGTTTCAGTAAAGTAACATGTCTTCTCCCTCTAGAAGGGTGGAATGCTACCCCCGTCGCCAGAACTGGCGAGGGGGTAGTATTCCAATTCGTATGACACCTTACACGACATGTTTTGATAAAGCCAAACCAAAGTTGCTATATAACCGCGAGGATTATAAGGCGCTTAAGAGTATATGGTATGGCATTATCCCGGATCAGCTTAGGGAGTTGTTCCCGACAGCTGCAGACAGGCTCAGCTCATGCCAGAGCACCATCTCACATAAAACCACGCACTCTGCCTCCAGGATTGATGAGGCCTTCCATAGGAGTGGCTTACAGGCTATATATGTGTCCAGATATAGGTTTAGTTATAGGTATACTATATCTAAGCAAGGGGTGATTACACCCACTTGCCCCAGCTGAGTGATCAGCCAGTTGTGTCAATTTAAGAACCAGCCAGGGGTGGCAAAAGCTATGCTTCAGCCCCTGGTAGGCCTTGGTGGCACCTATGCCCTGAGCACCTATAGTGCATGGTACAGGGGCTGACAAGGAGTCCATTTCCAATTGTGGTATGTACCTATAGCACATGTATTATAAATTTAGAGAGAGAACAGCAGGCTGGGGGTCTGATTAGCAGGCCCACAGCCTCAGTAAGTCGAAAACCAGTGAAGCAAAAAGCAAAAATTGGGGTGACCATAGGATAGCAGACCCTACTCTCCTACACTTGGCTTTTTTAAATCATCTTCTCTGTCTGTGCCTGAATCTCGGCAGAGCGCTATGAGACCTTTGGGTGATATATGCGCTCTACAAGAAACAGTACATAGAAATAGACAATGTAATGGTATGCGTTTTAATGGTATGCGTTGTAAAGGTATAGTGCGATGTAATGGAATGCGTTGTAAAAGTAGTTTCTAAAAATGCGATGTAGTGGCATGCGATGTAACAACTGCGTTGTAAAGGCATGTGTTGTAAATGTATGCATTGTAACATTATACATTCGTGAGTTTTTAAAGTGGTGGGGTGTGAAAGTTGGAGGCTAGTTGGACTTAGCTATTGAGCAAAACAAGGAAGCCAAACTGATGTAAAAGGGAGGGGATCTCTCCCTGAAAAAAAATTAGGAAAAAAGGGAGGCAAATAATTAATTTTAAAGCTAATGCTGGTAAAGAATTTTGTGAGAAATCAATCGGGCTTATACATCAAGTATGGGCTCAATACGCCAGCTCATGGGATGCTCCACTATTGCCTTAAGGGAACCCACTGAACTGGAATAGCACCGGGGTCCAGGACAAGGGATGTCACCAATGCATCCTATTGGTAAACTGGATGGAAATTCTTCATTAAAAGTAAAAATAATAGAAAAATTCAAACCCCCACTTTCTAACCCCATAGAGGTTAGAGAGGCCTGACAGGCATGATGCCTGGCTCTCATCACTGACAGATGTCAGTAGCCACTGTGGCTAGTTGTCCTGGTGGACAGAGTTGCCCCTGGGAGGGGGGCTGGAGTCACACCTCGAGGGTGGACCGGGCCACACTGCTATGTTGGCCATGTGGGTACTGTCTATTAAGCATGGGCGAATTTTGCGAATCTGGCATTCACAATCCGCAAAATCCGCGGACTCTCGCGAATTTGCGGATTTTTTATTTTTTTGTGTTTGCAAGGGTTCCTGCCAGTTCGTGAGGGTTTTGTACCAGTTCGCAATTGCGAACTTACTTGTCGGCTCGCAACGGTCGCGACTATGTTGTTTCTACGTCTGGTTCATCTTCACAGGTTCACAGCACCCTCTGTTTCACCACTGCCACCCTCTGGTTCACCCATGCCACCCTCTGGTACATCACTGCCACCCTCTGGTTCATCACTGTAGATTATGGGGGGGGGAAAGCAAGCACACCTGCCCTGCTTCAACTGACATGCATTAATTTGGGGTTGATTTATTAATGTGTAACTGAATTTAAACTTCCAGTCTGGCACCTGCTTCCTTATCTGTAATTTGCTTTCTGTTGCAGTGCAATTTTTTTTCCCAGGACCTTTGTGGCCTACTTGTAGTTATTCTATGAGCCTGCTGTGAGGGTCAGAGCAGGGTCATAGAATAGTTGCAAGTAGGCAACTGAACTCTGGAGGGGCCCCTCAGGAAGCACTACAGGGAATGGTTACTAAGGATGAGTTTGAACTTTTGCACCTGCTGAGTGCTTTCAGTTTTGCAAAACTCGTTTTTCTGCAATTTTGCGGGATTCGCGGGCGTGATCGAATTTGGAAGCCGCGAATTCATACGAATATGCGATTTGTTTTTTTGCTGCGTGTTAGTTCGCAAGGTTTTGTGCGTTTTAGCGAGCTGCTTGTAGCGCAACAGCGCGAAGTTACCCTCACGGTCGTTCACGGGCGCGGCCCTCTTGTTTGCATGACGTATTTCCGTTTCCGGGCGCGATGTGTAATCTCGCAAAGTGTGCGGCTCGCTAGTACAATTTTGCGTATGATCGTGAGGAAAATCTCGCGCAAACTTACCCACGCGGTCGTGAACGGGCGCGGCCATCTTGTTTCTCATTCATTGCTATGGTTCTGGGCATGCTTTCTGTATCCTCTCTGAATCTCTGCCATCCTTTGCTTGTTTGAAGTTTTTTAAAATCTATTTTACTTATTATCTATCCCTCTATTTTTCTAGCTCTATATTTTTGTGTTTTCTGCTACTTTTGGTTCATTTTAAACTACTTTTTTAAACTCTTCTCTTTTCTTCTTCCCTATTCTATTTCTTCTTTATTATTTACCTTCCTTTCTGCCCAGACCATGGTAAAGGGAGCCGGGAAGCATCCTGTGTGGGCGTTTGAGGGGGGAGCAGGTCATAGCCCGGGAGATCTTCAGCACAGAGGGGGTGGCCGCACTAGTTTTTTATGTTCAGCGCCGCCTCCCCAGGACCATCATGGCAGGCGGCAAGATCGCTAGCGGGTACGGGATCCGGGAGCGCCGGAAGCAGTGGGAGAAGGTGTGCCGGTCCATGTACCAACACTCTCTGGTCCGGCGCACCTACAACCAGGCCACCCACCGTTGGATGGATCTCCTGGACCGGGAACTCGACTTGATCGACCTGCTCGGCCTTGAGATCCCTGGGTTTGGTGAGTAGTAGTAGCTATTTTTTCACTACTCTGTTTTCTCCTGCTCTGTGTGTTATTATATTGCAAATTTTTGGTTTTTACCAAGAGCAATAATACTGCTGATTACATTGTAGGTAAATTATATTTCAAAATCTTCTGTGCATTTCAGGTGCACTGCTCTCCTTCTCAGTAGCGTTGCTACTATGCTTATTTGTTTTCGATTTTGTGTTCATTTCATTGGCCTGAGAAATTATGTTTGAGTGTAGTTTAAAGAACTGCGTAATGCTAGACACTAAGGGTCAGATTTTTAATTACTGGTGCATCCCTGCAAATTAGTAGGGATGCGCCAGTAATTGGGCTCAAAACATCACCGAAGCGTTACGCATCTGTGCCGTAAAGGCGGCGCATTGCAGGAGTTGCCTCGCAACAATGGGGCAGCTCCAGCAATGCTCTGGGGTGCCCTATCTCCCCAATGCTGCGTCAAGCCGTACGTCTGCTTCAAGCAGGCGCAGGGTTTGAGTCACGCATCATTGTCCTCAAAGTGACTGATTGAAATCTTGTAGATTTCCCTCAGCCACTTTTAGGATGCGTTCCTGCGCAGGAACGCCCTCCCTTGCGCCGGATTGCCCCCTGATGGCGCAGGGCTTTACAACGTGATGCATCTCCCATATGCGTCACGTTGTTAATATGCGCCGCACCATGGCACCTCTTTTGTTCTGCCGCTGCGTCACAAAAGTCACGCAACAATGGAGCAAAAGAGCCGCAAGGGGCTTGTAAATCTGCTCTACAGACTCAAGTCCAGTCCTTCCTTTGTACACCTGGCAATAAGAAGAAATAGTGGTGGTGGATTGATAGTTTGAGTATTTTAATGACTGGTTAATGTAGTAGGAAACTTTTTAGTGTTGTCGTGTCGCTGTTCTGCAATCACGATGGACTCTGTCACTTCGCGTGCTGCGAACTGCTGCCTGCCAGTCCTAGGCGAACCTTTTTAGTAGTTTGTTTAGTGAGTTACATAACTTTCCAAGTCGACGGTCCGCAAATCAAGCAATACTAATATCGTAGTAGACCACATGAGATAGGTCAATATATCCCCTGGAATAGTTGTCTATTTGCTATTTCGCAAAAATATTTTGTTATTGTTCTTTTGAAATGTTTCATTTGGTTGACAAATATCATCCATGTTTTCTGGTCTTTCTTTCTTTCATGTTGTACATCAGCTCTCCCTAGGGGCAAGAGGACATTGGAGGAGGCTGCTGCTGCTGCTGAACAAGGCCAGGATCGGTCTGGCGAGGGCTCCTTTGCTGGCCCCGGTAAGTTTTATTTTAATATAGAGTACCTATTTTTTCCTAGCGTTCCTCATTCGATTTTTTCTAAATCGTCTTTGATCTTCTTGTAGACTGTATCTAAATTCTTATCCTGCCTCGACTATGACTCCCTGTGGTATTACTAGATTATTCTTATTAGTCTGTCTGTGTAGCTAACTAAGATTGCACATTTGGAAAAAGGTGTAAAACGAAACTCCCATTCTAGTCAGCAATAGCTCTATGCACTGAGTGCAGTCCTCTGGGATTGTCCATAATGTATTTTCAAGTCTTCTAAATGTTTATGCTTCTTAGACAATTACCAACAATAAAAAGGTGAATGACCACCAAGAAAGAATAAGATACTAGTACTTTACTTTTGGTTTGGATAGGAGGACAATCCATACTACTACTGTTGCAGGGACAAATCTGCACAAACAGAACTATGGACACTAAATAGTGCATTGTTTATCAATTATGATAGGCGCAGGTAGACTTTCCACATACCTCAGTGATATCAGTCATTGAAGAACCCCCAATCTCCTTGCTGACTAGATAGTGTCGCAGAGTCATTTAGCTCCCGAATTCATCGATGATTGATCCCCAATGATGATTATCCAACGCACTGCAGAACGGACGCTGCACCTGGGACCCTGTGGAATACCTTTTTTGCTGTTTACCTCTTTCCTCCACCCCTCGCGGTACCCGCTCCGCGGGTCCCGCATCGTAAGGGGAGTCTGACCATCTCTGGGGGCAACTGCTGAGGGACGTGCAAGGCGGAGTGGACTGAGCGAGGCGGGGCTGCGAGCGCGGGTGCTGGGACTCTGTTTCCCAGGAGCACCCGCCTGCCTGATTCTGACCACCTGGGCTGCTCTCCCCGACCCCTCCCCCCCGCCCTCGAGCCTTCTTAAACTTTCGTGCTTGGATTGCCCAGTGGGACGCACTGCAGAACGGACGCTGCACCTGGGACCCTGTGGAATACCTTTTTTGCTGTTTACCTCTTTCCTCCACCCCTCGCGGTACCCGCTCCGCGGGTCCCGCATCGTAAGGGGAGTCTGACCATCTCTGGGGGCAACTGCTGAGGGACGTGCAAGGCGGAGTGGACTGAGCGAGGCGGGGCTGCGAGCGCGGGTGCTGGGACTCTGTTTCCCAGGAGCACCCGCCTGCCTGATTCTGACCACCTGGGCTGCTCTCCCCGACCCCTCCCCCCCGCCCTCGAGCCTTCTTAAACTTTCGTGCTTGGATTGCCCAGTGGGACGCACTGCAGAACGGACGCTGCACCTGGGACCCTGTGGAATACCTTTTTTGCTGTTTACCTCTTTCCTCCACCCCTCGCGGTACCCGCTCCGCGGGTCCCGCATCGTAAGGGGAGTCTGACCATCTCTGGGGGCAACTGCTGAGGGACGTGCAAGGCGGAGTGGACTGAGCGAGGCGGGGCTGCGAGCGCGGGTGCTGGGACTCTGTTTCCCAGGAGCACCCGCCTGCCTGATTCTGACCACCTGGGCTGCTCTCCCCGACCCCTCCCCCCCCTAGACAGTGATTACCATATCTGGAGGCCAGTTCTCCCGCGGCGCGGGAGCGCGCGGGAGGGCGCCGGGAGAAGCCCGGGACAAGGGCGGGACCGTCTGTGGCCGTCCGAGGCCGGGCCGGGCCCTACCATTAACTTTTTCTTCCTGGACACCTATCCATGAACCCTTTAATTGGTAAAATTTTTATATTGTGACTGCTCGTGCCTAAAGTGTTGTTAAAACATTGAGGCCTGAGTGGCTTCGCTGATTCAGTAGTAAGGTTGGTCATAGTACTGCTAGTTGTATATTTTTAAAAAGGATTTATAAAAATGCCCCTAAGGTCAGGTAAGGAGAGGGAAGTTCAGGTCTCAACCTCAAATGGTATTTTTACTGGTACAATTGATCAGTTTTTTAAGCGCTCCACGGCTATACTAGAGAAGGAGATCGCCCTGGTTGAAAAACGCCTCTCACTCGATATTATCACTGGTAAAAGGTCTTCGCTAGGTAAAATTAATGAGGCTGTCTCCCCTGTCCCACTTTCGACGCTGAATTCGGATAGTAATACCGAAGTATTATTGGTGACTGCTCCTGAGAACCATACAGTTGAATTAGTGGATTCTTATCAGGGAAGCGCTTTTAATACTGCACATGATAATTTGCAAAATAGTGGAACTATCTGTCTAGATCAGTCCAGGGATAACACTGGTCTTTCAGATTCACCAAATCTTAACATTAGTACTGAACTATTGGATTCCCTCTCTCATCCACAGCAAACACCCATTCATAACCCTGGGAAACGCAAAAGGGTAGACTCACTGGTTATAGAGGAACAAACTGGGGGGCTGGGAAATGATTCATCTTCCCCCCAACAGCTACCCAATACCAACGCTACTGTCCAGCAAGGGGGAGGTGAGACTATGATTAGCATCACAGAAGAGATATTTCTGGCTAAAATTGAGTTGTTATTTAAATCATTACTCCTACCTCTTTTTGAAAGGACAAGGTTACTAAATACGAAAATGGATTCTATAGATTCGCTAGTGAAGGACAACAAAGCAACTTCTGATAGAATCCTCGCCAGTTTAGCAACTGCTGGTTTGATCACTCCTGTCCCGACTATACTGAAGCCCAAAACTATGATAACTGATAAAGCGGGGGGTAATAATTTACAAGTGGGACC
Organism: Lissotriton vulgaris; assembly: GCF_964263255.1. NCBI lineage: Eukaryota > Metazoa > Chordata > Amphibia > Caudata > Salamandridae > Lissotriton > Lissotriton vulgaris. The sequence continues at coordinate 31,526,371 of NC_141693.1, forward strand.
CCCTATATCCAAGGCCCCGCAAGCAAAAACCGTTCCCGATCCTAAGAAAGTAGCTTCTACAGTGAACCCTGCAAGGCTAAAGCCTGTTAAAAATCAGCAGGTTCCGAAAAATCCAACTTCTGTTAGGAGCACAAATATCAGTCATCAGTCCATCGCCAAACCCATCCCAAAGAAACAGTGTGTGAACCTCCCACCAGAGTCAGTACCCTATACAAAATTATCCAACGCAGGACAAGAGTACGGAGTCAGAGTCCAGTAGTGTCCGAGGCACGGACTCATGCTTGCAAATTGCAAAACCTTTTGCTCATTCACTCATGACCAAAAAACACAGAGTCTATTTAAGTTTTAAAGCTTTATTAAAAGTAAAAATATTTATTAAAATCAAGCTTGTCATAAAACATAAACGGTTCATTAAAAATGGAAAAGTGCTTATAGTCATTTTTTATTTCACACATTTATTGTGGGTGAGCCGAGCCCTCACCTGGTTTGAACTTTCATTTTTCTTTTTGGTGCAGAATCATTGGTCCCTTCGTCCTAATGATTTGTTCTTAGAAGTGAAGCTTCTGTCTGTTATGAGGAAAATGGTGCGTGTTAAAAAGCAAGCATTCAACAGTTGTGCCAAAAAGTACAGCAAGACAACACCCTTCCCTGGAAAAAGGGACATTTTTACTTTAGAGTAGACAGTCACAAATTATTAGATTGGTTTCTGTATTCACATTTCTTCATTCCTAGACAAAATACTAGTGAGTGGTGTATGTCTATGACATCTAACATTCTTAAATGTACTTTGTAGGTGGAACATCTGGTGCTGGGCCCAGCGCGGAGGTGGAGGGAAGCTCTGGGGAGGAGGCGGAGCAAATGCCGGAACAAACTGCTGTGCGGGCTGCCACGGTAGTGGCGGGCAGTGGTAAGCTCTTATATTCCTTACTTATTGAGATTGCAGACTGCATAGTGTGCTGCTCCCCGTGAGAAAATGTAAGGTTTGTCCAGATGAGAGACATGAAGAAGAATGATTGACATTTAGGGACCTATTATGATGGTGGACAGAACTGAGTCTGTCCGCCACCATAGATTAGGAGGGAACGTCCGCAGGGGCAGCGGCGGTCCCTCCGTGGTAATTAGGATGTGACTGCCATCCTGGCGGTCACATCCTGTATTTTTATCATTGCGGCGGGTGCTGCTTGAAGCAGCACCCGCCGCAATGATAAAAATGTAAGTTGTGCATTTGCATGCACAAAGCGGCAGGCACCGCGCGGTGCCTGCCGCTTTGTGCAGGCAAATGCAGGGGGGTATGTGCACCCCCACCCCCCTTCACCCCTGGACGCCCGCAACCGGCCCCCCCAAAAAAATCTGTATGCCTTTGCACGGCGGAAATGCCGCCGTGTAAAGGCATGTTCCTCCAGACATCCTAATATGGCTGTCGGTGTCTGATAGACACCGCCAGCCATGTTGGTGCTTTTCCGCCGCGGACGGGAGGCGACCGCGGCGGAAATGCTGCGGACTGAAAAACGATCCCCCAGCCATCCTAATCTGGCAGGGGGTCTTTTTCAGTCCGCTGCGGATTTCCCGCATCGTCCGGGCCGGCGGTGGATTCCGCCGGCCCGGAGGATGCAGGAAATCCGCAATCCTAATCTGTCCCATAGTTTGAATGGATGAATGCCTGGATCATCATGGTACTATCTGACTCTTAGATAGCATATGTGTATCTATAGAGAGTAGATGGTCACTGGATGAACTAAGTGTTACTTTGAAGAGCATGTAACACAGCACCCGCACGTCTCTCCCAGTGTAGGAAAGGCAAGGAAAAGAAGTTGTAATTTTGTCCGAATACTACCATGAATAGTAGCAGTAGTTTGTATTGCAAGCACAGCATATATCCGGCTATTACGATGGCCACTCACTACCTCTGTTAATACGTTTAGTAGAACTCGGTCATTCATGTGTGGATGTATCATACCATGTGCAGTGATAGATAATCAGATTATTTATCTTCTTCATTTTCCTTTTCTAGTATTCATTGGCACTGTAGGTTGAAAGTTAAATTAATTAAGCAGTAGCCCTTGTAAGAGAGTATTCTCAGTGCCACCCATATTAGAAAAGTAAGAGCATCACCACCTGCATGTACTGGACTAGTACAGTAGCGCAAGTCTGTCTCACTCATCATGGCGGGCGTCTGTTTTTCTCAGGTGCAAGTTGACTGCGCTGGCATTATGCCGGCTTGCAGAAGTTAACGTACCAATTTTGCTAAACAAGAGAGAAGAATAAGACTGGTGTACTGTCATAGTCGACTCTAATGGAGTGAGTCCATAGTGCTCGTAGAATTGATTCCATAATGTTGGAGCAAGGGTGAAGAAGTGGGAGGGTAGATAGATACTGGCCACAATAGTTATGTACTGCACTTGCAAGTTGCTAGTTCTACTGTGACACAACTTTCTGCTGAATGATTTTGTGTTAAGCTTAAAGAGCATTGGTTACAGACTATGTCTTTCTTTCTTTATATAGATGCTCCTTCGAAACCAACCAGGAAGGAGCTGGCTAGACGGGCCCGGCAACGGAGGCTGGATGCCACTGTCGCTGAATATCGGCAGCTGGTGGCCCAGGAGGAGGGGGACACGCAGTCTACAACAACATCTACCAGCACAGCTGCATCCTCCTCCGCGCTCCCTGGGTCACCCAGTCAGCGCAGAAGGTCTCCAGCGGTACGGAGCCGGGGTACCGCTGCCGCAGCCACCCACCACCGCCGAGCAGCAAAGAAATCAGCTGCCCCCCACAGCAGTTGCAAAAAACGGATGCACCGCCTTTCCCTGAGGGTTTCCTACCTCGAGCAGGAGCTGCTCAACACGAAAACCCTGCTTGAGACCCTCCGCAAGGAGCATTTCGACCTGGCCCGGAAAGTCAACAGCAGCAGCCAGCAGTAGGAGGAGACTGTCCCTTGCCCCTTTTTTAAAGACTTCTGGGGGGTGGGAATTGGGAGTTGGGTTTTTTCACTTTTTTGGTCTTTTCCCGGACAATCGTTGGGGTTAGGGAGTGGGGGTGGGTATGGGTCTTGTGGGAGATTATTTTTGTCAGGGTATAAATATACTTTAAACTTTATTTTAGCATACGTGTTTTTTACTGCTTTTGAGGCTGGTGGGTGAGGGTTTAACAGTAACTTTGTTTTCGTGACACTTAAGTGGCATCTTGATTCAAGTTGTGTAATTAATTGCCCAAATGTTTTCAAAACTAAGTGCCTCTCACAGAGTAACTGAATTCAATAGTCCTAGGACTTTACTAGTACTAGCGTCAGTCTCTCGTCTCTCCTAATACTCCATTATACTTCCTCCCCCCAAACGCTTATCTTACCTGTAATTTGTGTTTGGAAATAGGGCTAGGCACAGAGCTGGCTGCACGGCAAATAGCGATTAAGGTTGGCAATCCTGGGCGGATGAAATGTCATCATTGCGCTGGTACTAGTGGTGTTACACAGTCGCAGTTGCAGCATCTGAAAAAAAATAAAATGAAACCTTGTTTGTCCTTACCGTAGCATTAGAACGGTACGATAGAGAATATAGCAGGTGACAGTACACTAGAACAGTGCCACAATGTAGCCCAACAAATGGTAAAGTATTGAAAGTATAACTAGTACTTGCGTTGAATTTCTTTGACATTGGCTACTACTACAAGAAATAGTACCGAAGGTGAAGGACACAGCAGCGTAATAATTTGCCACGTCTAGGATGAGGATGTTCTAATCTTGATGACCTATCAAGTTGATGGCGCACATGAAAATCTGCTTTCCTTTGCCAATAGTGACTGAGTGTCAAACTGAGTAAGAATAGAAAATATCCTCAGATTCCTATGGCTGAGATACCCGCCACCCCCTCTCAACACAATCCCCAAAGGAGGGAAACCGGAAACAGTTCTTGAAGTTTTTGGAAGTGGGAGGGAGTGACCCTCCCGGCCTTATTTATTAAAACAAAAAATTATAAACATTTAAACATTAATGTACAATTTCATACCACATTGCGATGTTTGGCTAACCTTAACAGATTCTCTAATACAGAGGTTCTCCTAGCCGAACTAACATCCTACAAAACATTTACTTGAAATATTGAAATTGTACATCCTAACGTTTAAGGGCCAACGGCAAGGTCGTAACCGGTGTCAAGATCCCTAACCAGACATACCCCCCCCACTTGGAGGGGCGACAGCACTGAGGCGTACTCAAGTGCAACTACTACCAATTTCCCTTGACTTGACGGGGGCACTTATCAACTCGACGCCAGTTAAAGGTCGTTCGAAGACTCGTGTGAGGTATCTAGAAGGTATCGTAGACCTCCCCCCAACCCCACACAACTTACCGCATCTGCCGTCGCAGATGTCACTGGCCCCGGGAAATTCCCCAGGAGGGGGCTGTAACCCCTCCTACACAGGAAGGGGCCTTGACCGCCTTTCCTCTTCTTTCGGCGACCCATCCTTAGAAGGGACCGCCTCCCCGTTGAGGGGCCAAAGGCCACCTCCCCCGAGCGCTCCCATCCGTGTTGGGTGACGCCCACTCATAGGGATCTTCCAATTAGTGCTCACCGATCATGACCTTACCGCCCGACCAAAATAAATACGACAAATGCTAACTAAACGAAACTACATTGGCCACTATGACCGAAAAAGCCTGTTTATAAATGGACCTTACATCCGAAGTTCTTTAATCGCAAACTTGTAAAATTAGACCAATCTTTATTACACATTCAACATCAACACGACACTACAATAACCTGTAAACGAAATAGAATAATTGATCAAATTTATTAAAACAACTGGCTGTCCTCAGGGGCTGGTGGGTGGGTCAAAATTGGCTCTTCGTTCCGTCTCGAGCTCACGTGCAGCGAGGAGGTGCAGCTTCAGAGCACAGGAACAAGAGGATGTCTTCTGGTCTTGCGTCCCTTTTTATCCATCTTCAGGGCGGGCGTAAACCCGCCCCTGCCTGCCCCGAGGGCGTGGCCAGCCGCGTCAGTGTCTAGGCCAGCCCACTCTAGGGCGGGAAAAAGCGCGCCCCGGCTACGCCGCTTCGGGCATACCAGCCGAGACGCGCCTCCCGCCCAAAATGGCTTCCCGGGGGGATCGAGGCACTCTGCCATACGTTCGGGGGGACCGAGTGGTCGCCCCTTTCCATATGGCTGAGATACCCGCCACCCCCTCTCAACACAATCCCCAAAGGAGGGAAACCGGAAACAGTTCTTGAAGTTTTTGGAAGTGGGAGGGAGTGACCCTCCCGGCCGTATTTATTAAAACAAAAAATTATAAACATTTAAACATTAATGTACAATTTCATACCACATTGCGATGTTTGGCTAACCTTAACAGATTCTCTAATACTGAGGTTCTCCTAGCCGAACTAACATCCTACAAAACATTTACTTGAAATATTGAAATTGTACATCCTAACGTTTAAGGGCCAACGGCAAGGTCGTAACCGGTGTCAAGATCCCTAACCAGACATACCCCCCCCACTTGGAGGGGCGACAGCACTGAGGCGTACTCAAGTGCAACTACTACCAATTTCCCTTGACTTGACGGGGGCACTTATCAACTCAACGCCAGTTAAAGGTCGTTCGAAGACTCGTGTGAGGTATCTAGAAGGTATCGTAGACCTCCCCCCAACCCCACACAACTTACCGCATCTGCCGTCGCAGATGTCACTGGCCCCGGGAAATTCCCCAGGAGGGGGCTGTAACCCCTCCTACACAGGAAGGGGCCTTGACCGCCTTTCCTCTTCTTTCGGCGACCCATCCTTAGAAGGGACCGCCTCCCCGTTGAGGGGCCAAAGGCCACCTCCCCCGAGCGCTCCCATCCGTGTTGGGTGACGCCCACTCATAGGGATCTTCCAATTAGTGCTCACCGATCATGACCTTACCGCCACAGGCCGGATAGTTGACCGGCTATCCGGACCCCCCACACAACTCCTACCTAAAGGTCATGTTTCAACGATTTTAACCATGCTAAGAAGTCTCCTAAGAGTAACTCATTCCCCACCCAAGACAAATGCACACCATCCCCCGAATACATACTGTCATCATTAATACAGCTATGAGAAATAGAATGCAATGTCCTGGAACGGAACAACCTACTCACTTTATTGTTAAGCTTTCTAACAGAATGGTTCAAAGCAGGAATAGAGATAGCCCCCCGCCACACCTTTCGTGGAATCAAATGGGACCATGCAATCGTGCACCCCGGAACTCTCCTCGCCAACCAACTTACGGTGGAAAGCATTGCCTCCAGGAGTAGTCGTCTACCGATGGTGACCAAATCATTACCCCCAACATGGACTATAACTATAGACGGCGGTGACCTTGTCCGCCCTAACAAACCCTCGAAAAATGTTTGAAACTGGTCAATACAGAGACCGTCCCTTCCGTAGAAGGACATCCTGTACCCGTATTCCCCAGCTACGCAAATCATGTCACCTGCTTTGAATACGTCTGCGGCACGCCTCACGTATGAGTGGCCCACGACCCACACCTCCTTTTTCACAGCCGGTGATGTCTGACCGCTGGCCCGGTGTAGGGTCGACTGCATAGTCCGCCCCGCCTCGTAGGCTTGCGTAACTGAAAACCAAACAAAAACAAGAAGCGTGAGTACATTATTACAGCTTCACAACATGTGCAACCGCACGTATCTTTTGTAACAATTGGAGGACCAACGCCCCACTCGTTTCACTTGCTCAACATTAAGACCCCTGGCTGTAGCTTCCGTAGCAGCCCCTATCCGAAAGGAATGGGTCCCAAATTCGCCCGGGTTCAAGCCCGCAGCGGCAATTGACATCGCAAGCACCCGCTGAAACTGAAATTTCGTCAGTGGGGTGGCGTCAGCGTGTCTTAACAAAGTCCCCCCCCATGATGCCACCCTTCGTGCTAGGTAATCCTCTAAACACTTTACCGGACATATGGAGGACCCAGGAATCCTGCGTATGATGACGCAGTCACCCATCCCATCTTGATCAGTCTTGGATTTTAAAAAGGAGACAGTCATTGTTTCTCCCCTGATCTGAACGTGTTCCTGGCACAAACCCCCTGCCACATCCAGTTTGTTCCTTGCAACTAGTTCGCTTACCCGCATTGCTCCGTGAAATGCTAGCGTAAAAGCGGCTCGGAACAGCACCGCCTCAAACTGAGATGAACATGTGGCCGGGAGTGTGGCCACCAACTGGGACAATCTATCCAAACCTATCGGGCGCCTTTCATCTACTCTGCGACCCTCAAGGCGTTGCCACCCACGCAGCGCTTTCTGTACAACGAAAGACGCTGTTGGGTCCTGGATAGCGTGTGCTCTGGCAACAAAGGAAATGGCAGCACGATGCCTCTGGGCCGTAGCCACCGATTTCCCAGCCCTACGTAAGGACATCAGGAAATTCACTACCCCTTCCTCGTGACCCCAAAGTCGCTCTCTATCACTCCCCAAAAAGGCTAAATAGGCCCGAAACGCCCCTTCGTATGCCTTCCTCGTCCTTGGTGCTAGACTCTCTCCCACGAGGTGACGAAGTTTGGGGCACCGAGAGACCAGAGAGCTTCGGGAAAGGGTGCCGGCTCTGGGTCCGCTGAGGGGAGGAAACCCGAAAAAGCCTGCATTTGAAAACGAGACAGTGCGTCAGCCGCCTGATTCATCACCCCTGGAACATGTTTTGCTCTGAATAGCACGTTCAATTGCATACATAGTAAAACAATTTCCTTAAGCAGTCTTAAAATCAGTTTACAACGTGCTGCCTGACTATTGATGCACTCGACCACGGTCATATTGTCAGACCAAAATATGACAGAGTGATCTTTGAACCCATCGGGCCATGTTCTCAAGGCCACCAAGATGGGAAACAGTTCCAGGAAAGCAATATTACTCGTCAGACCATTCTCATGCCACCATGTCGGCCATCTTTGTGCCGACCATTTCGTGCCGAAGATGGCGCCAAAACCTATGCTTCCTGCTGAATCTGTCCACAGCCCCAGCTCTTCAGAAGACACGGCTGGTTCATTCCAGACGATTCTACCATTGAAGTCCGCCAGAAATGCTAACCAAATACGCATGTCCTGGCGGATCTCGGCCGATAGTCTCGTGCGATGATGGCACTCTTTAAGGCCGACCATCGCTTGGGCAATTGAACGGGAAAAGGGGCGGGCCATTGGTATTACCCTCAGGGCACAATTCAACTGTCCCACCAACTGCTGTAATTGCTGCAGCGTAACTTTTGATGCATTTATACACACTTGCAGCGCAGCCCTGAACTTCAACACTTTCTCAGCTGGCAAACGGAAACACCCTTCAATGGAGTCCAACTCGATCCCCAGAAACTCGAGGCAAGTCGTAGGACCCACTGTTTTACCCGGCGCCAATGGCACACCAAACTGTTTCATTAACACACAAAATTCGGCCAAGGCCCGGCCACATTCAAGATCCCCGGCTGCCCCAAGAAACAGAAAATCATCAAGGTAGTGCATTACATCTTGGAAACCTGTTTTCTTTGTGAAGACCCATTGTAGAAAACTACTGAATTTCTCGAAATAAGCACAGGATATAGAGCACCCCATTGGCATACACCTATCCATGTAATAACAACCCTGAAACATGAATCCTAGGAGACGCTGGTCGTCTGGGTGTACCGGGAGCAATCGGAACGCTGACTCGATATCTGACTTCGCCATCAGCGCCCCGGGCCCCAGGCGATTTAAAATGGCTACGGCCTCATCGAAGGATGCGTACCGCACCGAACACACTTCTGGATCGATTGCATCATTTACGGAAAGACCTCGTGGAGCTGATAAATTATGAATCAGTCGGAACTCACCGGGGTCTTTCTTGGGGACTACCCCTAAGGGAGAACAAACAAAATTCTGGACCGGGGGTACACTAAACGGGCCGGCGACCCGACCTCGAGTCACCTCTTTCCGGATCTTATCCTGTACTACGGTCGTATGCTGCAGGACGGAAAGTTGATTTTTACACTTTTCCACACCCTGAAAGTCCCCTACCGGGATGCGGAAACCATATGAAAAACCGTTCCGCAGCACCCCAGCAGAAGTACGATCCGGGTATTCACTGAGCCAGGGAATCATCGCCAGGGTATCAATTGGGGTAGGTAAAGGCGCCCCTCGGACTATATTAGACCTGTTTGGCACCTCCTCTCCCCCCATTATCACCCGTTCTGGCTCTGCACGAGGACTCAGGATGGGACGACCCACAACCACTACATTCATGTTTGAATTTACACGATCCCTGGGGTCTAGTACATTTACCTCTGTTGTAATTAAAGCAGAAACCCCTTTTCCCGGTATTGCCGGCAGGTTTCGAGTAATCGTCGGCACCCGTACCTGACCGAAAGGGCGTCCCCGCATATTGCCTGGAGGATTCGCCAACATTACTTCCCACCAACGGCATTTTCAACATTCCTGACTCCTTCATTTTATCCCAAGTCAAGGAATCATAACAATCCCAGGTTAAACTTTTATTATGCTCTTTTTCCTTTCTGAACAGATTATCGTAACAGAACCAATGATTACCCTGGTGCGATGTCGAGTACCCCATGATTCGTGATTGATAGATTGGGAACTCGGAAAGCAACTCAGGTCTACGTTCCCCCAAGATTGATGTAAAGATTCCCCAAGCATTGCCCCAATTGCCGATATTCTCATTCACTTTAAAGGCGGCCATTTTTGCGCGCCAAACACTCGGATGCATGAGATCCTTCTGACTCTTTACATGCTCTACCTCATAATGATCAACAAGCAGTGAGAAAATGTTCACATACTCCCCCGCCCAAATCTTTTCCTTAATTGCCAAAGGAACATGTTGCCCCAACTTTTCTCTCCGAGAGGGTGTTGACTCATCCCTCGCGATCGGCAATGGCCGCTTACCTGCACCTGACGCTGCCTCTGTGGTCGCAATCGTCCCTGGTGTCTTGTTCCCTACTGCAGCCGGCACGGGCACCTTGGCTGCTTCCCGTTTCTCACGCAATTGCTTTATCAGCGCCTGCGCATCGACAGCCGTGGCGCCCTCGTTACCTTTACCCAACCATGCTGCCCATTGTGCTGCCAGCTCGGGCGGCATATCATCCTCGGACACGGGGGTGACCACAACGGGAATTGGATTCCCCTCCTCCGGCACGGGAGTTGGAGCCTTGAGCGGGGCACTGGGACCCGGGATGTCTTCACCCGCTGCCCCCCTCCTGGGCCTCTTGTTTTTCCCTCCCGGGGCTGCTCCCGCCAAAGGACGTTTTGGACCCCCTTCCTCATTCTTGTCCACCCGCCTCTTTAGCTCGGACATCTCCTTCATGAGAACACGCAGCATCTGGTCAGTCGTCATGCGCTTTCCCACCTTCTTCGGCATTCTCCAACAAAGTAACTGTAAAACAAACAAGAACGATTAAAACACTCAAAATTGGCTCTTCGTTCCGTCTCGAGCTCACGTGCAGCGAGGAGGTGCAGCTTCAGAGCACAGGAACAAGAGGATGTCTTCTGGTCTTGCGTCCCTTTTTATCCATCTTCAGGGCGGGCGTAAACCCGCCCCTGCCTGCCCCGAGGGCGTGGCCAGCCGCGTCAGTGTCTAGGCCAGCCCACTCTAGGGCGGGAAAAAGCGCGCCCCGGCTACGCCGCTTCGGGCATACCAGCCGAGACGCGCCTCCCGCCCAAAATGGCTTCCCGGGGGGATCGAGGCACTCTGCCATACGTTCGGGGGGACCGAGTGGTCGCCCCTTTCCATTCACCAGCCTGTTGCTATGACCTTATCCTCCCCAGCAAGTGTGTGGAATTATTGCTGTCATTTAGTCACACATCAATCAAACCCACACAGCCCGGGGGAAGAGGGTTAGGGTTTGGAAAATGGATGGGAATAGGGTTTTTTGGGGGGGGAAAGTTTTGTTGAGAGAAGGAAAAAAAAGCACAGCACGGACAAACAATAATTGAAGATAAAGAAATCTTTAGGTACAAAGCTAACCGTAAATCTTTTAAGTGACATAAAGGAAGTGCATGCACTACTGCATGCATGGTTACTGAAAAGTAAGTAGTACTTTCGACAACCGTGAATGACAGAATGCGTCAGTACACGGCTGCAGCTTTTTCACTTGCCTATATCTGCACTCAGAGAAACACTTCTTACAATAAATTAGGTTTAAAAAATAGCAGAAGTAAAACCTATAGAATGGCTGAAGGGATGAATTTAAAAGCAAAGATCCAAGAAATGCAGGCTCACACTCGTAGAAGTTCACAGCAATAACATTACTTTAAAGATAATTAGAAAAGAACGTATACTGTATCTGTATGTTGTTGTAGTTGTCCTGTTGAATTTGGTAAGTTGCATGAATCAAACCATTCCTCTTATTAGCGGGACTCCTCCATTCCAGCTGACGCTCCGTCCATCAATGTTGGTGACCAGAAGACACCCTGTCCACTGCCTGCCTGGCGGATGCTGAATTGCGGCTCGCTAATGTGAAGCCTGACTTCATCCTTTTTTTCCCATTGCACAGACTGAAACCCGGCCTGTAATTATTGATGGAAAAACAGGAAGTGATATTAGAACACCACTGACAAATAAATATAAGGTATGTACGCTGTGTAGTGCAAAAAGTCACACTTTGAGTTTCCTAATAGACAGTACAATATTTTTGAAAGTGCGTACTCTGAGTCTCCTTTTGATGGATAAATAAGTATGGGCAAATTAATTTAGCGGATCTTTCCCCTCAAGCTAGGTGTACTGTAAACTGTGTTTTAGAACAAAATTAGACCTTCCCAGCAGTGCTCCCACCCAGATCCTTACTAAAGCCAGTCGCAAAAATGTAGAAGACCCCCAATCAGATCTCAAAAAAGGAGGCCTAGTAGAAAACTGGTGACAAAACGTACTTTGAAAGTAAAAGTAGGCCACAATCCCCTTACCCACCGTGGATTGCATTCAAACCACTTGCAAGCAAGCAAAAGTATCCATACCCAGCATCGCACCAAGACTCGCAAACCCCCCCCCACAAACAGCCCCCCGCCCAAACACATGCAATACAAATACTGCTAACCCTAACGAGCCCTAAGTTAAGAATAGTGGCAAACGCTTTATTTAACTATGCCAAATCCCCTCTTTCCCACCATGGATTTTCATCAAATCACTTGCAACCAAAATTACACATTCCCACGAGTGCTCTAAGACCCCAGAACTCAGTTGCAAAAATCTAGAACACCCCGAAACACATGCAATCCTACTGCTAGTGCTAACCCTAACGAACCCTAAGTTACAAAAAGTGCCAAAAGGCTTTTCCGCATGGATTTTCTCCTATCCAGTTTTATCCGGTATTAGACCTTCCCAGCAATGCCCCAAGACCCGCCAACCCACCCGCAAAAAGCACAATACCCCCAAACAGGCAAAAAGCAAAAATGGAAAATCTCATACTTACAATATTTTTCGCCCTTCTGTCCAAACGCGCTGTGCAGCTAGGTCATAACTCCCGTTTTCCACCATGGATTTCCTGAAAAGCAAATGCAATCAAAATTAGACTGTACCAGCAGTGCTCCCAGACCCCAAAACCCACCCACAAACACCCGGTACCCCCCCAAAGAGCACCTCAAAGACAAGCAAGTCAGTAAAAAAAGGGAAAAAAAATTCGCCTCCGATTTTGTCCAAACCAGTTTTATCCGGTATTAGACCTTCCCAGCAATGGCCACAGAGCCGTCAACCCAGGCGAAAACAAGTAGAAGACCCCAAACAGCCAAAAAGCAAAAGTACAAAAATGGGCACATAGTCATTTTCAGGGCAATTTCCAAAATCACTCCGCAGGTAGGCCCTAACTCCCCTCTGCCACCATGGATTTTCTTCAAACCTCTTGCTATCAAAAGTATCCATACCCAGCAGTGCTCCCAGACCCCGAAACCCACCCACAAACACCAGGAAGCCCCCCAAACAGGCCCCAGAAAACATGATAGTTAGCAAAAAGGCAAAATCGTTTTCCAGTCTTATTTTGTCCAAACCAGTTTTATCCGGTATTAGACCTTTCCAGCAATGCCCCAAGACCCGCCAACCCACCGCAACAAAGCATAACACCCCCAAACAGGCAAAAAGAAAAAATGGAAAATCTCATACTTACAATATTTTTCGGCCTTCTGTCCAAACGCGCTGTGCAGCTAAGTCATAACTCCCGTTTCCCATCATGGATTTCCTGAAAAGCAAATGCAATCAAAATTAGACTGTGCCAGCAGTGCTCCCAGACCCCAAAACCCACACACAAACACCCAGAAGCCCCCAAAGAGCACCTCATAGACAAGCAATTCAGCAAAAACGCAAAAAAAAATTGCATCCGAATTTGTCCAAACCAGTTTTATCCGGTATTGGACCTTCCCAGCAATGGCCACGGAGCCGTCAACCCAGGCGAAAACAAGTAGAAGACCCCAAACAGCCAAAAAGCAAAAGTACAAAAATGGGCACGTAGTCATTTTCAGGGCAATTTCCAAAATCACTCCGCGCGCGCTCTGCAGGTAGGCCCTAACTCCCCTCTGCCACCATGGATTTTCTTCAAACCTCTTACTATCAAAAGTATCCATACCCAGCAGTGCTCCCAGACCCCGAAACCCACCCACAAACACCAGGAAGTCCCCCAAATAGGCCCCCAAAAACACTAAATTGAGCGGAATGTCAGAAAAAGAAAAAACTTTTTCCTCATGGATTTTGTCCAAACCAGTTTTATCCGGTATTAGACCTTCCCAGCAGTGGCCACAGAGCCGTCAACCCAGGCAAAAACAAGTAGAAGACCACCAAACAGCCAAAAAGCAAAAGTACAAAAATGGGCACTTTGTCATTTTCAGGGCAATTTCCAAAATCACTCTGCAGCTAGGCCCTAACTCCCCTCTGCCACCATGGATTTTCTTCAAACCTCTTGCTATCAAAAGTATCCATACCCAGCAGTGCTCCCAGACCCCAAAACCCACCCACAAACACCAGGAAGCCCTCCAAACAGGCCCCCGGAAACGCTAAATTGAGCAGAATGTCAGAAAAAGCAAAAACTTATTCCTCATGGATTTTGTCCAAACCAGTTTTATCCGGTATTAGACCTTCCCAGCAATGGCCACAGAGCCGTCAACCCAGGCGAAAACAAGTAGAAGACCCCCAAACAGCCAAAAAGCAAAAGTACAAAAATGGGCACTTAGTCATTTTCAGGGCAATTTCCAAAATCACTCCGTGTGCGCTCTGCAGCTAGGCCCTAACTCCCCTCTGCCACCATGGATTTTCTTCAAACCTCTTGCTATCAAAAGTATCCATACCCAGCAGTGCTCCCAGACCCCGAAACCCACCCACAAACACCAGGAAGCCCCCCAAACAGGCCCCCGAAAACGCTAAATTGAGCTGAATGTCAGAAAAAGCAAAAACCTTTTCCTCATGGATTTTGTCCAAACCAGTTTTATCCGGTATTAGACCTTCCCAGCAATGGCCACAGAGCCGTCAACCCAGGCGAAAACAAGTAGAATACCCCCAAACAGCCAAAAAGCAAAAGTACAAAAATGGGCACGTAGTCATTTTCAGGGCAATTTCCAAAATCACTCCGCGCGCGCTCTGCAGGTAGGCCCTAACTCCCCCCTGCCACCATGGATTTTCTTCAAACCTCTTGCTATCAAAAGTATCCATACCCAGCAGCGCTCCCAGACCCCGAAACCCACCCACAAACACCAGGAAGTCCCCCAAACAGGCCCCAGAAAACATGATAGTGAGCAAAAAGGCAAAATCGTTTTCCAGTCTTATTTTGTCCAAACCAGTTTTATCCGGTATTAGACCTTCCCAGCAATGCCCCAAGACCCGCCAACCCACCGCAACAAAGCACAACACCCCCAAACAGGCAAAAAGAAAAAATGGAAAATCTCATACTTACAATATTTTTCGGCCTTCTGTCCAAACGCGCTGTGCAGCTAAGTCATAACTCCCGTTTCCCATCATGGATTTCCTGAAAAGCAAATGCAATCAAAATTAGACTGTGCCAGCAGTGCTCCCAGACCCCAAAACCCACACACAAACACCCAGAAGCCCCCCAAAGAGCACCTCATAGACAAGCAATTCAGCAAAAACGCAAAAAAAATTTGCCTCCGAATTTGTCCAAACCAGTTTTATCCGGTATTAGACCTTCCCAGCAATGGCCACGGAGCCGTCAACCCAGGCGAAAACAAGTAGAAGACCCCAAACAGCCAAAAAGCAAAAGTACAAAAATGGGCACATAGTCATTTTCAGGGCAATTTCCAAAATCACTCCGCGCGCGTTCTGCAGGTAGGCCCTAACTCCCCTCTGCCACCATGGATTTTCTTCAAACCTCTTGCTATCAAAAGTATCCATGCCCAGCAGTGCTCCCAGACCCCGAAACCCACCCACAAACACCAGGAAGTCCCCCAAATAGGCCCCCAAAACTGCTAAATTGAGCGGAATGTCAGAAAAAGCAAAAACTTTTTCCTCATGGATTTTGTCCAAACCAGTTTTATCCGGTATTAGACCTTCCCAGCAATGGCCACAGAGCCGTCAACCCAGGCAAAAACAAGTAGAAGACCCCCAAACAGCCAAAAAGCAAAAGTACAAAAATGGGCACTTTGTCATTTTCAGGGCAATTTCCAAAATCACTCTGCAGCTAGGCCCTAACTCCCCTCTGCCACCATGGATTTTCTTCAAACCTCTTGCTATCAAAAATATCCATACCCAGCAGTGCTCCCAGGCCCCAAAACCCACCCACAAACACCAGGAAGCCCCCCAAACAGGCCCCCGAAAACGCTAAATTGAGCAGAATGTCAGAAAAAGCAAAAACTTATTCCTCATGGATTTTGTCCAAACCAGTTTTATCCGGTATTAGACCTTCCCAGCAATGGCCACAGAGCCGTCAACCCAGGCGAAAACAAGTAGAAGACCCCCAAACAGCCAAAAAGCAAAAGTACAAAAATGGGCACTCAGTCATTTTCAGGGCAATTTCCAAAATCACTCCGTGTGCGCTCTGCAGCTAGGCCCTAACTCCCCTCTGCCACCATGGATTTTCTTCAAACCTCTTGCTATCAAAAGTATCCATACCCAGCAGTGCTCCCAGACCCCGAAACCCACCCACAAACACCAGGAAGCCCCCCAAACAGGCCCCAGAAAACATGATAGTGAGCAAAAAGGCAAAATCGTTTTCCAGTCTTATTTTGTCCAAACCAGTTTTATCCGGTATTAGACCTTCCGAGTAATGACCCAAGACCCGCCAACCCACCCACAACAAAGCACAACACCCCCAAACAGGCAAAAAGAAAAAATGGAAAATCTCATACAATATTTTTCGGCCTTCTGTCCAAACGCGCTGTGCAGCTAAGTCATAACTCCCGTTTTCCATCATGGATTTCCTGAAAAGCAAATGCAATCAAAATGTAGACTGCGCCAGCAGTGCTCCCAGACCCCAAAACCCACCCACAAACACCCAGAAGCCTCCCAAAGAGCACCTCATAGACAAGCAATTCAGCAAAAACGCAAAAACAAATTATCTTTCGAATTTGTCCAAACCAGTTTTATCCGGTATTAGACCTTCCCAGCAATGGCCACAGAGCCGTCAACCCAGGCGAAAACAAGTAAAAGACCCCCAAACAGCCAAAAAGCAAAAGTACAAAAATGGGCACGTAGTCATTTTCAGGGCAATTTCCAAAATCACTCCGCGCGCGCTCTGCAGCTAGGCCCTAACTCCACTCTGCCACCATGGATTTCCGTCAAACCTCTTGCTATCAAAAGTATCCATACCCAGCAGTGCTCCCAGACCCCAAAACCCACCCACAAACACCAGGAAGCCCCCAAACAGGCCCCCGAAAACGCTAAATTGAGCAGAATGTCAGAAAAAGCAAAAACTTTTTCCTCATGGATTTTGTCCAAACCAGTTTTATCCGGTATTAGACCTTCCCAGCAATGGCCACAGAGCCGTCAACCCAGGCTAAAACAAGTAGAAGACCCCCAAACAGCCAAAAAGCAAAAGTACAAAAATGGGCACTTAGTCATTTTCAGGGCAATTTCCAAAATCACTCCGTGTGCGCTCTGCAGCTAGGCCCTAACTCCCCTCTGCCACCATGGATTTTCTTCAAACCTCTTGCTATCAAAAGTATCCATACCCAGCAGTGCTCCCAGACCCCAAAACCCACCCACAAACACCAGGAAGCCCCCCAAACAGGCCCCAGAAAACATGATAGTGAGCAAAAAGGCAAAAAGTTTTCAAGTCTGATTTTGTCCTAACCAGTTTTATCCAGTATTAGACCTTCCCAGCAATGGCCCAAGACCCGCCAACCCACCCGCAAAAAAGCACAACACTCCCAAACAGGCAAAAAGCAAAAATGGAAAATCTCAGACTTACAATATTTTTCGGCCTTCTGTCCAAACGTGCTGTGCAGCTAGGTCAAGACTCCACTTTTCCACCATGGATGTCCTAGAAAACAAATGCAATCAACATTAGACTGTGCCAGCAGTGCTCACAGACCCCGAAACCCACCCACAAACACCAGGAAGCCACCCAAACAGGCCCCAGAAATCATGATAGTGAACTAAAAGGCAAAAATGTTTTCAAGTCTGATTTTGTCCAAACCAGTTTTATCCGGTATTAGACCTTCCCAGCAATGCCGCAAGACCCGCCAACTCACCCTCAAAGAAATAGAACACCCCCACAAGTGCAGAGTCTTTCTTCATTGGGCGTAATCCAGCCCTCTGCTGTGAGGGAAATAAGAGTCTGGAGGAGGAGGATAGAGGAGCATGTTCTTGTGAACTTGTGAACCTGAGGAATGCAGACTGCAGCACCTTCAAATCAATAAGCAAATAAGTGAAGACAGGTCTGCTGATGGTCTTGTTTTTGTGATTAGGTGATTAAAGTTTTTATTTATATTAACTGTGCAAAACAAAGAAAGACAGACACACAGGAATAAAAGTGAATAAGGACGAAAAAGAAAGTTATTGATTCATTGGCTCATTTTCAGGGCTCGGTGTCAGGGAATAAGAGTTCGTCCTCGTACTCTGCGAATTCAGGCGGGAGTAGGTACCCTGACAGAGAAGAAATTCCCTAATCTAAGTTGCTGTCCTCTTCGTCTTCTTCCGGCGTGTATTCTAGTACTTTGTAATCTGGTGGTATGAGGTGTTGATTCATCTTGATCATTGTTAACCTCTCCATATTTTTGGGCGAGAGGCGGGTCCTTTTGCAAGTTACAATGCCACCAGCAGCACTGAAAACACGTTCAGAAGACACGCTTGCGAGTGGGCAAGACAAGTAGTTTATAGCCAGGTTGGAGATCTCTGGCCACAATTCTTTTTTCCCATGCCAATACCCCAATGAGTCATCATTAACATAGACCTCTGTTGAGTCATTCAGATAGTCCTGCACCATCGACTCAAGGTTCTCCACGGTTCCTCCCCTTTGCCTACTTTTTGCTGGGACCTTTTGAGAAGCAAACCCAAGCTGAGTTAGCCAATCCTCTTCTTCACCCAATGTTACTGTTGTGTCTGGTGCAGATGATCCGGTTGCCGGTGTCTTTAACGGCTGAGAGGTCACTTCTGCCACAGCCACAGGTGCAGAAGTGGATTCTTTTGACTGGGGATGGCCTGCTGATGCTGATGTACTGCCTTTTCCTTCAATTTTCATCCGTTCTCTTTCAAACCTCATGGCTGACATAGCTAGCCAATGTTTGTACTTTAAAACCTGTGCGTCACCAAAAGCAAAGAATGCTCTGCCTGCCAGTGCCTTTTTGTAGCGTGGATCCAGAATAGTAGCACAAATGTAATGCTGTTCTGAGTGGATCATTTGAAGACGTTCATCGTCAAGTAGGCGCTGTAATAATTTCTCCGCCAAAACAAAAGCTGCTTCTTTTTCTTTTTCTTTTTCAAACATAGAAGACACCGCCTTCAGTTGGTGCTCTAGCATGCGCAACAATGGGATAGCTTTTCCCAAATTACAGTCCTCCCTGCTGACTGCACGCGTGAAGACCTCAAAAGGACGAAGCATGTCTGTCAGGCTTTTAACTAGCTACCATTGCGCCACATCTAGCCTCAGGTCCTTCAGAGCTGTACAGAGTGTTAAGAAATACTGATCGAGTACCGTAAACTGCTCATACAGACGCTCAAGCATGTAGAAGGTTGAGTTCCAACGTGTTGCCACCTCCTGGATGAGAGCTTTCACTGGCATTCGACGTTCATGTTGCAGCCTCCTCAGATGCTTCCGGGCCTTAATAGAATGGCTGAAATGGTTGCACATTCTTTGGCAGGTGGTCACTAACTCGCACACTGGACTTTCTTCACTCAAGAATTTTTTAACAACCAGGTTTATACAGCGCGCCAAACACGGCACTCTGAAATAGTGACCCAGTTCCATGGCCTTAACTACATTGGCGCCAATATCCGTGGAAACATAACCAATCTTGCGTTTTTTTGGGGACAGCCATTGAAAGTCCTTTGTGTTAAACTCCTCCAAAATGTTTTCTCCTGTATGACTTGTCTCCATGCCAAACATGGCTAGTGTTGCATTTTTCCGAGCAGCTTTAAAAACGTCGTCTGGGTCAACACCTGCGTTTAGCTTTGCTTTAACCCCTGAAAAGAGACCCAGTGTGCAGTGATGCACATGTAATCAGTGCCTACGCCAATGGTCCACATGTCTGTTGTCAGATGTATAGTGTGAACAGCACTCTTCTGCAAAGCTGCCCCAATCACCTCCAGCACATCTTCATGTAGTGCTGGAACCACAACTCGGGCAAAATAGAACCGGCTAGGAACCTTCCATTTAGGGCAGAGCGCTGCCACTAATTCTAGAAAACCAACTATTTCTACAAAAGAAAAAGGGAGAAGGTCCAGAGCTAGCATTTTAGCCAGCTTAGTGTTATACAGACGAGTCA
The DNA here is from genome assembly GCF_964263255.1 of Lissotriton vulgaris. NCBI lineage: Eukaryota > Metazoa > Chordata > Amphibia > Caudata > Salamandridae > Lissotriton > Lissotriton vulgaris. Next base: position 31,546,212 of record NC_141693.1, read on the forward strand.
GTGGGTGGTGCGATCAAATGGCGCTTCAGAAAACAACATGCTTCTAATGGTGGGCTGGACCATTTTACGGGATGATGATGACTTCTTCGACCCAGTTACACTAGGTGATGATGAACTTTTTCGCATTGGTGTCTGACTCTCTCCCACACTCCTAGTGCGGCTCACAGGGGGTGTGCTGCTGACAGGGGTACTGGGTGTAAGTAAAGTGTTCGACGCTTCTTTCTCCTCGTCATCATCAGATGAAACATCAACGTGTACAGTTTGTTGACTTCCAATTCTGGCTTCCTTGATCTCCTTTAGGTGCGCAAACCATTGGACAGTGTGCTGTCTCTCAAGATGACCTCTCTGGCCTCCGGTACCATAGTTGGTACAAAACTTACCACGACTAACCGCAAGCTTACAAATGCTACAAATGGCTATGTTTTCCTTTTTTGGACAAACACTAAAGAAGTCCCAAACTGCAAACTTGAAATGTCTGTGGGGGGCGGAGGAGGCGAAACTGGTGGTCATGCTGCTAATGCCAGATGAAGTGGAGGATCTGTGTTGCCGAACTTTACTACGTTGTGCACTTGCACCACCACTAATTGAGGTCGAGGTGGATGGAGGTCCCTTCTGCCGAGAAAGAAATATGGAAGCGGTAGGTGGTGGTGTACTAGTTAACTCCAATGATGGTGTTCTTCCCATTGCATCCTCGTCGACAACATCATCACGCTCAGCAGCTTTTCGGGTTAGGGTCAAAATGTCTGTTTGCTGCGTGCCCGCTGAGGCTGGAGTGGCGTGTATAATGATTGCGTCGTCGTCGTTAGAGTCTTCATTAGCAGGAGTAGTAGATGCCACTTCTTCTTCAGCACCACACTCCGTAAGTACGAGAGTATCAGGGACCTTCCTTTTACGCTTAGCTACCTTTGTCAGATCATGGTGTGCCTCACTCTCAGACGGCAGTGGTAGTTCCCAAGTTTGATCCATATCATCAGAAGGAGGTGGGCTTGAAGAAGATGTAGACACCATCCTTGATCTTTTCCTTGCTAGGGATGTGGAAGACAATGAATGATCAGGAGGAGTGGCTTCCTCAAATGATACCTCGGCTTGAATGTCGATTTCCTGATGTGCCCCTACTTCGGGAGGAACAACTATTGTGGGCACTTGTGGCCCTCCATGCACCTCTGCTTGCGCATCTCCTTGCGCTGCCTCTCCTTCCACATGGACTTGGGCTTGTACTTGCACATGTGGTTGTTGTTGCGGCTATGGTTGTTGAACACTCATCAGATGAGTTACAACAACCTGTGTTGATTGAGGGACATTGCTGCTACTTTCTTGCGATGAGCCAACATCACTGGTCGATGGTGATTGAACAACTAGACTGGCTGCCTCTGCAGCACTCAAGGGCTTGGACTTAAGTTGGGTGGTGGTGGTGGCACTGAGCCCAATGGAGCGGGGGTGCTGCTCCTAGCTTGGTCCCCAGCAGATCCTGCTGCTGCTGCAGGCATACTTTTTTTTATTCCCAAAAAATGTGGCGGGCGGCACACCAGTCTCCTTGGTAACTTGCTTCTTCTGCTCCTTACTGGCAACTTTCTTGCTAGAGGAGCTACGGGGAACTTTCTTTGGGGCCATCTTCTTCAGAGGTCAGAACAGCAGGCCGCAGTTGCACGAGTTGCAGAGTTGTCTGTGGCCAGACGTGACGTCGCGTGACGTTATGCTGCACACATACACCGCTGCAGGACTTATTCCTGGCACTGGTGGTTCTCTTGAGTATTGTGCACCTAAAAGCAATGGAAGACAGAGGAACATCAGTTATACACCCCAAAAAGTCGAAAAACAGATAAAAATCAGCACAATCCCATGCCATCCTTGCCCTCAATGATGTTTAAATTCAAGACACCCCACAGAAAGACTAGGCCCAATCACCACTCACTACCCCTGGGCATAATGGATCAAAGCTAGGCAAAATCGGTGCAGGCCTGAGAACACTGCCTGCCTTCAAAATGGCCCCTTGCACCCCAAACACATGGCCAGGGCCTGCCTGTACCAGCACTCAAAATGGCCCCCACCCACATGGCCAGTCCCCATCAACAGTACACCCCAAAAAAATGAAAAACACACAACAATCAGCACAATCCCATGCCATCCATGCCCTCAATGATGTTTAAATTCAAGACACCCCACAGAAAGACTAGGCACATGCACCACTCACTACCCCTGGGCATAATGGATCAAAGCTAGGCAAAATGGGTGCAGGCCTGAGAACACTGCCTGCCTTCAAAATTGCCCCTTGCACCCCCAAGCACATGGCCAGGGCCTGCCTGTACCAGCACTCAAAATGGCCCCCACCCACATGGCCAGTCCCCATCCACGGTACACCCCAAAAAAACGAAAAACACACAAAAATCACCACAATCCAATGACATCCATGCCCTCAATGATGTTTACATTAAAGAGACCTCACAGACAGACTCAGTCCATGCACCACTCACTACCCCTGGGAAAAAGGCCCCAATAGCAGCCCGTAAAATCGAAAAAACACACAAAAATCAGCACAATCCCATGCCATCCATGCCCTCAATGATGTTTAAATTCAACAAAACAGTTGTATCATGCACCCATAACTAACTCTGGTCCTACTGGGTACTGTGGCTACCCACAATATATTTTATTTAATGTTCTGAAAAAGTTCCAAAATTGTAGTTGCAGCAACTGTAATGCCCCAAACAAACTTACTTGTGAAAGTTGATTTCTAATCCAAAAGTGATCCAAAGAAAGTCAAAAAGGCCTCAAATCCAAATATCCAGCAGCATCCACAAAACGTAATCCTTCCAGGTCAAGAATCCAAATGAAAGTGACCAGCACATGAAGAAAGCAGTGAGAGGAGCCTGCTGGACAGGAACAGGAAGTTGGAGACTGTGGGACACTTCCTTCCCCACCCCCCCCCCCCCCCCAAAATGGACTCCTTGCAAAAAAAAGTGCAGGCAAATGTCAACCTGAGGAGTTATTCTGATAAAAATCATCATTTTCAGAAGGTTTATGCTCCTTGCTGGGGGATTTCTTGTGCAGAATTGCAAATTTTGTAATTTCGCGAGTGCGAGATTGTTGCTGCCCGCAGCATCTACATGTTCGCAATTGCGAACTCCCGCGATACGTGATCACGGCGTACTCGCGTTGACAAACTCTCGCTGTGCAAGGTGGCAAGCCGCGATGACGTAATCGCGGTCGCCAAACTCCCGCAGGATCCCGCAGCAAGATCCAAAATGGCGCAGCACTCGCAAAATATCGAGAAAAACAACTCGGCAAACGCTGAATGATGGTAAGTGAACGCCGCGCGCGCCGCAATATTGTATCACCAAGCAAAAAAATCCGCCGCCTGCGAATTTGCGGATTTTCGGCAAATTCGCGAGAGTTTGTGGATTGCAAATTTACCGAAAATCCGCAAATTCTGCGAGCGGAACGGATTTTACGCCCATGCTTACTGTCTATCAGTTCGGACAAATCTGAGAGAAAAGTAAGTTTATGCGCTGCGCAGATAGGGTCTCCAGGTGAGGAGACGGGTCCCCTATGGGTAAGCTTAGTGGGTCCTGAGAGTATAGATAGAGGGATCCAAATGGGTTCAGGAAGGCGTAGAACAGGAATAGATGCCTGCTATTCTGGCCATGTTCTGTGTTCTATCACCCCAAGCAGGGAATCTCATTGAGGTATGGATTGGTGTACCCTAGCTTTAGGCTGGAAGGGGGTTGTCTTGTAAATGGCCCTTTTTGAATGGTTAGCCACAAAACTTTTGCTTTTTCCTCCTATTTTTTCCTGACTGGTGGTTGTTGATTTTAGGACTCTGGGCACTTTACCACTGCTGATCAGTGCTAAAGTTCATATACTCTCTGTGTAAAATGATATTGTGATTGGTTATCCATGATTGCTATATTTGTTTTACCAGTAGGTCCCTAGTAAAGTGCACTGAGTGTGCCATGGCAGGTAAATCAAATGCAACTAGTGGGCTTGCAGCACTGATTGTGCCACCCACATGAGTAGCCCGAAAAAAGTTGTCTCAGGCCTGTCACTGCAGTTCCTGAGCGCAGTTTGTTAACTGCCATTTTGACCTAACCAGTGTACCCACTTACCCTTCCTGTTTCTTACACGTAGGAAACCCCTATGGTAGTCTCAAGGTACCCCCTTGGGCAGGGTGCAGTGTATGTGAAAGTTAGGACATGCACTGGTGTGTGTAAGATGTCCTGATAGTGAAATACTGCCAATTTATTTTTTTCACAATTGAAAGGCCATCTTGCCCATAGGACAGAATGGTTGAATTCTGTGTAACATTTTACAAGCATATCTTCCCATAGGGATAAGATGGAGAGATTGAGTTTAGTATTCCTGAACTCAGAATTCAATAACACACCTTTTAGTGGAGGTGTTTTTTAAATTATGCGTTTAACAACCTTTCCGTGTGCCTCTTCCTGGTTGTGGATTGACTGACTGGCTTTGGTGTGACAGGGGCTGAGGTGGCTCCAGGAGTCTGGGTGAGTCAGCCTGAGCTGAATAGGCCAATCTGCATTTGGAGTGGTAGGAGGAGTAGTATCTGTCCCTAACTAGGGCTGTGCCTGCCTTCCACAAAAGCCTGACTCCACCTCCTGTGGTGCGTCTGGAGACCCTGGCCCACAAAGGAAGAAGTTGTGCACTGGCAGAGTGTACCAAGAACTGGTTTTGAATGGGTCCAAGACCCCTGACACATAAAGAACAAAGGGGCATATTATCAAGGAATGGCGTTAAAAACATCGCCGCTTTAGATGCAGGAAACTGCCACTAAAGCGGCGATAATGAGCTTGATAATATGCCCTTGAGAATTTCAATAGAAGCCCAAGTTCTGGTGTTTACATGGGCTTCTATTGGAATTCTCTACGGCATATTATCAAGCCCATTATTGCCGTTTTTGCTGCAGTTTCGTGCTGCCAAAGGTACGATAATGTTAACTCCATTCCTTGATGATATGCCCCCTGGACTTTTGGGATATAAAAATGAGAGCTAAAACCCCTGTAATTTAGACCACTTCATGATCAAGAGGAATCTCTGCCAAAGAAGATCGGCTGAAGAGACTGGGGAGAAGTACTGTCATTGCTGTGTGTCTGGGGCTGGCCTGCAGTTTGCTGTTTCTACTAAGAAGAGGACAAGGGACTTTGGGGCATATTATCAAGAGCAGGCGATACATTATCGCCGCTTTTATCGGCAGGAAACTGCCGATAAAGCGGCGATAATGGCCTTGATAATATGCTCTATGAATTCCAATCGAAGCCCATGTTAGATGTGTCGCCTGTCCTTGATAATATGCCCCTTTGTTGTGTGCAGTGTCCTGAAGTGAAACGCCTCCAAGGGCCTGTGAAGAGCTGGCATCCTGTTACAGAAACTCAGGGATACAAAAGTTTCCTACGAAACGTCTTATCACTGTTGTGTGCATGTGCTTGCAACCAGTTTGTGTCCTGCGGGGAGCCCATGTTGCTGAAAGGAGCTTTCCTCGTGATCGCCTCTGCTTGTGACCATGAGGCTAGAACTTCTACCGGTGCTCTGGTCTGATCACAGATTGGCCAAATTTTATGTGCCAGGCGATGCGAAACCCTATAGTACTATCTTTAGACAGCAAGGACTAGGTTCGAGGGCATTCCATCGGGTGACCCCAGAGATGCTAGCTCAGGCTTCTCTTGATCATCCCTGTCCCCTTTCGGGCGACTTGGAACGGGACCTTGAGTATCTGCAGGTGTGGCTGACGGACAGGCTAGATGATCTAGCCCCTGTGAGGACACCCGGAGCAACATCGAAGCGGGTTTCTGCCCCTTGGTTTACGGAAGCACTGTCAGCTTCTCGCCGGCAGTGCAAGGTGGCTGAGAGGGCGTGGCGCTCACATTATGACCCGGCGGCCAGGCTGGTTTATAGGACCGCGATTAAAACATACCATCGCGATATCCTCCTTGAGAAAAAGGGTTATTTTGCCAGGAGGATAGAGGCTGCCTCCAAATCCTGAAAGGAGATTTTCACCATTGTGACTCCACAGTCTAATTTAACCCAGGCTGCGCCCACCGAGTCGTGGGTTTCTGCTCTTGCCAACTTCTTCACAGCTAAGACAAAGTTGAGTCAGGACTCCTTTCCCTCAAGAATGGTTGAAGCGTGCCCCAGCTTCATGGACGGGCCAGTTCCATCGGCTCCCGTGGAGTCCATCTTGGCCGATTTTCCGCCTATTTCAGCTGCGTCGTCATTGGCACTTATGGCCAATCTTAAATCTGGGTCGCCTCTTGACCCATGCCCTGCCAAATTTTTGGCGAAAATGGCGGCGGTGGTAAATCCTTTGGCAAATCCACTCTTGAATCTCTCTTTGTGTGAGGGGGTGGTCCCGCGGGCTTGGAAGCAGGCGATGGTGATCCCCCTCCTCAAGAAGCCTGGCCTGGACCCTGAGGCGTTGGCCAATTATAGGCCAATCTCTCTCCTTCCTGCGCTGGCTAAAATTGTGGAGAAGCACGTGCATACCGTGCTCTCTGGCTTTTTGGAAACCAACGATCTGCTTCATCCCACTCAATCTGGCTTCCGCCCCAATTTAAGCACCGAGACAGCGCTTTTGGAGGTGTCTGAAGCCATTAAGGAGGTACTGGATGCAGGAGGTAAAGCTATGCTTGTCATGCTTGATTTGTCGGCGGCCTTTGACACCGTCCCCCACGAGGGTCTCCTCGTCAGACTTCATGAGATCGGTCTGAGGGGGACGGTGTTCAGCTGGTTTAGATCATTCTTAGCGGGCCGTCGACAAATGGTCTGGGCCTCCTCAAGCTCTGCCGTGATGCCGCCTTTGGGAGTCGGAGTCCCGCAGTGCTCTGTGCTGGGTCCGACCCTTTTTAACATCTTTATGACTCCATTGGCGGCACTGGCGGAGTCCTTGGGGGCCCAGATTGTATCCTGTGCCGATGATACCTCTTTACGTGTGGGAATGGAGAGGAGTTTGACGGAGAGAGTATTCGTGAGTGCCTTGGGGCTGTTTTCAAATGGTTCCAGCTGAACAGCCTCAAACGCAACTCAGATAAGTCTGAGGTACTCTTCTTCGGTTGTACTTCTGATCCTGATTGGCAGGAATGGTGGCCGATTAATATGTTTCCTCCTGCACATTCCTCCCAGCAGGCAAAAAATCTGGAAATTAAGATCGACAATGGTCTGACGTTGAGATCTCAGATCCTCGGTCTTACGGGAACATGTTTTGGCCTCCTGAAGATGCTCAGGAAGTTTCTTCCTTTGCTTTCAGAAGAGCACAGGAGGATCACTGTGCAGGCCTTAATTGGCTCCAGATTGGACTATTCCAACGTCCTATATCTGGGCCTACCGGAGTATCTACTACAGCGCCTTCAGGTGGTGCAGAATTCGGCTGCTCGGGCTATCTTTGGCCTTCACAGGCGAGCCAGAGTGTCCGGCCTAATGCAGGCGCTTCATTGGCTGCCTATCCGGAAGCGGATAGTTTTCAAGGCGTTGACGCTGGCTCATAAGGCTCTTTATGCCTTGGGCGCGAAATATCTGCAACGGAGGCTTACCTTTTATCGCCCGGCCCGATCTCTGCGATCCAAATCTCTCTTCCTTGCGGTGGTCCCTCGAGTAAAGAGGGCCCGCGTAGGGGGTCGCTCCTTCAAGCTGAAGGCATCGCAGCTTTGGAATGCTTTGCCATTGGCTCTACGTAGCACTTCTAATTTGCTGACCTTTAGGAAGGGCCTTAAAACTTGGCTCTTTGCCCCTTAGCATGCTCCCTCCTTTGTTTTGTTGTTTTTCTTTTATCCCACTGTGTTATGTCTTTATGCTTACAAGCTGCCAATAAAAAGCGCCGGGACACTCCAATGGAGTAGCCGTGCGCTATATAAATCAAAAATAACATAACATAACATAACATAACAGGAACCCGAGAAGTGCTGCATGCTTGCTGTCACCGCCGCCAGCCCGTGATCTGCCAGAGTGCAGGCGTGCCTGCTGTCACAGCCGCCGGCCCGTGATCTACCAGAGCACTGTGTGTTTTCACCGCTGCTGGCCCAAGTTCCGTGCTTAAAGAAAGAGAGCGCCATGACCCGACTGGCTCCAGCACATCGCCTGGCAACCGGAGTCTCCCTTCAGCAAGGGAACAGCTGCGTCTGCCAAAGACGCTCCCCTGATGGCCCATACCGGCACCGCTGACATGCTGCGTTACCGGGCCCGCTACGAGGAGCCTGTTGCTTCCCCACCATCCTGGGGGCATAATTCCTGGTGCCAACATCACCACCGAGGGCGGGCAGCTCCCGTGGGAGAAAAGTCAGTTGAGGACACAGGAACTGTCTAATTTTCAACAGGGACAGAATTGTCTGTCTTTCTTTTTTTTTTTATGCTTACCTACGGAAGGGATACAGTCTCTACGAATCCTAAAGGGATACTATAACTACCAGATTGTTTTGTGTGATAATACCTACAAGATACAGAACCTACCAGTTTGTTTTCCGTTTTCTTACCAAGAACCAAGAAAACCAAGACATTTCTAAAGAAAAGCTAATTGTGTATGTTGGATTTTTGTCATTTTGGTCTTGCCTAATTGAGATAAAGATAACTATATTTTTTAACAACCTGTGCGGTGTCCATTTGAGGTGTTTCACTGTGTTACTGTGGGTGTTATTGCAAATACTTTACACATTGCCTTGGGGATAAGCCTGTCTGCTCGTGCCAAGCTACCAAGAGGGTGAGTAGAGGTTATCTACAGTGTGTTTCCCCCTTACCCTGAGTAGAAGCAGGGTACCTCTTTGGTCAAAGGTACCTCCCTCTGCTAACTAGAGACCGCCATGTCTAACACTGGCATTTACATACCAGGAACTGGTGGTGTGGACAGTGGAGAGGTACTCACTAAGCCTACGTCAGTGGTGAAAGGGTGCCCTTTGAGATGGCCATTGGCCTGTGTCTTGGTGGGATTGTTGCTGCAATCGCTAAAGTACCGAGCACACTGTAGACATGTGCGCAGTCAGGTAAGGCACTAGAAAGAGTTTAATTTAATGAGGTAAATCTAAAACTTACTAGTGAGCCAGCCCAGCGAACGGACTACGAGGAGTAGCTCTGCTACAGTGCCAGAGCACATGCACTGCAGCACTCCTTGACTTCCGATCGAAGGCTGCTGGACTCCACTCCTCAGCACTCCTTGATTTCAGATCGAAAGCTGCTGGACTCCACCCCTCAGGACTCCTTGACTTCAGATCGAAAGCTGCTGGACTCCACTCCTCAGCACTCCTTGATTTCAGATCGAAAGCTGCTGGACTCCACTCCTCAGAACTCCTTGACTTCGGATCAAAAGCTGCTGGACTCCACTCCTCAGCACTCCTTGACTTCGGATCGAAAGCTGCTGGACTCCACCCCTCAGCACTCCTTGACTTCAGATCGAAAGCTGCTGGACTCCACCCCTCAGCACTCCTTGGCTTCGGATCGAAAGCTGCTGGACTCCACCCCTCAGCACTCCTTGACTTCAGATCGAAAGCTGCTGGACTCCACTCTTCAGCACTCCTTGACTTCGGATCGAAAAGCACATGGCACATGTCCAGCAGCACTCCTTGACTTTGGATCGAAGGCTGCTGGACTCAACTCCTCAGCACTCCTTGAATTCAGATCGAAAGCTGCTGGACTCCACCCCCCAGGACTCCTTGACTTCGGATCGAAGGCTGCTGGACTCCACCCCTCAGCACTCCTTGACTTCAGATCGAAAGCTGCTGGACTCCACCCCTCAGCACTCCTTGACTTCGGATCGAAAGCTGCTGGACTCCACCACTCAGGACTCCTCAGTCAATACAAGACACACCAGCACTGGCGGAGGGAAGGCTGAGTTCCATGGTTGACACCCACTCCAGCATCAACCCCCTGAGTCTGCCCGGCCCTTCTCCAATAAATGAATGGAGCTCTTCATACCTCGTCCTGGGCCAGAGCAGAATACGCCCTAAATAAAGCAAATGCATTGCCACTAAAACTCTCCACACCCTCCACAGTGATGTCACTGTCCTGATTTGTGCATTTATGACGAGAATGATTCACGCTCGCTCGGCACTTGCGCAGTTTGGTACTCCTGCCACGCAAACAAAAAATCCTTCATAAAAGAGCACGTTGCTTTGCCATCCCTTGGAGAGAGAGAAAAACCTACTAGCAGCTCTAGTCAAAAGCAACCATTTGCTTTTTGAATAGAGCTGCTCATAGGTTTTTCTCCCCCTTCCACGTGATGGCAAGGCAATGCCCCTTTTGCCCTTTAACACCACCCACCCCTGGTCCTCACAAATATCACAATATTCATTTGTTCCATTGTTACATTCTGTCATAGTTTCATTTATGTATTAGCCTTGAAAGACTGTTCCTTTAATAGCATGAGACATGTTATGTTTCTGATTACATTCCAAGTTCTTAACAGAGCTTTCCTCATATAGCATTCTGTATCTTATGTCAGTTGAATCCTGATCTAGCTGTACAAGGATCTTATGCTGTGCTGTCAAATAAACTTCTTAAACTCAACCTTTTCTCTGGATTACTACAAAATTTGGCGACGAGGACAACCTTACTCCAGCCATTTACAGCACAGGAGCGGAGTTTTGGACCCAATTTTACAATTTTCTACATTTCTGGATTTTTCTTCCTTGGATTTCTAATTTCTGTGCAACCTTTCTCTGGAAGAAACTTTCTACATTGTTCTACCTTAAAGAGTACTACTTCTGGAAGCCATCCTGCGTTATTTTAAACTTTTCTCATCGTTTCTGGTGTTGTTTTACACTTTGCATCTTTCAACTACTGTTGCCTGGTTACCTGCCTGCCAAGCCGCCTCTGCTCATGCTTCGCGTTTTGAGCGCTTCACAGCTGACATCATTTCTGTGGTTTCATCTCCGCTCTGCTCAATTTTCCAAGGTTTTTCTTCCAATTTCCTTGGAGTTTCAGGCTTCATCCTTAACTGGATTGTATTCATTTGTTTATTTCACGAGCGAGCGTGCGAGCTTCATTTGTTTATTTCACGAGTGAGCAAGCGAGCTCTGCCGTTCTACAACGTTGCTCATTGGAGACGCTGCCTTTCTATGAACACGTAACGAACGTGTTCTTTTTCAAACAACGCTTCTCATTGGGCTTGATGACGCTGACGTGAGCACGTTCAGCCTCTCATTTGCTTCAGGGCATTTACTCCCCGGCAGCGTTGCTACGCGACCTCAAGTCTTGTAAACATTTACCGGCATCGGATCATTTTCAACACAAAGCCTGCATTGCTACGCGACTTCAGATTTGGTAAACTTTCACCAGCATCGGATCATTATTCAACACGAAGCCTGCATTTCTTTCATATTTACTCGCGGTTTTTTTTTCCACATAACGCACTTTGACAACCTGAAAGGAAACTTTGGTTACACGCTTGTTCAAAACTCGTGATTGTTCCTCTTATATACTGTTTTATTTACATATTTTTTTTTTTACAAGTACTGTTTCTGGCATTTTCATCACAAGTATTATACAGCCTGTTGCATACTGCTATTTATTTATTTATTTATTCATCTATTTATTTTTCCTCCTCTTTTACTTTTCTTCATATTGTGATTGTTATACTATTTTCTCCACTGTTCATCCTATACCTTTTATCACAATGCAGTTTGACCCTCCTGCTAAATTTCTTCAAATTAAGGGCGATCCTCCTATGCCCTGGTCTAGGTGGAAGGAGGAATTTTTCAATTACATGAGAGCTATTGATGGGGAGCGAATGGGTGCTGAAAGAAAAAAAAGTATTCTTTTACATTGTTTAGGTTCTGAGGGCCAGGAAATCTTTAGAACTTTACCACAGTTGTCAGTTCCTACGGGTAGTGGGGATACTATGAATGTATATACTGAAGCTCTCAATAGATTGGAAAAAAGATTTAAACCCACAGTTAACATTGCTTTGAATCGTTTCAAGTTTTATACTAGGGCACAGAAGCAAGAAGAGTCATTTGATGATTTTCTTACTTCTCTAAGGGCTCTAACATTGCATTGTAATTTTGGATCTATGTCTGATGAAATGATTCGTGATCAGATTATTGTTCATGTTAGAAACAAAAAAATCCAAGATAAGTTATGGTGTATATATGATCCAAATTTGGAGTAAACTATTGCTGTTGCTAAATCCACTGAGTTATCAGAAAAGTGGATGGATGTTGTTGTCAAACAAAATTCTAATGCTAGTAAAACTTCTTCTGAAGAAGAAGTATGTGTTTTAAAACCTAAAATTGACAACAAAAATGTTATTCCTGCACAAGTAAGGGTTAAGAATCAACATGGCATCAACAATAGGAGGACAGAATTAGGTAATATTTCTATGTCTTGTTACAGGTGTGGGAGCAAATCACACATATCCTCATTTCAAGCTTGCCCTGCTATTGACAAAACTTGTAATAATTGGGGAAGAGTAGGACATTTTGGTAATGTTTGTAGAGAGAGACGTTTTAATAATCAATTAAGAACAGGCCAAACACGTACATCTTCAAACAGTTTTACTTCTGCTAAAGTCTCATCTATAGGTACCAGCAGTAGCAAGTGTGTTGAACAAAATCTTGACAGAGGTTTTGTGGTCTCTATTGTTGAAAGTGGTTGTATTATGTTAACCAGTAAGAAATCACCAAAATGTATTTTTCATGCTTTCAATATTGCTATTGAGCTTATGGTGGATTCTGGGTCCCCTTGGACTATAATTACTAGAGAATATTTTAATGAAAAACTACAAGATGTATGCCATGTTACTAGTTTTCAAGAATCTGATATTTTAGCTGAAAGTTTCAATGGGAACAACATTGATGTTGAAGGTTATTTCAAAGTTCCTTTAAGTTTTAAGGGAAGATCTGCCTATATTAAGTTGTATATTGCTGTTAAAGGCGTCAATGTTCTGGGTTGGCATGACCAATGGGAACTTGGCATCACCTGAAATCCACGTGCTAAATATCCCATTTCTCTCTGTAGTGAGCAAGATATGTTAAATGCCATTTGTACTACTGAAGTTAAAAAAAATGATATTTCTTTCTGGACCAACAAATTTGATAAAGTTTTCTGTGACCAGTTAGGAAAATGAAAAAAATTTGCACATAAGATTGTGCTGAAGGAAGGCGCACTCCCAGTTAAACAGAAACTAAGAGGAGTTCCTCTCAATGTTAGAGAAGAGTTAAAGGAAATGTTGAACGATTTACTTAAGGATAACATTATTGAACCCATTGAGTCATCAGAATGGGTTTCGCCCATAGTTTTAGTACGGAAACCTGATCAAAAATTGAGAGTCTGCATTGATTTGAGGGCACTCAATTCAAACATTGTTATAGATTGTCACCCTCTTCCTAATATCAATGAACTTGTTTCCCTTTTTGATGGTGCGCAGATTTTCTCCACATTAGATCTGAGATCTGCGTACCATCAAATTGAGCTCACTGAGGAATCTAAAAAATATACAGCGTTCATCACTCCTATGGGCCTTTTTCAATATAGAAGAATGCCTTTTAGTTTGGCATCAGCTGCCTCTGTTTTCCAACGGGTTATGTTCCAAATATTTAGAGATCTTGATTCTTTTGTTAAATGTTTTCAAGACGACATTTTGATATTTTCTAAAGATGAGTTGGAGCATGTCACACACTTAAATGAAGTGTGTACTAGGCTGGAAAGGTCTGGTTTTACCCTCAAGGCACACAAATGTAAATTATTTTGCAAGTCTGTGGAATATTTGGGCCATACTTTGTCAGGGGAAGGTTTAATTCCCAAAAAATCCAATGTGGAGGCCATTCTCAAAGCTCCTTCTCCAAGTAATAAAGAACAATTACTGTCATTCTCGGGCATGTGCGAGTATTACAGTAAATTTGTCGTGAATTTTGCCACCAAAATGCAACCATTAAGGAGATTACTAAGACAAAGTAATGAGTTTATTTGGGAAGAGGAGCAGGAAAAAGCTTTCAGGGACATTAAGAATGATATTGCCAACTTTGAAACCTTTTAGAATGGGAAAAAAATGTATTATCACTACTGATGCAAGTCTGTATGGTCTTGGATGTGTGTTGTCCCAGACTGATGGTGTCATGGAATGGAATGTTTCTTTTTCTTCCAGGACCTTGAGTGAGACAGAGCGCAGGTATGCAATCATTTCACGTGAATTGCTTTCTTGCGTTTGGGCTATTGAGCACTTAAGAATTTATATATGGGGAAGTAAATTTGTGTTGAGAACAGATCATAAGCCACTGGTGCATATTTTATCGGTTGGTGGAGGTTGGAACTCCACGGCAAGGATTGCACGTCTTGCATCAAAATGACAGGAATACAACTTCACTGTGGAATATATTCCCGGGAAGAAAAATGTCACTGCTGACTTCTTGTCACGTTTATCTTGTGAGAGTACAGTTGACAAAGTTAATTGTTTCAAGGAGGTTGATTTTGTGTTGGGTTTGTCAGATTTGGTTTCTCCTATGTACCAGGACATTACTGAGCAAGGATGGTTGAAATGTGGGGGCGCTAGAGGGCGCACACGCGGAATGGCTGCCTAACGTCGCAGCTCCCGCACCTTGGCCACTAATCCTTCTGTTATCCTGTACCACAGACTACCGGCAACGCTGCTACACCTGCCATCTGAAACCTACCACTGTCCCCCGCACTCGTCCAGAAGTCTGGCCCGCTGGTGGCGTCAGCTGCAGAGATCTGGCCTGGAGAAGCTGGGCTGGCTGTGGCCCTGGAGGTCGCCGAGCGGAGGGGCCGGCTGTGAGACGCCACGCAAGGTCGGTGCCTGCCATGCGGTGACAGGCCCTGCCTGCTCCGGAGTCCACGGATTTTGTGAAGAGCCCACCCGGACTCCCGATCGCTGAGCAGCCTTGGAGTCTCCTTCCTGACCGGCTGCCCCTGCTGCTTGCTGGTGCTTGGAGTGCCCACATTTGCCTGCCTGATCGTTGTGCACGCCGGTGAGCGGTGAGACGGGGCGGGGTGGCGATTCACTGCTGGTGGCTACTCTGGGGCTGCCCCTCGCTCTGCCTGCACCTGCGGCTGTAGTAGTTCCTGGGCCCCCCCCGCTCCATTGCTGCACCGGTCGGTGTTATCCCCGGAGCTTGCCTGCCCGCCTGATCGCCTCCAGGTGCCGACGATTATCCCTGGGGGCCTGTGGCCGCTCTGCTGCTCGGCGTCTGCCACTGCCACTACTGTCACTTCTGCCTCACCTGCCTGGGTTGTCCTCATTCCTGCAGCAGTCCTACGAGCTGCGCTTTCTTTCCTGCATGCGGAGCCGGCATTGGACATACTTACCTGTGGAGCCCCCTACGCCATAGCGGCCCTGCCTGCGTCTGCTGGCATCTCCGCTCCGCCTTGACTGTGTGGCGGCCTGCTGGGACTGTCGGCCTGACCCACCTGCTTGTCACCATCGTGGCACACATGAGCTGCGTAGCCTTCCTGGACTGAGATTGGACACCCCTGTGTAAAAGTGTTCCTCACATTGCACGCTTCAACCTAATAGCTGACTGGGCCCGATCGGAGCTACGCCAGTGAGACCTGGACGGGCGGCGGTGCCCCCACCTGCTTGTCACCATCGTGGCACACATGAGCTGCATAGCCTTCCTGGACTGAGATTGGACACCTCTGTGTAAAAGTGTTCCTCACATTGCACGCTTTGACCCAATAGCTGACTGGGCCCGATCGGAGCTACGCCAGTGAGGCCTGGACGGGCGGCGGTGCCCCCACCTGCTTGTCACCATCGTGGCACACATGAGCTGCATTGCCTTCCTGGACTGAGATTGGACACCTCTGTGTAAAAGTGTTCCTCACATTGCACGCTTCGACCTAATAGCTGACTGGGCCCGATCGGAGCTACGCCAGTGAGGCCTGGACGGGCGGCGGTGCCCCCGCCTGCTTGTCACCATCGTGGCACACATGAGCTGCATTGCCTTCCTGGACTGAGATTGGACACCTCTGTGTAAAAGTGTTCCTCACATTGCACGCTTCGACCCAATAGCTGACTGTGCCCGATCGGAGCTACGCCAGTGAGGCCTGGACGGGCGGCGGTGTCCCCACCTGCTTGTCACCACCGTGGCACACATGAGCTGCATTGCCTTCCTGGACTGAGATTGGACACCTCTGTGTAAAAGTGTTCCCCACATTGCACGCTTCGACCCAATAGCTGACTGGGCCCGATCGGAGCTACGCCAGTGAGGTCTGGTCGGGCGGCGGTGCCCCCACCTGCTTGTCACCACCGTGGCACACATGAGCTGCATTGCCTTCCTGGACTGAGATTGGACACCTCTGTGTAAAAGTGTTCCCCACATTGCACGCTTCGACCCAATAGCTGACTGGGCCCGATCGGAGCTACGCCAGTGAGGCCTGGACGGGCGGCGGTGCCCCCACCTGCTTGTCACCACCGTGGCACACATGAGCTGCATTGCCTTCCTGGACTGAGATTGGACACCTCTGTGTAAAAGTGTTCCCCACATTGCACGCTTCGACCCAATAGCTGACTGGGCCCGATCGGAGCTACGCCAGTGAGGTCTGGACGGGCGGCGGTGCCCCCACCTGCTTGTCACCACCGTGGCACACATGAGCTGCATTGCCTTCCTGGACTGAGATTGGACACCTCTGTGTAAAAGTGTTCCCCACATTGCACGCTTCGACCCAATAGCTGACTGGGCCCGATCGGAGCTACGCCAGTGAGGCCTGGACGGGCGGCAGTGCCGGACGGGGAGGCCAAGATGGTGCGTCCTGAGAACCGTCAAACTAAAATCAGCTTCGACGGTGCCAAGAAATCTACAAAGGTGGTCCCTGTTGACCCTGGTCCCGGTGCCGCTTCCACTTCCACTGTTTCCTCCCCTGCCAAGGAACTCGACTTGCACCACTTGTTTCAAGAAATGCGACAGGGGTTTGCCACTGTGGTGGAAAAAGTGGACGGCGTGACAGCCAGACTAGACGCTTTGGCCCACAGGGTGGACCGACACGAGGAACGACTCACGGCCACGGAGCAGCGTATCTCTGACGCAGATGATGTCGCTTCCACTCATACTACTCAATTGGCCCGTATGGACAATTTACTCAGGATTATAGCGGCGAAGAACGAGGATTTGGAAGCCCGTAGTCGACGCAACAACATCCGCGTCACGGGCATTCCGGAGTCCACCAACACGGGCAGGATGGAACTGTATGTTGAGAAGCTCCTCAAGGGGTCCATAGGCGAGGACGCCTTCTCTCCACAATTCATCATTGAGCGAGCACACAGATCATTAGCTCCTGTCCCTAAACCCGGTCTGCCGCCTAGACCAATTATCGCCAAACTGTTGAACTATCGCGACCGTGATGTTGCGCTGAGAGCTGCCCGCTCTCAACGATCCCTTCAGTATGATGGCATCACCTTTTCCATCTATCCGGATTTCACCCCGATGGTGCAGGAGGAGCGGCGTAAATTCATCCCTGTGAAGAAGAAACTGCGCGAAGCTCAACTAGACTATGCCCTACTCTACCCAGCGAAACTACGGATTACTCATCAGGGGAAGCAACGCTTTTTCACGAACCCCCAAAAAGCCGAAGACTATTTGAAATCACTACGCCGGGCCAGAGGAGGAGATCGCGCTGCTGCAGCTGACCTGGGGGATGATGATCCGTCTGCTGCGGAGAATGAACACTGACTATGCGCTCTTAACTGAACTACACCTTTAACTATCTGGCGCACTCCCGGCTTGACCTATGGACTCCGAAGAAGCTGCCACTTCGATGTGATATGGCTGTGTCTGGTCGCTTCTGTGGTAATGTATACCAAGATCCGCTTACCTAGCCCTGGCCTCCACCGAGGGCGGTACAGTATTGGAGGCCATTGGCGGGTAAAGTGGCTGTGCGCCCTTGATGCTGTTACCCTATCGGGTGTACCCCATGCTCACTGTTAGTTTGTTAGAATCGGGTGTTGAGGGTGGGGGTGGGGGGGAGGGACTGCGGGCGGGATTGGATTGCTGCAGACATGATTGGGATGCTGTAGTGGGTGGGGGGGGGGTCTGTTGGGGGGGTGAGGTCTACACGCCGAATGTTGTTTTGGTCTATGTCACACTGTGTTGCTACAATGGATCTGAGTGTTATGAGACTGACTGCTTTGTCCTGCTCAAAGGATGATATTTCACTGATCTTTTTGCAATGGCGGTCCTAGGGTCTGATGTACAACTACACTGCATGTCATGGAATGTCCGTGGGCTTAATAATGCCAGGAAATGTCGTGATGTTCTTGCATACCTTACCAGACACAATGTACATGTTGCCATGCTCCAGGAAACACACCTGTCACCACAGGTGCAGACCACCTTTGCGTGTAAGTGGGCTAGCACTCGCACTTTCTCATCCTTTTCCACGTATGCCAGGGGGGTTGCCATCCTTCTTCGGGGTACTGTCCCGTTTCAGAAATGCGGGGAACTGACGGATGGGGGAGGCCGCTACGCCATACTATGGGGACGCATGGGCCACGACACTATCACCTTTGTGAACTGCTATGCACCTAACATAGACACGCCTTCCTTCTTCACTACACTTTGGGGTAAAATCCTGGACGTGGGATCCCGTCACATCATCTGGGGTGGGGACTTCAATTTAGCATTGGTACCCAGCATTGATAGAGCAGATGGGGCTAACCATTACAAACCCAAGGCTAGGGAGGCCCTCGAGGGCATTGTCGCTGAGGGTGCCCTAGTAGACATATGGCGGTGCCTACAGCCGGCCAGGCAGGAAAGGACTCACTTCACTTCACAAACGGGCACATGGGCACGACTAGACTATTTCCTTGTCACCCCTGGAATTGCACCAGGAGTACTGAAGGTCACACACCTACCGAGGACATACTCAGATCATAGCCCTGTCCTTATGCATACTCGAATACCTGGGTGGGACTGCCCTAGGCCCCATTGGCGACTACAGCCGGCAGCTTTATTGGATACCTTGTTCCGGTCTGAACTGGGGGAGGAAATTGCTGATTTTTTCCCGAGGAACAAGGGGTCAGTGGAATCGGTGGAACATATCTGGGAAGCATTCAAGGTCACTGTCAGGGGATATTGTATAGCTAAAAGTTTCGGGGTCCTTCGGGACATACAGGCCACTATCCATAGACTACATGGGGAGCTACGAGCATTGGAGACTCGAATGGTTACAGAGGATAACCCTGCCTTACATGCAGAGTTTAGGGTCACATTGTCCAAATATGAAGAGGAAGCTGACAGGGAGGCGAAGTTCAAGGGTAAACACTGGCAGGCTCGGAGATATTGTGAGGGGGATCGCCCGGGAAGGGCTCTAGCAGTGCTGACGCGGGCCCCGCGTGATCGTAACTCTATCCTAGAACTCACCGATGACCAGGGACACGCGGTCAGGGATTCGGAGGCACTGCTTGCCACCTTCACCTCACATTACCACACTCTGTACACCTCCACCGCTTCAGCAGATGTACCCTATGCCGATTACCTAGGTGATGTGTCACTCTGTTGGCTCAGCGATGGGGACAGGGCCTTCCTGGCGGCTCCGTTTGAATTGGACGAGATTCGTGAAGCCATTATGTCCCTTAAGAATGGCAAAGCGCCCGGGCTGGACGGTCTACCGGCTGAATTCTATAAAACATATATAGACATTATGGCCCCAGTCCTTTGCGAAGTCTATGAGGAATCTCTTGCTGATGGCATCCTCCCAGGCTCTATGCGCGAGGTAGTTATCACCTCCCTCCTTAAACCCGGTAAAGACCCTCGCTCCTGTGGGTCTTATCGTCCTCTTTCCCTCCTGAATTGTGACGTGAAAATACTAGCCAAGGTTCTAGCTACTAGGCTGTCCCTACTCATGACCAGGATTGTGCTACCTGACCAGTCGGGGTTTGTCCCTGGTCGCTCCACCTCTCATAACCTACGCACCTTATTTTCACTCCTCCGCGCGGTTCATCCTGACCTTCCGGTGGCTGCGGTATTTTTGGACGCTACTAAAGCTTTCGACTCGGTCGAATGGCCCTACTTGTTTTCAGTGCTGTCAAGCATGGGTTTCCCCAAACTTTTTCTTTCCTGGATACAGCTCCTCTATGCACAGCCTACGGCGAAGGTCCTCATCAATGGTCGCCTATCTCACCCAGTTGCTATCACGCGAGGTACACGCCAGGGGTGTCCTCTGTCCCCCCTCCTTTTTGCGATTGCGGTCGAGCCTCTGGCTTGTCGGCTCCGTCAACTGCACCGGGAGGGTGCCATACAGTGCCTGCAACGCCAAATAGATGTCTCTCTCTACGCGGACGACATTACGCTTTATGTCAAGCACCCCCACCTTCACCTCAACCCTTTATTGAGAGAATTTGTGGCCTTCGGGGGTATGTCGGGGATACACATAAATTGGTCCAAGTCGCAGTTCTTTCCCCTCACTGACTCAGTAATCGACTTTCCCCTTGACTACCCACTAGAATGGTGTCGCTCAGATCTCCGATACCTAGGCATACAAATCTCGCGGGATCGGGAGGAGACAATTCGCTCCAATTACGGGGTAGCAATCACAACCCTTACAGCCATGGTTGACCGCTGGATTGCATTACCGCTTTCCATGGCTGGTAGAGCTTCCCTTATCAAGATGGTAGTGTTGCCCCGCTTCCTCTACCTCTTTCTCAACATCCCGTATTACCCGGGTACCTTTTTTTTTAAAACTCTGAAGTCGGAGCTCTGTCGCCTGTTCTGGGGGGGCAAGGCCCCACGACTGAAATGGTCCACACTCATATTGTCTTACGAAGCTGGAGGCTTCGACGTCCCCGACCTTGAAGCCTACTATCTTTGCGCGCAGGCCCACTATGCATTTCATTGGATGGCTCCCACGCCATTCATGCCGCAGCTCGCTGTGGAAGACTGGATAGTACACCCTATACCGCTCAATGGCTTAATTCACTGTCCGGAGTCGGTAATCCAGACTTCGAACACGTCTGTTTCTTGCACCTTGGATGCATGGCGCCGCCTAGCTAGGAGGCTCTCTTGCTCCTTCCCTTACTCCCCCCTTCTCCCCCTGACATACCACCCCTCACTCGCACTATTGCAGGAACGGGGATTTCGGCTGCTTTGCGACCGGTTGCATATTGTCACCTGGGGGGATCTGTTCGTAAACAAAGTTTTCAAATCCATGGAAGTACTCTTTGCCACTTATGACCGTTCCCCACTCGATGTATTCTATTACCTTCGCCTCCGACAGGGGATGAAAGATATCCTACCTGATTATCCTAATGAACCAGAACTCCTATGCCCATTGCACTTTCTGCTCAGCTCGCAAGATGGGGCCCACTTGGTCTCTGGCCTGTACCGCCGCCTTCGTTCAGACATCGACCCTCTTGTGACTGGCGCTAGGGCATCCTGGAGTGCAGATCTATCCTCCGCGCTCACTGATGAACAATGGCAGTATTGCTGCACCCTCACAGCTAGGATATCGGCCAGTAGCAGGCTCAAGATGATCCACTATAAGTTCCTTCAACGTCTATATTACACCCCGGTCAAAAAATTCAGGTTCCGTCTGGCTGAATGCGAGCGCTGCCGAGCCGACCATGCGGGCTTCTTACACCTTGCCTGGGAATGCCCGGCCGTTCGGATGTACTGGCAACAGGTGACCGATGCTCTCACAGCCATGACCAAGGTCCCTATTGAGGCGGAGCCGCGTATCACACTTCTGGGACACACACCGCATATTCCAAAAACCAGCAGGAAATTCATTAATACTGCCCTGCTCTTGGCTAAACGGCGTGTGGCATGTCGCTGGGGACGAGGCAGGGCACCAAAATTTAAGGACTGGCTCTCGGATTTGACTTACTGTCAGGCCCAACACATCACTTATTCCGAATTGTTGCCGCTCTCAAACAGGCCTAAAGACATCTGGGAGCCACTGGTTTCCTACCTGCTGGCTCAGGAGGACGATGACGTGGCCTCGGAACATCAGCGGGAGTAGGACTGATCAGGCTACCGGCCCTGGAGACTAAGAAGCGCTGGTTCCTGGCGCATGCATATACTGTGCTTCCGACCTGACTCATGACCCCTACTGACCACGCTACTAACATAGACATGACGCTTAACGCGAGCGGCTGCTATTCCACCATCCGATACGCATCATATCCCCACATTTCCTTCTACTAACACTTCCTGGGGACACAGCATAAGTCCACTACCCTATTTCTATGCAGGCCCAACCGATGCCACGACCACTACCACAATGCCATGTAGCAACCTATGATCTTTATTCCATGAGCAAGCGCATAGAACTGGAATCTCTTCCTCATTCAGACGTGTGTATAAGACCTTCTTTTTTCTTGTTTATTGTTGCGGGTTGATAAGAATTGGGGTGGGGGGGGGCGGGGGGGAAAATGTAAAACCTGTTCTGCTGCTGCAAATCCTGTAATGTACATACTCCTCCTCCCCTTCTCCCTCCCCTCCCCCCTTTCTCCTCCTTTTTTTCTGTTTTATTCCCCCCCCCCACTCCTACCCGCCCCTTTGCTTTCCTCTCCTTCTTTTCTACTCCCTTCCTCTTATTGTGCTCACCACCAGGCGCTCCCTTATCGATATGGTTTGTCGCCACCGGGCCTCCGGGATGCCGGTAACAAGGCTGTGTTTATCTTTGCTTGCTTTCGTTTCATATCACTATGGACATGACGCTGCCAGCCTCCGGGTTGTAGGCGAGCACAGCAGTGTACTTTCCTTAATATGCAATAAAGCAGTTTGAATACCAAAAAAAAAAAAAAAAAAAAAAAAAAAGGATGGTTGAAATGTCAAGAAGAGGACGAAAAGTTGGTTTTGTTGAGGAAATATCTTCTTGAAGGTTGGCCTAATAAAACCAGTGTGAGAGATGATTTAATTCCATTTTATAATGTGGCAGATGAGTTATGGTGTGAGGGGGATTTGTTTTTCAAATCTGGTAAATGCATTCCACCGGTCGGAATACAAGAACGTATTCTAAAATTAGCTCACAAGACCCATCCTGGAATTTCAGCCATGAAGCGTTTAATAAGGTTAGATTTTTGGTGGCCAGGGATGGACAGGTTTGTTGACCGCACAGTTAGGGAGTGTAATGAGTGTTGTTCCAATTACAAAATGCTTAAAGTGCAGGTTCCACCGCTCAAAGCTGTGCAATGGCCAGAATTACCTTGGAATAAAATTGCGATTGATATTTCTGGCCCTTTCAATATTTTACCGGAAGCCTCTCGTTTTGCATTAGTGATGATAGACTATCATTCTAAGTAGCCAGAGGTAAAATTTGTGTCTAAAGTCACCTCTGAAGTAGTTATTTCCTTTTTCAAAGAGGTTTTTGCGAGAGAGGGATCTCCCTCTATTCTAGTATCTGACAATGGTGTGCAATTAGTTTCTTCCGAGATGCAAACATTTTTAAAGGGTTGTAATGTCAAACATATTCGGACATCTCTTTATGAACCACATGAGAACGGACAGGTTGAGCGCTTTAACCGGGTATTGAAGGGTTTTGTTGCAGATGCGGTTAAGGAGAAAAGTAATTGGTTAAGTGTGCTTAAAGAGAAATTGTGGACTTATCGCATAACTCCTCATACTACCACGGAGGTTAGTCCTTTCAAACTACTTAAAGGTAGAGATCCTGCCTCAGCTATTTGCCCTTGGTGGTTTAAGGAGAAATGCAAAAATGTGGCAAAAGATGAAGTGGATATTGGAAGGGTTGCCAACAGGGTTAGTAGCAAGCAAAACAAGTCAGCCTTGTGGTATAATAGAAGATGGAAAACCAAAGAGCATAATTTTGTGGTTGGTGATTGGGTCAGGATTTTAAAACCTTCCATGATCAGCAAGGGCTTGAGTAAGTATGGCAGGCCTATGCAAGTGAAAAAGGTTTTCAGTATTTCTGTTATTACTCAGGATGGCAACGTTTGGAATGTGAGTAAAGTTGCAAAATGCCCAATGCAAAATGTTGTACAATTTCAGCCTCATGTTGATTTACATAAAGCTCAAACTAAAAATAATTCTTTCCCTGATTCAGTGGCTTCAAGAATCAAAGATGATACATGAATCAGGAGAAGGCCAATCTCCTTACAAGATTTTGTTTAAATTTCTTTTGTGTGTCTTTTCCCTTTAATGGGGGGGATGTGTTACATTCTGTCACAGTTTAATTTATGTATTAGCCTTGTAAGACTGTTCCTTTAATAGCATGAGACATGTTATGTTTCTGATTACATTCCAAGTTCTTAACAGAGCTTTCCTCATGTAGCATTCTGTATCTTATGTCAGTTGAATCCTGATCTAGCTGTACAAGGATCTTATGCTGTGCTGTCAAATAAACTTCTTAAACTCAACCTTTTCTCTGGATTACTACATCCATGTTAATGGTCAGATCGTTAGTCTTTCAATACTTGCTACAAAACCTCAAGTTTTCTTTGTAAACCCAGTTGTGTCAAATCAACAAGTGCCAAATCATCTAAATATATGAGGTCAAGTCAAGAACAGCTTTATTCGATTTTGTTTTAAAACCATAAAAGCACAATAGAAATGATTAAAAAATAGCAAACACAATTACAGACATTTAAATAGTTCATCATTATACATTTTGCACCAAACACATTAAAATAATAGGAAGCAGCTTGTATTGTTTACATAAGAATATTGGGCTCATTCAGTAAGTGTAAAAAATTAATACATAGTATTCCTATGTCTAATTACGGCTTTTAAAAATGACGACATAGCCAGCATAATCAATTCGTTTTCCAGCATTTGAAGCCTCAAGAATGCTGTTCTACATTGTCTAAGTCCCCACTTCTTCAAGATAATTATTAAGAATCTTCTCCTGGGTAAATCGTAAAATTTACAGAAGAATATACAATCGATTGGGTGGAAATATCATCGAACAGGCATGGTAACAGGTTTTTAGACCATGAATTAACCTCTGAGGATGTAACCATTCTAAAAAAGAACCCACCACAGAAACGTGTTAATAACATGCAAGAGTAGCAGCATTGAACCTGTATCAAATGCGGTTGCATACCATGACATTGCAACATCAGGTGGTTCTCCATAACTGAAATCTTACTTCTTTCAGAAAGCCAACGCTTGTTCTCTAAATAATTAAAACAAATTTCTTTCACATTTTTCCTTGATATGCTTTCTAAACAGTTAGGAGAATCAAAATATTCAGGGTGACCAATGTCGTACAACAGTTTTTTTTACATACTTGAACCTTAAAATCCTGGCTACCCCCTTTAATTTGAGACAGTCCTTGATTATGTCTCTGTTAAAACCAGTCTCAACAGAGGACCACACCTAATGCCACAATAGAAGGGGATTTAGTTTGATAATATCGGGTATAAAGGCCAGGCCAAGTTCCTTATGGCATTCTCATGTAGCAGTAGAACCCGGGACAGCTAAAAGATAACGCAAGTACTCGTTTTCACAGAGTTGAATTTTTTGAACATCCGCTATTCCCCAGATCCCCGTGTGTCGCAGTGGAAGCACATTTGGATTTATAAATATCCACTGGCTCCGGAACTGGTCGGCCGCCCAATTTGTTTGAAAAGTTACGAGCTGCACCTATAAAAATTTTGTACGTTTACAGCTGATAACCATGAGCCCGATTTTTTAAAGTTAATACGCAGGTAAGAAAATCTGTCTATCGTGTCTATTTTTGTCTCTTCAATAACAATTTTGCATGTGTTGCTTTTTTTTGTCCCACAACACATAGTAAGAGTTTTACATTTATTTATTTTTAAGCCTCTATCATTCATATAGGTTTTAAAGTTGGTAACAGCTCTTTGAAGGACTATCTGTGTCCGCGCCATGATGACTGCATCATCCCCATATAGTAAAATTGGGACTGGGGTGTTCTCAATCAGAGGGTAATCCTGCCTGTCCTGAACCAAGTGAAAAACTACTCTATTAATGTATAGGTGAACAAAAAACGGGGCAAGGTTACACCCTTGTCTGACTCCCTTGTTAGTACTAAACTTAGTGGTACATTCTGCCTGTTTCCCAAACCGGACCCTCGCCCCAGCTCCCCTGTATAACTCCTTGATAAATAAAAGCAAATTCGGATCAACACCCATCTCTCTCAAGGTGTTCCAAAGTTTATCATGGTTTAGACAGTCGAAGGCTGAACTTCAGGTCGACAAACGTTAAAATAAATTTTTCCATTTTTGCTGATACATATTTACCTATAATTAGAGCCAGATTTAATCCTTGTTCAACCGCTACAAGTCCTGCCCTAAACCCGTATTGAAACTTCGAAAGTGAACCCCTCTCTTCCACCCAAAGTTATAATTTATTTAAAATAACCCTCCCAGCGACCTTCATAAGTGAGTCCAGCAGTGAGATTGGACAGTAGCAGTTAGGTGGATTTCTATCTCCCTTTTTGAAGATGGGAATCACAATAGCGTCTAGCCAGGTGGGGATAAACCTATGTCTATTACAGCTATTCAAAACATTAGTTAAGAGCGGGGCCCATAGCTCAGTGTTAGACTTGTATATGTCCAGTGGCACACCATCAGGACCTGGTGCTTTCCCTGAGGCGCTCTCATTTATGGCTGTTAAAACTTCTTCATAGGAAATTTTGATATTCAGGGGGAAAGATGTAATGTAAGCATTATCATCTCCCTCTGCTGCGTCAATATCCTCACCCTGGGTTGGGACATCAGCCTTGTAAAGGTCCTTAAAATAATTAACCCATTTATCTTCCGTGATTGCCACGTCAATAAATTTGTTTTCCCTATCTGTGAAAAAAGGAGCATTGACAGCCCTCCAAAAGCCCGTGTTGTCCTTAGTTATACAGGCCCGGTGTAGCGCCTCCCATGCTTCCAGTTTCAATTGGGTCTTACGCTTTTTAATTGCTTGTTGGTAATCAATTCTTGCCAGCCTCACCTCATCCTTGCTTCTTATCTCTTGTTTTAGGACCTTCATTAAGTGGGCATGTGCCTTGCTACAATCCCTATCAAACCAGCCCTGTGGCTTATTCATGCCCTGTTTCTGCGTCCCTGTGAGAAGGTTTCGGACTTCCTCTGTAATTCTAAGAAAAGCCTCAAAGACTAGTGCATTATCACCTGTCTGCCCCAGGCATGTTTCAAAGTCCCTATATTTGTTTTTTAATAGCATTTAAAGGAAAGCCATGGGTTCCACTTTACACCAATTTATAGAATATCCATTTGTCCTTGCAAGATTTATTTTGTAATTATGTATTGATTTTATTCCTATAGAGGTTTTTTTGCCCCCTGCAAGGAAAAAAAGTAGGCTGATCGGGAGGTGGTCACCCATCGCTATATAACAAGTTTTACAGGTAGAAACATTGCAAGAGTATCATTTAGACATAAGAGCAAAGTCAATTACTGATTTGCACCCCCTCCCAATGAAGGTTGGCTCAAAATGTACTGGTGGTGTACATATTTCATTTGCAAAGCCCAGGTCAAATTGAAAAAGTATTTAATTCAACAGGTCCCCCACAATAGTATGGGATAAGTGTGTTAGAGGGTCATCTTTATTTTTGCCCAAACCACAGATAGCCAGGTGGTTATGTGGGCATAGAGAACAGTTAAAGTAACCAGCCCATATTAAACACATATCCCCCAACAGATGTTCTTCTATGTGCTTCAGGGTTTGACATAATTCTTCTAGTACCTTGTTGGTTTCCGCTTTCGGGATGTTGTTATAAAAATGTATTAGGGCTGTTCCCTTCCTTCCTCCTTGGCATAATGACAGTATCTGGTAGAATTCAGACCCATTCTCAAGTTTCACTACCAGTTCACCCGCCAGGTTAGACACATAGGTACATAATCCCCCTTTATTACGGCCCATCGTGCTTAGACTGGCAGGGGTATGGAATGTATGATAGCCATTTATATGTAAAGCCTCAATTACCCATGATTCCTGCAGGCGATGATAGAATAATCCTTTATGAATGTCAGCCAAGAGGGGTCTTTCACCGTGGATGCGAGCCCCGCGATATTCCACGATAGCATCTTAGAAATGTCAGTTTCTGGGATCTTAGATATAGGGCTTGAATCAATTAAAGTAGTAGTATCTCCTTGTGCACTCCCTGTCACACTATGCAATTCGCCTTTATTGGGTCTATTTTGGCTAGTGTGTTGTTTGCATTCATGGGTCACCTCCGAGTCTCCTCTATCTAATACTACAGAGGACTCAAGGTTACTATCAGTAGTCATTGGTTTTTCAGGTATAGATTCCCCAATACTAGGTGTAAAATTATTGTATTTAGCAGCAAGGATAGGAAGCCTCGCCTCCTTGCAGGCACCGGCTATAGTGTCTGTGGAACTATCTATAGGCCCGCCACATCACCACGATCTAACTGTTGTCTCATAACCTCAGCCCCCCTGTTCGAAGTGATATTGATCTGGTTGTTCAACCTGGTAGGGATTAGTCAGTCCACCATGTCAAGTACACTGTATCTGTTACTAAGGTGGATATTGGGCGCAAAACCAAAGCCATCTAGCCCGGTTCTGTTTCTGACATTACCATCCAAAAAAACCCTCACATATCTTTCCCTGTAGGCCAGACTTCGCCTTTTGCATTGGAGGGGTATAAAAATAACTGAGGTCAAATGTCTGAATGTTAGTTCTCATAGTATGAAAGGGCCTCTCACAAATGTGACGCACTACTCAACTATCTCTAAAATTGATGCCTATACAGTTACCCGCTATATCTTTCGTTCTCCGACTCACCCAGCTCACTCTGCGTGCAAACAAAATTTGACTGTGCATATTAGGGAGGAGAGGTCTATTGGCATTCAACCAGTGGATTGCTTTGTTCTTTAATTCAGTGAAGGATTCCACCCTTCCCTTTTCTAAATCTGGAACCCCTGTCAGAACGACAACATAAGGTGCAGACTCAGGTGGTAGATCAATATGTGAAAGCATGTTCTCATGATCATTAATATTAAAAGGTCCCTTCCTTCCTCCCTGCAAATTCTTTGCCATACTCTCTCCCAATGGATGATGTTCTATAGTCTTGCCCTTTGTGGGATCTGCAATTCCCTGCCGATCTGCACCACCCTTAGCACTGAGTCCAGCCCTAGTGTTCGCCTGAGAAGTGCCTTCCATTGGGTCGAATTCCGGCACATGGTAGATCAAATTAGTGTCAAGAATACTCCTTGGTCCTGTTATCGACAAGTTCTTATCTTCGATACCCTTTGGTAAGTTCTTCTTGATGCACTCAAGATTTGATGTGGTCGATTGTTCAAATATCACTAGTCTGTCCTCGATTGACTGCAGCCTTACAAGGATGGGCTGTATAGCAGATGTAATGAGACCACCTACTTTTAACCAGAAGCCCTCGTCCATCGTGGACAGAGAACCAACAGAAGGAATCGTTGATGTAGTACTTGGTGCTGGTGTAGTCACAAATAAAGGTCCATGGGTAATAGGTGCGACACATACCTGTTCACCCGGATTATTTGGTTTAGCCACCTTAGGGTTTTTTCCCCTCAATGCACCCCCACCTTGCTTCCTCTGTGAGACAGCTCCCAGAGTGTGCCCTGATGAATGGGCAAAGCCTTGGAAGCAGGTACCTTTGATGGGCGAGTCGCAACACCACCAACTGTGATTGTAGGTATGGTAAGATTGCTTTGGGCCTGCAAGCTAGAGTCCCCGTCATTCCTGGTAATCATTGTTTCCTCTGGTGTTAGGGTACTAGGCTGACTTGAGGCCACTAGGTCAATGACAGGATGTATGTGCCGCTCCGAGGTACGTGGCAGCATTATGTTCCCCAAGGAAGAGCGTTTAACAAAAGCTGGATTCTGTGAAAGGTGGCGCTCTGTAATTTTGTAATGTGATTTTACAGTTTATCTGTTTGTATTTCTTCCTTGAGTGACTTTACAACTTGTACATGTGCAATTTTCTCCTTTTTATATCTCTTCCTTGAGGGACTGTACACCTTGTAAATTTGCAATTTTTTTTCTGTTTGTATCTCTTATGTAACTCATGTAATCAAAAGTCCCTATGTAACGCAACTGGTTCTTTTGTAAAGTGCTCTGACACCTTCGGGTAATGTTTGCGCTATATAAAATCGCATTTAATTAATAAATAAATATAGAAGCAGAAGCAATTTTAGGCAGAAAACAGCTGAAATAAAGCAATTTTTGGCTTTAAATGCTGGAAGTCTGCCATCTGAATCAATTCTGCTGCTATGTATGTCGAGTAGTCATCAGTTGCACAAACCCATCACCCTAGTGAGCCATGTCAGGTAAGTTCTCCAGGACCTGGGGGGGCTCAGAGGCACTGGGCCTGCTGCGTGACAAGTGTTGCCTACCGCTAGACCCCTGGACTCTGGATGCTGCTGGGCAGGTGTCTGCAAAGCAGTGCTTAATTTCTAAAAGAATGAGCTTGAGTACGGAAGGTACTCTGGTGTAACAGGTGTGAGCTCGCAGAAACTGTTTACACAGCTACAGCGCAGGATAACGTGCTGCATGGATAAATACTTATACGGACCAAAAGGCAAGACTGATTGCATTGCAAATGCTTGTTTTTATTGTTTAAAGCAAGGATATTCCACGAAATAAATTGAAAAAACTGCACCCACTAAGATGTAGTTGACATATGCTTGCAAATAAATAAAAACTTTCACTGATGTGGGTGCTTTACTTGTAATGTTTTTAAATAACAAACTTTTCAGAGAAGTCATGCATACATTATGTCACCAACAAAAAAAACTGCACCCAACTTGTAGGTTTTACAATCGTATAATGTAACTTAAACAATTTATCCAAGCAACCTTACAAAGAAGACGGAAAATAATTCATCATATACCCGGGAACCTAAAAAAGTAGAAGAAATAAATAGTCGGTATTGAACAGCTGCCTCCTGTGAGGACTGAAGCTGCTCCTGTTAGGACTGAAGCTGCTCCTGTGAGGACTGAAGCTGCCTCCTGTGAGGACTGAAGCTGCTCCTGTGAGGACTAAAGCTGCTCCTGTGAGGACCGAAGCTGCTCCTGTGATGACCGAAGCTGCTCCTGTGAGGACTGAATCTGCTCCTGTGGTGTCTGAAGGAGCCTCCTGTGAGGACTGAAGCTGCTCCTGTGAAGATTGAAGCTGCTCCTGTGAGGACTGAAGCTGCTCCATTGAGGACTGAAGCTGCCTCCTGTGGGGACTGAAGCTGCCTCCTGTGAGGACTGAAGCTGCTCCTGTGAGGACTAAAGCTGCTCCTGTGAGGACCGAAGCTGCTCCTGTGATGACCGAAGCTGCTCCTGTGAGGACTGAATCTGCTCCTGTGGTGTCTGAAGGAGCCTCCTGTGAGGACTGAAGCTGCTCCTGTGAAGATTGAAGCTGCTCCTGTGAGGACTGAAGCTGCTCCATTGAGGACTGAAGCTGCCTCCTGTGGGGACTGAAGCTGCCTCCTGTGAGGACTGAAGCTGCTCCTGTGAGGACTGAATGTGCCTCCAGTGAGGACTGAAGCTGCTCCTGTGAGGACCGAAGCTGCTCCTGTGAGGACTGAAGCTGCTCCTGTGAGGACTGAAGCTGCCTCCTGTGAGGACGGAAGCTGCTCCTGTGAGGACTGAAGCTGCCTCCTGTGAGGACTGAAGCTGCTCCTGTGAGGACTGAAGCTGCTCCATTGAGGACTGAAGTTGCTCCTGTGAGGACTGAAGCTGCCTCCTGTGGGGACTCAAGCTGCCTCCTGTGATGACTTAAGCTGCTCCTGTGAGGACTGAAGCTGCCTCCTGTGAGGACTGAAGCTACTCCTGTGAAGACTGAAGCTGCTCCTGTGAAGACTGAAGCTGCTCCTGTGAGGACTGAAGCTGCTCCTGTGCGGACTGAAGCTGCTCCTGTGAGGAATGAAGCTGCTCCTGTGAGGACTGAAGCTGCCTCCTGTGAGGACTCAACCTGCCTCCTGTGAGGACTGAAGTTGCTCCTGTGAGGATTGAAGCTGCTCCTGTGAGGATTGAAGCTGCCTCCTGTGAGGACTGAAGCTAACTCCTGTGAGGACTGAGGCTGCTCCTGTGAGGAAGGAAGCTGCCTCCTGTGAGGACTGAAGCTGCTCTTGTGAGGACTGAAGCTGCTCCTGTGAGGACCGAAGCTGCCTCCTGTGAGGACTGAAGCTGCTCCTGTGAGGACCAAAGCTGCTCCTGTGAGGACTGAAGCTGCTCCTGTGAGGACTGAAGCTGCTCCTGTGAGGACCGAAGCTGCTCCTGTGAGGACTGAAGCTGCTCCTTTGAGGACTGAAGCGCTCCTGTGAGGACTGAAGCTGCTCCTGTGAGTCAAGTCAAGTCAAGTCTGAATTTATATAGAGCACTACATACCCAGAGGGTCTCAAGGCGCTTGAGGAAGGGGGTAGGTTTATTTATCGAATATCCAGGTTTTAAGCTGTTTTCTGAAGGCTAGGTGGTTTTGAGTAAGGCGTAGGTGGGTGGGAAGGGAGTTCCAGGTTTTGGCCGCTAGGTAGGAGAAGGATCTTCCCCCATGGTGGCTTTGTGGATGCGCGGCACAGCGGCGAGGGCTTGGTTGGACGAGCGCAGCTGGCGGGTGGGGGTGTAAAAGGAAAGGCGTGTGTTGAGGCAATCAGGTCCAAGTTCGTATAGGGCTTTGTGTGCGTGGGTGAGGAGACGGAACGTTATTCTCTTGTTGACGGGGAACCAGTGGAGGTCTTTCAGGTGACCGGAGATGTGGTCTTTGCGAGGGATGTCTAGTATGAGTCTGGCTGAAGCATTTTGGATGCGTTGGAGTTTTTTCTGCAGTTTTGCGGTGGTACCGGTGTAAAGGGTGTTTCCGTAGTCCAGACGGCTTGTAACCAGTGCGTGGGTGACCGTTTTTCTTGTTTCAGTGGGGATCCAGCGAAATATTCTTTTGAGCATGCGTAGGATGTTGAAGCAAGATGATGAGACGGCGTTGACTTGTCTGGTCATCGAGAGTGAGGAGTCCAGAATGATGCCGAGGTTACGTGCGTGGTCTGTTGGGATGGGTGCTTTTCCAAGGGACTCTGGCCACCACGAGTCGTCCCAGGCGGAGGGGGAGGTACCTAAGATAAGGACTTCTGTTTTGTCGGAATTTAGTTTCAGGCGGCTGTGCTTCATCCACTCGGCTACTTCTTTCATCCCTTCATGTAGGTTGGTTTTGGCGGTGTTAGGGTCTTTGGTGAGTGAGAGGATCAGCTGAGTGTCATCAGCGTAGGAGATGATGTTGAGGTTGTGTTGACGTGCGATGGTTGCGAGGGGGCTCATGTAGACGTTGAAGAGGGTGGGGCTGAATGATGATCCTTGCGCGACGCCGCAGATGACTTCGGTGGCCTCTGACTTAAAAGGGGGGAGGCGACTCTCTGAGTTCTTCCAGCGATGAACGAGATGATCCAGTCTAATGCTTTTCCTTGAATTCCAATGTCTCTGAGGCGCTGTAGAAGGGTGCTATGGCAGACTGTGTCGAAGGCTGCAGAGAGGTCGAGGAGGATGAGGGCGACTGTTTCTCCGTTGTCCAGTAGTGTTCGAATGTCGTCTGTTGCTGCGGTGAGGGCGGTCTCGGTGCTGTGTTTGGCTCGGAAGCCAGACTGAGAGGAGTCGAGTGATTTGTTGGTTTCGAGGAAGGCGGAGAGCTGATTGTTGATGGCTTTCTCAATGACTTTGGCAGGGAATGGGAGGAGCGAGATGGGACGGTAATGTTTGAGTTCGGTGGGGTCAGCTGTGGGCTTTTTCAGAAGGGCGCTGAGTTCGGCGTGTTTCTAGCTTTCTGGGAATGTGGCGGAGTTGAGGGAGCAGTTGATGACGTCTCGGAGATGGGGTGCGATAATGGAGTTTGCTTTGTTGAAGATGTGATGGGGGCATTGGTCTGTAGGGGATCCTGAGTGGATGGAGTTCATTAGGCGGATGGTGTCTTCTGTGGTGATTGGGTTCCAGTCGAAAAGGTTATTCGGAGGAGTTACAGGTACGGAGGTAAGTGAGGTTGACTGGTTTACGGGTTGGTTGTCAAAGCTGTTATGAATGTCGGCGATTTTGTTATGGAAGAATGAGGCTAGGGAGTCACAGAGGACTTGAGAGGGGGTGATGTCGTTTGAGCTGGCGACTGAAGCTCCCTCCTGTGAGGACTGTAACTGCTCCTGTGAGGACTGAAGCTTCCTCCTGTGAGGACTGTAGCTGCTCCTGTGAGGAGTGAAATTGCTCCATTGAGGACTGAAGCTGCTCCTGTGAGGACTAAAGCTGTCTCCTGTGGGGACAGAAGCTGCCTCCTGTGATGACTGAAGCTGCTCCTGTGAGGACTGAAGGTGCCTTCTGTGAGGACTGAAGCTGCTCCTGTGAGGACTGAAGCTGCTTCTGCGAGGACTGAAGCAGCTCCTATGAAGGCTGAAGCTGCTCCTGTGAGGACTGAAGCTGCTCCTGTGAGGACTGAAGCTGCTCCTGTGAGGACTGAAGCTGCCTCTTGTGAGGTTTGAAGCTGCCTCCTGTGAGGACTGAAGCTGCTCCTGTGAGGACTGAAGCTGCTTCCTGTGAGGACCGAAGCTGCTCCTGTGAAGACTGAATCTGCCTCCTGTGAGGACTGAAGCTAACTCCGGTGAGGACCGAAGCTGCCTCCTGTGAGGAATGAAGCTAACTCCTGTGAGGACTGAAGCTGCTCCAGTGAGGATTGAAGCTGCCTCCTGTGAGGAACAACGCTGCTCCTGTGAAGACTGAAGCTGCCTCCTGTGAGGACTGAAGCTGCCTCCTGTGAGGACTGAAGCTGCTCCTGTGAGGACTGAAGCTGCTCCTGTGAGGACTGAAGCTGCTCCTGTGAGGAATGAAGCTGCTCCTGTGAGGACTGAAGCTGCTCCTGTGCGGACTGAAGCTGCTCCTGTGAGGAATGAAGCTGCTCCTGTGAGGACTGAAGCTGCTCCTGTGAGGACTGAAGCTGCTCCTGTGGGCACTGAAGCTGCCTCCTGTGAGGACTGAAGCTAACTCCTGTGAGGACTGAAGCTGCTCCTGTGAGGACTGAAGCTGCTCCTGTGGGCACTGAAGCTGCCTCCTGTGAGGAATGAAGCTGCTCCTGTGAGGACTGAAGCTGCTCCTGTGAGGAATGAAGCTGCTCCTGTGAGAACTGAAGCTGCTCCTGTGAGGAATGAAGCTGCTTCCTGTGAGGACTGAAGCTGCTCCTGTGAGAGCTGAAGCTGCCTCCTGTGGGGACTGAAGCTGCTGAAGGTGCCTCCTGTGAGGACTGAAGCTGCTCAAGGTGCCTCCTGTGAGGACTGAAGCTTCTCCTGTGAGGACTGAAGCTGCTCCTGTGAGGACTGAAGCTGCTCCTGTGAGGGCTGAAGGTGCCTCTTGTGAGGAAAGAAGGTGCTCCTGTGAGGACTGAAGCTGCCTCCTGTGAGGACTGAAGCTGCCTCCTGTGAGGACTGAAGCTGCTCCTGTGAGGACTGAAGCTGCTCCTGTGAGTGCTGAAGCTGCTCCTGTGAGGACTGAAGCTGCCTCCTGTGAGGACTGAAGCTGCTCCTGTGATGACTGAAGCTGCTCATGTGAGGACTGAAGCTGCTCATGTGAGGACTGAAGTTGCTCCTGTGAGGACTGAAGCTGCCTCCTGTGAGGACTGAAGCTGCTCCTGTGAGGACTGAAGCTGCTCCTGTGAGGACTGAAGATGCCTCCTGTGAGGACTGAAGCTGCCTCCTGTGAGGACTGAGGCTGCTCCTGTGAGGACTGAAGCTGCCTCCTGTGAGGACTGAAGCTGCCTCCTGTGAGGACTGAAGCTGCTCCTGTGAGGACTGAAGCTGCTCCTGTGAGGACCAAAGCTGCTCCTGTGAGGACCAAAGCTGCTCCTGTGAAGACTGAAGCTGCTCCTGTGAAGACTGAAGCTGCTCCTGTGAGGACTGAAGCTGCTCCTGTGCGGACTGAAGCTGCTCCTGTGAGGAATGAAGCTGCTCCTG
The DNA here is from genome assembly GCF_964263255.1 of Lissotriton vulgaris. Lineage (NCBI taxonomy): Eukaryota > Metazoa > Chordata > Amphibia > Caudata > Salamandridae > Lissotriton > Lissotriton vulgaris. The sequence goes on from NC_141693.1 coordinate 31,581,973, forward strand.
TGAGGACTGAAGCTGCCTCCTGTGAGGACTCAACCTGCCTCCTGTGAGGACTGAAGTTGCTCCTGTGAGGATTGAAGCTGCTCCTGTGAGGATTGAAGCTGCCTCCTGTGAGGACTGAAGCTAACTCCTGTGAGGACTGAGGCTGCTCCTGTGAGGAAGGAAGCTGCCTCCTGTGAGGACTGAAGCTGCTCTTGTGAGGACTGAAGCTGCTCCTGTGAGGACCGAAGCTGCCTCCTGTGAGGACTGAAGCTGCTCCTGTGAGGACCAAAGCTGCTCCTGTGAGGACTGAAGCTGCTCCTGTGAGGACTGAAGCTGCTCCTGTGAGGACCGAAGCTGCTCCTGTGAGGACTGAAGCTGCTCCTGTGAGGACTGAAGCGCTCCTGTGAGGACTGAAGCTGCTCCTGTGAGTCAAGTCAAGTCAAGTCTGAATTTATATAGAGCACTACATACCCAGAGGGTCTCAAGGCGCTTGAGGAAGGGGGTAGGTTTATTTATCGAATATCCAGGTTTTAAGCTGTTTTCTGAAGGCTAGGTGGTTTTGAGTAAGGCGTAGGTGGGTGGGAAGGGAGTTCCAGGTTTTGGCCGCTAGGTAGGAGAAGGATCTTCCCCCCATGGTGGCTTTGTGGATGCGCGGCACAGCGGCGAGGGCTTGGTTGGACGAGCGCAGCTGGCGGGTGGGGGTGTAAAAGGAAAGGCGTGTGTTGAGGCAATCAGGTCCAAGTTCGTATAGGGCTTTGTGTGCGTGGGTGAGGAGACGGAACGTTATTCTCTTGTTGACGGGGAACCAGTGGAGGTCTTTCAGGTGACCGGAGATGTGGTCTTTGCGAGGGATGTCTAGTATGAGTCTGGCTGAAGCATTTTGGATGCGTTGGAGTTTTTTCTGCAGTTTTGCGGTGGTACCGGTGTAAAGGGTGTTTCCGTAGTCCAGACGGCTTGTAACCAGTGCGTGGGTGACCGTTTTTCTTGTTTCGGTGGGGATCCAGCGAAATATTCTTTTGAGCATGCGTAGGATGTTGAAGCAAGATGATGAGACGGCGTTGACTTGTTTGGTCATCGAGAGTGAGGAGTCGAGGATGATGCCCAGGTTCTGTGCGTGGTCCGTCGGTATGGGGGCTTTTCCTAGTGCCGTTGGCCACCACGAGTCGTCCCAGGCAGAGGGGGAGGTACCTAAGATAAGGACTTCTGTTTTGTCGGAATTTAGTTTCAGGCGGCTGTGCTTCATCCACTCGGCTACTTCTTTCATCCCTTCATGTAGGTTGGTTTTGGCGGTGATTGGGTCTTTGGTGAGTGAGAGGATCAGCTGAGTGTCATCAGCGTAGGAGATGATGTTGAGGTTGTGTTGACGTGCGATGGTTGCGAGGGGGCTCATGTAGACGTTGAAGAGGGTGGGGCTGAATGATGATCCTTGCGCGACGCCGCAGATGACTTCGGTGGCCTCTGACTTAAAAGGGGGGAGGCGACTCTCTGAGTTCTTCCAGCGATGAACGAGATGATCCAGTCTAATGCTTTTCCTTGAATTCCAATGTCTCTGAGGCGCTGTAGAAGGGTGCTATGGCAGACTGTGTCGAAGGCTGCAGAGAGGTCGAGGAGGATGAGGGCGACTGTTTCTCCGTTGTCCAGTAGTGTTCGAATGTCGTCTGTTGCTGCGGTGAGGGCGGTCTCGGTGCTGTGTTTGGCTCGGAATCCAGACTGAGAGGAGTCGAGTGATTTGTTGGTTTCGAGGAAGGCGGAGAGCTGATTGTTGATGGCTTTCTCAATGACTTTGGCAGGGAATGGGAGGAGCGAGATGGGACGGTAATGTTTGAGTTCGGTGGGGTCAGCTGTGGGCTTTTTCAGAAGGGCGCTGAGTTCGGCGTGTTTCCAGCTTTCTGGGAATGTGGCGGAGTTGAGGGAGCAGTTGATGACGTCTCGGAGATGGGGTGCGATAATGGAGTTTGCTTTGTTGAAGATGTGATGGGGGCATTGGTCTGTAGGGGATCCTGAGTGGATGGAGTTCATTAGGCGGATGGTGTCTTCTGTGGTGATTGGGTTCCAGTCGAAAAGGTTATTCGGAGGAGTTACAGGTACGGAGGTAAGTGAGGTTGACTGGTTTACGGGTTGGTTGTCAAAGCTGTTATGAATGTCGGCGATTTTGTTATGGAAGAATGAGGCTAGGGAGTCACAGAGGACTTGAGAGGGGGTGATGTCGTTTGAGCTGGCGACTGAAGCTCCCTCCTGTGAGGACTGTAACTGCTCCTGTGAGAACTGAAGCTTCCTCCTGTGAGGACTGTAGCTGCTCCTGTGAGGAGTGAAATTGCTCCATTGAGGACTGAAGCTGCTCCTGTGAGGACTAAAGCTGTCTCCTTTGGGGACAGAAGCTGCCTCCTGTGATGACTGAAGCTGCTCCTGTGAGGACTGAAGGTGCCTTCTGTTAGGACTGAAGCTGCTCCTGTGAGGACTGAAGCTGCTTCTGCGAGGACTGAAGCAGCTCCTATGAAGGCTGAAGCTGCTCCTGTGAGGACTGAAGCTGCTCCTGTGAGGACTGAAGCTGCTCCTGTGAGGACCGAAGCTGCTCCTGTGAGGACTGAAGCTGCTCCTGTGAGGACTGAAGCTGCCTCTTGTGAGGTTTGAAGCTGCCTCCTGTGAGGACTGAAGCTGCTCCTGTGAGGACTGAAGCTGCTTCCTGTGAGGACCGAAGCTGATCCTGTGAAGACTGAATCTGCCTCCTGTGAGGACTGAAGCTAACTCCGGTGAGGACCGAAGCTGCCTCCTGTGAGGAATGAAGCTAACTCCTGTGAGGACTGAAGCTGCTCCTGGGAGGACTGAAGCTGCCTCCTGTGAGGAACAATGCTGCTCCTGTGAAGACTGAAGCTGCCTCCTGTGAGGACTGAAGCTGCCTCCTGTGAGGACTGAAGCTGCTCCTGTGAGGACTGAAGCTGCCTCCTGTGAGGACTGAAGCTGCTCCTGTGAGGAATGAAGCTGCTCCTGTGAGGACTGAAGCTGCTCCTGTGCGGACTGAAGCTGCTCCTGTGAGGAATGAAGCTGCTCCTGTGAGGACTGAAGCTGCTCCTGTGAGGACTGAAGCTGCTCCTGTGGGCACTGAAGCTGCCTCCTGTGAGGACTGAAGCTAACTCCTGTGAGGACTGAAGCTGCTCCTGTGAGGACTGAAGCTGCTCCTGTGGGCACTGAAGCTGCCTCCTGTGAGAAATGAAGCTGCTCCTGTGAGGACTGAAGCTGCTCCTGTGAGGAATGAAGCTGCCCCTGTGAGAACTGAAGCTGCTCCTGTGAGGAATGAAGCTGCTTCCTGTGAGGACTGAAGCTGCTCCTGTGAGAGCTGAAGCTGCCTCCTGTGGAGACTGAAGCTGCTGAAGGTGCCTCCTGTGAGGACTGAAGCTGCTGAAGGTGCCTCCTGTGAGGACTGAAGCTGCTCCTGTGAGGACTGAAGCTGCTCCTGTGAGGACTGAAGCTGCTCCTGTGAGGGCTGAAGGTGCCTCTTGTGAGGAAAGAAGGTGCTCCTGTGAGGACTGAAGCTGCCTCCTGTGAGGACTGAAGCTGCCTCCTGTGAGGACTGAAGCTGCTCCTGTGAGGACTGAAGCTGCTCCTGTGAGTGCTGAAGCTGCTCCTGTGAGGACTGAAGCTGCCTCCTGTGAGGACTGAAGCTGCTCCTGTGATGACTGAAGCTGCTCATGTGAGGACTGAAGCTGCTCATGTGAGGACTGAAGTTGCTCCTGTGAGGACTGAAGCTGCCTCCTGTGAGGACTGAAGCTGCTCCTGTGAGGACTGAAGCTGCTCCTGTGAGGACTGAAGATGCCTCCTGTGAGGACTGAAGCTGCCTCCTGTGAGGACTGAGGCTGCTCCTGTGAGGACTGAAGCTGCCTCCTGTGAGGACTGAAGCTGCTCCTGTGAGGACTGAAGCTGCTCCTGTGAGGACCAAAGCTGCTCCTGTGAGGACCAAAGCTGCTCCTGTGAGGACTGAAGCTGCCTCCTGTGAGGACTGAAGCTGCTCCTGTGAGGACTGAAGCTGCCTCCTGTGAGGACTGAAGATGCCTCCTGTGAGGACTGAAGCTGCCTCCTGTGAAGACTGAGGCTGCTCCTGTGAGGACTGAAGCTGCCTCCTGTGAGGACTGAAGCTGCTCCTGTGAGGACTGAAGCTGCTCCTGTGAGGACCAAAGCTGCTCCTGTGAGGACCAAAGCTGCTCCTGTGAGGACTAAAGCTGCTCCTGCGAGGACTGAAGCTGCCTCCTGTGAGAACTGAAGCTGCTCCTGTGAGGACTGAAGCTGCTCCTGTGAGGACTGAAGCTGCTCCTGTGAGAACTGAAGCTGCCTCCTGTGAGAACTGAAGCTGCCTCCTGTGATGACTTAAGCTGTTCCTGTGAGGACTGAAGCTGCCTCCTGTGAGGACTGAAGCTGCCTCCAGTGAGGACTGAAGCTGCTCCTGTGAGAACTGAAGCTGCCTCCTGTGAGAACTGAAGGTGCCTCCAGTGAGGACTCAAGCTGCCTCCTGTGAGGACTGAAGCTGCCTCCTGTGAGGACTGAAGCTGCCTCCTGTGAGGACGGAAGCTGCTCCTGTGAGGACTGAAGCTGCTCCTGTGAAGACTGAAGCTGCCTCCTGTGAGGACTGAAGCTGCTCCTGTGAGGACTGAAGGTGCCTCCAGTGAGGACTGAAGCTGCTTCCTGTGAGGACCGAAGCTGCTCCTGTGAAGACTGAATCTGCCTCCTGTGAGGACTGAAGCTAACTCCGGTGAGGACCGAAGCTGCCTCCTGTGAGGAATGAAGCTAACTCCTGTGAGGACTGAAGCTGCTCCAGTGAGGATTGAAGCTGCCTCCTGTGAGGAACAAAGCTGCTCCTGTGAAGACTGAAGCTGCCTCCTGTGAGGACTGAAGCTGCCTCCTGTGAGGACTGAAGCTGCTCCTGTGAGGACTGAAGCTGCTCCTGGGAGGACTGAAGCTGCTCCTGTGAGGAATGAAGCTGCTCCTGTGAGGACTGAAGCTGCTCCTGTGCGGACTGAAGCTGCTCCTGTGAGGAATGAAGCTGCTCCTGTGAGGACTGAAGCTGCTCCTGTGAGGACTGAAGCTGCTCCTGTGGGCACTGAAGCTGCCTCCTGTGAGGACTGAAGCTAACTCCTGTGAGGACTGAAGCTGCTCCTGTGAGGACTGAAGCTGCTCCTGTGGGCACTGAAGCTGCCTCCTGTGAGGAATGAAGCTGCTCCTGTGAGGACTGAAGCTGCTCCTGTGAGGAATGAAGCTGCTCCTGTGAGAACTGAAGCTGCTCCTGTGAGGAATGAAGCTGCTTCCTGTGAGGACTGAAGCTGCTCCTGTTGTGGTAAATTCTAATTACCCATGCTTAATTTATGCGGTAAAGTCAATAAGAATAACTCAGATAAATAAGAGGCAAAATCCGTGATATTTGAGGTTTCTCAAAAAGGGTTTTATTCCTTAAAAAGGAATTGGGTATTTGGCTCGAGCCAAGGTGGCATACCATTCCGTCACCACATAGGTTCGGGAAGGGACTGACAGACAACATTTTATTGACAGTTATTCATATATATAGTCAATGCATTACAGTAAAGGCATATGCAGAAGGCGTAACAGCTGAGAAGAGAGATAAAATGCTCATACGTAACAGAAAAGGCGTTGCAATAGGCGTGTACTAGAAACGTCATTTATCATGAGGTCACAAGTAGGTGGATCCATAAGAGAATCCTGCAGTGTCAGCAGAAATACATGGCAGAGATGCGCGCGCAGCAGCATGACGTGTGATTGACGTGTAACTGGAGGGTGAAGGGGACTTGACACTTAGCCCTACAAGTGTAGACATAAGTCTGGGATGTCAGATCAACCTAATCCCAAATCGTATCTGATATCTTATGTTTAAGGAACTGTATTATCTGGGAGGGAAAGGTCTCTCGGACGGAGGCTATTCTATACTGGTTGTGAGTGCGTGTATAAGCGTCTACGTGTCTGCATGAGAGGCGAGGGGGGCATGGGCCTACCATGGCAACAGAGGCTATGAATTACTTGCACGGAGACAGAAAGGCCGGGCCCGTTGCTCTGCAGCTGGGAGGATGTTTACCTGAACTACGAGACAGGAATGTATTTTCGAGGAGTGGAGCAGATAATTTGAAGGTTGGATACAGTCTTGGCAGGCAGAAGGCTGAGCTAAGCGCCGTGAGCCGCGCAAGGAGTAAGGCAGGGGTCAATGGTACAGAGGCACCCTGGGCTGAGGCTTTCAGAGTCAGAAAGCAGGAAAAAGGCTCGATGGCAGAATTCAGGGCCTACTTCGCCAGAGCTGGAAAAAAAGTGTAAAGTATACCACAAAAAGACGTTGGCATAGCATATTTAGAAACTGAATAATCAACCCGTTCATGGCGGATCTGAAAGAGGACAGGTTAACGTTGGACGCAAATGTATTTGCGTCTTCATAGCTGGCACAGGAGGGAAGTTACATGCACTTCAAGCTAGTACATGGAGACGGTGGGGTACGCGTTAGGGAACATTACTTGACCATAAAATTTATATTTCCTCATTCCCTCCTTGTTCCCTACGGACCCTTCATGATACATCGATCCTCATGAATCGATCAATCTGTTCACGTAACATCATTTGCTCTTCTTTCTTCTTTTCGCGTTTTGAATGGGAATTTGAATGCGGAATGCATGATGTGGCGCACAGGCCGCAAATCGCCGGCCCACATTGTAGATACAGGCAGCAACTGAATACTATGAGAAGGGCAATGCCTAGGAAGGATAGGATCTTCCATCCCCAAGCGGTCAATGTTGTCCAGAACCAACCGGACCAAGTCCAGGTGCCTGGATTCTGGTGTATCAAACTTGCAATTTTATGAAGACGTGTGATAGCTTTATATACAGTTGGCGCGTTATCTGGAATGAAAACACAGCAACCTGACCCGATGACCTTACAAGCTCCACCTCTATCTGCCAAGATGACGTCAATAACAAGACGATTTTGAAGAACAACAACCCGCATGGCGGACTGCTCCTCTGTTAAGTTGCCTAGAGCTGAAGTAGTCTCATTCACTACTGCTTCGAGGGTTCTGGTTAATCTGCGTATCAGTTTACTATTAAAAACAGCACCTAGATAGGGGAAGAAACCTTTATTGTAGTCTGTATATTGCTCCCATGCCGTTTCAGTGTAATCGACAAGCGGGAGATCCCTTCGGAGTCTATGGTTTACTAGATTGGTATTTCTATGATAGTCAGGAGGGGCTAGGAAAACAGGTGGCAAAAGGAATGCAATGTAACAGGTACCATCCCAATCTAGAGGTAAGCGTATGTATGCGGTATGGCCGCAAACAAAATAGGAATGACGTGTAGCTCTAAATGTAGATTTGCCTTGATCACTGAATTCGACCACAGTAGTGCATTTACTATGACCTAAATGTACTGAACCATTTTTTCGGACACATAATTCACCTGTGACTGGTAATACTGTCATAGCTGGTAAAACTGGTGCAGCTTCAGATTCAACAGTTAGAATCATGAAATTAACTGTATAATTACCTAATCCATACACTTCATTTTCTAGATCAGTTCCTGTCCCAACGGGAAGTCCCTCCTTGTCAGGGTAGCAGGCTTTAAGCAAGACTAAGTTCAGGTTTCCCCAAACCCAGCTTCCTTCATATACAGCAGTATCAGGATCTAGGGAATTAATCAATTTAAACCATGCGCCACATGAACCATTGCGAGTGAACGGGAACGGAAAGAGGGGCAGAACTCCCTTGTATTTCTGGTAGGGAGGGAGTCGGCCACATATCCAACAATTGGTAGCGTTATTAGTCTGATGGGAGTGATGTAACATACTAATGAAAGTGTTGTTGCGCAGCGCAAGTCTGTAAGACAATTCATGGGGAGGTAATTCACTAAAAGAATGTTCAGCAGTGACGTTATAAGCAGATTGTGCACGCTTGAAAATAGGGTAGTAGATGTGCAGTAAGATACTAGCAGCAATAATCAGAAGACTTAGGAAAAACATAATCAATAGCGTCACTATACAGTGACTACGAAGTGATTTACGATATGCACGTTTCTTGAGTTATCTCTGTCTATCTCTCTCTCTATCTCGATCTAGGGGATACATGTCAGAAACTAATTTAACCGATTCACCTAGGGGAGGACTTAAACAATTAAACTGTCTGACTTGCTAGATCGTAATTTTAGTCTATATTCTTCAGAGGCGGTTTTCTCAACCAAAGGGAGTTTTGAATCAGTTTGTGTAGGAGGGCAGGGCTTAGAGTCCAAGTCCGAAGGGAGTCCGTGGAATTTCTTGACGTGGCTGGAATGCAGCCACCCTTTCCTGCCCTCGACTTTTACAGCTGTCCTCGTTGTTAGAAGAACCAATTTCGGGGTTTGCCAGCGGGGCTCCAACGGACTTCTCCGATCGAAGTTGCGCACGAAGACAAAATCCCCAGGGACCTCTTCGTGGGGCTTCACCTCGGTGTTGTCGGGAAAAGCTGCAGCTACCTGTGAACGACAAGATTGTAGTGCAGACATCAAGGAGGCAAGGTAATCTGTCAGCATAATACAGTCAACATCTGTAATTTTACGAGGTATAGGCGTCCCCCACATATTCGGTGGCCTACCAAAGACCACTTCATACGGGGATAGCCCGGTTCGTGAATGTGCCACCATCCTCATATAGAAAAGGGCAACCGGCAAAGCAACTATCCAGTCAACGCCCTTCTCTCTACAGATTTTTGAAAGTCGGATTTTTAGGGTCTGATTATGGCGCTCCACGAGACCTGCTGCCTCGGGATGCCGAACACAGTGGAACTTCCACTGATAGCCTAACAGGAGTGTAATGTGTTTCACAAGCTCGGATGAGAATGGCTGACCGTTATCTGAGTACACGATACGGGGCAAACCATACCGTGGGAAGAATTCACGAACCAGCTGCTTGGCAGTGGTCGGAGCAGTGTAATCTGGGACTGGATATGCTTCTGTCCATCGGGAAAGTGCACATACGACTACGAGGACATATTTGAAACCTCGACAACGCTCCATCTGGATATAATCCATCTGGAGGACTTCAAAAGGGTGCTCGGGAGGCTGAAATCCACCTTGCTCTACGGGGATGCTTTTACCTGGATTAAACTGACAACAAATCATGCAAGTACGCACTTTTTGTTTGGCTGCTGCTCGTAAGTTTTTATTGTACCATATGTGCTGAATACTGTCTAGCATAGCTTTTTCTCCTAGGTGTGCTGGACTATGTATCGTGTTAATGATGACCTGAACCATAGAGTCGGGGAGAAACCATGTAGATTTTCCCTTCGTCATCCATCCCTGATCTGTTTGGATCCCTCCTAGTTCAGTCCACTTCTTGATTTCGTCTGGTGTGGCATGTGTCTGTATGTCAATTACATCATGTGCGGGATCCCTGACTGTCATGCAGTGTGTCGGTACTACTATTTGTGTCTGGTCAGTCACATGAGTTCGGTTCTGAGCAGTTTGCTTTGCTGTTCGGTCTGCCAGGTCGTTACCCTGGGAGATTGTATCGGTAACTTTTGTATGTGCCTTACATTTCATGATAGAGATTGCAGTAGGTAGATGTATTGCATCTAACAAAGCTTGAATGAGGGGACCGTGTTGGATGTTGGCACCGTGAGAAGTTAAGTAACCTCTCTCTCGCCAGAGGACTCCAAAGTCGTGAACGACTCCGAATGCATAACGTGAATCAGTGTATATGTTGACTTTCTTATTCTTGGCTTGAATACATGCTTGTGTCAGAGCGATGAGCTCTGCTGCTTGAGCTGACAAGGTGTCGATACAATTGGTTTCAATAATTTCGGTGTCTGTCGTGACTGCGTAGGCTGCCACTAATTCACCTGTACTTGTTTCATACATGAACCGTCCACATAAAGTGTCAGGTCTGGATCTGATAATGGAACATCTGTCAAGTCTTGTCTGGGTTTTGTTGTGATAGTAATGACTTCAATACAATCATGCGCCAATGGATCCACTCCATTTAATGGCAATAGCGTGGCAGGATTTAATGTGCTACAGCGTCTGATTTCTATGTGTGGTTGAAACAATGTCAGTTCATAACCTGTCAGTCTTGCTATGGTCAGGTGTTGGGTCTGTGTTCGATTCAAAAGGACTTCCACGGAATGTGGAACCTGTACTGTCAATGGATGTCCTAACACTATGGAATCACTCTGTCTGATTGCTAAAGCTGTCACTTCAACTGATTTCAAGCACGCAGGGAGGGCCTGGGCTACTGGATCTAATGTGCTAGAAAAGTAAGCACACGGTTTGTGTGAACCTGCTTGTTCCTGAGTGAGGACTGACAAGGCAGTACCTTCACGTTCTGTAACCAAAAGTGTAAAAGGTTTACTGTAACATGGTGTTGCTAAAACAGGTGCTTGACATAAGGCTTTCTTTAAGTCTTCAAAAGCTTGTGTATGTTCCTGAGTCCAAGGGAGGACAGTCGAAGTCGCTGCCTCCTGGGTTGTCAACTGAATGAGTGGTTTTGCTAGAAATGCATATTGGGGAATCCATTGTCTGCAGTACGAAGTGAGGCCTATGAAAGCCCGCACCTCCTTTTGTGTTCTGGGTGGTGACATGTTTACAATTAACTGAATGCGGTCAGGAGTGAGCTGTCTCCCCACTTTGGACAGCAAGTGACCCAGGTACACAACTTGCTGAACACAGAATTGCAGCTTCGAAGGGGACACCTTGTGCCCCTTGTCGGCCAGGAAATTCAAAACTGTCAGTGATGCATTTTCACATTCGGGTTCACTTCGAGCGGTGATCAACAGATCATCGACATACTGAAGTAGGGCAGTGTTAACTGGCATGTGGATACTGTCGAGTTGTTTTTTCAATGCTTGACTATAGATGCTAGGGCTTTCTGTGAATCCTTGAGGTGAGCGTGCAAATTTGAAAGATCGTCCATTTAAACTGAATCCGAACAGATATTGACTCTCCGGATCGATTGGGACACTGAAGAAGGCGTTCTTGAGGTCAATTACAGTAAAGAACGTCGCTTCTGAATCAATGGCTGTCAGTAATGAAGAGATATCTGGGACCACGGGATACTGTGGTACAATACATTTATTCAATTCGCGCAGATCAATAACTAATCGGTAAACAGGTGGTGCATTTGGGTCAGTACGTTTAAGAACTGGAATGATAGGAGAATTACATACATTGGAGTCAGTTTCCACAACCACTCCTTGTGCAATGAGCTCGTCAATGATTCTCAGTAAAGCCACTACAGCATCTGGGGGTAACTTGTATTGTCGGATCCGTGGTAATACCACTCCTGCTTTGAGTGTGACTCGATATGGTGTAATGTGCATACAACCTACATCAGTGGGGCCTTGTGCCCACAAATGTGCAGGGACATTCTGTAACCGGTGATCCATGTCTCTCAATACATAATGGCCTTTAAAATCTCGCAAGAACAATCGTACTCCTTCCGGAGAACAGCATATAATAGCTCCTAGAGCCTTCAATGTCTTTATACCTAGCAAGTTTTCTGGGCATGATTTCGTAAGCAATAAATCTGTAGTCCGTGTCAAAGGACCGACTGCAAGAGGAAGGGGTTGTGATACTTCATTAATAATGGGTTTTCCTGAAAATCCAAGGGACACGTTCTGTGAGCCTGAGAGGGGTGCCCCTGGAACCTCATTGTGGCTTATCGTAGTTCTGCTTGCCCCTGTATCGATGAGAAACTTTCTGTCTTTTCCTAATACTTGACTGTGTACATAAGGACCCTCTTGATCTACAGGAACCTCAATAAGAGGCAAGCCAAACTCCCTCTCTAGGCTGTTTCATGTGTATCGTTGATAATCGGGGTAATCATTTTGTGCATACTGGTACATCTGCTGTGTCGTGTTTTGTGTTGCGGTGATAGGCTGTTGTTGGGGTACTGCTACGGTCTGTGATGAAGCTGGCATAGGCGGAATATGTTGTATATTCTGCGGTACTTGTTGTTGGACCTGATCTTGTCTAGGTGGATGCGGTCTCTCCTTGGTCTTACCCGTGGAGATATTGTGTTTCAGAACTGCACAATCGTTAATATAATGACCTGGCTGTTTACAATAGTTACATACTCCCTTAACAGGAGCTGTCGAATTACTGGGCTGGGTCGCACCCTTCTTATGACCGTCGGCGGGAACCGACTGGGCAACTAACATTTTCATTTTTGTATCTTTCATACGTCTTTGTTCGTGTTCTTGTTCTTCTCTAAGTCTATTCTGATGGTACTGTAACATTTGTAACATTTGTGAAGGAGTATTAGCTTGCCAAGTGCTTTCTACTTTCAGTACTCTGTTCTTAACCTGGGGCAGGGAATTCTCAACTAATTTCGTTACAAAAAGATGTGGATATGACTCGCTACTTGCTTTCAGACCGCTATTAATACCAAAACATTTCTCAAATCGGGTATAGAAATCACTAGTGTCTTCATCGGGTTTCTGTTTGCAGGCTGATATTGCACCCCAATCTTCCTTTTTCGTACTCAATAAACGCGGCAATACTTGTACTAACAATCCTGGTAACGCCTTGACTTTGTCTCCAAGCCCTAGGCCTGCAATTCGAGTATTTTCTTCATTTTCTAATGCAGCCCACTCAATCTTTGTGTCTCCCACCTCCCACTCTTTTTCTTTGAGTTTCTCGTATATACCGGGAGGCAACAATACTTTCAATATTTTCATAAGGTCTGGATAAGTGTAATCGCCCATTAATAACATATCTTTTATTTCACTGTGAAAACCTGCGGGATCTTTGTCATGGCTAGGTACTAATTTTTTCATTTCCAATAATTCTATTTTAGTTATGGGTGTGTACACAAACACGCGTCTAAGCGTATTGTCTGCGTTCTGAACTGGGTGCACTTCTCGCAACGGATTCTGTCTGTCCATGTAATACATTTTTCTTTCCATGACATGTGCTGAGTCGGTCTGTGGACATAAGAAGGCACTATATCTGTGTCGATGTTCTAGAATTACTTTAATTAGGTCGGTACCTAGACCTCTCCATTTGTTCATGAGCAGTTCTACTAATATATCAGGCAGGGGGCCTGGATCAGAATGTTGGCTTCTATACAATAAGAGTAGGTGTTGTATCATGTATGTACCAGCTAAACGCTGTTCGCTCGGTGTCAGGTTCAAAAACGTATGTGCTAACGCATCATCACCATATTTCTCAGAATTTTCAGCCCATTGCACGGCTGACCTGGCTAATTCTTGTTCGTCCATAGAATCGAGCACATGGTACCCCATTCGTTCTCGGAGCCTGTTGTCAGTGGCTTGGAATAAGTGTTCAGGAGTTCTCGGGTTGCACATAGCTTCCTGAAAAAGTCTTTTGCTTTCTGGACGCCCCGACGCATTGAATTATTATAAGGTCTTCCTTTACCTACATAAGCTATCATTTCTCTAGCTGGCAACTGTGTATGCTCTGGTGTCTCTTCTTGTTCGTTCTCCTCCTCTGAGGATTCAAGTTTGTCTGAATCTATTTCCGGTGGTGGCTGTCTTTTTTCATGCATCTTTATTATTGCATTTCTGATTCTTCGGTACATATTATCTATACAGGCCTGTTTATCGTGATTCCCATCTGCTATATTCTGACCCCACCTGTGGAGTGCTTTTACGTCATCCGGGTTCATACCCGGCCTATCCACTTCTCTTATTAAACAGTTTATAAGAAACCGTAATATCTTGGCTTGAGTATCCACTTTCTGGTATGCCATGGCCTCCTTAATACTTTCAGGCCCCACTCCTGTTTGGACAAACTGATATATTCGATCTAGATGATCTACCATTCCAGGTAGTGTTAATAAAAAGTTTGTGACTCGTCGCAATCGTACTGATGCGAGCAACATTCTTTCGTCATTCTTTTTACCAGGTACTGGATCATATCTACAGTCTGCAAGACGATCTCCATATATTGTAATATCGCCTGTTCTAGGTGTACGTTGCTGTGCTAGGTCTCTATAGGTCAACCGATGGGTGGGTGGCGGGGTCTGGAAACCTGTCGCTCCTCCGGACGCGCCTCCTGAGGCGCCGGCTCCGAAGGGGTTCATTGGGTGCAAAGCAGGGGGAGCAGGTCCAGGAAGAGGTGGAAGGACGGCTGGAAGACCAGGAGGAACGGGAGGAGGAGTGGCTTGTCGGGGAGGTAGGAGCTGACCATCTTGGCCGCCAGGAGGAGGTGTGCGTGGCGGTGCGGTATTAACATATTCGGGGGCTACATCGTCTAGATAGGAAGAAAGGAAAATGTCCTTTGCTGTTTTCTGATGCAGTTTAGTCGGGAGCAGTGGGGGTGGTAGGTTTTTCGGTACCTCCGGGGTGGCCTTAGGCAAACCCTCAGTCAAGAGGGGATACATACCATTCATGAGTGTGTTTCGCTGTCTGTCTACTTGTTCTAATTTTACTCGGGTCCCTTCCTCAACTAATACGTTTTCTCAGGCCTTTTCTGACTCCTCTCTACTTTTCTCTTCTAGTCTGTGTGCTTTTTCTGTACGCCTATGTGATTCTTTACGCCATAGTTCAATGGCATCTTTCTGTGACTGTCTGGCTTTCTTTTTCCATAATGCTTCTTCTACTCTCATGATGCAATCTGCATCCCATGTCCCAGCAGCGGGCCATCTCTGATTCTCTGATAGATCTTTAGTGTAGTCCACCCATAAGTCGAGAAATAAAACGGCATCTAGGCCATGCTTGTGGTACATAAAGTACCCTGGAGTGTTCCTAGGTGGAATGGGAACAGCTTCTTCTAGTATCCCTTTTCTAGTTTTTATTTGTCTTAATTTGGAGAATAACGGCATCCTGAAATCTGGCTACTTGGTTCTTACTCAGATATGAACACAATGAACACAATCATCACAATAAAGAAGATCGAACACTCACTCATACCACGACATTTGAATGACACATTAAAACATTTCAAAACGAACAACAGTAATTATTATAAAACCTACTAACTGCGTGAAACTGGATGTACTGCTAAACAGTACAGAAACACCGTAAACAGTGCAAACAAGATATACTGCTAAACAGTACAGATACACTGCTAAACAGTGCAGACCAGGTCTGTGTACCCAAACCCGTCTTGACCGGCACAAACTAATGCGCACGTCTAGATGCGTCCCCAGCGACGGTACTCACCGGGAAGCACGGAAACAGAAGACCTCGGAAACTCTGGACTGGACTGGACCGGACTGGATTCGGACTCCACTCGTGACGCAGATACTTCGGAACTTCGGAACCTGGTGGGCCTCCGTATACCTCGGATCTTACTCTCTCAGCTAGGCTCTGGTCGGGATCCTCCGCACTCCTCACCGCCTCGTCTGGGTGTCGATCGCAGCCTCAGTCACCTCCGTTGGCCTGAGGGAGATACAGGAAATCCTGCGGGTACGCGTAGTTGTCCGTCCGGCTGTGGCAGGGGGCCAGGCCTGCAACGCACCTCCGGCGCGTGAGATGGGGGAGGGGTCCCTATTCGGGCGCCAGTTATGTGGTAAATTCTAATTACCCATGCTTAATTTATGCGGTAAAGTTAATAAGAATAACTCAGATAAATAAGAGGCAAAATCCGTGATATTTGAGGTTTCTCAAAAAGGGTTTTATTCCTTAAAAAGGAATTGGGTATTTGGCTCGAGCCAAGGTGGCATACCATTCCGTCACCACATAGGTTCGGGAAGGGACTGACAGACAACATTTTATTGACAGTTATTCATATATATAGTCAATGCATTACAGTAAAGGCATATGCAGAAGGCGTAACAGCTGAGAAGAGAGATAAAATGCTCATACGTAACAGAAAAGGCGTTGCAATAGGCGTGTACTAGAAACGTCATTTATCATGAGGTCACAAGTAGGTGGATCCATAAGAGAATCCTGCAGTGTCAGCAGAAATACATGGCAGAGATGCGCGCGCAGCAGCATGACGTGTGATTGACGTGTAACTGGAGGGTGAAGGGGACTTGACACTTAGCCCTACAAGTGTAGACATAAGTCTGGGATGTCAGATCAACCTAATCCCAAATCGTATCTGATATCTTATGTTTAAGGAACTGTATTATCTGGAAGGGAAAGGTCTCTCGGACGGAGGCTATTCTATACTGGTTGTGAGTGCGTGTATAAGCGTCTACGTGTCTGCATGAGAGGCGAGGGGGGCATGGGCCTACCATGGCAACAGAGGCTATGAATTACTTGCACGGAGACAGAAAGGCCGGGCCCGTTGCTCTGCAGCTGGGAGGATGTTTACCTGAACTACGAGACAGGAATGTATTTTCGAGGAGTGGAGCAGATAATTCGAAGGTTGGATACAGTCTTGGCAGGCAGAAGGCTGAGCTAAGCGCCGTGAGCCGCGCAAGGAGTAAGGCAGGGGTCACTGGTACAGAGGCAGCCTGGGCTGAGGCTTTCAGAGTCAGAAAGCAGGAAAAAGGCTCGATGGCAGAATTCAGGGCCTACTTCGCCAGAGCTGGAAAAAAAGTGTAAAGTATACCACAAAAAGACGTTGGCATAGCATATTTAGAAACTGAATAATCAACCCGTTCATGGCGGATCTGAAAGAGGACAGGTTAACGTTGGACGCAAATGTATTTGCGTCTTCATAGCTGGCACAGGAGGGAAGTTACATGCACTTCAAGCTAGTACATGGAAACGGTGGGGTACGCGTTAGGGAACATTACTTGACCATAACATTTATATTTCCTCACTGTGAGAGCTGAAGCTGCTGAAGGTGCCTCCTGTGAGGACTGAAGCTGCTGAAGGTGCCTCCTGTGAGGACTGAAGCTGCTCCTGTGAGGACTGAAGCTGCTCCTGTGAGGACTGAAGCTGCTCCTGTGAGGGCTGAAGGTGCCTCTTGTGAGGAAAGAAGGTGCTCCTGTGAGGACTGAAGCTGCCTCCTGTGAGGACTGAAGCTGCCTCCTGTGAGGACTGAAGCTGCTCCTGTGAGGACTGAAGCTGCTCCTGTGAGGACCAAAGCTGCTCCTGTGAGGACTGAAGCTGCCTCCTGTGAGAACTGAAGCTGCTCCTGTGAGGACTGAAGCTGCCTCCTGTGAGGACTGAAGCTGCCTCCTGTGAGGACTGAAGCTGCCTCCTGTGACGACGGAAGCTGCTTTTGTGAGGACTGAAGCTGCTCCTGTGAAGACTGAAGCTGCTCCTGTGAGGACCAAAGCTGCTCCTGTGAGGACCAAAGCTGCTCCTGTGAGGACTGAAGCTGCTCCTGCGAGGACTGAAGCTGCCTCCTGTGAGAACTGAAGCTGCTCCTGTGAGGACTGAAGCTGCTCCTGTGAGGACTGAAGCTGCTCCTGTGAGAACTGAAGCTGCCTCCTGTGAGAACTGAAGCTGCCTCCTGTGATGACTTAAGCTGCTCCTGTGAGGACTGAAGCTGCCTCCTGTGAGGACTGAAGCTGCCTCCAGTGAGGACTTAAGCTGCTCCTGTGAGGACTGAAGCTGCCTCCTGTGAGGACTGAAGCTGCTTCCAGTGAGGACTGAAGCTGCCTCCTGTGAGAACTGAAGCTGCTCCTGTGAGGACTGAAGCTGCTCCTGTGAGGACTGAAGCTGCTCCTGTGAGAACTGAAGCTGCCTCCTGTGAGAACTGAAGCTGCCTCCTGTGATGACTTAAGCTGCTCCTGTGAGGACTGAAGCTGCCTCCTGTGAGGACGGAAGCTGCTCCTGTGAGGACTGAAGCTGCTCCTGTGAAGACTGAAGCTGCCTGCTGTGAGGACTGAAGCTGCTCCTGTGAGGACTGAAGGTGCCTCCAGTGAGGACTGAAGCTGCTCCTGTGAGGACCGAAGCTGCTCCTGTGAGGACCGAAGCTGCTCCTGTGAGGACTGAAGCTGCTCCTGTGAGGACTGAAGATGCCTCCTGTGAGGACTGAAGATGCTCCTGTGAGGACTGAAGCTGCTCCTGTGAGGACTGAAGCTGCTCCTGTGAGGACAGAAGCTGCTCCTGTGAGGACAGAAGCTGCTCCTGTGAGGACTGAAGCTGCTCCTGTGAGGGCTGAAGCTGCTCCTATGAGGACTGAAGCTGCTCCTGTGCGGACTGAAGCTGCTCCTGTGCGGACTGAAGCTGCTCCTGTGCGTACTGAAGCTGCTCCTGTGCGTACTGAAGCTGCTCCTGTGAGGACCGAAGCTGCTCCTGTGAGGACTGCAGCTGCTCCTGTGAGGACTGAAGCTGCTCCTGTGAGGACTGAAGCTTCTCCTGTGAGGACTGATGCTGCCTCCTGTGAGGGCTGAAGGTGCCTCTAGTGAGGACTGAGGCTGCTCCTGTGAGGACTGAAGCTGCCTCCTACTGGGGCTTTAATGGAAGCTGTTAAATGGGGTCTGTTTCCAGTCCCGCCTTTATTTACAAAGAGCTTCTTCCCTCAAAGCTCACCCATTGGCCTCCAGCTCCCGGACAGATGTCACTCTAGATTCACCTCGAGGGCTTGTTTCAGACCCTATATCTTAGTATTTCTATTAACCGAGGGTCAGGTTGCAGCCTCCAGCTTTTGAGTGACAGCTCTGGCACGAGACACAGATTCCCGGCAGAAGGAGGGCGCACCCGGTGTTCCAAGTTCCATTACTGGTTGTATTTCTTTAAAGTTTTTATGACCCCAGCTCTCTTATCAGACAGTCCACAGTCCACAAGTCGCAGTCTTGATACCATTCACTGCAGACGACAGCAGGTGTGTCAGTAAGAGCTCTCCGCCGTGCCAAGCAGGACACTCCCGACCCGAGAGAAGCGCCCAGAGGCCGGACCCGCGGGTGAGAGACACTTCCATGCACTTTCATGCACTAGGACGCGCATTATTTATTCTGCATTCTTAAATGTGAATTGGGGGAGTCAGAGGTTTGCTTCTTCCAATTGTTGGTCTCTGAGCAGAAACCCCTTCAGTGCTGTGTGTGCAGTCGGGATGCGCCAGGGAGTGCTGGCACTTTACAGCACTTTACAGTAAATGTCGACGCTTGCGTGATGTGACGGTGCGTGTTTAGCACAGTTTAGAAGCTGCTTTCCTAAATGTCAGCGCGGTTCCAAGGTCTGTGTTCCCTTTCCATGGCTCTCCTGTGGGCGGGGTGAACATATGTAAAGTGCCGGCCCCGCCTTGGAGAGCTGTGTGACACCCCGGAGCAGGGCGGTGTGGACTGAGGGGGCTGCAAATAGAGCCCAGGGACGGCTGTCCTTTCACTGAGGGGGTCTCAGGATCACGGGGGCCACGGGGGCGTGACCCGGAACCACAGGCTCCCACGGGGCGGGACTCCATCTGAGACAAGGATACATTATGTGGCATCTGATAAAGATACATTATGCTGCATCTGATAAAGATACATTGTGCGGCGTCTGATAGAGATACATTATGCGGCCGCCTATGGCTCGCACTGAGCACGTGGCCCCCTCGAGCCTCCGGACAGGGCCTGGTGATGAATGTAGCCCGGTGTGAAGTCTGGTGCTAAGGGGGAGTGTCTGCCTGGCCTGAGCGACCAATGAAGGAAGCATCGTTTGAAAGACACTTAAACACAAAGTAATGTTTCCAAGCACTGGGAACTGTCTGTAATAACACTTTGAAAACATGTCTCCGACTTTCGCATGGATTGAGTCTAGTTGTGACATTCCTAGTTAGCTGTAATCAGATAATGACATAACTACTCTACTGTATTAACTCATTACAGTTGAGAAGTGGCCTAACAGTATCGAGTGAGTGCAGGGCACGGGACAGAAGTCCTGCACTGTGAACAGAATATCAGCTTGTCTGTCTTTTTTATGAGCTACTTTTCCTTGAAAATTCAGTCACATCGGATAAAGTGTTTTTTATTTATTTGACTCCTGGAATGCAATGCTAAACCCCCTGAACCCACCTTCCTGTGCTCACAGCTTCGAGCTGGTTTGTAAGCGGCCTGCATTAATGTATGTTGCATCCGTGTGTAAGCTGCATTCTGGCGTTTCGAGTCACACACGACATGTTTCACATGTATCCTCATCTGCATTGTAAGAGGAAAGAGATGGCTGCCTGCACCACTAAGAAGACAACGAGTGGGCGGGGTTTGATGTGCTGACCTCTGCGAGCTGTGGTTCTGGGCAGTAAGAGGTTAAATAAAAGAAAGCTATGCATCTGACTCTTGCACCATTGTATCGAACAAATGCACCGCAATCTTGAAACACAAACTCTACCCATGACCGTATGATTCACCTCTAAATAACACAACACACAATCACATGTGTTCTCAGCAGACCCCTTTGATTTCCAATCAGCGAAAATGCCAAACGTGCATAAGAAGCTCCCAGATTATGACAGCTCCGCTATTTGTGCAATCTATTCTACCCCCCCCCCCCCCCCCCCCCGGTGATAAATACATATAGTTCAGAATGTCTTTACCGCTAACGTTAAGTTAGGGAAGTATATATTGTCATGAGATAAGAAGGGGTGAAAGCTCCAAATCCAGTGTCACATTCCAGGAAAAGACAAACTCGATCAGTCCAAGGTGCATCCAGAGCTGAATTACATTCTCCTCGCCAGGTCAGAAGAGCACCGAGAACACAACGTATGTAAATCAGATAATCATGGGTGCTGCACTGGAACTGACACCGATGTCCAGCGCCAATGGGGACAGGGTAGCCAGAGATACATCCATAATGGCGGCCATCAATGTCACAAAGTATCTCAGGCATCTTTTTGTCTCAACCTTACCCTATCCGAAGACCCTTTTTAACAGAAGTTTATAAATTTATAATTAAAAAATCGAGAAATCCAAGGGCCAACTGTGACTCCATACCATAATCCAAACTCTAAAGAGAGCTGCATGCACAAAACCCCAAACTGAGCCTTCCACAACCCCCTGCCACTCAAGGAAACATTCCTTCAAACACCATCCGCATTCCTTAACCAGGCATCAAACTCCAGACCAAGGGGCTCATTATGGTGGCGGGCGGACCATAGCAGTGTTTGGGAGCGCCCGCCAGATGTGTGGCGGTCCCACCACTGCTATTAGAAGGCACCCACCAAACTGGCGGGTGCATCCTGGGCCTTTAACATTGCCGGCGGTGCTGCTGGTTGCAACACCGTCAGCAATGATAAAGGTGCTTGCACCGCATTTCCCTGCACCACATGGTAGGCTCCACGCGGTGCCTGCCACATAGTGCATGGAAGTACAGGGGGGTACCATGGGTACCCCGCAGTACAGTGTCACCCCCACACAAGGGGGGCCCGCAGCAGGTCCTCAAACCCAATCCCGACCAGCCTTTCCATGGTGGCATTGCCGCCATGGAAAGACCTCCTAAAACCCACATCCCAATATGGCGGAAGGTGCCTGCTAGGCACCGCCACCATATTAGTGGCCCTGCTCCGTCTGCCCCAGCAGAAAAGCAGTGGACTGACTTTCCGCCCGCCACGGTACGCACCACCATCCTAATTTGGCGATGGGTAAATCAGCATGTGATGGCGGAAGGACTGCCACCGCCGGCCCAGCGGTGGCGGTCCTACCGCCATCATTATGAGCCCCCAAGAAGCCAGGCAGTAAACAAGGAAAATGTTGAAATCAAGAACCCATCAAGTCCACTTACATCACCTATTTTAATTACATATATTTCTCCATCTTTGGATCCTTCATAGATTCACATGCCTGATTCATTCCCCTTCCCAAAGTGGGAGTCCTGTGGTTATTTTATAATAGCTGTAAATGGCACTGACCATTATAAATGCCTTAGACAGTGTCTAGTTTGGTAGCACACCTACCTCATTTGAAAGGGCCCAAACATTGGCCAAGCTGTGAGTGCTCTCAGACTCACCCCTCGCAGAGGGCTTCACCCCTCAGATCTCTATTCATGTTTTGTGGAAGGGAGCTCTGGAGTTTTTTTCATGGACTTAAAGACATGCCCTTGACACATGGCAACGATGGGGAAATCCCAGAAGAGCCTTTTTAAGGCATGTGATTCCTGTGGGAAAGTGAGTGTGTTTTTTTCTGATGACCTTCACAAGAGATGCATACACTGCCAGTATTTAGACCATAAGGTCAAAGTCTGTAAGTTCTGCAGAACATGTTTGACAAGACCCTCTATCCACAATCATGCGGGGAGACTTCTCAGATGGATTAAAAAAAAATTCACCTGGGCACCCCTCTTTGGGCGTTGAGCCTATAGCTAGAACTTCTAAATCTGAGAAGAGAGGAAGCAAAAACATCTTACCCAAAACAAATTGGAAAAGGAAAAGCTCTGCAACATTAACATCATCTCACTAAATAAAAAGCTGAAGCTAATCCCACCATCGATGGTAAGCCTATTGATGACATCATCAATGTCGCTCATTGATGAAACCTGATGTTCGCATATGAAGGTGAGAAAACAGCATGCAGAGAAGAAACACTTAGAACCACCGTCCACTGAAGAACTGTTGACAACTTGCCTGTCCAGGACTGAATTTCTGATGACACAACCACCATCAATGACTTTGCCCATGCCTCTATCGATGATGTTATTGTCGAAATCGCTCTTTTCAAGGCTGATCCCATCAATGACACTCCCGTCAGTGACGATTATACCACTGATGACTTCAGAACCCCCAGAACACACCTCACCAATCAAGATACCACCTCAACCTCTAGTGAAGCTTCTGGACACGGAACCAGGGGAGGAATGAGATCCGGATGATCCCTTTGGCATAGCTTAATGCCAGGACACAACAATCTGAGACATTCCTCTCACAATTCACTTCCTAACATGGATAGACAGAGAAAATGATGACCCTCACTATGAACTATGTATGAAAACTATGAACAATCGATTCCCAACTGGCCCAAAACAGGTGTTTGCACATGTTCCGTCTCAACAACCATCTCGTTTTCTGGAACCTGCACTGAAAACATCTCTGGATGGCGAGTACTATCCATCTCAAACACCACGTCAAACAATGCAAAACTTTTTAAACGCCACTCGACTGCCCATCCAAGTGAACACATCTGATGAAGCTAGATATACAGAAGTGGAAGAGGGTGAGATACACCAATAGACCAGCCACAGGGAGACTAATGGGACAAGTATATCCGACCTGTTTAAAACTCACCAACTCCTTCAACTGTTGATTCACTGCCAGACAATATTTTACTGTTTGGTCGACAGGATTGCCAAGTGGTTCGACTTACCTATAACAGTGAACAAAACTATTGTTTCCTGTATGACTTCAAGGAACCAGCAAAAAGATCATTCTAGGCAAGAAGGCAAACACAGGCTACACTGGCAGCAGTGGCTGCAAATTGACAAAAATGGCAAAATCCCCAAGAATTCAACCCTATGCTTCTGAGCCACCCTAAAGCAGATTCCATCATCATGGAAGCGTGTAGTACTTCACTCCAGGTAGCCGTGATGTACTTCAAGTAGATTTATTAGTTGTTGTTACAAGTTGTAGAGTTCTTGTGATGCAGCACCACCAGGAGCAGTCTGCCTGCTGCTCGGCCCATACTCAAGCTATCACACTCAAGCATCCAGGCACCCAAACATTCCATTCAAGACCATCACACCAACATTCCATGCATCACATTCACACAGGCCGAGCAGCTATGGAGAAAGTAACAAGATAAATGTAATACAGGTTACTACAAAGCGGTACACTAGAGGTCCAGGAATATGATATTACCTTGTACAGCACCACCCGTTCAAAAAAGCCTGTAGAGTAGACACGGCAGGAAAAATGTTCTCTTCTGTAGCTGCTATGTAGATACAAGCTGCAAATCCCATGACTACTGTAGGAACATATAACAGGCAGATGTTGTCTGAGGTAGCCCTAGATCTGTAATAGCAGCCATAGGATACAAAACAAAAGGATACATTTATCCTCCGTGAAGGTAAAAGAGCATCAGCTGCACTAACAGACGCAGCAATGGATGTCTCAAATTTTGGGATTTAGACAGCTAGTTTTGGCAGCGGTTTTAAATAGACAGGGGTAGTTGAGAGCCCCTGCTTTTAGGCAAGAGGTATAAAACAATATCATGGACATGCCATTTGATGGCAAGTGGCTATTTGTTAAACACATGAACGGTGCACTTAAAGGTATCAAACTGGACACAGAGACAGCAAGGTCTCTGGGGTCTCAAGAAGAGCAAAATCCTTAGTCTTGATGAGGAAGAGCCTGAATGCAATCCTACTGAGGTCTATATTAAGGCTACAGGTACATGTCATACTAACCAACCTATCAGCTCCCACAGTACTGTTGGGGGCATACACCTCATCAGCAGCAGCCATATTCCTACACTCAAGGATGAAAGCCTTATTCAAGACAACCACAAAAGTGTTAGACCCAGCAATAGTAGCAGGATGCCAGATATCACTGACACCCTCCAGGAACCAGATACAAAAAGACACACAACCAGACGTTTGGCCCCTGTTGTGCGCATAATCTCTACCTTCTACAACTGGGATGTAATTACTACAGACAAATGGTTGTTAAATTTAATCCAGTATGGTCATACACTGGAGTTTACTCAACCACTCCAACAACTGTCATCCAGAATAAAATACAAACATCTACATTTGTTGAAGGCAGAAATTCAGACCATTGGTCACATTGAAGGAAGTCTTACCCCCGCTAATGAGAAACTAATACATGGCACCAATAGATCGCAAAGAAGTGTATTTCCAAGTACTAATCGTCGAAAAACATAAAAAATCCCTAAGATTTGAGGTAGCTGGATGCCACTATCAGTTTCTGATGTGTCCCTTTGGCCTTGGATCTACACCCAGAATCTTTAAAAAATGTATGGCTCTAATAGTCCTCCACCCTTTCTGTTTAGGTCATCAAGTCTTCCCTTACCTACAAAAACGTGAGACTCTATGGACGATGCTCAAAGGCTCGTACCAGTGGCGTAATGAAACATGAGGGGGCCCCCCCTGCAAACTACATGGAGGGGGCCCCCCTCCCATCCTCCGTGCCAGTCTAGAGCGCTCAGGCCAGCGACCCGACATACTGCAGGGGATGCGGGCGATTGTTACGCCACTGTCACCAATCCAGCCGTTGCAAGTAACACTGAATGGTGGAGTTAAAGGTTGGGCTTAGTCTGCCCGCAGGCTATCATAGGTGGCGGTCCATTCATTACAGGGTCCCTGCCATCAGTAGGCCGGGGAAGTTTGCCCAATGTTAGGTGGGTTTCCTGATGCAGACTCCTGTCTTGATATACAACATCGGGCCCACTCATCGTTTAGTTTTGATAAAAGTGCATCCACTGCTCCTTCTCATTTCCGTTGTAAGACATTGGACAAAGCTTCAATGCAGTATTTCAAAAGCAGATGTAACCACAAAGAGCACATTTTGATAATACATTTTTATTTTTATTAGACAATAGCAATCTTAAGAGGCATTGCAAAGCTTCATACACACTTTGACCCCAATTCCATCACAGTCTCTCTCGCTCTCTCTGTCAGTCAGTATCTCTCTTTCAGTCAGTCAGTCTATCTCTCTCTGTCATTCAGTCTCTCTTAGTCAGTCACTCTCTCTGTCAGTCAGTCAGTCTCTCTCTCTCTCTCTCTCTGTCAGTCTGTCAGCCAGTCAGTCTCTCTCTGTCAGTCAGTCTCTCTCTCTCTGTCAGTCTATCACTCTCTGTCATTCAGTCTCTCTCAGTCAGTCAGTCAGTCTCTCGCTCTCTCTCTGTCAGTCAGTCTCTCTCTGTCAGTCTTTCTGTCAGTCTCTCTTAGTCAGTCTCTCTCTCTTAGTCAGTCTCTCTCTCTGTCAGAGTCTCAGTCTCTCTCTCTGTCAGTCAGTCTCTCTCTGTGAGTCTCTCTATCAGTCAGTCTCTGTCAGTCAGTCTCTCTCTCTCTGTTGGTCAGTCTCTCGTACTCTGTCAGTCTCTTTCTCTCTCTGTCAGTCTCTGTCAGTCAGTCTCTCTCTGTCAGTCAGTCTCTCTCTCAGTCAGTCAGTCTCTCTCTCTCCCAGTCAGTCTCTCTCTCTCCCAGTCAGTCAGTCTCTCTCAGTCAGTCATTCTCTCTCTACCCCAGTCAATCAGTCTCTCTCTCTCTGTCAGTCAATCTCTGTCAGTCAGACTCTCTCACTGTCAGTCTCTCACTCAGTCAGTCTCTCTCTCTGTCAGTCTCTCACAGTCAATCAGTCTATCTCTCTGTCAGTCAGTCTCTGCCTCTCTCTCTCAGTCTCTCTCTCAGTCAGTTTCTCTCTACCTCAGCCAGTCTCTGTCAGTCAGTCTCACTCTCAATCAGTCTCTCTTTCTCTGTCAGGCAGTCACTCTCTCTCTCAGTCAGTTTCGCAGTCAGTCAGTCTCTCGGTCAGTCAGTATTCAGTCTCTGAGTCAGTCAGTCAGTCTCTACTCTCTCTCCACTCTCTCCATTCTCTCTCTCAACTCTGTCCACTCTATCTCTGCTGTCTCTCTCTCTCCACAATCTCTCTTCTGTCTCTCTCTCTCCACTGTCTCCCTCCACTGTCTCCCTCCACTGTCAAGTCAAGTCAAGTCATAGAATTTATATAGCGCGCTACATACCCAAAGGGTCTTAAGGCGCTTGAAGAGGGGTGGGGAGTTACTGGTCAAATAACCACGTTTTAAGTTGCTTTCTGAATGCTGGGTGTTTCTCGGTAAGGCGAAGGTGAGTGGGAAGTGAGTTCCAGGTTTTAGCTGCCAGGTAGGAAAAGGATCTACCTCCCATGGTGGTTTTGTTGATGCGAGGTACAGTGGCCAGGGCTTGGTTGGATGATCGTAGCTGGCGTGAGGGGGTGTAGAAGGACAGTCTTGTTTTGAGGCATTCTGGTCCGATTTCGTAGAGTGCTTTGTGTGCGTGGGTTAGGAGCCGAAAAGTGATCCTCTTGTTGACGGGGAGCCAGTGGAGGTTTTTTCAGGTGACTAGAGATATGTTCTTTGCGCGGGATGTCTAATATGAGCCTGGCTGAGGCGTTCTGGATTCGTTGGAGTTTTTTCTGGAGTTTAGCGGTAGTACCGGCGTAGAGGGTGTTTCCGTAGTCCAGTCGGCTTGTGACCAGAGCGTGGGTGACCGTTTTCCTAGTTTCGGTGGGGATCCAACGAAATGTTTTTTTGAGCATGCGAAGAATGTTGAAGCAGGATGAAGAGACGGCGTTGACTTGTCTATTCATTGAAAGTGAGGAATCCAGGATGACGCCCAGGTTCCGTAGGTGGTCCGTCGGTATAGGTGCTTTTCCAAGGGCTTCTGGCCACCAAGAGTCGTCCCAGGCGGAGGGGGAGGTGCCTAAGATAAGGACTTCTGTTTTATCTGAGTTCAGTTTCAGACGGCTGTGTTTCATCCATTCGGCTACTTCTTTCATTCCTTTGTGTAGGTTAGTTTTGGCGGTGCTAGGGTCATTGGTGAGTGAAAGGATCAGTTGAGTGTCATCCGCGTAGGAGATGATGTTGAGGTTGTGTTGGCGTGCGATGGCAGCGAGGGGGCTCATGTATACGTTGAAGAGGCTGGGACTGAGTGAGGATCCTTGGGGAACGCCGCAGATGACTTCAGTGGCCTCTGAGATGAATGGTAGGAGGCGGACTCTCTGGGTTCTTCCGGTGAGGAACGAGGTGATCCATTCCAGTGCTTTTCCTTGAATTCCGATGTTTTTAAGGCGCTGTAGAAGGGTGCTATGGCAGACTGTGTCGAAGGCTGCGGAGAGGTCGAGGAGGATGAGGGCGACTGTGTCTCCATTGTCCAGGAGAGTTCGAATGTCGTCTGTTGCTGCGATGAGGGCGGTTTCAGTGCTGTGTTTGGCTCGGAAGCCGGATTGTGATGAGTCGAGGGATTTGTTTGTTTCGAGGAAGGCGGCGAGCTGGTTGTTGACTGCTTTCTCGATGACTTTGGCCGGGAATGGAAGGATCGAGATGGGGCGGTAGTTTTTGAGTTCGGTGGGGTCAGCTGTGGGTTTCTTCAGGAGGGCGCTGAGTTCGGCATGTTTCAGCTTTCCGGGAAGGTGGCGGAGTTGAAGGAGCAGTTGATGACATCTCGGAGGTGTGGTGCTATGATGGAGTCTGCTTTGTTGAAGATGTGGTGAGGGCATGGGTCAGTTGGGGATCCTGAGTGGATGGAGTTCATCAGGCGGATGGTGTCCTCAGTGGAGATTGGGTTCCAGTCGTTGAGGGTGTTCAAGGGAGGTGGGGGTCCTGCAGGGGGTTGGGTGGGTTGGTCTTCGGGTTGGTTGTCGAAGCTGTTGTGGATGTCTGCAATTTTGTTGTGGAAGAAAGAGGCTAGGGAGTCGCAGAGGGCTTGGGAGGGGGTGATGTCGTTGGAGTTGGCCGTGGGATTGGTAAATTCCTTGACGATATTGAATAGTTCTTTGCTGTTGTGGGCGTTGTTATCTAGTCGGTCCTTGAAAGCGGCTTTCTTGGCTTTTCGGATCAGTTGGTGGTGTGAGCGGGTGGTGTTTTTGAAGGTTGCTTTGGTGCTGGCGGTTGGATCTTTTTTCCAGGCCTTCTCAAGGGAGCGGCAGAGTTTCTTGGATTTCTTAAGATCATCGTTAAACCAGGAGGCCTTCTTGCTGCCGAGTTTGTTTTGTCTTTTTTTCAGTGGTGCTAGGATGTTGGCGCTGTTGGATAACCGTAGGGTGAGGTTGGAGGCGGCTTGATCGGGATTTGAGGAGTGGGCTGGGGGGTTAAGAAGAAGCGATGAGGAGATCTGGTCGATGGTGATTTTGTTCCAGTTTCTTTGCAGAGTTGGTTGGGGGTGGTTGTTGGGTTTGGGCTTGTTGTAGGTAAAGTGAACGCAGCTGTGGTCAGTCCAGAGGAGATTCGTGGTGTGACTGAAGGAGACATGATTGCTGGAGGTGAAGATGGGGTCGAGTGTATGACCTGCGATGTGGGTGGGGGAAGTGACAAGTTGTTTAAGTCCGAGGTTGGCGAGGTTGTCCAAAAGGGTGGTGGAGTTGCGGTCGTTGTGCTTTTCAAGGTGAAAGTTGAGGTCTCCCAGAAGGATGTAATCTTTGGAGGGGAGCGCGGGTGGAGCGATGAAATCCGTGATGTCCTCACTAAATTGAGCGCGGGGTCCTGGAGGTCTGTAAAGGAGGGTGCCTCTGAGTGTGGTCTTGGGGTCGATGTGGATTTGGAAGTGGAGGTGTTCGGAGTTGGCGAGATTGACGTCTGAGCTGGTTGAGATGCGGATTGATTTCTTATGGACGATAGCGATTCCTCCTCCTGTGTGGCCGGTACGGTCCTTGCGTATGATCTTATAGTCTTCAGGGATGGCAATGGTGATGTCTGGGGCGGAAGAGGCGTTCATCCATGTTTCTGTTAGGAAGGCGACGTCCGGTGAGATGGTGTCTAGTAGATTCCATAGGTCAATGGCGTGCCTGTGGACCGAGCGTGTGTTGAGCAGGATGCATTGTAGGTTGTTGGGGTCGGATATCTGTGGTGTGATAGTAGCGGAGTTGCAGACGGAGCCGTAGTATTTGCAGGAGTTTCATGAGAAAGGTCCATGGGTGTGTCCAGGAGCAGCTTGGAAGCAGTTGGGGGAGCGGCCGGGATTAAGGGCTAGGAGGCTGGTGGCATCGTAAGAGATGCGGGAGGGGCGGAGGGTGCAAGGGGCAGGGGGTCTGGCGCTGGGCGCGGCCCAGGCGCGGACGGGCGTAGACGGGCTTACCTTTGGCGCACCTTCGGCGCGACTGGGGCGCGAACGCTGCGCGTAAACGCTGCGCGCGGGAACAACTGTCATATATGGAAAGTGGAGGGGGAGGGGCGAGGGCGGCTCAGCTGGGAGGCGGGGCGGGCTCACGAGGACGACAACAACAAACAAAATGGAGGCGGAGGGGGGAGCACAGCGGAGCGCTAGGGGCAAACACGCAAACCGAGTAAAAACAGCAGTAATAAATAATAAATGTGCAAATGAAGCAAAGCGGCAACCAGGCAGACAGCAGGCAATATGAATTGGCAATAGCAATAGCAATGCAGCACAACGATACCAAATGCCTTCAAGGGACACTGGGAGCGACCACTCAGCCCGAGTGAGAGGAGCTGTCTCCCTCCACTCTCTCTCTCTCCACCCTCTCTCCCTTCTCTCTCTCTACTCTCGCTCCACTCTCTCTCTCTAGCCACTCTCTCTCTCCACTGTTTCTCTCCACTGTTTCTCTCCACTGTTTCTCTCCACTCACTCTCTCTCTCTCCACACTCTCCCACTCTCCCTCACAAAGTAGTGTGCGTTCCATGGGTGTCCGCAAAAATGTTTCCGGGGGGGCACATTTTTAACTTCATCACCATCCCCCTTGTACCCTTCTCCCCTCTGCCTTGCACCCTTCTTCCCCTCCACCTTGCACCCTTCTCCCCTCTGCCTTACACCCTTCTTCCCCTCCACCTTGTACCCTTCTCCCCTCTGCCTTGCACCCTTCTTCCCCTCCACCTTGCACCCTTCTCCCCTCTGCCTTACACCCTTCTCCACCTCTGCCTTGCACCCTTCTCGGCCCCCCTTTCCATCTCCCTGCGGACGCCCATGGTGTGTTCTAACAAGAGTGCTTACCTGAGGGCACCATTTTGCTGCCTGTCCCTTCTCATGTGAGCTTTGCCCTGGAGAATACTCTGTATGGGGGCCCCCACTCCCAGCCTTGTCAGGGTCCCGAGCACTGCTCTGTGCTGTCTCTTGCTCTTGCTCTCTGAGGCCCCCACCCCATCCTTTTCCCTGTCTCTTCTCTTCTCTTCTCTTCTCTTCTCTTCTGGGGTGGGCCCCCCACCCCATCCTTGTCCCTGTCTCTTCTCTTCTCTTGTGGGGTGGCGCCCTCACCCCATCCTTGTCCCTGTCTCTTCTCTTATCTTGTGGGGTGGAGACCCCACCCCATCGTTGTCCCTGTCTCTTCTCTTCTCTTGTGGGGTGGGCTCCCCACCCCATCCTTGTCCCTGTCTCTTCTCTTCTCTTCTCTTCTCTTCTCTTCTCTTCTCTTCTCTTCTCTTGCGGGGTGGGCCCCCCACCCCATCCTTGTCCCTGTCTCTTCTCTTCTCTTGCGGGGTGGGCCCCCCACCCCATCCTTGTCCCTGTCTCTTCTCTTCTCTTGTGGGGTGGCGCCCCCACCCCATCCTTGTCCCTGTCTCTTCTCTTATCTTATCTTGTGGGGTGGAGCCCCCACCCCATCCTTGTCCCTGTCTCTTCTCTTCTCTTGCGGGGTGGGCCCCCCACCCCATGCTTGTCCCTGTCTCTTCTCGGATGGTCGCCTGTCCCTGTCTCTTCTCTTCTCTTCTCTTGCGGGGTGGGCCCCCCACCCCATCCTTGTCCCTGTCTCTTCTCTTCTCTTTTGGGGTGGGTCCCCCACCCCATCCTTGTCCCTGTCTCTTCTCTTTTCTTGTGGGGTCGGGCCCCCACCCCACCCCATCCTTGTCCCTGTCTCTTGTCTTATCTTGTGGGGTGGAGCCCCCACCCCATCCTGTCCCTGTCTCTTCTCTTGTGGGGTGGGGCCCCCACCCCACCCCACCCCATCCTTGTCCCTGTCTCTTCTCTTATCTTGTGGGGTGGGCCCCCCACCCCATCCTTGTCCCTGTCTCTTCTCGGATGGGGGCCAGACCCTGTCTCTTCTCTTCTCTTGTGGGGTGGGCCGCCACCCCACCCCATCCTTGTCCCTGTCTCTTCTCTTCTCTTGTGGGGTGGGCCCCCCACCCCACCCCATCCTTGTCCCTGTCTCTTCTCTTTTCTTGTGGGGTGCGCTTTGTCGAGAGGAGAGAGTGGGGCCGGGCTCTGTGCTGCCTCAGAGGAGCAGTGGAGACTGCTATCTCTGGGGCCCCCATCCTCTTTCCGGGACTGCCTCTGGCTCTGACTGAAGAGAAACAATGTATATTGATACTTTGTTTTTCTTCAGTCAGAGGGAGGCGGCGAGGGGCTCCGAGCAGGCTGCACCTGCTTCAGACGCAGAGGGAGAGAGGCTTGCTAGTTCAGCAGACCTCTCTCACAGATCTCAGAAGAGCTGAGGGGGCCGGCCCCCTGGGGCCCCCTTCATTAACTGTAGAGAGTGAGGCCCCCCGCACTGCAGGGGCTGCGGGGGCATTTGTTACACCCCTGGCTCGTACATAAAGTCTGCCAACAACTCAATCGAAGCCTGTATTAACACCTTCAAGTCTTCTGTATTTCCCTCAAAGCAGACTAATTTATTAGGAGCCACAATAGCTATGTCAAGCACAAAGAATTCCCTTCAAGAGAAAAGAACAGGGGTTTATCAATTCTGGTAAAGCAGACAATGTAACAAAGATAAATAGAAATACTGCTCCTAAAAAGACTACTAGGCATGATGTCTTCCCGTAAAGTGACAATACCATTTTGCAGGCAGCACATTAGATCTCTATACCCTTACCCAGCCCTAAAACTATAAAAATACCCCTTTGACCCAATACCCTTGCCCATCCCTAAACCTTAAAAACACTCTTACTACCCAACACCCCTACCCTCCCCTAAACCCTTAAATATGTATATATTACCTACTGGCGGCCGCCAGTAGGTAGTTATAGTTAGTACAAGTTTCCATAGGAAGAGCATTTTTTGTTTTGCTTATAACTTTGGCGTCATTCGATGAATCTTCCTGAAATTTTCCAAACTAATTCTTTGTTCATATCAGCTCCTATGTTGAAAGCTTGGGGGTGAGTTGTCTAGGGGTGGCCGAGAAAAAAGAGGGGTCCCAAAAAGTGTTTTCTCCATGCAATTTCCATAGGAAACTTTAAACAAGGCTACAGGTCGAACAGGTGAATAGAATTACCCCAAATTTAGCATTGAGAAGGGTCTTGGTCTAGAAAGCACACTTTTGTTTATTAGGAGTAAATCCGTACAGAAGTTTTGGAAAAATATCTAAACTTACAGATATCGATATTTGGGAATTCTGCCATCTGATTGGCTGAGGCGTTCCGAGCACGAGCTTGCTGCTTATTGGCTGCGAGCGGTTGCAACTAGGAAGTGTTGGCAGCCATTTTGTGATTCCATTGAAGCGAGTAATGGGAAAAAAGGGCAAAAAAAGTAAGAAAGAGGAGGGTAGGAGCACTTTAACCTCAGTGGGGTGTTTAGGGTGTGCTATACTGGGGGTGCAAAGTGAAGTATTCACCCCCACCGGTGTGAAAGTGCTAGGCTATGGAAATTAAGTGAGGTATTGCCTAGAGTCTGATGCTGCTGAGGTGAGCTGGTGCGGAACTCGGGGATTAAAGCTTGAGCCCAAACTGTGTGTCTTATGCTGTGAAGTCATGTGCCCTGGCCGCTGCACCACACCTGTGGAAGTAGTGTCAGCATGTGTTTATACCTACTAGGACGAACTACTGACCTGTACTGGTCTGAAAGTCCTGGGGTACGGAAAAATAAGTGAGGTATTGTCTAGAGTCTCATGTTGCTAAGCTGAGCTTTTGCCGGACTCAGGAAAGAAAGCGTGAGCCCAAACTGTGTGTCACATGCTGTGAAGTCATGTGCTCTAGCCACTGTGCCACATCTCTCCAAGTATTGTCAGCAAGTAGTTTTACCTACTCGAAGGAACTTTTGTTTTGAACATTGTAACTTGTGTATGGTGCTTAGGGTGTGTTATACAGGGAGTGCAAAGGTAAATTTGCTCGTATCAAATCAATTCGGTATTTGTAAAGTGCAAACTACTCACTCCTACGGGCCTGATGGTGATGGGGGCGTAAGGTGAGCTGCTGCCGGAGTTGGGGTAAAGCCGCTCAACTTCTGACCCCTACCGGTGTGAAAGTGCGGGGTACGGAAATGAAGTGAGGTATTGCCTAGAGTGTCATGCTGCTAAATTGAGCTGCTGCTGTAGTCGGGGATGAGACTGTGAGCTGAAACTGTGTGTCCTATGCTGCGAAGTCATGTGCCCTGGGTGCTGTGCCACACCTGTCCTTGTATATGGTGCTTAGGGGGCGTTGTACAGGGAGTTTGAAGGTAAATCAATATGGTATTTGTAAAGCGCAAACTACTCACCCCTGTGGGTGAGTAGAGGCGGTGATCAAAGCGAGAGCTCTGTGCTGCAAAGTCAGATGGTCTGGCCGCTGCGCCATAGCTGTGTGAAGAATACATTTTGGCGAGGGTACAGGAGTTGCCGTTACCTGTTCCTAAAATAGCGGGACTAAGTTGTCAGTTATCGTGTGGCTCTAAAAAGAGCCCTTGTGTTAATTAGTTGGAGCTACATGTAAGTGCGGATGCACAGCTTCAAGTTATTCAGAAACACTTGATTTCCCTGATATGTGAAGTGTACTCCATCACTTCTGTAGATATCAGCCATATCAAAACGTATGTTGTTGTTGTAGATCGACCCCATTCTATGGTCTCTGAGGTATGCAGACACAGCTTTGTTGACATTCTTTATAGATTTTTCAATCTGAGGCCAACATTGTTTGACCATTTCCAATTCTGTCTTTGGCATATATTGGAATGTACAAAGACAGTTTGAGGCAAAAGTAACATCAGTTGTCCAAAGGTATCCTTCATAAGCATTTCCAAACCTACTTCAGTCAATGTGCCTAGGTCATTTCCACCACAATGCACAATCATGAGGTCAGGGTGTGGAAGATGCAAAGAGGTTTTAACCAAAGGCAACAATTGTTGCCACTTCAATCCTCTCTGTGCAAACCATTTAATGTCCACATTTTGTAAACCTAGGTCTAAGTCAATACGTCTCTGTTCTGCATAACTCTTGCACCAGAAAACATAACTATGTCCTATGATCCACACTAGCATTTTGAAGGTATGGCTGGAAGGCATGGAAAGATGTCTGTAGCTCATGCAGTTCCTTCGTAGAGTAAGAGATATGTTTAAAGATGGGGAACAACTTTTTTGCCATACAAAACAATACCTGATTGGGAGATGAAAAGGATTCTTTTTTTAAAAGTAGGGTGCACATTCGTTTTGTGGAAAAGCATCTTTGTGATTGGTTAAGAAAAAGCAGTTTAAACGTGGAGTAGATATCCTAGGATAAAATTTGCTCAACTCAACCACACATTCAACTTGCATTTGGAAGGCACTGTTCATCTTAAAACAATTGTGAACTTTTAACCTGCACATGCTGTTAAGTGTTTGAGTAAATGTTGCAAAAAAATATTGTTAGGTTTAAAAAAATTGATGAACTTTTAACCTGCACGTGTTGGAGAATGTTCTAGAAAGGACTTTTGAGTGTGGGATGTGTACTCGTTGTTCTCAAATCGGGGGGGGGGGGGGGGGGTGCGTAGTGTGGGAGACGGATACAAATATTATCGTATCTGTCAGGGGGGGCTCGCAACTTGCAATTTCCTTCTCGGAGCAGCAGATGTGCTTGCAGAAGATAGCTCAGACAAAGAACCTTTCATACCTACAGTAACTTCTCCAGCATTCATACAGTATGTGTACAAAGGCCAGTCATGGGTGTTGTGGGATGTCTGCGACCCTGGTCATCATGGATGAGATGCCCAGCATGTGGCACATGGGCGGATTCACTGTGTGTAACATTGCCAACCAGCTGCTCCTCCCTCCCATGAGCCACCACACTTTTGTAAGGTGCGATGTTGTATCCTGTGCACTCGTACGGATTACCATTGTAATGCCTATTCGTGCATGTCCTGCTGCATTCCAAATACACCCTGACAGTGCCGTTTGGAGGTGGTGCATGCCATTTTACAACATCGACTGCTGCGGCCCTTGTGGCAGGCCACACCAGAGCACAAAGACACTCTTACCGCACTTCCTGCAGATGGACATGTCCGAGTCACCCCGTTCCCCTTGCCGGCTAGGCACATCCTTGCGCTGACCTGTGTACACCGGACCAGCACACGCTGGTTGTGCATGCAGGAGGATGTGTGCGTAGGTACATGTCCAGGGTCACTGCCAACGCTAAGGTGATATGGTAACGTCTGCTAAAGACAGCACACTGTGATGTTGCCGGGCCCGTGCCTATCATGCTAACACAATGACCACAGGGACACACTTGCTCAGATGCGGGTTTTGGGGTCGTTGGTGGTCCTGGGGTTGTTGCGATGAGTCTTCTAGCCCTCATGGGTATCCCTGTATCATGCTCATTGACTTTATGGCACCCATGGGTGTTCTGGTGTGGCTCTTGGCTGTGTTCCCTTTCATGCTGCAGGTATTCGTCCTGATTAACACCAGCAGAAACCTGGTGTAAAATCCCTGGTGCAACGTGGCTTATCGCCGGAATTTGTTTCGCATTGAAGTTGTTGTGAAAGTTGTGATGTGATTTTTTTCGTGTGCAGAACAATAAACAATCTGGGCAGTGTATCCTGTCAATGTCTAGTACCTGACGTACTATTCACAATCAT
This sequence comes from Lissotriton vulgaris, assembly GCF_964263255.1. NCBI lineage: Eukaryota > Metazoa > Chordata > Amphibia > Caudata > Salamandridae > Lissotriton > Lissotriton vulgaris. The sequence goes on from NC_141693.1 coordinate 31,618,060, forward strand.
TATAAATACAATGACATTTCTTCATTTATTTTGTGTGTACACTGTAAATTCAGCCACTACCTTGTTGCAATTCAATACAGGATTTTAGTATTTAGAACAAATCGCAAAGATGCACCTCGTGTTTTTTTGCACAGAAACGGCTACTCTGCATTTCATTATCAGCACTTTAATGTAACTAAAGTTGAGATAAATCTAACACACTATTCGGAAGTTGGTGCAAACTGCAGACATCACCAGTATTCCCATGATAAGTGCCTCAAAATGTAACACCATGGTGCACACCAACAAATAACAGTAATAAGAACAAGATAGAGTCACACAGCAGTTAGGAAAACAACCAAAAACGTTATTAATTATTTTTTTCCAAACTTTACTTTTTTATAAACATATATGTATATAAACGATAAACTATTTTCAAACTTTCTTTTTTTATTAACATCAATATATAAACAATAAACTAATAAACAAAATTTAACAAAAATAATACAAAACAACAAGGCGGAAGACCCCTGTGGAGACCATGGATGTCGACGACAGAGCCTGGAAAATAAAGCACAAAATAAGGACGTGTGTAATACGCATATCAAAGGAGTGAGACACAGAGAAACAGAGAGGGTAAAAAAGCAAGAGAGAAAAAGAGAGGGAAGGAAAGAAAGGGAGTGAGAAAGGGAGAAGGAAGAGAGATATGGAAGGAGAGGAATGACAAGAGTGAGAGAGTGAAGAGAGGGGAGTGAGAGAGAGAGACTGAGAGAGCGAGAGAGAAAGAGAGAGAGAGAGAGAGAGAACACTACCGCCCCTGCGTATCCATGAGCAAATAATTACCTGGTGCCACCAGAGTGTGCAGCAATGGGCACTCCACGTGCCCGTTTAAACTCCGCAGATCTCAGATATGTCACTGAGTCCTGAGCCATGAATGGCGGAGACCACATCAGCTACTCCGCGGATCTCACAATTGTCGCTGAGTCCTGAGTCATGAATGGCAGAGACCACATCAGCTTCTGCGTGGATCTCACAGATGTCGCTGAGTCCTGAATGGCGGAGACCACATCAGCTTCTCCGTGGCCCGGCAGATCCCACACATGTCGCTGAGTCCTGAGTCATCAATGGCAGAGACCACCTCAGCTTTTGGTACGGCTAAGCTTGTGGAACTCAAGTCCGTGCCACGTGGTGGTAGGCCCTGATGGCCACATGAGCTTCGGGTGGCACTAACCCTGTGCATCTGAAGTCCACGCCAAGGGGATGGTAGGCCCCTGATGGCCATACAGCAGAGGGTACGACTAACCTTCTGGGCAACTTTTCATGGACTCTTTATGGTTCAGACCCGTGGAGTGTTCGCCATCCAGTCAGCACCAGCAATAAATGATGTGACGTTGTCGATCTATTATATTTGCGTGGTCACATGGCCTGTGATGCATGTCCTGGATGGGTGTGTGTGTGCAAACCTGCCCTCAGGGAGTGGTCGTGAGATGTTGAGAACTAGACCACTGACCTGCACACCAACAGTGAGAACACCTGCGACAGGTAGCTATGTGGGGCAAACGTCGGAACTTAATCGGAAAGGTGTGGCGTACGACGGAATAGGGCAGGGCTAGCCACAATGACGCAGACGGCTCGTAGTACTGTGTCTGTGAGTCGAGCGAACGGGCCGCAGCTGTCACTCTGCGAGCCTGGGTGCAAACTGTTCATAACTCACACTACATAAGTATTGAAGAATCATTTTGTGAATCAGTCCGTCAGCTGACATCTGTCCGAGGCATTTGTGAAAACATATCTGAGTTCTTTCTGTGAGAGATACCCCTTTTACACTCCCTCTCCCCACATCAGCAGGTAACGCACCCTCTTCCCACATTACCAACATACCCCCAACAACCTTCTTGGGCCTGGAAGTGTCCCTGTGCGATTGGACAAAGAAGAATTTAAGTCATGTATAGATTCTCATATAAAAAAAATATTTAAAGAAAAGAACAACAAATAAAACTGAAGGGAGTCTGGTGCTGTGGTCGCTGCCATGAAGTTGGGGTCACTGCCATTCAGGAGTCAGGACACAGTTACACATGTGGGATTGATTTGTGTTAAATAGGGTTAATGGCACCAGAAGCATTGAGACTAAGCATGGGCGGAAAATCCGTTCCGCTCGCTGATTTTGCGGATTTTCGGTAAATTCGCAATCCGCGAACTCCCGTGAAATTACCGAAAATCCGCAAATTCGCACGCAGCGGATTTTTTTGCTTGGTGATACAATATTGCGGCGTGCGTGTCATTCAGCGTTTGCCGAGTTGTTTTTCTCGATATTTTGCGAGTGCTGCGCCATTTTGGATCTTGCTGCGGGATCCCGCGGGAGTTTGGTGTCGCATCGCGAGAGTTCGCAATTGCAAACATGTAGATGCGGCGGGCAGCAACAATCTCGCACTCGCGAAATTAAAAAATTTGCAATTCTGCATAAAAAATCCACCAGCAAGCAACATAAACCTTCGGAAAATGATGATTTTTATCAGAATAACTCCTCAGGTTGAAATTTGCCTGCACTTTTTTGGATTTGAGGCCTTTTTGACTTTCTTTGGATCCCTTTTGGATTAGAAATCAACTTTCACAAGTAAGTTTGTTTGGGGCATTACAGTTGCTGTTCTGCAGAAAAACAAGTTTTGCAAAACTGAAAGCACTCAGCAGGTGCAAAAGTTCAAACTCATCATTAGTAACCATTCCCTGTAGTGCTTCCTGAGGGGCCCTCCAGAGTTCAGTTGCCTACTTGCAACTATTCTATGACCCTGCTCTGACCCTCACAGCAGGCTCATAGAATAGCTACAAGTAGGCCACAAAGGTCCTGGGAAAAACAATTGCACTGCAACAGAAAGCAAATTACAGATAAGGAAGCAGGTGCCAGACTGGAGTTTTAAAACAGTGACACATTAATAAATCAACCCCAAATTAAATCATGTCGGTTGAAGCAGGGCAGTTGTGCTTGCTTTTCCCCCCCATAATCTACAGTGATGATGAACCAGAGGGTGGCATTGATGTACCAGAGGGTGGCATGGGTGAAACAGACGGTGGCAGTGGTGAAACAGAGGGTGCTGTGAACCTGTGATGATGAACCAGACATAGAAACAACATAGTCGCGACCGTTGCGAGCCGACAAGTAAGTTCGCAATTGCGAACTGGTACAAAACCCTTGCGAACTGGCAGAAACCCTTGCGAACACAAAAAAAATCCGCAAATTCGCGAGAGTTCGCAAATTTTGCGGATTGCGAATTTGCAAATACGCTAATTCGCGAACGCCAGATTCGCAAAATTCGCCCATGCTTAATTGAGACTGTATGAGCCTGTGATGGTGCTTGGTGTGGACGGCCTCACTGGGAGCAATGTGTGTTGCCTCATGGTCTGTGTCATGTGGAATCAGGACTCTATCTGAATTGTGAGGCGTGCTGACTATATTGTAGGCCAGAGGTAGCAGTGAGGAAGGGCCCACAGCCATGTGCATAAGTTGGTGGCCCCAGTGGCCTGCGTAGTGCAGGTTAGGGGCACCACGTGTCGTTGGCCTTCCATATGCAAATACCCCTCACTAATCGAAGGGAGTCTGGTGCTATGGTTGCTGCCATGAAGTTGGGGTCACTGCCATTCAGGACTCAGGACACAATTACACATGTGCGATCAGCTTGTGTTAAAGAGGGTTAGTGGGACTATGTGTCGCTTGCCTTGTATATGGAAATATGCCTCACTGATCGAAGGGAGTCTGGTGCTGTGGTCACTGCCACGGACTTAGGGTCACTGCCATTCAGGACTTAGGACACAGTTATACATGTGGGATTGGTTTCTGTTAAAGAAGGTTAGTGGGACTACGTGTCGCCGCCCTTGCACATGGAAATATGCCTCACAGATCGAAGGGAGTATGGTGCTGTAGTTGCTGCCACGGACTTGGGGTCACTGTTATTCAGGACTCAGGACACAGTTACACATGTGGGATCGGCTTATGTTAAAGAGGGTTAGTGGGACTACGTGTCGCCCGCCTTGCATATTGAAATATGCCTCACTGATCGAAGGGAGTCTGGTGCTGTGGTCGCTTCCACAGACTTGGGGTCACTGCCATTCAGGACTCAGGACACAGTTACACTTGTTGGATTGGGTTGTGTTGAACAGGGTTAGTTGGTACCATGTGTCGACAGTCTTCCACAGTGTAGGCCGGAGGCAGCGGTTAGCAAAGGCGCACAGGCATGTGATGTTGTCTTGAGCTGCACAGATTGGGAGCATTTGGTCTTCTTAACCCATTATAGTCTCTTACACAATTTGCGTCGCTACTAATCTTGAATTGTGATCCGCTCTAACTCCAGTGTAAGGCGGAGGCATCAGTCAGGATGGGAAGACATCCACATGGCATTGAGTTGAGCTGCACAGTTAGTGGCACCTGGAGCAGTCAGGGTGTGCGCATCCTGCGATGATATATTGTCCCGGCAGGCAGCACTGGGAGCAATGTCTTTTGTCTATTGAATTCTGCCTTGATAAGGCCATGTGGCAATTAGTTATGGTGCAGTGAGTTAGTAGCACCTGAAGCACACAGCGTGCGTGCAGTCTGCGATGAAACGTGGTCCAGACGTGTCGCACTGGGAGCAATGTCATTTGTCTAATGAATTCTGCCTTAATAAGGCCACGTGGTGATGACTTATGGCGCAGTGAGTTAGTAGCACCTGAAGCGCACAGCGTGTGCGCAGCCTACGATGATACGTGGTCCGGGCGGGCTGCACTGGGAGCAACGTGTCTTGCGTACTGGAGTGCGTCATCTGCAATCGCCACTGCATTTGAATTGTGAGCCCTGCTGTCGGCAGTGTAGATTGAAGGCAGTAGTCGGTACACACATAAGTCTGCAGTGCTGTGAATCTATTTTGCAGGGGGCCTGTGTCGATGAGGCCTGCGGTCATGACGGCATCTATGTTGCAGGGTGAGGGCCGCCGCTCTACAGACTAGTTGGTCTTCCCAGAAGTGGATCACGCCCAGGGCCTGGCCTATTTATTCATACTTGTATACTGAATTGGCGTATGTTGGCCCAGCCCACTCCGCTTCCAGGGGGGACAACACAGCTACATGACCGAGATTTTCCCCACTGCGTGAGATAATATGGTTGCGAACACTGTGCACTACACTCAGAGTATCAATACTATATCTCCACATGGAGAGGTTTGTGCTTTGCATAGTGAGGTCTGTGCAGTACATCACCGGTGCACTTGGCATTGTGTGCATTATTATTGATGGGCAACTTGCCTTCTTCACACATACTTGGTTGCCACATCTCCCAACATTCAGTTATTGTGCGGCTGAGGGGCCATGCCATTTTGGAAGGGTCCGTTTACCTGTTTTGCGCTGCATCGGTGGTAGTAGGGGTGGTGGTCCAGGGGGAAGGTTCTGTTGGTTGTGGTGCTGGGTGTTGTAGCCTTTTTGCATGTCGGAGCTGCTTGATCAGTAGCTGTATCAAGTGTTAGTCTTTAGATGTGGCTGTGAGTTGGGTCCAATTTACGCTGTAGATAGTCGACCTCCTTACAACAGTTAAAGGTTGATGTTAATTTTTTACTGCTAACTCAGCTTATCGCCTGTTTTTGGATCGCATTGCAGATTTGTCTGGTCATTGAAAATAGGGGGAAGTGGTGTTTTAGTTTTTTTCCAACAGGAATGCTTACTTTGCATATCATTAGCGTTATTTGTGGCACTCGTTTGGGGTGATTTTTTTGGCGGAAGGTATGGATGGAAAAGTGATGAGATTTGCAGTTTTCACCTGGTTGAAAATGGGATGATAATTTAAAAACACAAAAAAATAGGTTTAATGAACATCATAATTAGAAATTAGCATTTAAGTAACCTTTGAAATTCACTGAAAAAACATAGGTTTCAGGCACGTTATAGTTAGAAATTAGCATTTAAAAACCTTGTAAATTCACTGAAAAAAACATAGGTTTCAGGAACATTATATTTAGTTGGACATTTCACTCGTAGAAAACCATAGAAATTCCCCAGTTATAGTTAATTGAGCTAACTATAACTCACGCCCCCGTAATGCACTGCTGATGACGTCACATATTACATCATTCATGACATGGTCAGTGACATCACTGATGACATCACTGATGACATCATCTACGTAAAAATCTGATACACCTCATCAGACCCTAATATAAAACTTGATACACGCACTCTAAAATACAGACTATAATTTTTGAAACCATTAACACACCAATATCAGTTAGTACATATCCACTCACTAATTTCTAGGTCTACACACACATCCACTCATTCACCCAGTCACTCATAGATACAGTCAGCCATCAATACAGCATTATCATATGCACTCACATATTTATACAGACACTCACACACTGCCTCTCATTGATAGAGTTATTCACACACGTAATCAGTCATGGAAATAATCAATCACAGTTTCATTTACTTACCTATACAGTAATACACATACCACCTCACTTATTTAAACATATACTAACACATACTTACACTCTAATACAATACCTAATACAAGCACACACTGATCCATACAAGCAGTCTCACAATCACTCACTCTCACATATAGTCATTTATACACTCCAACATGCACATATTCTGCCTTTCACATATGCAGTTACTCACACATGTACCACTGAGGCATCCATTCACTCACCAACACACTGATACACACTCACCCAGCTATACAGCCCTTCACAGATGCAGTCTTAAACACATATACCCAGTGAATTATCCACTCACACATCTATGCACAGAGTCACAACCCCCACCCACCCACACAGACACTCAGGCACCCATACAGATACTCAGGCAACCAATCAATAGCCCATATAGATCCTTATTTAGCTGCTAACCAACCCATGCAACCGCTTACCACCTGACAACGTAAACTGTGTAAATGTCTGTATCAGTCACCAACACATGCATTAAGTAAGACACAATTAATCACTCACTTATACAGTCAGTCACACACCTACTAAATCATCTATCCTGTCTCTTATACACCCATTCATTCGTCAATAAACCTTGGCATATTTATATATATATATATATATATATATATATATATATATATATATATATATATATATATATATATATATATATATATATATATATATATATATATATATATATATATATATATATATATATTTCACTGAAAAAACCATAGGTTTCAGGCCGTATATAGTTAGGAATTAGCATTTAAAAAACCTTTGAAATTCACTCAAAAAATTATAAGTTTTAGGGGTGTTAGAGTTAGTTGGACATTTCACTCATACAAAACCATTGAAATTGCTCCTATATAGTTAGTTGTACTAACTATATTTCGCGCACCCGCAAACCACTGCTGATGATGTCACATATTACATCATTCATGACATGGTCAGTGACATCACTGATGACATCTCAAATGACATCACTGATGACATCACTGATGACATCATCCAGTGAATGTGGTTTGTTTCGTTATTTAAATATTCATTATATATAGCAATTTGCATTGAAGAATGAGTGGATCTATAAAAATAAATATTTGGATGGAGGATTTAGTAGCAATGTAATTGACTGTTTACTTTAACAATGTATAGTGTCTCACTAAATATAGTGGATAGTGACTAAACTGTGTGAATATCTGTATCACTTTGTCAGTTGTTGTGTAAACTGGTTCTCCAGTTGGTTACTAGCTATGTGAACGTCTATATTACTTATTAATTAGTTAACTGAGTATTTGTATTGGAGAGTGAATGTGTGTGTGGTTCGGTGGGGGGTGTGTGAGTGCCCAAAGATGTGTGAATAGTTGATTCAGTAGATATATGAAGTTAAAACTACATGTTATAATAGTTGTTTGGGTGAGTGAATATCTTTATGGGAGTGGTGATGAGCAAATATATTTCTCTTTGGTGCATGTCCAACAAAGTAGAAAAATAAAAGGCAGTGTATATGTCAGTTTATATGTTAGTTTTTGTACATAAATAAGTATTCATAAGACTCAATGATTCTGTAAGTGACTATATGGATGACTGTATACTTGTAATAATGATTTTATAATACAGTAAGTATGACTTACTATGTAAATGAATAGATGAAGTGGTGTTTGTATAAGTGTGTAGCTAAGTAAGTATGTAGGTATGATCCATTGTTTGCATAAGTGAGTAGGATAACTTCATATTTTAATAGGTTGTGTGCTGGTGTGTAATGACAATATAGGTTTATAAGTATTTTTCATAGTGTTCTATTTTTCATTGACAGCATGTATGATTGAATCTACAGGTAAGTGATTAGATGTGTGTATACATCTAGGAATCACTGAGTGGGTTTTTAGATACTTGTATTGCTGTGTCAATGGATTCAAATATGATACTCTGTATTTTACAAAGAGTGATGAAAGATTTTACTAGTGTATGAAAAGGTGTATGTGATTGTCACGTGGATGATGTCATCAGTATTGTCATTTGAGATGTCATCAGTGATGTCACTGACCATGTCATGAATGATGTAATATGTGACATCATCAGCAGTGGATTGCGGGTGCGCGAAATATAGTTAGTACAACTAACTATATAGGAGCAATTTCAATGGTTTTGTATGAGTGAAATGTCCAGCTAACTCTAACACCCCTAAAACTTATAGTTTTTTGAGTGAATTTTAAAGGTTTTTTAAATGCTAATTCCTAACTATATAAGGCCCGAAACCTATGGTTTTTTCAGTGAATTTCAAAGGTTTTTTAAATGCTAATTCCTAACTATATAAGGCATGAAACCTATGGTTTTTTCAGTGAATTTGCAAGGTTTTTTAAATGCTAATTCCTAATTATATAAGGCCTAAAACCTATGTTTTTTTAAGTGAATTTCAAAGGTTTTTTTAATGCTAATTCCTAACTATATAAGACCTGAAAGCCCGCCAGGAATCTCCAGTATGCGCCAGGGGACTGCATTGCAGAGAGGTGTAATGAAGCCACGCCCCTTTTTACACCTCTCTGCAACGCAGCCCCCGTGCATGTTTGAAGAGGGGGAACTAATTCCCCTTGCATACTGGGGGTCCCTGGGGGTCAACTAGCCCACCTGGAACCTCCAGTATGCGCCAAGGGGCTGCATTGCAGAGGTGTAATGAGGCTATGCCCCTTGTTACACTTCTCCGCAACGCAGCCCCCTGGTGCGTTTCCAGAGGGGGAACTAATTCCCCTTGCATACTGGGGGTCCCTGGGGCCAACTAGCCCACCAAGAGCCTCCAGTATGCGCCAGGGGGCTGCATTGCAGAGGTGTAATGAGGCTATGCCCCTTGTTACACCTCTCCGCAACGCAGCCCCCTGGTGCGTTTCCAGAGGGGGAACTAATTCCCCTTGCATACTGGGGGTCCCTGGGGCCAACTAGCCCACCTGGAACCTCCAGTATGCGCCAGGGGGCTGCATTGCACAGAGGTGTAATGAGGCTATGCCCCTTTTTACACCTCTCTGCAACGCAGGCCACTGGCGCGCTTGCAGAGGGGGGACTAATTCCCCTTGCATACTGGGGGTCCCTGGGTCATATCTGCCCAAACGCCGATATTCCGAACGATTGAAAATGACTTTTCTTGAGAAACATTTGGATTTGGATTATCATGTCCTATACTTTTGAATTTTTCAAAGACTGACTTTGAGGATGCTATAAATTACTCAAGTCTGCCCGAATTGTGTGGGTAAAATTGATACCTAGTCACTTTGAATAAGAATGTACTTACGTCTCGTCTAACATTTGGAAGAAATATCTAGTTATATGACAACAGGATACCGACATAACTTGAAGGAAATAAGAACGCCCTGAAGAAGTTCTGTTGTACAGAACGAAACGCGTCGGCTGGCTGTGGTACATAAACTTAAGGAAAATAAAAGCATTTGAATATACACCAAGATTCAGCGCTTCAATAAGGACTCTAAGTGATAAGATTTGTTTGGACTTATTGAGCAAGTGGTGCTGTGCCAAACTTTGGAATATTCTCCACTACTCTCTACCACTTACTCTATACTACTCCACTACTCTCTAATACTCACTCTCTACTACTCATTCTCTACTACTCTACTACTCTCTACTACTCCCTCTCTACTACTCACTCCCTACTACTCACTGTCTACTACTCTCTACTACTCACTCTCTACTACTCTCTACTCTCTACTACTCACTCTCTACTACTCTCTCTCTACTACTCACTCTTTACTACTCACTCTCTACTACTCTCTACCACTCACTCTCTACTTCTCACTCTCTACTACTCTCTACTACTCACTCTCTACTACTCTCTCTCTACTACTCTCTACTACTCACTCTCTACTACTCCTCTACTACTCACTGTCTACTACTCACTCTCTACTACTCTCTCTCTACTTGTCAAACGGAGTCTTCCTCAGGATCTGTCGAGTTGATATAAGGGCCCACTTCTCGATACCTCCAATTCTGATTGTAGTAAATACACAGAATATTGAAGTGATCAAGCGGGGGGAAAAGGGAGTTAGGAAGGGAACTGCGGGGAGGGAGATCTGAAAAGGAAAAGTTAACGCTGTGAGTTTTCCTTATAATTCAACAAACTCCACAACAAATGAAAAAATACTAATAGTTCTCTTAAAAAAAACAAAGACTGACTTGGCTTTAGACTTGACTTTTGTCCAAATAATCTTTTATAATAACATTGACCTTGGTTTGCGAATTCACCGACACATTTGAGACACAATTGTTCCTTCTTAAACAAAAACAAAGATTCTATGACTCTTTATGTTTTAAATATCTCTTTACAATACTTGACTTAGAAAACCGTTCTCTGCTCAACTTCAAAAAGCTTGTTTCAAATCCTTATAACAAATTATCACTTTGCTGCTTCACTTTGAAATTGAATTGCTACTGAAAGTATAGTGAATTGAACTATACAAAAATAGGATTATTCTAGGCTCCAAAGGAGTTAATTCACTTTAAGCAATGAAATACAAAGTTTCCCAAAAAACATTCCAACTTCACACTTTATAATTTTTTAGTTACCTTTCAAATCACTTTTTTCATAAATAACGCCAAAAACTGGTGCTTGTCAATAATTGTACTAGACCTACCTGTAGAGTACAACCTACTCTACAAATTGGGAGGGTGTGGCCACTGAAATCCAAGTCCTCGAAGAATCCTCTGAGAACTGCGACATAAACTGGTCCTCCGCAACCTTGACCTTGGAAATGCCACTTCAAACGAACCTTCAGCAAGAATCGGCTGGACCTGTGTTAGAAATCCAAAAACGCTTCCCAAAGCTCTCTGCCCAAGTCAGAGCATCAGGAGGAGGCTGCTTCACCTTGAAAATCCTCAGAATAGTGAGCAAAAGGGGTTGGGCGTGGTCGTGCATGTTGACGTGCCAACGCCCAGTGTTTTCCCCGTAAGCGCGTGTATTGGAAAGGCCTACGCATCTCGCGGATGCGACATCGTGCCAAACGTCACGCATCTCGCGGACGCGTTAAGGTTGCCAAACCTCACGCATCTCGCGGGCGCGTTCAGGTTGCCGAACCTCACGCATTAGGTGGACAGGGGAGAATTATGCTTCATTTAAAGGTCTACACTAGGAGATAAACATTATGGCTTTGAACAATTGTTCCACCAACGCCCCCTTGACAGAAAGTAATGTACCTTTCCACATAGATACTTGGCACAACAGTTACTGGATGGGGCGGGCCCTAGACCGCAAGCCACCCTAGTCCTGACACTACTACTCTCTACTACTCACTCTCTACTACTCTCTACTATTCTCTCTCTCTTCTCTTCACTCTCTACTACTCTCTGCTACTCACTCTATGCTACTCACTCTCTACTACTCTCTACTACTCACTCTTTACTACTCTCTACTACTCACTCTCTACTGCTCTCTACTACTCACTCTACTACTTACTCTCTACTCACTCTCTACTACTCACTCTCTACTACTCACTCTCTACTACTCACTCTACTATTCACTCTACTACTCTCTACTACTCTCTCTCTGCTACTCTCTCTACTGCTCTCTACTACTCTCTACTACTCACTCTCAACTCTCTATTACTCACTTTCTACTCTGTACCTCTCTACCTCTCTCTACTTCTTTCTCTACTAGTCTCTACCTCTCTACCTCTCTCTACATGCACACATATACACATATATATAAGCATATATATGCATATGTATATATATATATATATATGTTAAAGCAAATGTCCCTTGCCGGAGGAGGAGCGACCATTCAGCTGGTGCCGGTGCCGAGTCAAGGACAAGACTCGTGAAACTTTCCAAAGCAACTGAAATAATACACCGCACTCTTCTAGGTTTTGATTAAGCTTCTTTAATCCATCAAGGAAAAACTTCCTCACCTACGCGTTTCAAACAGATTACTGTTCTTGCTCACGGTAGTTACAAGTCCATTTTTTCTTTTTACTATTTATACCCTCCTGCCCATGTGGCAATTAGGATGCATTATGGGAGGGGTAGTTTTTGGTGAAAACAAACCATGTCAGGTCACTTTTGCAAGTTATCACAGTCCAATTATTTGACTTGAGATGACATATGATGGCTGAGTGCCTGTGGTTTTAATGAAATAAAACCATTTACAAAGCGGATTGAGTTGTGGTCTATCTCGCTATGTGAGTGTACAGTTAATGTATCTCAAGTCAAATAATTGGACTGTGATAACTTGCAAAAGTGACCTGACATGGTTTGTTTTCACCAAAAACTACCCCTCCCATAATGCATCCTAATTGCCACATGGGCAGGAGGGTATAAATAGTAAAAAGAAAAAATGGACTTGTAACTACCGTGAGCAAGAACAGTAATCTGTTTGAAACGCGTAGGTGAGGAAGTTTTTCCTTGATGGATTAAAGAAGCTTAATCAAAACCTAGAAGAGTGCGGTGTATTATTTCAGTTGCTTTGGAAAGTTTCACGAGTCTTGTCCTTGACTCGGCACCGGCACCAGCTGAATGGTCGCTCCTCCTCCAGCAAGGGACATTTGCTTTAACATTTGGATACGTGAGGAGAGAGCCCAGCATTTGCAGAACTCCGCAATTGTCAAAAATAACATTTTGGAAACGCGAGGAAATCAGGAAGGGAACAGCCGGCGTAAAGGAGCACAGACGATCTGGAGCGAAGACGCCCCTTTTCCAAACAGACCGTGACTGAACCCAGAATCAAAAGCGTTTCTTTACGGAGCAGATAAACATCAGTTTCACCGGCAAAACGGAGCACACACCTACCCCTTGCCAGGTCGAGCGCTGACGCGGAAGTGCCGGAGGGCATTCAGCGGTCCAGGAGACTCCCCGGTAAGTGTAAATCAGATGTGCCATGTGTGTCAGCGTGAATCAAGTAAACAATGCTGCAGCGAGTGTGAATACTGAAGTCCTAACTAATCGGGACACAAGTACAAGCTATAAAAAGCGAAACACTATCTAGGTAAAGCAATCCATCAATTTCAGGGCAACCAGCCTTGCAAGTCATTACTGAACAACTTCCCACGTTTTAGTTAACAAGTGCACAACTAAACGCGAGTAAAAATAACAAACCAAGTGAATAACACGAACACAATTAACGGTGTTCTCTGGTCAGGACAACCCATTAATCTCTAAGCAACATGGAAAAAAGAGCAGCCAAGCGCTTAGAAAAAGCGGAAAGTTTGTTTTCAGATTCCCAACAACTGGGAAAGAATCAACCCTCAGATCCTAAAGCGACAACCTCAAAATCAGCGCAGATAACATTAAAACAACTCTTTCAACAACTAGAGAAATTGCTGCGCAAAGAAATATCTCGTTCTTGGGAGATAATAACATTAGAAAAATATCTGGAATTGAGCCTCGTCCCCAGGGGCCTTCGTATTTTTACTCTCCCTAATCATCCAGACACCAGCCCTGCCATGCTTGAGGAATGGGGGCGCAATAACATGGAATGCTCAAAAAGAATGATAATGATAATTATAAAACATGCTAAAATTGGAGTAACGGATCTGCACACGAAAATTGAGGAAATAGAACAACTAATAAAGGCCTCACAAGAAGGGGAAGATGAAATGAAAAAATTAAGAACCATAATGGAGAATAATTTAGACAAACACGAGAATGAGATAGAAGAGCGCAAACAGCGCAAATTCAGTAGAGACCAATATGATTATGCAAACGGCGCAATCTTCACTTTTGCCAAACGATTTGATGTGATCAAACAACAAGGAACAAACAAATCAAAACCCAAATCAGGGGCGAGTGAAACTGAATCTGACGCCAGCGAAGGGGAACAAAGAGGAAGAGAAAGAACAACCAACCAAAAACAGCTCTCTTTTTTAGAGGAGATGGAAATGCTATACAACGACCAACAAACCCCAAAACCAGCAGGGAGAGGTCGTGGAAGAGGGAGACAAAGAGGGCGAGGAAGGGGCCAACCATCAAGCTCAAACGTAAACGCAAAACCAGAAGAGCAAAACGCCCCAAGATATCCATTGCGCAATCGCACCTTATCAAAGAAGTAATAATGGATAATACAAGGAAAAACAACATGAATCCAGACCTAATAATAAACTTATCAGACTATACCCTCACCATCAATGAAAGGAAGGTATTGAATAAAGGATTAACGTTCAGCCCAGAAAAACATCAGGATGAAGTGGAAACAAAAATTGACATATACAAATATATAAGGAAACTGAAATTAAAAAAGTTTTTTGCCAAATCAAACAAAAAAATCACACAAGAGCTAAATGGGACTAATAATGGAGATGAAGCGGGATATACAATCTCGGATCTACCAGCACTCGTAGTAGCTCACAACTTGGCAACTGAGGATGATAACATTTCCCTAACGGAAACACAAATCTTGAAAGAAATGGATATAGAACATAATAAGCATCCAAAAACATCCTTCAGAAACCCGTCAAAATTCTGCCCAATCCTACATCCAGGCAATAAAATTGATGCATTCCATGACTTAGTCACTGCCGAATTAGACAAATTGAAGAATGTTAACAACAAAAACAAAGAAAATTTAACTTGGGACGAACGGCAAGCATTGAATTCTCTAAAAACCAACTTAAAAATTGAAATAAAACCAGCTGATAAAGGTGGGAATATTGTGGTCTTAAACAAAACTGACTACATAGAAGAGGCCAATCGACAATTGCTAGATACAAAAAACTACACCAAATTGGAAGTGAACCCAACAGCGAGAATGACAACAGAAATACATCGTCAAATAAGAACTTGGCAAGAAAGTGGTTTGTTAAGTCAGGAAGAAGCCAAGTTCCTGACAGTAGAAAATCCCATAACACCGACTATTTACTTTCTGCCGAAAGTTCACAAGACACTGTTTAAACCTCCGGCTCGACCAATAATTTCCAGCTGTGGATCACTGTATGAAAACATTGCCTCATATGTGGATCATTTTTTAGCCCCTATAGTACCCACATTGAACTCCTTCATCAAGGACACTGGAGACTTTCTTCGAACAATAATGGACACGCAATGGCAACCAACTTATCTGTTAGCTACAATTGATGTAGTCTCACTATATACATCGATAGATCACCAGGTAGGTCTTGATGCAATTGCTTACTTCCTAAGACAGAGACCAATAGGGGAACTCAAACACTCGGCTATGCTGTTGGATATGATACGCATATGCCTAACGAACAATGTGTTCCTGTTCAACAATGGCATATACTCGCAAAACTGCGGAACTGCCATGGGAGTTTCCTTCTCTCCGAGCTATGCTAATCTCACCATGGGATGGTGGGAGAAACACATAGCTTGGAGAGAAGAAAACGAACCATATACTGCCAAGACAGTCCTCTGGCTTAGATTTATCGATGATCTCTTCCTGGTGTGGAATGGAACCAGGGAGGAGTTGGAGGAATACATAAGAATCTTGAATCAGAATAATGTAGGCCTACAATTTACTTCTGATATCCAAGAAAAGGAGATCAACTATTTGGATACAAAAGTATATATCAAAGATAACATCATACATACGACCCTTTTTCGCAAAAAAACCTCCACCAACAGTATCCTGCATGGGACAAGTTTTCATCCAACATCCTTGAAATCAAATGTACCCTATGGAGAGTTTTTAAGGATGAAACGGAACTGTTCAGAACCATCTGAAATGGAAAACAAATTTGCAGAAACAGTCAATCGGTTCTCCCAAAGGGGATACAAGATGAAAACAATAAAAAGAGGAGAAATAAGAGCACGAGAAAAAACCAGAACTGAGACACTGATAGTCAAGAAAAAAGAGGATACTGAAACAACAAAGGAAGAGAAACCACGCCTCATCTTGACATATTCAAAAGAAAGTGCAAACATAAGAAAAGCGGTCACCAAATACTGGAGTGTATTGAAAAAGGATCCTGACATTGGAAACACCATAGGAGATGCCCCCTTACTTTCCTTCAGGAAAGCACCATCAATTGGTGACATTCTGGTCAATAGCCATTTTATAAACAAAAGAGAGGAAACATGGCTAGAGAAAAGACAAAAAGGATTCACCAAATGCTTATCCTGTAAAGCATGTAAAATCGGAAGAAATCTCAAATCCATAACAGATCCGAAAGGCCAACCCTTTGAAATTCAAACTAAGATCACTTGTGAATCCCATTATGTTGTCTATCTCCTGGAATGTGAATGCGGCAAGAGATACATTGGATCGACCATATGTGCCCTAAAGAAAAGGATGTTAGAACACATTAGGGCCATGCAGAACAAGGACCAAACTTATGCTATGGCAAAACATCTCACAACTCACAAGAATAAAACCTGGTTAAATGTTAGATATTCAGGACTGGCAATGATACCAGACAGTGAGAGAGGAGGCAATCGCCTACAGAAACTCAGACGTTTGGAGTCAAAATTAATAATAAAATTCAAAACTAAGACCCCCCAAGGATTGAACGGGGACGAAGAACTTTATGTACATTTATGACTTATCCTAGAGTCCAATGCAATCACATGACCGATTGTATGAAAATCTCCGGTTAAAATAATATGACATTCTCTTCTGACAAAAGACTTTTCTCACAAAACAGTGTTGGAATCTAAAATAACATTTATTTGAAATGTAAACTTGAAACTTAAACTAGACGTTTTGATTCCTTTGAGTACTCAATGCTTAGAAGTCGAAAATATATAGGGAAAAACTGAATACATATGTAAAAGTTAAACCTTTTTGTTTGTTATTAACAGCGTTTATTTTAAATAATGTCAGAGTCCTGGAGCAAGTTACAAGTCATTGACTTCTACGTATAGCACTCAGCTATCACCCAGTATGTACATTAACTGTACACTCACATAGCGAGATAGACCACAACTCAATCCGCTTTGTAAATGGTTTTATTTCATTAAAACCACAGGCACTCAGCCATCATATGTCATCTCAAGTCAAATAATTGGACTGTGATAACTTGCAAAAGTGACCTGACATGGTTTGTTTTCACCAAAAACTACCCCTCCCATAATGCATCCTAATTGCCACATGGGCAGGAGGGTATAAATAGTAAAAAGAAAAAATGGACTTGTAACTACCGTGAGCAAGAACAGTAATCTGTTTGAAACGCGTAGGTGAGGAAGTTTTTCCTTGATGGATTAAAGAAGCTTAATCAAAACCTAGAAGAGTGCGGTGTATTATTTCAGTTGCTTTGGAATATATATATATATATATATATATATATATATATATATATATATATATATATATATATATATATATATATATATATATATATATGCCAAGAACTTTGTTGCTTGTACCAAAGACTGGAAACAAAATAACGAACCGGACCCATCCAGGTTTGTTTAGCGCATATTTTTATTCATCGTGCACCCTCTTGTCCGCCATTGCACCCTCTTGTCCGCCATGGCGCGTTTCGGGCCCTGAGCCCTTGATCACATGACATGGTCATGATTCACCTCGTGATTTGTAGTACAGGAAACGATCACATGATCCCAGGCCTATAGAGATAAACAACATACTTCAGCCTAATCCAAAGCTTTTAAGCATTGAAAGAATTTTGCATTGGCATTTTCATTTACTTTACAGTATCTTTTTTTGACAACTCCCTCATTTGTTAATACTCTAGAGACTTGTGCAAAATTCACAATAAATAGATAAAATATGTAAAATATATATAAATATGTGCAAAGTTGCAATTTAAAATATTGAACAATTTCCATAATAGCAGCAATAACACCTAAATACACCAACACTATTTTTAATATTTCATCGTATATACACACCTTTTATAAATTTATCGAAATTTCTGAACACATATGTAAAATGCATTGAATCCATACTTATTGCATTCGATAAAAAGGGTAATTTGTGTGCAAAGTTGGCAAATAAAGTGCACATATTAGCCGCTAAACTCTATTCGGTCTGAACTTGAGTATAACCTGAGCGAGGGTACTTAGTGCATCGCCCAAGTGGGCTTTGTTGACTTTTAGATTACTGCTACTACATTGCCTGGGAAATCAATATTGTTCCTGTACTTTAAGAAAAAATTGTGTGGTTTCCCACATATATAATCTGCATATCTATATAAATACAAATATAAATGCATGCATACATATACATATATGCATACATATGCATGTTATTTACATGAAAGTTTTAAAAACACTAATAAAAGTAAAGCTAAAAAGCCACCTCATTACAAACAGAATGGCTTTAACTTAAACGAGGGTGAGATCTATTGCATTTTCAATGCTTGTTTACTTTGGTTCCATCAAGAAGGCATTCAGATGTGTCACACATTTGCCATAAATTCTGAATGTTAGCACTCTAGTTGCTCATTAGGTCACTGTAGTAAAGCTACTGCTCACCAGGGAAGTCTGCTGCTGGTATTCAAAGTGCATGTTTCAGTCTGCATGTCAGATGTTTTTTATTGAAATAGAAGAGGATTTGAGAAGTCACTCAAAATGTGCCCTAATTTTTCTTTCTGAAGCACTAATCATACTTTCAATGGAAAAATGAACCCCCTCATTTTGTTCCTTTTTAAATTAAATGTTTTCAGACTTACCACTTCATTCCAATCAAGATGGCTTCAGGTGTGCCATATCTTTGTAATAAGTAGGACTGTTAGCGTTCTAGTTGTTCTTTAGAACACTCTGGGACATTCTGTCATTGGGCTATACTTGGGCTACATCTGGGTGATATTTGGGCTACATTTGGGCTCTTTTGTCTCTGGTGGCCATCTTGGGAGACTGCATGTCAGAATTTTTTAATGAAATAGAAGAGGATTTGAGAAGTCACTCAAAATGTGCCCTAATTTTTCTTTCTGCAGCACTAATCATACTTTCTATGGCAAAATATACCCCCTCATTTTGTTCCTTTTTAAATTAAATGTTTTAAGAGTTACCACTTTATTCCAATCAAGATGGCTTCAGGTGTGCCATACCTTTGTAATAAGTAGGACTGTTAGCGCTCTAGTTGTTCTTTAGAACACTCTAGGAGGCTGCAGTAGAACACAAAGGAATCAACTGACAGTCTCTGTCCTTGTTTTATGTACATGTTTTACTGAGAATGTCAGACTTCATTCTCACATCACTGAGAAAAATACTGTGAATTTACAGAAAATATGCTTTCAGGTTAGCTTATAGATCCCCTTCCAAACCAATGTGGGAAAAGCATGAGATAACAGTTTTCTTTCAAACATGATTCATGATATCCCAGCAGAAGGCTTTTTCACATGGTAAAATCACCTTAGAACACACCACAATTCCTAAAATGAGTATGGTACCATCAACAAATGATTTATAATGTAACTAAAGTCCTAAAACCCTCTATTAACTACAATGCTTTTTAATGAGGTGCTATCGTGTATATTGGTCCCAAGATGGCTGCCAACACTTCTTGGATGAAGTGCTGACAGGTCTCAAGATGAGATGTGTGGTTAGGCTCCGCCCAGATATATATGTGTTTTTGAAGTTAATTTTCATAAAAACCACTGGAACAATTTTCACCAAACATAGCAAAGGCACATCTGCGTACCAGTCCCTACAATTTTGCCAAGTTTGGTGTAATTCCGTTCAGTGGTTCGGGCTGTAGACTTGTCAGACCGTACTATGGAAATTAACATGGGGAAAACACGTTTTGGAACCCCCGTTTTTTTTCAGCCCCCACTTTACAAATCCCCCCAAAACTTTCAGGGAAGGAGCGCAGCGGAGCTGGCCAAAAATTTCGAAAATTACACGCAAATTCCTCAACCGGCGCCAAAGTTATTCCCAATAGAATTTTGCGGATTTCCTAGGTAGCTAGGTCCTAACTATATATACCCACTGGCTATCGTCAGTAGGTAATATATATATATATATATATATATATATATATATATATATATATATATATATATATATATTCACTGAAAAAACCATAGGTTTCACACCAGTTATAGTTAGGAGTTAGCATTTAAAAAACCTAGTAAATTCACTGAAAAAACCATAGGTTTCACACCAGTTATAGTTAGCTGGAAATTTTACTGACATAAAACCATTGAAATTCCACGTTATAGTTAGTTGGACTTACTATAACTTGCGCAAGTAATGCACTGCTGATGACGTCACATAATACATCACACATGACATGGTCAGTGACATCACTCATGACATCACTGATGACACCATCCAGTGAATGTGTGTGTTCCTGAAAAATAATTATGTTTTATATATGTATATGTAAAGGTCGATGGAAGAATAAATGTTAAAATAGGTGTTTTAATTAATGTTTTTTTAAAAAAAAAATTGATTGGTTAACTGGCTTATTAAGTGTATCTTAGTGAATACATATATTAGCGAGTAATGTTTAAATATTTAAATATATGTATCAGTGTTTCACTTTGTGTATAATTGGCTGCATGGGTTGGTGAGTAGCTACATGTGTGTGTATATGGGTTATTCAATTTTTTTTAGTATCAGTATGAGTGTCTGTATGGTTTGGTGGGGGTATTACTTAGCACATAAATGCATCAATGACTGACTCACTGTTTGTATGTGTTTTGAAGACAGCATATGTGCAGGATTGTATGGGTGGATGAGTATGTATATGTGTGCGAGAGTGAGTGAATGACTGTCTCACTAGTGTCTTTTATCAGTAACGACATATGTTTTAATCTAGTATATGTGAGTATTGATGTATATAAGTGAGTATATGTGAGATTGTAAGAGTTCCTGTTTAAATAAGTATGTGTTTCTATAAGTGATTGTTTAAGAGAGTAAGTATGTGTAAGTTTCCTTAGAAATATGGTGGTAGTGTGTGTATAGCTGTATATGCAAATAAATAGATGTTCAATAGTTTATTTGCATGTGCGAGTATGTGTGTGAGTAACTTTTGGATGACTGTCGGTGTGTAACAGGATGTATAGGTGTATCACTACATATGATGAGTGAGTATATGTATGAGTGACTGTATAGAACTGTAGGTGAATGAGTGGATGTGTATATAGATGGTGGTATTACTGAATTGGTTGTTGTAACTGGTATGGATATCTCAATTTTTTTGAAAATGTTAATTTCTATTTTCGAATATGTGTTTTAAGGGTTACATTACACTGAAAGGAGGTCTGTCACTCTGTCACAAGGATGGTGTCATCAGTGATGTCATCAGTGATGTCACTGACCATGTCATGAGTGATGTAATATGTGACGTCATCAGCAGTGCATTACTTGCGCAAGTTATAGTGAGTCCAACTAACTATAACGTGGAATTTCAATGGTTTAATGTCAGTAAAATTTCCTGCTAAATATAACTGGTGTGAAACCTATGTTTTTTTTCAGTGAATTTACTAGTTTTTTTAAATGCTAATTCCTAACTATAACTGGTGTGAAACCTATGTTTTTTTCAGTGAATTTCATAGGTCTTTTAAATGCTAATTCCTAACCATATATAGGGCCTCAAACGAAATGTAATATTTTTTATAATGAATCCTATATTATATATTTATATATATATATATATTTTTGTTTTTGCCCTGGAGCGCTCCCGGGGCGCGTACCGGGGAGCGCCCCGGTCAGCGCATTTTTGCAGCGCGCCCCGGGGCGCGTACGGGGGAGCGTCCCGTAAACGCTATTGCCACGAACAAAAACATCTTCGTGACGTATCGCGTAGCCGCGTCCGCGTGATATGCACGGCGTAAGCGCACCCGGAAGCACTCGAGCGAATACGATCGCGCAACGTAAACATCCGAGGCGCTTACGCGACGCGACCCGGGGCGCCCCCCCGGGCGCGCCCGGGGGCACGTAGCGTAAGCGCGTCGGGTCATGTGACCTGAAAATAACACTTTTTATTGGTGCAAAACAGTTTTCGTTTCATAATGATGACATCCCTGGTCTTGTGACCTGAAAATAACACTTCTCATTGGTTCAGGCCTTTTTTTTTTCCAAATGATGAAAGACCCCACCTTTTTCAGTTTCAGTTTTTAACGTCTTTATTTTGAAGTTTTTCTTCATAAAAGACAAGCACGTGAAATATATACAAAAATACAACACATGAATACCGATCTTAAAAATACAATATAAACAACAATCACATATCTTGATTAAAAAGTCAATTTAAATAGCATTGAAAGACGTTTTTTCACAGTTAATAAGAATATAAAAAAGTTCTTACACAGTTAATAAGAATATAAAAAAGTTCATTCAATTGGGTATAAATTTTATAAATCACTTTTATCATTCATCTATTATCACCTTGTAAACACCTAGCTCTAATTATCCAAGCCCATCCAAGGTATTTTGCCATACCTATAGCCAACCATTCCGCTGTATTGAATCTTAAAATTGACATCGCTTCTTCACACACACGTGTGTTAATCCTTCTGCATCTGGGTTTTAGCCATTTCCGGCGTGGTGCACAATATGCAGGGCAAGCAAAAAGAAAATGCCCTAAAGATTCCCTTTGCTCACTACACCAGGGACAGTACAATGTCGGTAGGTTATGCCACTTATTTGTAAATTCCCTTAATGGCAACGTCCCTACACGAAATTGGTGATACAATTTCCTATCAGTGCTTTTTTTAATAGTGTCCCAGTAGGTCTCGGTGTGTGGAACCACTTTGTAAATTAGGAATGTACCTGTCAAATTAGGTTTCTGTGAGAGCAACACCAGGTCTTCTTTTACTGTGGCCCAGAATAATAGTTTAAAATCTTTTCTCAAAGGGAAAATATATTTTCCCGGCTCTGTCCACTGCATATGGAGACCCATTCTAAAGAGTGTAGTTTTTATAGATTTAAACCAGGATATATTCTCTGCCCCTAGTATCGATCTCACATCCAGAATCTCCTTGGCAAACATGGATAATTCCGGAGTGGACCAGATGCGTCTCCATAAAGCAACCATCCTATATTGGGCATGATGTTTAATAGATTGACAGCCCATATCTAGCATAAGTGGAAGTGATGGTGTTGATGGCGGAAGGCTTGCCAGGCTGCGAAGAAACGTATTCTGAATTTTGTCAAGGACAGCTAGGTCTACGTTCCCCCATAAATCTGAGCCATAAAGTATGGCAGAACTAATTTTTGCGTTGTAGATTTTAAGCGCCGGCAAAACTCTTGTGGTCTGGGAACAACGCTGTTCTTTCACAAGACACCCTGATAAACGTGCAAATTTTAGACTGAGTGCCTCAATCTGTTCCTTCCAACGTAACCTGTAGTCTATTACTACTCCTAAGTTTGTCATTACCTCTACTTGTTCCAAAGTAGTCCCATTCGTGGTTACATGACCCCTCAATGGTTTATTCTTGGTCAGAACCATAAATTTTGTCTTTGAAACATTAATTTCGAGGTCATTTAGACTACAAAAGTCCACAAACTTATTTATTGCTGTCTGGAGACCCACTTGTGTTTTTGCCAAAATTAGGGTGTCATCGGCAAAAATTAGAAGGGGAAATCTAGTCCCACCCAAGACTGGCGCATCTGTCGGTGTTGCTGAGAGAAACTGAACAACTTGATTAATGAAGAGTAAGAATAGGGTTGGTGCCAGGACACAGCCCTCTCTCACTCCTCGGGTCACTGGAAGGATTCTGTTACCTGTCCCTGGCTACCCCACCTTACTCTAGCAAAATTTCCTTTGTGTAGCCTGATTGTAAACTCGAGAAAGTCAGATGGTATTCCCATTCTCCTTAGTGCTGACCACATCTTTTCTCTTGGGACCAGGTCGAACGCAGATTTAAGATCCACGAACGCTGCGTATATTGTACCTCCTCCTAAAAGCACAGTCTTCCAATAGATCATAACAAGTCTGAGCACTTGGTCGACAGTGCTTATATTAGCCCTGAAGCCAGCCTGCAGTGGGGGCAAAATATTTTCTTCAGTCATCCAAGACTGTATTTTGCCCAGCAGCATTCTGGCAATTACCTTCTGCAGGGCATCAATAAGACTGATAGGGCGGTAGTTGCCCGCATTGGTCTTGTCACCTTTTTTATACACAGGTAAGATTTCGGCCCCTTTCCAGGAGTCTGGAATTCTGCCACCTTTAGCTATAGCATTAGCCAAAGAAGTAATGCAGGGAACCCAGTTTTCCATGTCATATTTAAAAAGATTCGCTGGAACGCAGTCCATACCGGGGGCTTTCCCATTATGGACCTTCTTAAGGGCATTTACTGTCTCCAATTCCTTAAAAACTATATGATCACAAAAAGCAGCTGGGATTGGAGGCCGATTACTCTCCCCTATATTATGGGTACCCATCTCTATACCGCAGAACTTTGCCGAGAAATGTTCAACCCAGATCTCAGCCGGAACATGATTGACTGGGGCTTGCAAGTCCCCAGTCCCCCCCACTTCACTACCTGCCAAAATTTTTGTTGGTTGGTGGAGAGACTGGCCTCATATAAGTCAAGCCAACGTTGATCGTCCTAGGTTGTCTTTGCTTGTTTTAGCACCTTCTTATAGTTTGCCCTCTCTTTTTTGATATCCGTTATTACCCTGGTTTTGATAGCACCTATCAATAAACTATGAGTATTACGGCAGGACTTGTTATACCATTTGGCCCCTACGTGAATCAAACCAGTTTTTTACCCACTACCTGATTTAATAAAGAAGGTTTTAATTTTGGCAAAAAGGGACTCATGGATTATGCCAATTTGTTCCAGTGACCCCACATCTTCCAGTAAAGACTTAACCTTCTTGGTCGCTGCCGATACTTCTACTGATATATTATCAATAATGCCAGGATCTTCCAGAAACCTAGCCCAGTGTACCCTACGGCAGTCATTTGTAAGGACTGCCTCAGCAGTTATAAGGTTTGTTGGATTGTTTCTAAGTAGGTCACTATTTACTATCAGGTTTATTGCTAAGGGATTGTGATCACTTTCCGGTCTTAGGAGTATTTCCATGTCCTCTAATAGACTCCAGAACTCCATCTTAATTAGAAAGTAGTCTATACGGCTAGTGCTATAACAATTATCAAAAGTAGCGTTTCCCACCAGGTCTGACTTAGTCCTCCCATTGGCCGCTCGCAAATCCCACTCCATGCATAGGCCAAGCCACTGCATAACGGCCTCTGTAACCTTTTTAACAGGTGGGATGGCCAAGTTAGGAATATTCCATAGCTGATCTGCTTCGCCATAACACCCGTTATCCCAAGTGGGTATGGGTTCGAACGTACAGTTCGAATCCCCAGCCATCATTACACACTTATCCCTACCAAAATTGTTCAATAAGGGATCTAGATCCTCAGCAGTTTTAGATATCTTCCCTCCTGGTCGCCCCCTAGCATATATGTTGATTAGGAAAAAATCTTGGTTATTTTCACTGCTTAACTTTAACCCCTGAATATCAGTACTCAGGGTAGGTAATTCATAGATCTTATAACCCAGAGATTGTCTAATCCAAATAACAAGACCCCCAAACGGGCGACCCTTCGGTCCTTTGCATGCTGGTTTGTAAAAATTCAAATAGCCAAGTCGATATATGGCATCGACTGACCAGCTTTCCTGGAATACAATTATATCAAATTGTTCTACAAAGGACCCCCAATCAGTTTCATCCAATTTCCCCTTCAGCCCAGCAATGTTCCAGGATAATATCTTAAGTATAGTAACAGGTGTCACTGGTGGCCTATCGGGTGAGCTAACATTCCCCCCACTTCCCTCATGTATTGGGGAGTTGCTTGTGTGTTCTTCCATCCATTCAATTCCTGGGGGGGCATTACCCAGCTCATCCTCCAACATATCTACAGTATTCGTAGTTTGATTTACGGTAGAGTTATCTACCACCTGAGGGTTTGGAGAGTATGGAAATATTTCACCGATAGGCAAACTGGACAATCTGCAATCTAGAGACCCATTGGTGAGTCAGTCTACTCCATCCAGACCCATCAATGGGGCAAAACGGTTTGAAAGATGGGGTAGGAACATTGGATAAATGGGTGTTTCTGGAAAATATCTATCTCTGGGTCTATAGATTTGAGTGGAATAGTTTCGGTGTAATTGGTCTCTCGCTAGGTTGAGTGTGGGGTAAAAGTAGTGCAAAGACAAGGTTTGGACATCACCCAGCCTTCCAAATGTTGGTTCTCTGCAGATTAAATCAACTACCCATGACTCCCTAAAGCTAATGACCACACAATCCCCCTCAAGATCTTTTTTACTAAGCCCCACCCAATCCACCCTCCTAACATTTAGGATTTCAGTTTTGGACATAGTGGGGAGAGGTCGATTTTTATTTAACCAAAAAGTTACTTTGTTGTATAAGTCTCTATGGGTTTCCCTCTTACCCTCTCCTAGTGGGGCCACTCCAGTCAAAATTATGGTATAGGGTAATGACTCAGGGGGGAGATTCACTCATTGTTTTCTGGATGCAGATTTTGTCCTAGTCCGTGTATTTTAGTCAATATAGTGGGAAGATTTGGGTGATTTTCTAAGAGTGGGCTGTGGATTAGAAACGGTATCTGCCTTTTGCGGTATTGCATTCACAATAAACTGTTTATTTTTATCTAAGACAGGTTTCTGCTGGGGGCTCTTAAAGAAGAAGAAGGTACAGGTTTGGCTTTATTCCCCTTATCCCCATTACTCACAAGGTTTTTCTGGGAGTGTGTCGAATCTGAGCCCGTAGGGGCAATAGCCAATTTTGTCTTTTTAGTTATGGCTATATTTTCTCTTACTAATGAATCCAAAATATCCATCTTATCGTTTAATAACCTAGTCCGTTCAAATAGGGGCAGAAGTAGAGATTTAATCAATAGTTCTACTTTATCCAAAAGGATGTTTTCTACATCATTTCCAATAGTTTAGTTTTTTTCTGGGGGATTGGCTAGGGCTGGTGTAATTGACTATAGAGGAGATGTATTATTAGTTCTCAAGCCCTTTTTATTTCCCCCCTTCTGGATCGTATCTACCCTTTTCCTTTTACTAGGTTTATATTCAGGCGTGCACTCAAGATTTGGAGATATAATTTCTCCCTCCGGACTTGGAATAATATTAGGAGAATCAGAGAGACCAGTCTCAATATGAAGTAAATTATGGTAAAGGGAACTACCTTCTGATATAGAATCTTGGGCGATGTCGATGACCCCCCCTCTAACTCCAAACTTTGGCTGGTGGGTACAGTTACTACTTCAAGATCGTTGTTATCATTGGTAGAGATGCTAGGCAATTGTGTTAGGGGAACCGGGGAAACAACCTCATGGATTTTCCCTAGTGAAGAACGCTTACCCGTGACCAAGTCAAGCGATAAGCGTTTTTCCACTAGTGCAATTTCTTTTTCCAAAATACAGGTGGAACGTTTAAAAAATTGGTCAATAGTACCTGTAAAGGTTCCATTTGTAGTGGATACTTGAACCTGCCTTTCCTTGCCTGAGCGTAGGGGCATTTTGGTACGATACACTAAGCTATCCCTCTTACGACCCTGGGTTCATAGAACAATATACAGCATAACCCGGGTTACAAACAGTCTTTAACCAACAATCTGCCTAAGCCAAATACTAGTATTAGCAGAATACATACAATGAATAAATACCAAATGAAGGGGGGGTGGCCCGACCCGACCTCTGCCGACCCCGGACGGCCACAGACGGTCCCGTCCTTGTCCCGGGCTTCTCCCGGTCGCTCCCGTGCACTCCCGCGCAGCGGGACTAGGCTATTGTGTTTATAGGGTCAGTGTGAGAGGGGAGGAGCCTGCAGGGAGAGCGGCCCAGGTGCTGGCAATAGGGGCTGGTGGGCGCTCCTGGGACTTGTAGTCCTGCGCCCACAACTCGCTCGCAGCCCTGCACGAGCAAGCGTCCAGAAACACCACCACCGGCGTACAATGGTTGACTCCTCAACCAGGCGTCGCAGATGATGCAGGGAGACAAGCCCCACACGAAGCGGGACCCGCGCAGCGGGTTCCGCGAGCAGTAGCGGGAAGAGCACAGAAAGGTTCAGCAGCTCGCAGTCCCAACGTCGGTACAAAGTAGAAAGTGATCCACCGGATGTCCAGGTGCACAGGTTTTTACAGAGGCAATGGTGGGGAGGAGCCTGCAGGGAGAGCGGCCCAGGTGCTGGCAATAGGGGCTGGCGGGCGCTCCTGGGACTTGTAGTCCTGCGCCCACAACTCGCTCGCAGCCCTGCACGAGCAAGCGTCCAGAAACACCACCACAGGCGCACAATGGTCGACTCCTCAACCAGGCGTCGCAGATGATGCAGGGAGACAAGCCCCACACGAAGCGGGACCCACGCAGCGGGTTCCGCGAGCAGTAGCGGGAAGAGCACAGAAAGGTTCAGCAGCTCGCAGTCCCAACGTCGGTACGAAGTAGAAAGACCCCACCTTTTTTCCTTATTCTGACTTTGTCCTTTGACTGAGGAAGACCTGTTTGTACCTCTCTGTACCTTTGTGAACTATAAAATGGCTTCAGTAGCAGCAGAAGCTGGAGCATCTGCACCACCACCAACACCACAACCACCAAGAGGACCACCACAAGATTACATTGGTGGTCAACAAGAGGAGGAAGAGGAGGAGGAGGAGAAGGAGGGGAGGAGAAGATGGCTTGAAGAACACAATACCCCATACCAGCCAAGACCACACATTATATGGGAGTTTTTTTCGATCCCACAGGGGAAAAAAAAAGTCAATGCAGACAAGGTGACTTGCCTAATCTGTGGCATGGAACTTTCTAGGGGGAACCCTAATAAAAAATATTCATTCGGAAACAACACAATGATTAGACACATGCAGCGCAGGCATCCAATCAACTATTCTGCTGCAGAGATGAGGGAACTGGCCAGAAACCGTCCCCAAACTACAAGCACCACCTCTAAAAGAAAGCAACGCACTCCGTCGGGACAAGAGGCAAGAGAGACGATGCCTTGCATTCAGCCACGGTTTGCAGATTTCCGAATAACCTGTAAATATTGTGGGAAGACCATCTCCTACGGAGAACAGAGCGTAAAGCTCATCGTCCTTGCTGGGGACAACCACAAATGCCCCAATAACCCCTAATTATTTCTTTTCTTTTTTTTTTGCTCCAGTTGAGCCATTTTCAATTCCCTGTTTTTTCGTTTCTCCCCATGAAAAAAAAAATAATATATAAAACTGTTCAGAAAAAGTTAAAAATGTTCAAAAAAACAATAACAAAAAATATAAAACAAAAAGAAGAAAAAAAACAGTTCTTTTTAGAACTACCTCCAATTTATAAAAAAAGGCTACATTTTTGTAAAACTCTGTCATTCTTCTTTCCCCATGGTCCGCTCCCCGGTACGCTCCCCGGGGCGTGTACCGGGCGCTCCCCCGCGCAAATCAAAAAAAAAATAATATATATTTTGCCCCGCGGGGCCCTTTTATAGCCCCCACTTCAAACCTAGGGGGTCAGGGGGGGTCTACCCTGCCCCCTTATGGTCATTTCCCCCTTTTTTTTTGCCACCTCTTGTGTCTCGATTTTACCGAGACACAAGATGGCGGCCGGTCCGGACTGTTTGGAATGTTTACAGACACCCGAGAGCCAATCAGCTTTCCGTGCGCACGTCGCGTAGCCCGCCCGGAGCGCTACCCTGTGCGCGTACCGGGGCGCTGCCACAGATATATATATTTTTTTAACCTAAATTACTCAAAATCCACTGGAGCACATATCTTGAGACATAGCAAAGGCACATCGGGCTACCAGTCTCTACAATTTTGCCAAGTTTGGTGAAAATCCATTCAGCCGTTCCGGCTAAAAGGGAGGCCGACCGCCCTATGGACATTAACATGGGGAAAACACGTTTTGGGACCCCTCTTTTATCTCGACCCCCGCTTGATGAATCCCCCTCACATTTTCAGGGAAGGAGCAGAGCGGAGCGGGCCACAAACTTTGAGAAATTCGCAAAGATTCGTCCACCAGCGCCAAAGTTATTCCCAATAGAAGGTTGCGGATTTCCTATGGAAAGTAGATCCTAACTATAACTACCTACTGGCGACCGCCAGTAGGTAATATATATATATATATATATATATATATATATATATATATATATATATATATATATATATTCACTGAGAAAACCGTAGGTTATACACCATATATAGTTAGGAATTAGCATTTACAAAACCTTATTTTACTCACACAAAACCATTGAAATTCGCATATATAGTTAGTTGCACTAACTATATAACTATATATCGCGCACCCGCAATCCACTGCTGATCATGTCACATATTACATCATTCATCATTCATCATTCATGACATGGTCAGTGACATCACTGATGACATCACTGATGACATCTCAAATGACATCACTGATGACATCACTGATGACAACATCCAGTGACTGTATGTTTCTGTAAAGTTAAAATATGTCTTACATATTGAAGAATGAGTGGATGTATAAGTGTCTGGATGAAGGATTTAGTAGGTGCATGACTGACTGTATGAGTGAGTGATTAGATGTGTCTCACTGAGTGCATGGGTTAGTGACTAAACTGTCTTAATTTGTGCATCATTATGTCTGTTGTTCTGTAAACTGCTGCATGTGTTGATCAGTAGCTATATGAGTAACTATATGGGTTATTGATTGGTTGCCCAAGTATTTGTATGGGAGACTGAGTGTGTGTGTGGGTGGCTGGGAGGTGTATGACTCTGTGCATAGATGTGTGAGCACTTGATTCACTAGATGTATGGGTGCAAAAGTGCATGTGGAAACAGCTGTATGGGCGGTTGACTGTGTGCATGAGTGTATTGGTGAGTGAATGGATATCTCAGTGCTACATGTCAAAGTAAGTACATATGTAAAACACAGTACATGTGAGAGTTGACATATATAAATAACTGTGCATAAGAGCCAGTGAATGTGTGAGTTGCTGTATGGATCATTGTGAACTTGTATCAGGGATTGTATAAGAGAGTACATATGTGTTAGTATATGTTTGAATAAGTAAGGTGTGTATAACTGTATAGTTGAGGAAATGGAGGTGTGATTGATTCTTTGCATGACTGACTAGGTGTGTGAGTAACTCCATGGATGAGTGACAGTCTGTGAGTGTCTGTTTACACTGATTGTATCTAAGGTTATATAGAGTCTGAAGAGGTTCATCGTATTATCACATGAATGATGTCATCAGTGATGTGATCAGTAATGTCAAATGAGATGTCATCAGTGATGTCATCAGTGATGTCATTTGAGATGTCATCAGTGATGTCATTTGAGATGTCATCAGTGATGTCATCAGTGATGTCATTTGAGATGTCATCAGTGATGTCATCAGTGATGTCACTGACCATGTCATGAATGATGTAATATGTGACATGATCAGCAGTGGATTGCCGGTGCGCGATATATAGTTAGTGCAACTAACTATATATGGGAATTTCAATGGTTTTGTGTGAGTAAAATAAGGTTTTGTAAATGCTAATTCCTAACTATATATGGTCTATAACCTATGGTTTTTTCAGTGAATTTTCAAGGTTTTGTAAATGCTAATTCCTAACTATATATGGTCTATAACCTATGGTTTTTTCAGTGAATATATATATATATATATATATATATATATATAACATTTCTATGGCAAAATGAAACCCCTCATTTTGTTCCTTTGCAAATTAAATGTTTTAAGTGTTAACACTTTATTCCAATCAAGATTACTTCAGGTGTGCCATACTTTTGTCATAAGTAAGACTGTTAGTGCTCTAGTTGTTCTTTAGAACACTCTGGGACATTCTGTCACTGGTCTATAGTTGGGCTACATCTGGCTGATATTTGGGCTACATTTGTTTTTTTTGTCTCTGGTGGCCATCTTTGGGCTACATTGGGCTACATTTGGGCTCTAACATATATATAGCCCAATGTAGCCCAATATATATTTTTCTTCTTTTTTTTTAAATCTTTTTTATTGTTGACAGGCTGACAAGGAAAAAGTACATTGAAACGTAGTTACATAAGTTTTACATTTATAAACCATATAAAACATTTAATAAAACAAATAGGCCTTGAAGTATAAAAAAAAAAAAAAGGAGAAAAATAAGAATAAAGAGGATAGGACACATGAAAAATAGAAAAATGATGACAGTTTCTTTTAACAAACACACAAAAGAGCAGACCAGGTCTAAGGGGGTGTGTACTAGCAACAGTGACCGTGTGGCACTATAGTGAATGCGTGAAAACATGTTGTTAAAAACAAAGACCTTTTGTGGCAGAAAGCTAATACAATTCCCATCAGACCACCCATGTGGTGGAGTTCACGTCATGTGGGAATTGCTAGTCTTCCCTTCCTAAATCCGACCATATAGTGCCGGTACGGGAATGGATATCAAGAGTATATTCATAATGTGCACCCTCAAGAGATGTGGATGAAAAAAGTGCAGTGCTCAAATAATGAAAATGGATAAAATGAACTACCCCGACTTCAGAGGACATTTTAAATAGAAGTCCGGGTGTCAAGATTAAAACCACGCCAAGTAGTAAGACTCACTTATGGCGCTGTGCAGTATGGTCTGTAATGTGGTCGACATGTTTCAGCCTTATGGGCATTTAACACGGCTTTCTTCAGGACCTATTGATAAAAGTTAGCTACTGCAACATACTACTAAGTGTTTGTGTAAAGAAAATAACGATCACAAGAATGTGCTACAAAAGTTAAATTTATACCAGGAACTAATATACTTAAGTGTCCACTGGAGGGAGAAGGACATATCTTCTTCCCAGCTTTGTGTGGGTGATGACCTCACCTCACCCGGCGACCGCTCGGGAGTATGAGGCCCCGCTCTGTCCGTCGGTGCCTCGGGAATGAAACGAGCGGAAGTGGTAGCACATTCTTGTGATCGTTAAATCGTCAATGCAGACAAGGTGACTTGCCTAATCTGTGGCATGGAACTTTCTAGGGGGAACCCTAATAAAAAATATTCATTCGGAAACAACACAATGATTAGACACATGCAGCGCAGGCATCCAATCAACTATTCTGCTGCAGAGATGAGGGAACTGGCCAGAAACCGTCCCCAAACTACAAGCACCACCTCTAAAAGAAAGCAACGCACTCCGTCGGGACAAGAGGCAAGAGAGACGATGCCTTGCATTCAGCCACGGTTTGCAGATTTCCGAATAACCTGTAAATATTGTGGGAAGACCATCTCCTACGGAGAACAGAGCGTAAAGCTCATCGTCCTTGCTGGGGACAACCACAAATGCCCCAATAACCCCTAATTATTTCTTTTCTATTTTTTTTGCTCCAGTTGAGCCATTTTCAATTCCCTGTTTTTTCGTTTCTCCCCATGAAAAAAAAAATAATATATAAAACTGTTCAGAAAAAGTTAAAAATGTTCAAAAAAACAATAACAAAAAATATAAAACAAAAAGAAGAAAAAAACAGTTCTTTTTAGAACTACCTCCAATTTATAAAAAAAGGCTACATTTTTGTAAAACTCTGTCATTCTTCTTTCCCCATGGTCCGCTCCCCAGTACGCTCCCCGGGGCGTGTACCGGGCGCTCCCCCCGCGCAAATCAAAAAAAAAAATAACATATATTTTGCCCCGCGGGGCCCTTTTATAGCCCCCACTTCAAACCTAGGGGGTCAGGGGGGGTCTACCCTGCCCCCTTATGGTCATTTCCCCCTTTTTTTTTTGCCACCTCTTGTGTCTCGATTTTACCGAGACACAAGATGGCGGCCGGTCCGGACTGTTTGGAATGTTTACAGACACCCGAGAGCCAATCAGCTTTCCGTGCGCACGTCGCGTAGCCCGCCCGGAGCGCTACCCTGTGCGCGTACCGGGGCGCTGCCACAGATATATATATTTTTTTAACCTAAATTACTCAAAATCCACTGGAGCACATATCTTGAGACATAGCAAAGGCACATCGGGCTACCAGTCCCTACAATTTTGCCAAGTTTGGTGAAAATCCATTCAGCCGTTCCGGCTAAAAGGGAGGCCGACCGCCCTATGGACATTAACATGGGGAAAACACGTTTTGGGACCCCTCTTTTTTCTCGACCCCCGCTTGATGAATCCCCCTCACATTTTCAGGGAAGGAGCAGAGCGGAGCGGGCCACAAACTTTGAGAAATTCGCAAAGATTCGTCCACCAGCGCCAAAGTTATTCCCAATAGAAGGTTGCGGATTTCCTATGGAAAGTAGATCCTAACTATAACTACCTACTGGCGACCGCCAGTAGGTAATATATATATATATATATATATATATATATATATATATATATATATATATATATATATATATATATATATATATATATATATATATTCACTGAGAAAACCATAGGTTATACACCATATATAGTTAGGAATTAGCATTTACAAAACCTTATTTTACTCACACAAAACCATTGAAATTCGCATATATAGTTAGTTGCACTAACTATATAACTATATATCGCGCACCCGCAATCCACTGCTGATCATGTCACATATTACATCATTCATCATTCATCATTCATGACATGGTCAGTGACATCACTGATGACATCACTGATGACATCTCAAATGCCATCACTGATGACATCACTGATGACAACATCCAGTGACTGTATGTTTCTGTAAAGTTAAAATATGTCTTACATATTGAAGAATGAGTGGATGTATAAGTGTCTGGATGAAGGATTTAGTAGGTGCATGACTGACTGTATGAGTGAGTGATTAGATGTGTCTCACTGAGTGCATGGGTTAGTGACTAAACTGTCTTAATTTGTGCATCATTATGTCTGTTGTTCTGTAAACTGCTGCATGTGTTGATCAGTAGCTATATGAGTAACTATATGGGTTATTGATTGGTTGCCCAAGTATTTGTATGGGAGACTGAGTGTGTGTGCGGGTGGCTGGGAGGTGTATGACTCTGTGCATAGATGTGTGAGCACTTGATTCACTAGATGTATGGGTTCAAAAGTGCATGTGGAAACAGCTGTATGGGCGGTTGACTGTGTGCATGAGTGTATTGGTGAGTGAATGGATATCTCAGTGCTACATGTCAAAGTAAGTACATATGTAAAACACAGTACATGTGAGAGTTGACATATATAAATAACTGTGCATAAGAGCCAGTGAATGTGTGAGTGGCTGTATGGATCATTGTGAACTTGTATCAGGGATTGTATAAGAGAGTACATATGTGTTAGTATATGTTTGAATAAGTAAGGTGTGTATAACTGTATAGTTGAGGAAATGGAGGTGTGATTGATTCTTTGCATGACTGACTAGGTGTGTGAGTAACTCCATGGATGAGTGACAGTCTGTGAGTGTCTGTTTACACTGATTGTATCTAAGGTTATATTAGAGTCTGAAGAGGTTCATCGTATTATCACATGAATGATGTCATCAGTGATGTGATCAGTAATGTCAAATGAGATGTCATCAGTGATGTCATCAGTGATGTCATTTGAGATGTCATCAGTGATGTCATCAGTGATGTCATTTGAGATGTCATCAGTGATGTCATCAGTGATGTCATTTGAGATGTCATCAGTGATGTCATCAGTGATGTCACTGACCATGTCATGAATGATGTAATATGTGACATGATCAGCAGTGGATTGCCGGTGCGCGATATATAGTTAGTGCAACTAACTATATATGGGAATTTCAATGGTTTTGTGTGAGTAAAATAAGGTTTTGTAAATGCTAATTCCTAACTATATATGGTCTATAACCTATGGTTTGGGTTTTTCAGTGAATTTTCAAGGTTTTGTAAATGCTAATTCCTAACTATATATGGTCTATAACCTATGGTTTTTTCAGTGAATATATATATATATATATATATAACATTTCTATGGCAAAATGAAACCCCTCATTTTGTTCCTTTGCAAATTAAATGTTTTAAGTGTTAACACTTTATTCCAATCAAGATTACTTCAGGTGTGCCATACTTTTGTCATAAGTAAGACTGTTAGTGCTCTAGTTGTTCTTTAGAACACTCTGGGACATTCTGTCACTGGTCTATAGTTGGGCTACATCTGGCTGATATTTGGGCTACATTTGTTTTTTTTGTCTCTGGTGGCCATCTTTGGGCTACATTGGGCTACATTTGGGCTCTAACATATATATAGCCCAATGTAGCCCAATATATATTTTTCTTCTTTTTTTTTAAATCTTTTTTATTGTTGACAGGCTGACAAGGAAAAAGTACATTGAAACGTAGTTACATAAGTTTTACATTTATAAACCATATAAAACATTTAATAAAACAAATAGGCCTTGAAGTATAAAAAAAAAAAAAGGAGAAAAATAAGAATAAAGAGGATAGGACACATGAAAAATAGAAAAATGATGACAGTTTCTTTTAACAAACACACAAAAGAGCAGACCAGGTCTAAGGGGGTGTGTACTAGCAACAGTGACCGTGTGGCACTATAGTGAATGCGTGAAAACATGTTGTTAAAAACAAAGACCTTTTGTGGCAGAAAGCTAATACAATTCCCATCAGACCACCCATGTGGTGGAGTTCACGTCATGTGGGAATTGCTAGTCTTCCCTTCCTAAATCCGACCATATAGTGCCGGTACGGGAATAAATATCAAGAGTATATTCATAATGTGCACCCTCAAGAGATGTGGATGAAAAAAGTGCAGTGCTCAAATAATAAAAATGGATAAAATGAACTACCCCGACTTCAGAGGACATTTTAAATAGAAGTCCGGGTGTCAAGATTAAAACCACGCCAAGTAGTAAGACTCACTTATGGCGCTGTGCAGTATGGTCTGTAATGTGGTCGACATGTTTCAGCCTTATGGGCATTTAACACGGCTTTCTTCAGGACCTATTGATAAAAGTTAGCTACTGCAACATACTACTAAGTGTTTGTGTAAAGAAAATAACGATCACAAGAATGTGCTACAAAAGTTAAATTTATGCCAGGAACTAATATACTTAAGTGTCCACTGGAGGGAGAAGGACATATCTTCTTCCCAGCTTTGTGTGGGTGATGACCTCACCTCACCCGGCGACCGCTCGGGAGTATGAGGCCCCGCTCTGTCCGTCGGTGCCTCGGGAATGAAACGAGCGGAAGTGGTAGCACATTCTTGTGATCGTTATTTTCTTTACACAAACACTTAGTAGTATGTTGCAGTAGCTAACTTTCATCAATAGGTCCTGAAGAAAGCCGGGTTAAATGCCCATAAGGCTGAAACATGTCGACCACATTACAGACCATACTGCACAGCGCCATAAGTGAGTCTTATTACTTGGCGTGGTATTAATCTTGACACCCGGACTTCTATTTAAAATGTCCTCTGAAGCCGGGGTAGTTCATTTTATCCATTTTTATTATTTGAGCACTGCACTTTTTTCATCCACATCTCTTGAGGGTGCACATTATGAATATACTCTTGATATCCATTCCCGTACCGGCACTATATGGTCGGATTTAGGAAGGGAAGACTAGCAATTCCCACATGACGTGAACTCCACCACATGGGTGGTCTGATGGGAATTGTATTAGCTTTCTGCCACAAAAGGTCTTTGTTTTTAACAACATGTTTTCACGCATTCACTATAGTGCCACACGGTCACTGTTGCTAGTACACACCCCCTTAGACCTGGTCTGCTCTTTTGTGTGTTTAGTAACTTGATGTAGGGGAGTGAGCAGACAGGTCTTAAAACATTCCCCTTGACCCTCCACACATCTGTTTTGTTTTTCAGTTTCTTTTAACAGTCATACAGATTATTTTATCCAGAGTCAATTCATGATGATTATACAGCTAGATCCAGAAAAAAAATTAGAGTATAACATTATCGCTCTATAAACGTTCCCCAATTTTTTTCATACTTTTTCAGTGAGCGTATACCTCTGATATTTGCTAAAGCTAATTCCATAGAGTGTATCTCGGTCACCAATGCCCACCAATCCCAGACCTTGGGTGTTTCTGGACTGGTCCATGCTCTAGCCAGAGTTAACTTAGCGCAAGACATAAGTATCGCGGCCAGGGCAGCCTGCGGAAAGGGAACAGAGTAGGTATCTAATAGAACCGAAGTAGCCGTTAGTGTAGGTAGCTGAATCTGTTTCATTTTTAGAACGTTTTCAATTTCGCACCAGAATGTCCTAAGATTGGGGCACGAGAATAGCATGTGTACCAAGTCAGCTGCTTCGGTAGAGCATTTGGGGCATTTTGTGCGATTACTATAGATGTTATTAGATGACCATTTAGAAATTCTTTCCGGGGTGTAATACAGCATACAGGTGGTTCTGAATTGTTGGAGTCTTAAACTGGATGATCGTACACGTTTATTGATGTTTGTCAGGGAACTCTCTATCTGTTTAGAGGTTATGTTTGAGCCCAGTATTCTACTCCATTTATCAGCCAGTGTGATACAATCATTTGATTTATAATCAGTAAGAGCTCTGTATGCTTCGCTTATTACAGATTTATTTTTTAGTGAGTATAAACAAGTCCATATATCACATTCAATAACCTCCAAAATTTGTTTTTTATTGATCAGATAATCATGTATCTGCAGGTATTTGTACCTCATGTTCTCTGGCAAATCATATAGTAATTTCAAAGCATTAAATTCTAGAAATCCTTGTGTGCCATATAGGTCCCCTAAAACAACAATTCCTGATCTAAGCCAACCATGTGTTGTATTATCATTAAAGATACTTGGTAAACCCGGATTTCCCCATAATGGGAGTTTTGGATGGAAAAAGTTAGTATTGCAGAATAGAAGTATATTACCCCAAATCTTTGTTATATCTCTT
Source organism: Lissotriton vulgaris (assembly GCF_964263255.1). Lineage (NCBI taxonomy): Eukaryota > Metazoa > Chordata > Amphibia > Caudata > Salamandridae > Lissotriton > Lissotriton vulgaris. The sequence goes on from NC_141693.1 coordinate 31,657,136, forward strand.
GCAGTCTTAAATTTTATCCTTTTGTAATAATTAGGATCATTAGTTCTAAACAAAAACATATTCGAATCAGATTTAAGCATAAAAGAATGGAAGAACAAAGTCTTTCCTTCATTAAGTAAGGAGCGTAGACGAATGAAAAAAGCAGACCAAAAATATAATTTAAAATCAGGAAAATTAAGCCCTCCTCCATTCGTGTTATTTTTCATATATTTCAATGATCTTCTTGCTTTTTTATACCCCCAAATAAAGCTACTCAATACGCCATCAAGTTTCTTAAAAAATTGGTTATTTAGCGCGAGTGGTATAGATCTAAATAGATAAACATATTTGGGCAGTACCTTCATCTTGATCAGATTAATTCTACCAATTAAGTTCAAAGGTAGTCTATGCCTTTTTTTAATAGTAGGCTGGTAGATTTAGTTAATTCGTTATAGTTTATATTATTAATTTCCTGTAATCTGGCCGTTATTTTAACCCCCAAATATGTAGCAATGTGGCAAATCTCGGGCACATTCACAGTTGGGGTATAATTGGCTATTATTTGTGTTTTTTGTAGATTTAGTTTATAGCCCGCCACACTCCCATATTTCTCGGCCTCTAGTACTATTTTATTTATTTATTTATTTTATTTATGGGCTTGTAACGCGCCGGCATCACACCCGAAGGTGTATCTCCGCGCGGTGCTGTGAAGAAACAGGTCGGGCAGCGCTCCAACTAGAATAGAGTTGTCTTTAGGCATTTCCTGAAAGCTAGATGACTCGGGCACTCTCGAGGGAAAGGGGAAGACTGTTCCACAGACGCGGGCCCATAATGGAAAGGGCGCGACCTCCCTGTCTAGTCTTGTTATGTCTAGGAACCTGAAGTAATAGCTGATTGCTGGACCTAAGATTGCGGGAAGGGCGGTGGTATACAAATTTCTCGGCCAGATAGTGTGGACCGAGGTTGTGGAGACTCTTGTGCACCACACAGCAAATCTTGAATTCCATCCGTTTCCGGATGGGAAGCCAGTGGAGGGCCTTGAGGAGGGGCAAAGATGGAGTTCTAGGGGGGGCATTGGTCACCAGGCGGGCCGCAGTGTTCTGAACCACCTGAAGTTTATTAAGCACTCCTTCATTGGCTGCTAAGAATAGGCCATTACAATAGTCCAGGCGGCTCAGAACGAGGGCCTGGACCAAGGTCTTTCTTGTATTGTCTGGTAGAAGGGGGAACACCTTCCGAAGGAGGCTAATGATGTGGAAGCAGGATCCCGCCGTGGTGCTGGCATGATGGGCAAGGGTGAGGTCATGATCTAGACGGACCCCCAGGTTTTTTACCACCTGTTTCGGGGAAGGGGCCTGACCCAGACTGGAGGGCCACCAGTCAGGGGTCCACAGGATTTTTGCCTCTCCGAATAGCATGACCTCAGACTTTCCCACATTACACTGGAGAAAGTTCTTGGCCATCCAGCTGGCGATCGCAGTCATGCCGTTGGAGAAAGCTTGTCTTATCTCCGGGGTAAAGTTTTTAAAAGTGAACAGCAGCTGCGTGTCGTCAGCGTAAGAGATGGGCATAAACCCGAAAGACCTCATAATGTTAGCCAAAGAGGAGACATATACGTTAAACAACGTAGGGCTGAGACAGGAGCCCTGCGGGACTCCTCTGGTGATGCTGGCCGAGGGGGAGCTGAAGGAGCCCATATTCACCTTCTGGGTACGCTCGGAGAGAAAGCTGGTGAACCACGCCAAGGCAGATCTATCAATACCAATCTCCTTTAATCTGGTAAGGAGGATGGCGTGGGATATGGTGTCGAATGCTGCGGACAAGTCCAGCAGCACCAACACCACTGACATCCCTCTGTCCAGGGACAAGCGTATAGCATCCGTGACGGAAAGAAGAGCCGTCTCGGTGCTATACCTAGGCCTGAACCCCGACTGAGAGTGGTCCAAACTGCCGGTCTGCTCAATGAAGCTGGAAAGGTGGTGATTCACATGCTTCTCCATCAATTTGCTGATGAACGGCAAGAGGGAGATTGACCTCAGATTAGTCATATCTGACCAGGGGATGGAGGTGTTTTTCCTGATAGGCTTGACCATGGCCTCTTTCCACTCCCGGGGGACCAGTCCCTCGGAGAGGGAGCGATTGATCATACGTCTGAATGGAGGGACTGAGGACACTCCCAATGAGGTGCATGACACGGGCAGGTACAGGGTCCACTGGGCTGCCTGATTTAATAGTCCCAATCAGGGAGTTGACTTGGTCCAAGCTAATCTCGGGGATAGAGGACAGCGCAGCGGAAACAGCGCCGACTATTCCGGGCAGGAGGCTGGAAGAGGGGACCATTTCCTCAATAGGTGGGCTTGCTTGGGAAATGTTTCGATAAATAGAATCAATTTTATCGGCAAAAAACCCAGCAGTGTCCTCACACAGTTTTTGGGTCAGCATTTCTGGACTGTCACAGGCGACGGGCTTGGTGAATGTGCAGAGAACCTGGTACAGTAGTTTAGAGTCATTGCCAGCCTCAGACAGTTGGGAGACAATGTGGGATTTACGGGCAGCTCTGATGTTTTTATGATAGAGTCTCATGGCTGAGCCATAGCGGTCTTTATCGGCCGTACTGCGTGAGATTCTCCAGGATTTCTCCAACTTCCTGCAGGCCTTTTTCTCCGCACGCAGTAGGTCCGAGTACCATGGTTCCTGCCTGCGGTCAGAACGCCAGTTACAGCATCTTAAAGGGGCAATTAGTTTGACCGCCGTGATCAAGGCATCATTGTATTTAGACAGGGCCGAACTGGTGGAGTCAGAGGGGAGAAAGTCGGGAGGTACGAAAGTAGTTTTAAAAGTGTCAGCGGACACCTTATACCACTGCCTGCGCCATAACGGGAGGGGAGCAGGTTGGGGGCGTTCTTTGATAAGGGTAGGGAGGGAGAAGTTGATTACAAAGTGGTTGGTCCATTCCACCTGCGTTGGAGGATAACAAGTTAGGGAGTGCGAGTTGGACAGGATTAAGTCGAGGGTGTGACCGGCCATATTCCCTTTAGTGCCTCGACTATGTTGAGGTTCCGTGACGATTTGAACCCGTGTTTTCAATATTGTCGGAAATACATAATATTGGTATCGGCGAACCGCAAATGATCCATTTAGCATATCCTGGTGTTTTCGCTACGCTACGAGCAAGAGCACTCCTTTTATGAACACATTTCTGATCTACCCATGGCATCCATCTTAGATCATGGCAGCCATTTTGTGTTTCTTGCCCTCACATACGCAATAACCTCTGATCACTTCATTTCGATTAAGGACACGTAGCCTTAGCCAGAGATTCACCTCTTTCATGACACGTGCACCTTAAACCAGATCACGCTGTAGCTGCATGACTCGACAAAGGCTGCCTCCTCTGCCCGAGGCCAGTCCTGCTAAACTGGTCTTCATGCCCATTGTCCTGATCACGATTAGGCGGCCGAAGCCGGTAGCCTTGCCCATTTACAACCCACAAACATCTCTTATCCCGCTTTCCTATCTTCCACACCTGGCTCCGTTCCTTTCTTTCTGAATCTTTATTAGGGGGAGGTAACGAAATTTACGATGAGGCGGTCCGGCTCTTGAATGCAATATTGACAAGGGATTGTGATGAACTAGTGGGAACCCCTCTTCGTAGATGTTTGGTATCAGATTTTATCAACGGTTCCTGTGTACGCCAAATATTTATTGTTTATGACACAAAGGTTTTGGGAATGTACCAACATGTGAAGAATTCGCCTGAAGGCCAAAATTTAGTATATAAGGAGCAACCCTCTTTGTACAATTTGAACAGGCTCCTAGTTACTGCCCATGCGTAGTTTCTGTGACTTCTGTGTCCCTGCAGTAATAAACCTTTGGTCTTTGACGCCACCATCGAGAAGCCCGTGTTTCTGTTCATTTGTGCACCAAGGCAGGTGGAACTCCGGGGTCTTCGGGTGTTGTTCCCTGACACCTCTGGACGGAACCAAAAAGTCCAGAACTCCAATTGGCGCCCAATGTGGGGCGACGTCATTCGGTACCGGTCCAAAAGCCTGAAGAGTTCGAGAAGCTTCGTGTGAAGATTCCTGAGGGAGGCGCCCCACTTCATCGATCCCGGCATATCGCAAAAGTGGCCCGAAGTTCTCTTCCACGAGGGTTCCCGTTCAGGACGGCTGCAGTGGGCCGTTGCCTTGACCGTCGCCCTGTCTTGGACCCGAGGTGCAGTCCTTAGTACAGCGAAACGTGACGGGTTTCTCCTTGGTGACGTCTTCAGTGACTCAGTTAAGTATTTAGTGGTTGCTAGCTGGCTACTTCGTGAGGGTTGTTAAAATCCTTTGTGGTTCTTGGTTTGGTTTGGTTTCGTAAGATTATCACTGGTTGTTCTGGTTACGATAATCTATTTGGTTTAGTTTGGGTATCGATACATCAGTTCATTTTGGTAGGCCTAAGTTCTTGGTTCAGGTGCACATATCTGTTTCTTGTTTTGTTTGTTTTGTGTTCCGGACTGAAAAATGGTAAGTCGGAGAAACTGTATGTTGTCTTGTTTCGGTTGCAACAGTGACTCACGATTGGAGGACTCCTGTCTGGTTCCTCCGATTGGGACTCCCCTATATGACTTGTACTGCAAACATGGTGTGGGTCCTATATCTTATAATGAGGTGTGGGTCCGATACACTGAGAAAGATGGTGTCCTTAGTTGGCCACTGCATGGTAGTTTTGAACCCGAAATTCTTGACAATTTAGAAGCGAAATTGTTTAGGAAGAAAGCCCAGCCGGCAATGTTTGATTCTTTCCGTTACTGGCGAAAAGAATCCAAACAGAGAGAAATGAAAAGGTTAAAGAAAGAACAGAAAGAGCAAGAAGAGTTGACTCTAGAGCAAGCAACTAAGCAGCTGCAAGATAACATGTGTGAGAAAGCCATAGATGTGGCCATTAGAGAGCATAATTTGGCGATTGACAAATGCTATCCTGCCTTGCCATCGAAAACAGCTAAGATACTGGAGGATTCCGAAAACGATCCTCTGCTGTCTTATTTGTTACGGTCACCTCCACCGTATGCACAAGGTGCTACGGCTCCACTTGTGCCGAATGTTCAATTGCCGATTGCTGGACAACCTGGTATTTCTGCTCCTGCTCCTCAGAATCAAGTTCCCATACCTCCTGTGGTCAATGTGAATGTTCCTACGGCTCCTCCTCTTCCTGGGTTGCCGACTTCTATACCTGTATCTGTCTCGCTTACACCTACTGTCCCACAAACTATTTTTCTCGATACTCCTACTGTTCCGTTATCTGTTCCTACCTCTACTGTGTTCTCTACATCTGCGAGTGTATTGACTCCACTTTCTGTTCGTCGAAGAATCACTGATTCTGTGTCTAATATGCTGTCTCCTTTCTATAAAACCTTAATCAAGACTCCTACTTCTGACTCTGTTCAGAGACGTAGTCAGCTTCCGAGTACAGAGGAACGGGGAATTTTAGATTCCATGGCACTCAGATGGATTTCGAAGAGTAGGAGATATAGTACGAGAGATGTGCTAGATACATTTATGCAGTGGAAAGAACCAACGCAACGGTATGTCTTTGATGAGATGTGCTCGTTGTTACGTGAGGAGATAGAAGAAGACGATGTTGAATCAAATTTAGAAGACTTAATTAAGGTTCAGAAAGAGTTTGCTGCAGGAATGATAGTGGGTGAAAATATAAAAGAAGCGATGGAACTGATTTTAAGTTATAGGAATGATCCATCACTTCGTTCACCGAGAGATTTAGAGAAAAGCAAGACGAAGTTAAGTCGCCAATATCCAATGAGGGAGGTTCCTCCAATTTGGCGCGAAGCTGTGCAAGCTGATAATGTTTGTGGTATTGTAGCTGCTCCGGCGTAATTCCAAAGGGTGTGGATACACATTCCGTGGAAGCGAGCTGAAGTGCTAGCAGTGAAGCAGGCCTTGCCAGATCCGCGTAAGAATCCTGCTGGATACTATAAGGAATTAACACAGACAGTTGAGGCTTGTATAATGAACTTAGCAGACATCGATATGTTATTTGGCAATGTAGTTCCGCAACCAGTTTGGGCTAAAATTCGTAGAGAGGATCATCAAGTAGCCTTAGGTGGTGATTGGGCAGCTATCACTGCAGCGGATGCTCAGCAAACAGGTGGTGCAAAACCCGAACCCCTAATTGCTAATCTTCCAGGTAGGATAATCGACCTAATGAAGACTCTGATGCCCGCATTGCGTGTTAATTGGGACAAGTTATCCGCATGCAGGCAGAAGAAAGACGAAAGTGTCTCCGACTTTTTCACGAGGTTCGAAGAGACTTTTGTAGATCATAGTGGTCAGGATATGAGCACAGAAGGAGGACAGAGACTGTTTGTCGATAAATTTGTGCATAATTTGTTACCTGAGTTATGCAATAAATTAAAGGATTCAGAGAGTGCGTGGGCTGTTTCCACAACTGCGCAAATACTTGCAACTGCACAGTATTACGAAAATAGGGATAAAGAGGAAAAAGAGAAATCAGACAAGAAAACGAAAGATTTAAAAACTAAAGTTCTTTTGCAACAGGCGTATCCGCCTCGCATGAATCAGACTAATACGCAACAAGGTTCATATCAAAGGACAGATTATAGCTCATCGAGACCTCAATATCAGTGGAACCAGTGTGCGTACTGTAAGAAAGAGGGTCACTATAAGAATGAATGTCCGATCTTAGCGCAAAATAATGCAGCAGCAGCTCAGAGAGGTCGTGGTGGTTTTGTGCAGAATTCTAGAGGTCGAGGGCGAGGTGCTATGCCTCCACAAACGAATGATCGTCCTTCCAATCACTTTGATCAACGAAATGGCCAGTCTACTCAGCAAAATAGATCTCAACAATATCTTGTTGAAGACTATTGTGAAGTGGATGAGGGATTTCAGCAAAATGGGTACTAGGACAGCCATGGACAGAGAGAGGGAGTAGTATCAGTTCCAGTGGATCAGAGTGGGCCTTATGTCGCAGTAGCCACATCAGGTGTAGTTGAACCGTTTCTGTTGGATACTGGTGCCGCAAAAAGTTCTATCATTCATGCGAAACTCCCTGGCGCACCTTTGTCCGGCTTAACAAATGTTTCTGTAGGTTTTTCAGGCGCCCCTGTTTACAACCCCATATCTGGTCCTTTGTCTATTTCTGTTGGACCGTGTCAATTAAAAGCACCCCTGATTTTGACGACAGGTTGTAATGAAAATCTGCTTGGTTTAGACTTGTTAAAACGACTATATGCAACATTGTACTGTTCTCCGGAAGGAGTACAGCTTACATTGGGTAAAAGAATCACCTCTCCGATGTACTTGTCAATGGATGCACTCCCGCCAGAACTGCGTTCACTCCCAGATTCTCTTTGGGCGACTGGTCCTAATGATGTAGGCCTCTTAGAAATACCACCCTATGTAGTAACTTTGAAAGCAAATGTAAAATTTCCAAGAATTCCTCAATATAAAATATCTAGTGAAGGTGAGCGTGCACTTTTATTGATTGTGCAAGATTTGATTAAGAAAGGTGTGGTTGAAGAAACTAGAGGAAATGTTTGTAACACTCCTGTATTACCGATTTTGAAACGAACTGATCCCACAAAGCCTCCAGTGTATAGGTTTGTTATCGACCTCAGAGAAGTTAATAAGATTGTGGTCCCGCAGTTTCCTGTGGTTCCAGACATCACCGCCTTGTTAACATTGATTCCTGCTACAGCCACATGGTTCTCAGTCATCGACTTGAAGAATGCTTTTTTCAGCATTCCGATAGCCGAGGAAAGCAGAGATATTTTTGGTTTCTGTCTAGGAGGTCGAAGTTTCAGATTTAAACGCGCTCCACAAGGCTATTGTGAGAGCCCATCTATTTACAGTCAAGCATTAAAAAGCCAGTTAGATTCCTTTGTCCTTCCTCCAGGTTCTGCTCTAGTACAGTATGTAGATGATCTTCTAGTGGCTGCCGATGACAAGGAAACTTGCAAAGCAGCTACGATCTCGTTATTACATCATTTGTCTAATTTGAATCACAAGGTATCACCTTCAAAAATGCAATACTGCTGCCAAGAAGTGACCTACCTAGGTCATCTCTTGTCAAAGGAGGGAAGGAAGTTGACCCCAGAGAGAATAAAAGCAATTACGCAGATGAGTGTTCCACGCACACAGAGAGAAGTACGTGCCTTTCTAGGTATTACCTCTTACTGTAGGCAGTGGATCCCAAATTTTTCTCTTTTAGCAAAACCATTGGTAGCTTTGACTGGGAAAAATGTTCCGAGTCCGGTGCCATGGTCTGATGAATGTCAGGAGAGTTTTACTGAATTACGAAAAGCATTATGTTCAGCTCCTGTATTGGGTACACCTGATTACAGTAAGCCATTCACGCTCTACGTTCACGAGAGAGAAGGTTGCGCGTTGAGTGTTCTGACACAGAAGTTTGGTGATAAACAACGCCCTTGTGCGTATTTTTCATCAACATTAGATCCGGTAGCCAGAGCGTTGCCTAGTTGTTTGAGAGCTACAGCGGCAGCTGCGGCTTCCATTCGACAATCTGCTGGTCTGGTGATGAACAACATGCTAGTGGTCATGGTTCCTCATGCGGTGGATACACTCATGAATCGAACGAAGACACAACACCTTACCAGTGCGAGACTATCTGGTTACGAGTTGACATTACTAGCGAGTCATATTCAGATCAAAAGATGTAATGTATTGAATCCAGCAACGCTGTTGCCGACTGATCAAGAGTCGAGTGATTCCGAGCCACATGATTGCTGTTTTAAAACGGAGGAAGAGACAAAAGGACGAATTGACTTGAAGGACACTCCATTATCAGATCCAGATGGCACGCTGTATGTGGACGGGTCATGTTTTAAATTGGAGAATGGTGATGTGACTGCTGCTTACGCAGTAACGACTTTGAAGACGATTGTGGAGACTGCAAGAGTGAGTCAGAATTCTGCCCAAGCTGCAGAATTAATAGCTCTAACAAGAGCGTGTGTTTTAGCTAAGGGAAAGAGAGTGAATGTCTTTACAGATAGTCAGTACGCATTTGGCGTGGCCCATAGTTTTGGCCGTTTGTAGAGAGAAAGAGGTTTCATTACGTCCCATGGGACTAAGATTCAGCATGGTCAGCTAGTTAACGACTTGTTGGAATCTCTAACCTTGCCGACTGAAGTTGCGATTGTAAAGTGCAGTGCTCATAAAGCAATCACGGATGATGTTGGTCGCGGGAATGCTTTTGCTGATGAGACCGCTAAACAGACAGCTAGAGACATGATGAGCAGAATGTATGTTGCTACGTCTACAAGATGGATTGCTGAGTCTGGAATGTGTGAGGATACAATGGAAAGTGTGAAAGAGATTCAGAAAGAGGCAACTGAGGAGGAAAAACGTGTATGGAAAGAAAGTACGGGCAAGTTGGATTCGAATGGGTGTTGGATTGATTTGACAGAACAGCAGCGTTGGATGTTGCCTGATGCGTATGTGCTTGCAGTGGTGACGATGGCGCATGGAGTAGCACATATAAGTTCTAAAGGAATCTGTAAGATGTTGGCTCCGGTCTGGAAGAATGATGGTATCAGTAAGTGTGCAGACAGAGTGGTGAAAAATTGTATGGTATGCCTGATGCATAATCCTGGCAAGGGAACTCCAACTCCTGCTGGTCACTTCGCTCCTCCTTCTTGCCCCTTTGAAGTGATTCAGTTAGATTTCATTCACATGGATCGCTGTAATAATTTGAAATATGTCCTGGTGGTAGTCTGTGCTTTTTCCAGGTGGATCGAAGCATACCCACTAAAGGACAACACTGCCCTATCAACTGCCAAAATTCTTCTCAAAGAATATTTCCCTAGATTCGGTATGCCACGGATTGTATGGTCAGATAACGGAAGTGAGTTTATAGGGAAAGTTATGCAGAGTGTGTGTGCCGGCCTAGGCCTGAAACAGAAGTTCCACAGTGCGAACCATCCCCAGTCTGCTGGTTTAGTTGAGGGTTACAATGGCACCCTCAAGCTGAAACTAGCTAAAATACAAGCATCCACAGGTTTAGCCTGGCCAGACGCACTCCCTTTGGCTTTGTTATCAACGAGAGCAACTGTACATTCTAGAGTGGGGCTTAGCCCTTATGAGATAGTCTTTGGCCGCCCGGCAAATATTTGGGGTGTGCCGAGGCCTAAGGAGTTTTGTTCTCTAGAATATCCTATGTTGATAGACTACCTTTATGACTTGACTGCTAAATTGAGTCTTATTCACCAACAGGTTTTCGATGCTTTACCAAAGCCTCCGGAGAGTCCAGGGCATCAGCTGAAACCCGGAGATCAAGTGGATATCAGGAATTTCGCGAGGACGAAGAACCTTCAGCCCAGATACATCGGCCCCTTCCAGGTCCTGCTTGTGACAAGAACCGCAGTTCGTGTAGCTGGTCGCAAGCATTGGGTGCACGCATCTCACGTCAAGCGTGTACCTTTGCCACTTCCTTACGACGACTGGGTGAAGAAGGGAATTGGTTCCTCCGAATTTGAACGCACGCCAAAGTTCATCCCTTTCAGCGATGCCGAATTGATCACTGACACTCCAAGCTCTGACTCTCCTTCTGAAAAAACTCCTTTGAACTCTGAACATTTGTCCCCTGCATCAGAAAAAACTCTGTCATCTGCGAACTTGAACACTGCAACAGCTACCAGTGATACGCTATTTGCCGATCAAACAGTACCTGCAAAGCGAAGATACAATTTACGTAATATGGACAAATAAAGCAGGCAACTGCCCATTGTGATATTTTGAAATTTTGAACTTTTGCCTTCAGCCAGGAAGTTTGCTATTGTTTTATTGTTTTTAAAATTGCCTTGCCGTCTGGGTAGCCGTAGGGTCGTGGCTGTGTGCCTAGTTGAATCTGCAGGGGTCTGACACAAGGTCGATCTTTCTGTTGGTTCTGGGAACTCCCAGGGCTGATAGAGGCATTTTCATCTACGTACACATCATCAGTGGTCGCGAGCGGATTGTAGAAGATGGAGCTTCCTGCGCTGCAACGAGAAAATGTGATTTATGTTCGCAGAAACAGACTTTACAGAATCCTTCACAGCAAATGCTTTTTGATACAATGTGCCATTACATTTTTGATTGTTTTGATAACATTGGTGGGTGGAATCGTTTTCGGTATAAGTTTGATTTTTGTGCCAGTAACCACAGTACCTCCCCTTGATCCTGTTACTTCTACTGTTTCCTCTATACACTCTTTTCACTCGTTTCCTGAACATGAGCAAGCTCGACGCTCAGAATTCATTAATAACACTTTTGTACAGCTCTTGCATCAACACCAACTGGTAGTTAACACTACAGACTGCTGGGTGTGTGGCTTGATACCCCACACTATGGATAAAGGTATTCCTTATCTGGTTTTGCCTTTCAGCTACAATGGATCATTTCAGGCCCTTCAAACCATCTTTGCTTATGCCCTTGAAACCTATCCTCCACGTCCACCACGTTCTATTAAATATAACTCTGCCAACAAAGCTTTAGTCCAGGGAATTATTGACATGATCAAGGACGTCAATAATACTCCATCATACCCTAGAGACGAATTGCGAGTATATTTAAGTTGGAATTCTTCAGAGTATCGCCTTAGTTTGGGAGAAAGCAAGCGTAAAAGCTCAACTCCAATCTGGGTCGTACCTCACCGAGGTCAGGTCTGTTTGCAAGGTAATGGGAGAAATCCGAGAGCTCAGCTAGGGAGGAGTGAGTGCGTAGAGACTTATGTGTTTCCGGCTAACTCTTCCCCTGCCTTTCTTACTGCTAGGGGTACCTACTTCATCTGTCGAGACAGAGCTTATACATGGTTGCCTGCCGATTTTTCAGGTTCATGTTATATTGCTCGATTGTTTCCCCCGACATACACTGCTTCATCTGATTACCACAAGACCAGAGTAGCGAGAGGTGTCTTCAGCAAGGAAGATACTGCTGGTCAGGAAGCTGGAGACTTCTTCAAAGGCTTCCTTCCGTTTTGGGGGCCTATGGCCAATAGTAGAAACATACGTCAGCTAACACGGGTAGTTGAATCTACTATTACCGAAACTGCTGGTGCCCTTAGCAATCTGACGGCTGAGCTTCAGGCGGACAGACTCATGACGTTGCAGAACCGTATGGTTCTAGACGTTATACTTGCAGATCGAGGTGGGGTATGCAGAATGATCCAATCGAGCTGCTGTGTCTTTATTCCTAATAATGCTCCAACAGTCTATGAGGCGATCTCTAAGCTACACAAGATTTCCGACTCTATACACGTAGACAAGGGAAACTGGTCCTTCATGGAGTGGTTTTGGACTCTGATCTCAGCGTGGGGATGGAAGGTTCTGATGGTCATTGGTGTCATCTTAGTATTCCTATTCTCATGTTGCCTGATTATCCAGTGTGGTCCTGCTCTGTGTAGTCTTTGTGCTGCAACTTGTTTTAGGAAACCACCTGCGTTTGGAGAAAAGGCACGAGAAAGGATGATGATACAACAACATGTCACTGACCTGATGAGCATAGAATTAGATTCTGACATAGACTGAGTAATTGCCTATGTAAGGGCAAAAGGAGGGTCTGAGGTTCCGTGACGATTTGAACCCGTGTTTTCAATATTGTCGGAAATACATAATATTGGTATTGGCGAACCGCAAATGATCCATTTAGCATATCCTGGTGTTTTCGCTACGCTACGAGCAAGAGCACTCCTTTTATGAACACATTTCTGATCTACCCATGGCATCCATCTTAGATCATGGCAGCCATTTTGTGTTTCTTGCCCTCACATACGCAATAACCTCTGATCACTTCATTTCGATTAAGGACACGTAGCCTTAGCCAGAGATTCACCTCTTTCATGACACGTGCACCTTAAACCAGATCACGCTGTAGCTGCATGACTCGACAAAGGCTGCCTCCTCTGCCCGAGGCCAGTCCTGCTAAACTGGTCTTCATGCCCATTGTCCTGATCACGATTAGGCGGCCGAAGCCGGTAGCCTTGCCCATTTACAACCCACAAACATCTCTTATCCCGCTTTCCTATCTTCCACACCTGGCTCCGTTCCTTTCTTTCTGAATCTTTATTAGGGGGAGGTAACGAAATTTACGATGAGGCGGTCCGGCTCTTGAATGCAATATTGACAAGGGATTGTGATGAACTAGTGGGAACCCCTCTTCGTAGATGTTTGGTATCAGATTTTATCAACGGTTCCTGTGTACGCCAAATATTTATTGTTTATGACACAAAGGTTTTGGGAATGTACCAACATGTGAAGAATTCGCCTGAAGGCCAAAATTTAGTATATAAGGAGCAACCCTCTTTGTACAATTTGAACAGGCTCCTAGTTACTGCCCATGCGTAGTTTCTGTGACTTCTGTGTCCCTGCAGTAATAAACCTTTGGTCTTTGACGCCACCATCGAGAAGCCCGTGTTTCTGTTCATTTGTGCACCAAGGCAGGTGGAACTCCGGGGTCTTCGGGTGTTGTTCCCTGACACCTCTGGACGGAACCAAAAAGTCCAGAACTCCAATTGGCGCCCAATGTGGGGCGACGTCATTCGGTACCGGTCCAAAAGCCTGAAGAGTTCGAGAAGCTTCGTGTGAAGATTCCTGAGGGAGGCGCCCCACTTCATCGATCCCGGCATATCGCAAAAGTGGCCCGAAGTTCTCTTCCACGAGGGTTCCTGTTCAGGACGGCTGCAGTGGGCCGTTGCCTTGACCGTCGCCCTGTCTTGGACCCGAGGTGCAGTCCTTAGTACAGCGAAACGTGACGGGTTTCTCCTTGGTGACGTCTTCAGTGACTCAGTTAAGTATTTAGTGGTTGCTAGCTGGCTACTTCGTGAGGGTTGTTAAAATCCTTTGTGGTTCTTGGTTTGGTTTGGTTTCGTAAGATTATCACTGGTTGTTCTGGTTACGATAATCTATTTGGTTTAGTTTGGGTATCGATACATCAGTTCATTTTGGTAGGCCTAAGTTCTTGGTTCAGGTGCACATATCTGTTTCTTGTTTTGTTTGTTTTGTGTTCCGGACTGAAAAATGGTAAGTCGGAGAAACTGTATGTTGTCTTGTTTCGGTTGCAACAGTGACTCACGATTGGAGGACTCCTGTCTGGTTCCTCCGATTGGGACTCCCCTATATGACTTGTACTGCAAACATGGTGTGGGTCCTATATCTTATAATGAGGTGTGGGTCCGATACACTGAGAAAGATGGTGTCCTTAGTTGGCCACTGCATGGTAGTTTTGAACCCGAAATTCTTGACAATTTAGAAGCGAAATTGTTTAGGAAGAAAGCCCAGCCGGCAATGTTTGATTCTTTCCGTTACTGGCGAAAAGAATCCAAACAGAGAGAAATGAAAAGGTTAAAGAAAGAACAGAAAGAGCAAGAAGAGTTGACTCTAGAGCAAGCAACTAAGCAGCTGCAAGATAACATGTGTGAGAAAGCCATAGATGTGGCCATTAGAGAGCATAATTTGGCGATTGACAAATGCTATCCTGCCTTGCCATCGAAAACAGCTAAGATACTGGAGGATTCCGAAAACGATCCTCTGCTGTCTTATTTGTTACGGTCACCTCCACCGTATGCACAAGGTGCTACGGCTCCACTTGTGCCGAATGTTCAATTGCCGATTGCTGGACAACCTGGTATTCCTGCTCCTGCTCCTCAGAATCAAGTTCCCATACCTCCTGTGGTCAATGTGAATGTTCCTACGGCTCCTCCTCTTCCTGGGTTGCCGACTTCTATACCTGTATCTGTCTCGCTTACACCTACTGTCCCACAAACTATTTTTCTCGATACTCCTACTGTTCCGTTATCTGTTCCTACCTCTACTGTGTTCTCTACATCTGCGAGTGTATTGACTCCACTTTCTGTTCGTCGAAGAATCACTGATTCTGTGTCTAATATGCTGTCTCCTTTCTATAAAACCTTAATCAAGACTCCTACTTCTGACTCTGTTCAGAGACGTAGTCAGCTTCCGAGTACAGAGGAACGGGGAATTTTAGATTCCATGGCACTCAGATGGATTTCGAAGAGTAGGAGATATAGTACGAGAGATGTGCTAGATACATTTATGCAGTGGAAAGAACCAACGCAACGGTATGTCTTTGATGAGATGTGCTCGTTGTTACGTGAGGAGATAGAAGAAGACGATGTTGAATCAAATTTAGAAGACTTAATTAAGGTTCAGAAAGAGTTTGCTGCAGGAATGATAGTGGGTGAAAATATAAAAGAAGCGATGGAACTGATTTTAAGTTATAGGAATGATCCATCACTTCGTTCACCGAGAGATTTAGAGAAAAGCAAGACGAAGTTAAGTCGCCAATATCCAATGAGGGAGGTTCCTCCAATTTGGCGCGAAGCTGTGCAAGCTGATAATGTTCGTGGTATTGTAGCTGCTCCGGCGTAATTCCAAAGGGTGTGGATACACATTCCGTGGAAGCGAGCTGAAGTGCTAGCAGTGAAGCAGGCCTTGCCAGATCCGCGTAAGAATCCTGCTGGATACTATAAGGAATTAACACAGACAGTTGAGGCTTGTATAATGAACTTAGCAGACATCGATATGTTATTTGGCAATGTAGTTCCGCAACCAGTTTGGGCTAAAATTCGTAGAGAGGATCATCAAGTAGCCTTAGGTGGTGATTGGGCAGCTATCACTGCAGCGGATGCTCAGCAAACAGGTGGTGCAAAACCCGAACCCCTAATTGCTAATCTTCCAGGTAGGATAATCGACCTAATGAAGACTCTGATGCCCGCATTGCGTGTTAATTGGGACAAGTTATCCGCATGCAGGCAGAAGAAAGACGAAAGTGTCTCCGACTTTTTCACGAGGTTCGAAGAGACTTTTGTAGATCATAGTGGTCAGGATATGAGCACAGAAGGAGGACAGAGACTGTTTGTCGATAAATTTGTGCATAATTTGTTACCTGAGTTATGCAATAAATTAAAGGATTCAGAGAGTGCGTGGGCTGTTTCCACAACTGCGCAAATACTTGCAACTGCACAGTATTACGAAAATAGGGATAAAGAGGAAAAAGAGAAATCAGACAAGAAAACGAAAGATTTAAAAACTAAAGTTCTTTTGCAACAGGCGTATCCGCCTCGCATGAATCAGACTAATACGCAACAAGGTTCATATCAAAGGACAGATTATAGCTCATCGAGACCTCAATATCAGTGGAACCAGTGTGCGTACTGTAAGAAAGAGGGTCACTATAAGAATGAATGTCCGATCTTAGCGCAAAATAATGCAGCAGCAGCTCAGAGAGGTCGTGGTGGTTTTGTGCAGAATTCTAGAGGTCGAGGGCGAGGTGCTATGCCTCCACAAACGAATGATCGTCCTTCCAATCACTTTGATCAACGAAATGGCCAGTCTACTCAGCAAAATAGATCTCAACAATATCTTGTTGAAGACTATTGTGAAGTGGATGAGGGATTTCAGCAAAATGGGTACTAGGACAGCCATGGACAGAGAGAGGGAGTAGTATCAGTTCCAGTGGATCAGAGTGGGCCTTATGTCGCAGTAGCCACATCAGGTGTAGTTGAACCGTTTCTGTTGGATACTGGTGCCGCAAAAAGTTCTATCATTCATGCGAAACTCCCTGGCGCACCTTTGTCCGGCTTAACAAATGTTTCTGTAGGTTTTTCAGGCGCCCCTGTTTACAACCCCATATCTGGTCCTTTGTCTATTTCTGTTGGACCGTGTCAATTAAAAGCACCCCTGATTTTGACGACAGGTTGTAATGAAAATCTGCTTGGTTTAGACTTGTTAAAACGACTATATGCAACATTGTACTGTTCTCCGGAAGGAGTACAGCTTACATTGGGTAAAAGAATCACCTCTCCGATGTACTTGTCAATGGATGCACTCCCGCCAGAACTGCGTTCACTCCCAGATTCTCTTTGGGCGACTGGTCCTAATGATGTAGGCCTCTTAGAAATACCACCCTATGTAGTAACTTTGAAAGCAAATGTAAAATTTCCAAGAATTCCTCAATATAAAATATCTAGTGAAGGTGAGCGTGCACTTTTATTGATTGTGCAAGATTTGATTAAGAAAGGTGTGGTTGAAGAAACTAGAGGAAATGTTTGTAACACTCCTGTATTACCGATTTTGAAACGAACTGATCCCACAAAGCCTCCAGTGTATAGGTTTGTTATCGACCTCAGAGAAGTTAATAAGATTGTGGTCCCGCAGTTTCCTGTGGTTCCAGACATCACCGCCTTGTTAACATTGATTCCTGCTACAGCCACATGGTTCTCAGTCATCGACTTGAAGAATGCTTTTTTCAGCATTCCGATAGCCGAGGAAAGCAGAGATATTTTTGGTTTCTGTCTAGGAGGTCGAAGTTTCAGATTTAAACGCGCTCCACAAGGCTATTGTGAGAGCCCATCTATTTACAGTCAAGCATTAAAAAGCCAGTTAGATTCCTTTGTCCTTCCTCCAGGTTCTGCTCTAGTACAGTATGTAGATGATCTTCTAGTGGCTGCCGATGACAAGGAAACTTGCAAAGCAGCTACGATCTCGTTATTACATCATTTGTCTAATTTGAATCACAAGGTATCACCTTCAAAAATGCAATACTGCTGCCAAGAAGTGACCTACCTAGGTCATCTCTTGTCAAAGGAGGGAAGGAAGTTGACCCCAGAGAGAATAAAAGCAATTACGCAGATGAGTGTTCCACGCACACAGAGAGAAGTACGTGCCTTTCTAGGTATTACCTCTTACTGTAGGCAGTGGATCCCAAATTTTTCTCTTTTAGCAAAACCATTGGTAGCTTTGACTGGGAAAAATGTTCCGAGTCCGGTGCCATGGTCTGATGAATGTCAGGAGAGTTTTACTGAATTACGAAAAGCATTATGTTCAGCTCCTGTATTGGGTACACCTGATTACAGTAAGCCATTCACGCTCTACGTTCACGAGAGAGAAGGTTGCGCGTTGAGTGTTCTGACACAGAAGTTTGGTGATAAACAACGCCCTTGTGCGTATTTTTCATCAACATTAGATCCGGTAGCCAGAGCGTTGCCTAGTTGTTTGAGAGCTACAGCGGCAGCTGCGGCTTCCATTCGACAATCTGCTGGTCTGGTGATGAACAACATGCTAGTGGTCATGGTTCCTCATGCGGTGGATACACTCATGAATCGAACGAAGACACAACACCTTACCAGTGCGAGACTATCTGGTTACGAGTTGACATTACTAGCGAGTCATATTCAGATCAAAAGATGTAATGTATTGAATCCAGCAACGCTGTTGCCGACTGATCAAGAGTCGAGTGATTCCGAGCCACATGATTGCTGTTTTAAAACGGAGGAAGAGACAAAAGGACGAATTGACTTGAAGGACACTCCATTATCAGATCCAGATGGCACGCTGTATGTGGACGGGTCATGTTTTAAATTGGAGAATGGTGATGTGACTGCTGCTTACGCAGTAACGACTTTGAAGACGATTGTGGAGACTGCAAGAGTGAGTCAGAATTCTGCCCAAGCTGCAGAATTAATAGCTCTAACAAGAGCGTGTGTTTTAGCTAAGGGAAAGAGAGTGAATGTCTTTACAGATAGTCAGTACGCATTTGGCGTGGCCCATAGTTTTGGCCGTTTGTGGAGAGAAAGAGGTTTCATTACGTCCCATGGGACTAAGATTCAACATGGTCAGCTAGTTAACGACTTGTTGGAATCTCTAACCTTGCCGACTGAAGTTGCGATTGTAAAGTGCAGTGCTCATAAAGCAATCACGGATGATGTTGGTCGCGGGAATGCTTTTGCTGATGAGACCGCTAAACAGACAGCTAGAGACATGATGAGCAGAATGTATGTTGCTACGTCTACAAGATGGATTGCTGAGTCTGGAATGTGTGAGGATACAATGGAAAGTGTGAAAGAGATTCAGAAAGAGGCAACTGAGGAGGAAAAACGTGTATGGAAAGAAAGTACGGGCAAGTTGGATTCGAATGGGTGTTGGATTGATTTGACAGAACAGCAGCGTTGGATGTTGCCTGATGCGTATGTGCTTGCAGTGGTGACGATGGCGCATGGAGTAGCACATATAAGTTCTAAAGGAATCTGTAAGATGTTGGCTCCGGTCTGGAAGAATGATGGTATCAGTAAGTGTGCAGACAGAGTGGTGAAAAATTGTATGGTATGCCTGATGCATAATCCTGGCAAGGGAACTCCAACTCCTGCTGGTCACTTCGCTCCTCCTTCTTGCCCCTTTGAAGTGATTCAGTTAGATTTCATTCACATGGATCGCTGTAATAATTTGAAATATGTCCTGGTGGTAGTCTGTGCTTTTTCCAGGTGGATCGAAGCATACCCACTAAAGGACAACACTGCCCTATCAACTGCCAAAATTCTTCTCAAAGAATATTTCCCTAGATTCGGTATGCCACGGATTGTATGGTCAGATAACGGAAGTGAGTTTATAGGGAAAGTTATGCAGAGTGTGTGTGCCGGCCTAGGCCTGAAACAGAAGTTCCACAGTGCGAACCATCCCCAGTCTGCTGGTTTAGTTGAGGGTTACAATGGCACCCTCAAGCTGAAACTAGCTAAAATACAAGCATCCACAGGTTTAGCCTGGCCAGACGCACTCCCTTTGGCTTTGTTATCAACGAGAGCAACTGTACATTCTAGAGTGGGGCTTAGCCCTTATGAGATAGTCTTTGGCCGCCCGGCAAATATTTGGGGTGTGCCGAGGCCTAAGGAGTTTTGTTCTCTAGAATATCCTATGTTGATAGACTACCTTTATGACTTGACTGCTAAATTGAGTCTTATTCACCAACAGGTTTTCGATGCTTTACCAAAGCCTCCGGAGAGTCCAGGGCATCAGCTGAAACCCGGAGATCAAGTGGATATCAGGAATTTCGCGAGGACGAAGAACCTTCAGCCCAGATACATCGGCCCCTTCCAGGTCCTGCTTGTGACAAGAACCGCAGTTCGTGTAGCTGGTCGCAAGCATTGGGTGCACGCATCTCACGTCAAGCGTGTACCTTTGCCACTTCCTTACGACGACTGGGTGAAGAAGGGAATTGGTTCCTCCGAATTTGAACGCACGCCAAAGTTCATCCCTTTCAGCGATGCCGAATTGATCACTGACACTCCAAGCTCTGACTCTCCTTCTGAAAAAACTCCTTTGAACTCTGAACATTTGTCCCCTGCATCAGAAAAAACTCTGTCATCTGCGAACTTGAACACTGCAACAGCTACCAGTGATACGCTATTTGCCGATCAAACAGTACCTGCAAAGCGAAGATACAATTTACGTAATATGGACAAATAAAGCAGGCAACTGCCCATTGTGATATTTTGAAATTTTGAACTTTTGCCTTCAGCAAGGAAGTTTGCTATTGTTTTATTGTTTTTAAAATTGCCTTGCCGTCTGGGTAGCCGTAGGGTCGTGGCTGTGTGCCTAGTTGAATCTGCAGGGGTCTGACACAAGGTCGATCTTTCTGTTGGTTCTGGGAACTCCCAGGGCTGATAGAGGCATTTTCATCTACGTACACATCATCAGTGGTCGCGAGCGGATTGTAGAAGATGGAGCTTCCTGCGCTGCAACGAGAAAATGTGATTTATGTTCGCAGAAACAGACTTTACAGAATCCTTCACAGCAAATGCTTTTTGATACAATGTGCCATTACATTTTTGATTGTTTTGATAACATTGGTGGGTGGAATCGTTTTCGGTATAAGTTTGATTTTTGTGCCAGTAACCACAGTACCTCCCCTTGATCCTGTTACTTCTACTGTTTCCTCTATACACTCTTTTCACTCGTTTCCTGAACATGAGCAAGCTCGACGCTCAGAATTCATTAATAACACTTTTGTACAGCTCTTGCATCAACACCAACTGGTAGTTAACACTACAGACTGCTGGGTGTGTGGCTTGATACCCCACACTATGGATAAAGGTATTCCTTATCTGGTTTAGCCTTTCAGCTACAATGGATCATTTCAGGCCCTTCAAACCATCTTTGCTTATGCCCTTGAAACCTATCCTCCACGTCCACCACGTTCTATTAAATATAACTCTGCCAACAAAGCTTTAGTCCAGGGAATTATTGACATGATCAAGGACGTCAATAATACTCCATCATACCCTAGAGACGAATTGCGAGTATATTTAAGTTGGAATTCTTCAGAGTATCGCCTTAGTTTGGGAGAAAGCAAGCGTAAAAGCTCAACTCCAATCTGGGTCGTACCTCACCGAGGTCAGGTCTGTTTGCAAGGTAATGGGAGAAATCCGAGAGCTCAGCTAGGGAGGAGTGAGTGCGTAGAGACTTATGTGTTTCCGGCTAACTCTTCCCCTGCCTTTCTTACTGCTAGGGGTACCTACTTCATCTGTCGAGACAGAGCTTATACATGGTTGCCTGCCGATTTTTCAGGTTCATGTTATATTGCTCGATTGTTTCCCCCGACATACACTGCTTCATCTGATTACCACAAGACCAGAGTAGCGAGAGGTGTCTTCAGCAAGGAAGATACTGCTGGTCAGGAAGCTGGAGACTTCTTCAAAGGCATCCTTCCGTTTTGGGGGCCTATGGCCTATAGTAGAAACATACGTCAGCTAACACGGGTAGTTGAATCTACTATTACCGAAACTGCTGGTGCCCTTAGCAATCTGACGGCTGAGCTTCAGGCGGACAGACTCATGACGTTGCAGAACCGTATGGTTCTAGACGTTATACTTGCAGATCGAGGTGGGGTATGCAGAATGATCCAATCGAGCTGCTGTGTCTTTATTCCTAATAATGCTCCAACAGTCTATGAGGCGATCTCTAAGCTACACAAGATTTCCGACTCTATACACGTAGACAAGGGAAACTGGTCCTTCATGGAGTGGTTTTGGACTCTGATCTCAGCGTGGGGATGGAAGGTTCTGATGGTCATTGGTGTCATCTTAGTATTCCTATTCTCATGTTGCCTGATTATCCAGTGTGGTCCTGCTCTGTGTAGTCTTTGTGCTGCAACTTGTTTTAGGAAACCACCTGCGTTTGGAGAAAAGGCACGAGAAAGGATGATGATACAACAACATGTCACTGACCTGATGAGCATAGAATTAGATTCTGACATAGACTGAGTAATTGCCTATGTAAGGGCAAAAGGAGGGTCTGAGGTTCCGTGACGATTTGAACCCGTGTTTTCAATATTGTCGGAAATACATAATATTGGTATCGGCGAACCGCAAATGATCCATTTAGCATATCCTGGTGTTTTCGCTACGCTACGAGCAAGAGCACTCCTTTTATGAACACATTTCTGATCTACCCATGGCATCCATCTTAGATCATGGCAGCCATTTTGTGTTTCTTGCCCTCACATACGCAATAACCTCTGATCACTTCATTTCGATTAAGGACACGTAGCCTTAGCCGGAGATTCACCTCTTTCATGACACGTGCACCTTAAACCAGATCACGCTGTAGCTGCATGACTCGACAAAGGCTGCCTCCTCTGCCCGAGGCCAGTCCTGCTAAACTGGTCTTCATGCCCATTGTCCTGATCACGATTAGGCGGCCGAAGCCGGTAGCCTTGCCCATTTACAACCCACAAACATCTCTTATCCCGCTTTCCTATCTTCCACACCTGGCTCCGTTCCTTTCTTTCTGAATCTTTATTAGGGGGAGGTAACGAAATTTACGATGAGGCGGTCCGGCTCTTGAATGCAATATTGACAAGGGATTGTGATGAACTAGTGGGAACCCCTCTTCGTAGATGTTTGGTATCAGATTTTATCAACGGTTCCTGTGTACGCCAAATATTTATTGTTTATGACACAAAGGTTTTGGGAATGTACCAACATGTGAAGAATTCGCCTGAAGGCCAAAATTTAGTATATAAGGAGCAACCCTCTTTGTGGAAAGGGGTGACCATTCGGTCCCCCCGAACGGATGGCAGAGTACCACGATCCCCCCGGGAAGCCATCTTGGGCGGGAGGCGAGTCTCGGCTGGTATGCCCGAAGCGGCGTAGCCGGGGCGCGCCTTTTCCCGCCCTAGAGTGGGTTGGCCTAGACACGGACGCGGCTGGCCACGCCCTTGGGCAGGCAGGGGCGGGTTTACGCCCGCCCTGAAGACGGATAAAAGGAGAAGTAAGACCAGAAGGCATCCTCTTGTTCCTGTGCTCTGAAGCTGCACCTCCTCGCTGCACGTGAGCTCGAGACGGAACGAAGAGCCAATTTTGAGCGTTGTAATCGTTCTTGTTTGTTTTTCAGATACTCTGTCGGAGAATGCCGAAGAAGGCGGGAAAGCGAATGACTACCGACCAGATGCTACGTGTTCTCATGAAAGAGGTGACCGACCTAAGGAGGCGAATGGATAAAGACGAGGAAGGGGGGCCGAAACGTCCTTTGGCGGGAGCAGCCCCGGGAGGAAAAGGCAAGAGGCCCAGGAGGGGAGCAGCTGGGGGAGACATCCCGGGTCCCAGTACCCCGCTCGAAGCACCCACTCCCGTGCCGGAAGAAGGGAACCCGATTCCCGTAGTGGTCACTCCCGTGTCCGGGGAAGATATGCCGCCCGAACTGGCAGCACAATTAGCAGCGTGGTTGGGTAAAGGTAGCGAGGGCGCCACGGCTGTCGACGCGCAGGTCTTGATGAAGCAACTGCGTGAAACTCGGGAAGCAGCGAAGGTATCCACGCCGGCTGCGGCAGTAGAGAAGTCACAGGGGACTGGTTCAGTCGCAGAGACAGCGTCCGGTTCAGGTAAGCGGCTATTGCCGATTGCGAGGGATGAGTCAGCACCCTCTCGAAGGGAAAAGTTGGGTCAGCATGTCCCTGTAGCTATTAAAGAAAAGATATGGGCAGGGGAGTATGTAAACATCTTCTCGTTGCTTACTGATCATTATGAGATGGAGCATGTTAAGGGCCAGAAAGACCTCATGCATCCGAGTGTTTGGCGCGCAAAGATGGCCGCCTTTAAGGTAAATGAAAACATTGGCAATTGGGGCAAAGCGTGGGGGATTTTTACATCGATCTTGGGGGAACGAAGGCCCGAATTGCTACCCGAATTGCCGATTTATCAGTCACGGATCATGGGGTACTCTGTATCACACGAGGGTAATCATTGGTTCTGCTATGATAATCTGTTCAGAAAGGCAAAAGAACATGATAAAAATTTAACTTGGGATTGTTATGATTCTGTGTCCTGGTCCAAAATGGAGGATACTGGTATGTTGAAATTGCCATTGGTAGGGAGTAGCGTTGGCGAACCCTCCCGCCAATATGCGGGGACGCCCTTTCGATCAGGTACGGGTACCGACAGTCACTCGAGGCCTACCGGCAATACAGGTAAAAGGGGGGTCTGTTGGAACTTTAACAGGGGTAAATGTACTAGGCCCCAGGGGTCGTGCAAATTTAGACACGAATGTAGTGGGTGTGGGCAATCATCCCATCCTGAGTCCACGTGCAGAGCCAAAACGGGTGATAACGGGGGTAGAGGAAGCGCTAAACAGGTCTAACATAGTCCGAGAGGCGCCTTTACCTACCCCGATTGATACCTTGGCAATGATTCCCTGGCTCAGCGAATACCCGGATCGTGCTTCCGCTGGGGTGTTACGGAACGGGTTTTCATATGGTTTCCGCATCCCAGTGGGGGACTTTCAAGGTGTAGAGAAATGTAAAAATCAGATATCGGTCTTGCAGCATACGACCGTGGTACAGGAAAAGATCCGGAAGGAGGTTACTCGAGGTCGAGTCGCCGGTCCGTTTAGTGTACCCCCGGTGGCTAACTTTGTTTGTTCTCCTTTAGGGGTGGTCCCCAAGAAGGACCCGGGGGAGTTTCGGCTGATACATAATTTATCAGCCCCACGTGGTGCTTCCGTAAACGAAGCGATAGACCCGGAAGTGTGTTCGGTGCGGTACGCATCCTTCGATGAGGCCGTAGCCATTTTGAATCGCCTGGGGCCCGGTGCGCTGATGGCAAAATCTGATATCGAGTCAGCGTTCCGGTTGCTCCCGGTACACCCAGACGATCAGCGTCTCCTAGGTTTCATGTTTCAGGGTCATTATTACATGGATAGGTGTATGCCGATGGGGTGCTCTATATCTTGTGCCTATTTCGAGAAATTCAGTAGTTTCCTACAATGGGTCTTCACAAAGAAGACGGGTTTCCAACGTGTGATGCATTATCTCGATGATTTTTTGTTCCTGGGGGCAGCCGGGGATCCGGGATGTGGGCAGGCTTTGGCTGCATTTTGTGTCTTAATGAATCAGTTTGGCCTGCCATTGGCACCAGGTAAGACTGTTGGTCCTTCGACTTGCCTCGAGTTTCTGGGGATCGAGTTGGACTCCGGAGAAGGTTGTTTCCGTTTACCAGGTGACAAAGTGTTAAGGTTCAGGTCATCCCTGCAAATGTGTATAAGTGAATCTAAGGTTAAGCTGCATCAATTACAGCAGTTAGTGGGACAGTTGAATTTTGCCCTGAGAGTTATACCAATGGCCCGCCCCTTTTCCCGCTCGATCGCTCAAGCCATGGTCGGCCTGAAGGAGGGCCATCATCGCACAAGGCTCTCGGCAGAGGTCCGCCAGGACATGCGCATTTGGTTGGCATTTCTGGCGGATTTCAATGGTCGAGTCGTCTGGAGCAAACCGGCCGTGTCCTCTGAGGAGCTGGGGCTGTGGACAGATTCGGCAGGGAGCATAGGTTTTGGTGCCATTTTTGGCACTCGATGGTCTGCACAAAAGTGGCCAGCATGGTGGCATGACAGTGGACTGACAAGTAACATTGCTTTCCTGGAACTTTTCCCCATTTTGGTGGCCCTGAGAACATGGCCCGAAGGGTTCAGAGATCACTCTGTGGTATTCTGGTCTGACAATATGACCGTGGTTGAGTGTATCAATAGCCAGGCAGCACGATGCAAATGGATTTTGAGGCTGCTCAAGGAAATCGTATTACTGTGTATGCAATTGAATGTGCTATTCAAGGCAAGACATGTCCCTGGGGTAATGAACCAGGCGGCTGATGCCCTTTCTCGTTTTCGTATGCAGGCCTTCTGGGGTTTTCTTCCCACAGCGGACCCGGAGCCGGCACCCTTTCCCGAAGCTCTCTGGTCTCTCGGTGCCCCGAACTTCGTAACCTCGTGGGAGAGAGTTTAGCACCCAGGACAAGGAAGGCATATGAAGGGGCGTTCCGGTCCTATTTTGCCTTCTTGGGGACTGCTAGAGAGGAGCTTTGGGGTCAGGAGGAATGGGTAGTGAACTTTCTGATGTCTTTACATCTGGCAGGGAAATCGGTGGCCACGGCCCAGAGGCATCGGGCTGCCATTTCCTTTGTTGCTAGGGCTCATGGGATCCCGGACCCGACAGCGTCTTTCGTTGTACAAAAGCGCTACGTGGGTGGCAACGCCTTGAGGGTCACAGAGTAGATGAGAGGCGCCCGATAGGTTTGGATAGGTTGGCCCAGTTATTATCCAGACTCCCTGCAACTTGTTCATCTCAGTTTGAGACAGTGTTATTCCGAGCCGCTTTTACGCTGGCATTTCATGGGGCTATGCGGGTAAGCGAATTAGTGGTAAGGAACAAGCAGGATGTGACGGGAGGGCTGTGCGCAGAGCACGTACAGATCAGAGGGGAGACAATGACTGTCTCGTTTGTGAGGTCCAAGACCGATCAGAGTGGGATGGGTGACTGCATAATCATACGCAGGATTCCCGGGTCCTCCATGTGCCCGGTGAAGTGTTTAGAGGATTATTTAACACGAAGGGTGGCATCATGGGGGGGGACCTTGTTGAGACACGCTGACGCCACCCCACTGACAAGGTTTCAGTTTCAGCGGGTGCTTGCGATGTCGATTACAGCTGCGGGCTTGAACCCAGGCGAGTTTGGGACCCATTCCTTTCGGATAGGGGCTGCTACAGAGGCTACAGCCAGGGGTCTGAATGTGGAACAAGTTAAACGGGTGGGGCGTTGGTCCTCCAATTGTTATAAGAGGTATGTGCGTTTGCACATGTTGTGAAGCTGTAATGATGTACTCACGCTTCTTGTTTGTTTGGTTTTCAGTTACGCAAGCCTACGAGGAGGGGCGGACTATGCAGTCGACCCAACACCGGGCCAGCGGTCAGACATCACCGGCTGTGAAAAGGGAGGTGTGGGTCGTGGGCCACTCATACGTGAGGCGTGCCGCGGACGTATTCAAGACAGGTGACATGATTCACGTGGCTGGGGAATACGGGTACAGTGTGTCCTTCTACGGAAGGGGCGGTCTCTGTATTGACCAGTTTCAATCGTTTTTTCGAGGGTTTGCTAGGGCGGACGAGGTCACCGCCGTCTGTAGTCATAGTACATCTTGAGGGCAATGATTTGGTCACCACTGGTAGACGACTTCTCCTTGAGGCAATGCTTTCCACTGTAAGTTGGTTAGCAAGGAAAGTTCCAGGGTGCACGATTGCGTGGTCCCATATGATCAATGTGAACAACAAGGACCCCCTGTTCAAAAACTAAATTTCTAATACAGGGAAATAAACAATATGCGAAAAAATAACCACATTCAATAATAAAACTAGGGAGCAAACCAGTATGTAAAGCACACAAATCAATTGAGAATTGAACAAATTCAATTTATTAAAAAAGTTATACATTCAAATGTTATCTAAAAAAGACATGGTCAATACAGTAATGTTAAAAAATGCACAAAAAGTACTGCAAAACTATTGGATCAACAATTATACATACAATTAAACATACAGAGTACATAAACACTTCAGTGGCAAAAAATGAACTTTATCGACGCGCGTTTCGGCGTTATCAAAACGCCTTCATCAGGAGCCACATTCAATCTGCAAAACATATTTTAAAAGAGAGTTAAACACAACTCTGGTTAAGAAAATTCATAGCTAAATACAAATTATTAAAAACATCTCATTGTGCTTACATACATAGGAAAAACCCTAATCAAGCAGTTACAGTGTGTAGCTGCAACAGATACAGACTAATCGATGTATATTTGAGCAGTAAAGGGGCCCCACAATTTGTAATAAAATAGGGGGAGGGGGAGGAAGGGGGAAAAAAGGACTTGGGTAGTCACAGTCTGGATGGTGTTAGACATATCTGATTTTGTCATCCCCTAAAGAGTATTCAATGCAAGCAATCTACCATGATGAAGATAGCTACATACATGGGAAGTTACTAGATTAGATCTACTTTCTATTTTGTATTCCTACCTGGAGGACACAGGATGAGTGTTCTCTGTTAGTACTGGATGTATTTCAACGTCTGATTTCTTAGTGGAAATACAAATCACTTAGTTTGAGGGTGTTTAAAGTCTGAAAAACATGTGGATTGAACAAATCAACTCTTCTGATAAGGACATTATTTTAGGAGGGCGGGATATGAATCAATTTGTTATACTCCTAAGTAGAGGTTTTACTGGTATAATCTCAAAGCTTGGTCTCAAGGCGCTGATTTTATCAGGTGAAATTAGATTCAATACTTCGTTCTGCTTTAGCTAAGTTAAACAGCTTGTTTAACTTAGCTAAAGCAGAACGAAGTATTGAATCTAATTTCACCCTCAAACTAAGTGATTTGTATTTCCACTAAGAAATCAGACGTTGAAATACATCCAGTACTAACAGAGAACACTCATCCTGTGTCCTCCAGGTAGGAATACAAAATAGAAAGTAGATCTAATCTAGTAACTTCCCATGTATGTAGCTATCTTCATCATGGTAGATTGCTTGCATTGAATACTCTTTAGGGGATGACAAAATCAGATATGTCTAACACCATCCAGACTGTGACTACCCAAGTCCTTTTTTCCCCCTTCCTCCCCCTCCCCCTATTTTATTACAAATTGTGGGGCCCCTTTACTGCTCAAATATACATCGATTAGTCTGTATCTGTTGCAGCTACACACTGTAACTGCTTGATTAGGGTTTTTCCTATGTATGTAAGCACAATGAGATGTTTTTAATAATTTGTATTTAGCTATGAATTTTCTTAACCAGAGTTGTGTTTAACTCTCTTTTAAAATATGTTTTGCAGATTGAATGTGGCTCCTGATGAAGGCGTTTTGATAACGCCGAAACGCGCGTCGATAAAGTTCATTTTTTGCCACTGAAGTGTTTATGTACTCTGTATGTTTAATTGTATGTATAATTGTTGATCCAATAGTTTTGCAGTACTTTTTGTGCATTTTTTAACATTACTGTATTGACCATGTCTTTTTTAGATAACATTTGAATGTATAACTTTTTTAATAAATTGAATTTGTTCAATTCTCAATTGATTTGTGTGCTTTACATACTGGTTTGCTCCCTAGTTTTATTATTGAATGTGGTTATTTTTTCGCATATTGTGGTCCCATATGATCCCACGAAAAGTGTGGCGGGGGGCTTTTTCTGTTTCAGCTTTGAATCATTCTGTAAGGAAAATTAATAACAAAGTGAGTAGGTTGTTCCGTTCCAGTACACTGCATTCTATTTCGCATGGTTGTATTAATGGGGACAGTGTGTATTTGAGGGATGGTGTGCATTTGTCTCGGGTGGGGAATGAGTTACTCATAGGAGACTTCATAGCTTGGCTAAAGACGTTAAAACATGACCTTTAGGTAGAAGTGTTGTGGGGGGTCCGGATAGCCGGTCAACTATCCGGTCCTGTGGCGGTAAGGTCATGATCGGTGAGCACTAATTGGAAGATCCCTATGAGTGGGCGTCACCCATTACGGATGGGAGCGCGCGGGGGAGGTGGCCATTGGCCCCTCAACGGGGAGGCGGTCCCTTCTAAGGATGGGTCGCCGAAAGGAAAGGAAAGGCGGTCAAGACCCCTTCCTGGGTAGGTGGGGTTACAGCCCCCTCCTGGGGAATTTCCCGGGGCCAGGACGTCTGCGACGGCAGATGTGGTAAGTTGTGTGGGGTTTGGGGGGGGGTCTACGCTACCTTCTAGATACCTCACACGAGTCCTCGTACGACCTTTAAGTGGCGTCGAGTTTTATTGGGGCCCCCGTCAAGTCAAGGGAAATTGGTAAGTTGCACTTGAGGTACGCCTCTGTGCCGCCCCTCACAAGTGAGGGGGATATTTCTGGGTTAGGGATCTTGACACCGGTTACGACCTTGCCGTTGGCCCTTAAACGTTAGGATGTACAATTTCAAAATTTCAAGTAAATGTTTTGTAGGATGTTAGTTCGGCTAGGAGGACCTTTGTATTAGAGAATATGTTAAGGTTAGCCAAACATCGCAATGTGGTTATGAAATTGTACATAATATGAAACTGTTAATTTTGTTTTTAATTTTGTTTCATATTTTAATAAATACGGCCGGGAGGGTCACTCCCTCCCGTCTTCCAAAAACTTCAGAATTGTTTCCGGTTTCCCATCCTTGGGGATTTGTGTTGAGAGGGGGTGGCGGGTATCTCAGCCATATACAATTTGAACAGGCTCCTAGTTACTGCCCATGCGTAGTTTCTGTGACTTCTGTGTCCCTGCAGTAATAAACCTTTGGTCTTTGACGCCACCATCGAGAAGCCCGTGTTTCTGTTCATTTGTGCACCAAGGCAGGTGGAACTCCGGGGTCTTCGGGTGTTGTTCCCTGACACCTCTGGACGGAACCAAAAAGTCCAGAACTCCAATGTCTTCTGTATAAACCGCAATGTCGTCGGCATATGCAGTTATTTTTAATTCTTGTAGTCCTGATCTAAATGGTGTGATCTGGGTTTGTGATTGAAGGGCAAACAAAAAAGGTTCCAATGAGAGGGCAAATAAAAGGGGTGATAAAGGGCAACCCTGGGGAGTTTTTCGTTGAATCAAAAAGTCTGAGGATGCCAACCCCCCATAACTGGTGTATGCTGTTGGATTATCATACAATGCTTGTATGCATCTCAAAAATTGTCCCCCGAACCCAATTTTGGTCAGTGCACACCAGAGAAAGTCCCACCCCACTCGGTCAAAAGCTTTTTCAGCGTCTAGTTGAATCATGCCGAGTGGGCTGGATTCAGTCTCCGCAACGTCAAATGCTGTAATGGCCATATTAATGTGTATGGTGGTATCTCTCCCAGTTATGAAACCATGTTGTTGTGGGTTGATGATCTGAGGCATGATAGGAGCAAGTCTTAGTGCTAAAATGTTGGCAAATATTTTTGCGTCTGTGTTTATTAACGAGATAGGGCGGTATGACCCTCTCTCTTCCTTTGGTTTGCCTTTTTTCAGGAAGAATATTATTTTTGCCCTATTCCTAGATTTAGGTGTCTTTCCTTCTAAGCCGACAGACTGAATAACTTTCAATAATAGTTGTTCAAGTTCGTTTAGACATAGTTTGTATATTTCTAAGGGTATAGTGTCTTCCCCTGCCGCTTTTCCTACAGGTAAAGAGGCAATAGCTTGATGTAATTCAGCCATAGTTATATCATCAGAGAGTGAATCCATCTCTGAACTATGTGTATCTACAATGCGGTCTTCAATATATTTTTGTATGTCATCTAGATTAGGC
Organism: Lissotriton vulgaris; assembly: GCF_964263255.1. NCBI lineage: Eukaryota > Metazoa > Chordata > Amphibia > Caudata > Salamandridae > Lissotriton > Lissotriton vulgaris. The sequence goes on from NC_141693.1 coordinate 31,688,514, forward strand.
ACGGTTTCTGGGGTATATAAAGTTCTGTAAAAGTCGGCGAATTGTTCTAAAATATCTTGTGGTTGGGTATAGATTTTATTACCTGCGCCCCGTATTTTTGTAATTGTGGAATTTGCCCTGTCCTCAGCCGCTTTATAAGCTAGTATATTCCCAATTTTGTCCCCCCCCTCATATTGTGTTATTTTGTATTTGTGTAAGTTGCTTGTGCTTTTAAGTATGAATTTAGTCTTAGTTTCATTTTTAAGTGAACAAAGTTTGAGACCAATTTCTGTGCTCGTTGGTAGGTTAGACCGGAGTGCTGTCGATAGTAGTTCTTCTTGAATAGTTATTTTTGACAGCAATAAATCGTTATTTTTTTAAGTTCTAGATTTAGTCTGATCACATAGATCTGAGTAAATCCCCTGATACTTGCCTTGCAGGCGTCCCATACTATAGCGGGTGAAGCTGAATTTATATTTATATCTATAAATTCGATAAGATGTAGCTTATGTTGGGTCAGATAACGCATATCTGAAATTAAATGTCTGGGAAAAGAAAAAGATCGAGGAGCAGCCCTAATATTTTTAGTTTTAAAAATCAGTATTATAGCATTATGATCAGAGGAAATTCTAGGACATAAAACCATAGAGCAATTTTTCAGTAGATTATCACTAATTAGTGCCATGTCTAATCTTGAGCATAGTTTGTGGGGTGCAGAAAAGTAAGTATACCCTGGTTTATTTGCGTGTAGATATCGCCAGGCGTCTTTAATATTATGTATACGGCATAAATCAAGAATAGATGTCCTAGTTTTATGCATCCTTTGGTGGGTACTAGCTCTAGTGATGTCTATTCTGTAATCCATAATACAGTTAAAATCCCCCATAATAATAAGTTCTCCCTCCCAATCCAGGAGTTTAATACTTAGTTGGTCGAAAAGAGTGGGGTCATCAGTGTTGCAGCCATAAACCACACATAGAACATACTTTATGTTCTCAAAACTAATCTGTGCTATTGCCCATCTACCATCATTGCCACAAGAAGTTTGTATTGTTTCAGCCCTAAATCGTCTGTCTTTAAGAATAGCAACTCCTCTTATAGATTGCCCAAAAGTAGAACAGACAATAGTGTTGTATCCCAATTGGTTAAGTAGCTTCTTATGCTTCCCCGCAATATGTGTTTCAGATAAGAGAGCAACATGGGGGTTATGCATTTTCAATTCTTCTTTTATCAAACATCTTTTGTTCTTGTTATTTAGCCCTGCTACATTCCAAGCTAAGCATTTTATTTCATACATCTAAAAAGTAAAGAGAGAGAAGAATAGAAAAAGACAACAAAAAAGTATAAGCCTTAAATTTTAAACTTGTCTCATATTGTCCTAGATATTGTCAGTAGCCGCTTATCCTTATACATTGCCTACTACTGTTGTCATTATTGATCAAAAAAATTCTAAGATCATTTTGTGAATTTACCCCCTCAGCCTGTGAACGTTTTTTCTTGATTTTTCCCTCCCCCCCTTCACCCCCCCTTGGTGCGGAGAAACCCCCCCCTTCCACCCCCCTCCCCTCTAGCTCTTACCCCAGCCGGGGAAGAGCCGTCCCTCTGCAACTGCTGCCGCTGAAGGGGCAGCTTACAAAACAGGACGCCTTAGGAGACCCCCCACCCTCCCCTCGCTTTTTTTTTTTTTAAGCAATTTATAAGTGTGCCCATAAAGGTAAACAAAACATTTGCTGGTACATCGTGCTACATGTAACATGGAGCTGGAGAAAAGTTAAATGTACCCCCAGCATAAGTAATGTTGCTGGAGTATGAAAAGTTCTGATGAGGATTAATCCTCCAGTAAGACCAATATGTGAGTTATGTTAAGTTTTAGTCTTGCTCTTGTTCTTGCCTACACCAATATCAGATAAGTATGATTCTGCTTCTTTTACATCTGTAAAAAAGTGAGTACGTCCATCTTTTATAACCTTGAGTCGTGCTGGTTCTTGGAGAAACGCTTGACCTCCATTAGTTTTGATTGGGTCTATTAAATTGCGTAACATCCCTCGTCTATCCATTGTCTCTTTACAAAGATCAGAGTGTACTCTGGGTGGCAGATCCAAGATGGCGGAGTGAGGATCTGCACCTAACAGCTCGCCCGGAGGCTCCTCTCCCTACCCTTGCGGCGCTACACGGTGTTGTCCTAATGGCTTGACAACCTTATTGAACTAATGTGCTGACATGTGAAGGAAGAGGAAGAAGAATTTGTAAAACGTCAATCGAACAGTTTATTACCTATGAGACGTGATACCGACGTGATACCGAAGCTGCAGATGCCCCTGTTTTCTGCCACAGCTGACCTTCTCCGGCGGACGATTCACGGTCTGCTCAGAGATTCAGGGCTTGGCTGGTCTGGCCTAACCCTTCGAATTACACACGCCTGGTGGTCGGGGAAATCGAGAAGGATGTCTCCGAAAAACCCCCCGAGAACCACCCGAAATAGCAAGCAACCAGCGAGAACCTCGGCGGCTGCAGCTGCGGCCCCCCTCCCTCCTCCTATCCCTCCTGCGATTGCACAAGCACAAGCATCGCGAAACACTGCACAGACGCCGGCATTGACATTCACGGCGGCTACAGTTGCGCCTCTGGCTTTACCGATCTCGACATTGGCTATCCCGGCACGCATCTTGCAGGAGAGTGCCCCTGCCCCTGCTATCGATAAGGAGGGAGGGGGAAAAAAGGAAAAGGAAAAAACAAACCCTGCTTTCTCTGGTGATTCTACAGTGACTATGGAGTCTGTAGAGATTGCAACTGCCTTTGACACGATGGAAGGTCAGCGAAGCCAGCAACAAGAGAATGGAGATGTGAATGGAGACGCCGAAAAACAGGTACAGAGACCTCCGAATTCTAAAAAAACTGGCCAGTGTGGTGTTAAGACAACAGCCAAGAATAAATTAATGGCAGCAAGAGGGGAGGCAGCCAGGGGTGACTCAGTAAGCGCAGATTTAAACATAACGATGGGAAAATTAAGTGCTGCAACTAAAGTTGGGGGAAAGGAAGGCAATATTTCAACAACCTGCACGGTGCTTACGACCCCGGAAGGGTCTATTAGCAGCCCTGAGCAACTAACAACTAGGGAATTAGCCGCCTGTGAAGAGGTTGTAGCATCAGACAGACCTTGTCCTGGCTTGATCGCAGATATACAGTATTTGTGTGCTGACAATATGGGCTTTTCCCCCCCTACCGAAATAGAAAGCACTAATTTCACAGCTGAGACTGAAGCTGAAGTTGATGGATTAGTGATGGAACATACAGATCTGATAGAACAAGGCTCCTTTGAAGATTTTGAAGCCGAAACAGAAGATGAACCGGATGAACTGGGGGAGAAGGGGGAGAAGGGGGGAGAGACTGAATGCAAAGGCCACTCAACAAAAACACGAGCTAAAAGAGGGCGCAAACAGAAGAACAAATCCAGGATAAAGAAATGTGGCAAATCTGGTACTTTATTAAATAGATCTGCTGCAAACAATAACCAAATACTGACAAAGGCCTTACAGGACAAAAGTCCGCTAAGACGATGGATTGAAGCAAAAGGCTTAGTTAAAAATATGACACAAAGACTATCAGGGGCTAGCCCCACTGAAGCAATTTCCAATAAAGAAGTCCTAGGCAATACTACTAGCTCTGACAGTCTAGAAAGATGCCCCCTAACTATCTCACCTAATCTATCACCTAACACATTCATTGATAGACTATCAGATCACGTACCACCGACGACAGTAGAGCTACCTTTAACAGAAGCTGATAAGCTACAATCACACCTACTCTCTACTGCCACAACAATTGCAGCAATTACCATCACTCCCCACCTCGGAGGCCCTCCTTCTGAATCCTCACTTTCCTATACCAGCATGGAGACAAAAAAACAACCAAATGTTCCCAAAGAGAGATTAAATCAAAGACAAGAGTCAGATGATTCTTCCTCTTCATTAGATGCAATCTTGCAACTATTGGGCAACCAACGGGCTGAAGCACAGGAACATTACCTGCAATTAAGGGAGGACAATAGCAAAGTACAATCATCCTTACAAGAACTGACAACTAAATTTGGGGGGTCTCACAAGACATTGAGGAACTACAGCAACGGGTAGTTACGTTGGAGGAAACAAACTCAAAAACAGTATTTGTAGCCGATAAACATGAGACCCAACTTGTGTCACTCCAACAAAAGATTGAAGACTTGGAGAATCGTCAAAGACGATCAAACCTAAGACTTTTTGGCATTCCGAAGGGAACAGAAGGATCCGATTCGAGGGCCTACTTAGTGTGTCTGTTTCAGAAAGCTTTCCCTGAACTAGCTGACTGGGATTGGGACTCACAAATTCAACGGGCCCACCGTCTTCCATTGATAAAAAGAAACAGGGAGAACCAATTTCCACGTCCCTTTCTAATCTTTTTTGGAAATTTTTTACTGCGACAGGCCATATGGCAGAGAGCTCGCCCTAACACCCCTGTAACTATTGGCGAGATTTCAATGTTCGTTCGCTCTGATCTTTGTAAAGAGACAATGGATAGACGATGGATGTTAAGCCCAATATATATTTTTCAAAGTTAATTTTCGTAAAAACCACTGGAGCATATATCTTGAGACATAGCAAAGGCACATCGGGCTATCAGTCCCTACGATTTTACCAAGTTTTGTGGAAATCCATTCAGACGTTCCAGCTAAAAGTGAGTCCAACCGCCCTATGGAAAACTCAATGTTAAAAACACGTTTTGGGACCCCCCTTTTTTCTTGACCCCATTTGACGAAACCCCCCCAAACTTTCAGGGGACGCTCAGAAACAAAATGTGCCATTTTCCTGAAAATTTTAGCCAATTCCGTCCATCAACGCCAAAGTTATTCAACATAGAATTTTCAGAAATCCCTATTCAAAAAAATCCTTACTATATATACCTGTAGGTAATATATATATATATATATATATATATATATATATATATATATATATATATATATATATATATATATATATATATATATATATATATATATATATATATATCAAACACACAGAGAGTTATCCCCTCAAGGAAGCCACACAGAGGAGGTACATGTAACTGCATTTATTAGGGAAGCTGCTTCATGGGACACAGGACGCTCACCAAGTCTTTAACGCCCGACGCGTTTCGTGCAGACTCGCACTTCTTCAAAGGGCAAAAGCAGTCTCTGGCAATCGCACCTCAATTTTTTGGAGCTCCTGATAAAGTTCGTAAGTCCCGCCTCAGTGGGCGTTAACAGGCGCGTTTCTTGCTGGATCTTGTAGTGTTCCAATATTTTCCTCAAGTGAGTTGTGGTGCGAAGCCCAATTAAACGACAATTATTCCACAGTGGGTTGGCTGAGTGCCCAGTAGACCCAAAAAATTGCGGTGTGGCTTCCTTGAGGGGACAACTCTCTGTGTGGTATATATATATATTACCTACTGGCGGTCGCCAGTAGGTATATATAGTTAGGATTTTTTTCCTATGGGATTTTTGAAAATTTCTATGTCGAATAACTTTGGCGTTTGTGGACGGAATTGGCTGAAATTTTCAGGGAAATGGCACATTTTGTTTCTGAGCAGCCCCGGAAAATATGGGGGGGTTTCATCAAGGGGGGGCTGAGAAAAAAGGGGGGTCCCAAAACGTGTTTTTAACATTGAGTTTTCCATAGGGCGGTTGGACTCACTTTTAGCTCGAACGGCTGAATGGATTTACACAAAACTTGGCAAAATTGTAGATATGGTTTGCCCGACGTGCCTTTGCTATGTCTCAATATATGTGCTCCAGTGGATTTTGAGAAATTAACGTTTTAAAAAACAGATATATCTGTGACAGTGCTCCGGTTAGCGCCCCGGTTCGCGTACCTGACGCGTAACGGAACTTCGCGAAGTGAAGCTGATTGGCTCTCCAGTGTCTGTCCACATTCTAAACAGTCCGGACTGGCCGGAGAAAAACGAAGGGGGAATTTAATGAAAGGGGGCAAGGTAGACTCCTCTTGACCCCCTAGGAATGATGTTGGGGTTATTAAAGGGTCCCGTGGGGCAAATAAAAAAAATTCGATTTTTCGCGGTAGAAGCGCTTCCCGGTACGCGAACCGGGTCGCTCACCGGTAGCGTAACGGGAGTTCGCCATTTTGTGTTTCGGTGGAATTTAATCACAAGATGGAGGAAAAACAATGTGGGAAATGGGTATAAGGGGGCACGGGTAACGTATCCTGACCCCCTAGGTTTTCTGAGGGTGGCTGAGGAGGCTCATATATGTTGGAATAAAATTTTTTTTAATTTTTCGCGCGGTTAGCTGCCGGTACGCGAACCGGGTAGCGAACATAAGTGAAAATTAGTGAAAAAAGGTACATTAGAAATTTAAAAAAAGTAATTATAGTTAAGGTAGCTCTGAAAAGTGTGTTTGGGTTCTGTGTAAGTTCTAGGTACTTATAAGTAGGTACCAATGTAAATTTTGTATGAAAACTCTGTTGCCCTCATCTGAGAAGTGCACACCATCTCCTCTGTAGATATCTTGCATGTAGTAACGCAAGTTATTGTTGTAGATGGTGCCCATTCCATGGTCTCTCATATAAGCTGAAACAGACTTATTTACATGTTTCCTCGCTTTCTCAATTTGTGGACAAAATTGATTGGACCACCTCCATTTCTGATGACATCTCAAATGACATCACTGATGACATCACTGATGACATCACTCATGTGATAATACGATGAACCTCTTCAGACTCTAATATAACCTTAGATACACTCAGTGTTAGCAGACACTCACAGACTGTCACTCATCCATGGAGTTACTCACACACCTAGTCAGACATGCAAAGATTCAATCACACCTCCATTTCCTCAACTATACAGTTATACACACCTTACTTATTCAAACATATACTAACGCATATTTACTCTCTTATACAATCCCTGATACAAGCTCACAATGTTCCATACAGCCACTCACACATTCTCTGGCTCTTATCCACAGTTATTTATATATGTCAACTCTCACATGTACTGTGTTTTACATATGTACTTACTTTGACATGTAGCACTGAGATATCCATTCACTCACCAATACACTTATGCACACAGTCAACCGCCCATGCAGCTGTTTCCACATGCACTTTTGAACCCATACATCTAGTGAATCAACTGTTCACACATCTATGCACAGAGTCATACACCTCCCAGCCACTCACACACATACTCAGTCTCCCATAGAAATACTTGGGCAACCAATCAATAACCCATATAGTTACTCATATAGCTACTGATCAACACATGCAGCAGTTTACTGAACAACAGATATAATGATGCACAAATTAAGACAGTTTAGTCACTAACCCATGCACTCAGTAAGACACATTTAATCACTCTCTCATACAGTCAGTCATGCACCTACTAAATTCTTCATCCAGACACTTATACATCCACTCATTCTTCAATATGTAGGACATATTTTAACTTTACAGAAACACACAGTCACTGGATGATGTCATCAATGATGTCATCAGTGATGTCACTGACCATGTCATGAATGATGTAATATGTGACATCATCAGCAGTGGATTGCGGGTGTGCGATATATAGTTAGTGCAACTAACTATATATGCGAATTTCAATGGTTTTGTGCGAGTAAAATAAGGTTTTGTAAATGCTAATCCCTAACTATATATGGTCTATAACCTATGGTTTTTTCAGTGAATATATATATATTCACTGAAAAAACCATAGGTTTAACACCAGTTATAGTTAGCTGGAAATTTTACTGATATAAAACCATTGAAATTCCCACGTTATAGTTAGTTGGACTCACTATAACTTGCACGTGTAATGCACTGATGACACCATCCAGTGAATGTATGTCTTTCAGATAAATAAATATGTTTTATATATGTATGTTAAGGTCGATGGAAGAATATGTGTTTAAATTATTGTCTTAATGGATGTTTTTAAAAAAAAAATACTTGGATATCTGCCTTATTAAGTGTATCTTAGTGAATACATATATTAGCGAGTGAAAGTAGGTCATTCTCTCTGTCATCAGTGATGTCATGAGTGATGTCACTGACCATGTCATGAGTGATGTAATATGTGATGTCATCAGCAGTGCATTACACGTGCAAGTTATAGTGAGTCCAACTAACTATAACGTGGGAATTTCAATGGTTTTATATCAGTAAAATTTCCAGCTAACTATAACTGGTGTTAAACCTATGGTTTTTTCAGTGAATTTGATAGGTTTTTTAAATGCTAATTCCTAACTATAACTGGTGTGAAACCTATGGTTTTTTCAGTGAATTTCATAGGTTTTTTAAATGCTAATTCCTTTGTATATCGAGTTTCTAACTTTTTTTTTTTTACAATTTGCTGTTTTTTTTTAAGTATTCTTTTTTTTTATATAATTTTTTTCTTTTGCGCTCTGGGTGCGCGCTCCGGGAAGCTTTCAGCTAAGCTCTCCGGTAAGCTTTTCCGTGAGCTCACCTGAAAGCGCACCCAGAGCGCTACTGTCGTTCGTGAAAAAAATATGAATGAAAAGTTAATAATAATGCAAAACATTTCGTACCATACAAATAAAATTAGTTTTTTGTAATAAGGAAAATGATTATGCATTTCTGTGAAAGTTTGATGACGTCACTTCTGCGCGCAACGTAAGTGCCCTCGGAAGCGCCTACGTTCGCGCCTACGTTCGCGCCGCGTAAACGCACGCAAAAACGCCTACGATCGCGCCACGTTTGCGCCCCGGAAGCGCCTACGATCGCGCTGCGTAAACGCACCCGGAAGTGCTCCGGAGCGCGCAGCGTAAACGCGTCGGGTCATGTGACCCTAAAATAACACTTTTTATTGGTTGCTAACAGTTTTTTTTACAATGAATGAAATCCCCACCCATTTCCTTCACTTCTTCTTTCACTTTTGTGACTGAAAGACCTGTTTTTTGCACCTGGATCTTTTGTGAATTACCATGGCTGCCAGAGAATCCAGCAGTGAGGATGAACCTGAGTTCATCAATGAAGAGCCTCCTACCCCAAAGGTGAAGGAACATTTCATATGGACATTTTTTAAGTTTCCAGCAGACCAGAAGAAGGTGAATGCACCAAAAGTGGAGTGCAGGATCTGCAAACAGGTCCTGTCACGGGGTAATCCCCAAAAAAAGTACTCTTTTGGGAACTTTATGATGATCCGACATGTGGAGAGGAGGCACCCCCAGAATTTTGCCCGGGAAACTGTCAGGGCTCTGGCACAAGAGGTTCCCAGAGATGGGGCCTCTACATCAACCGGAGGAGCAACTTCTTCTGGGAGAGAGCAATCGCAGGAGCAGGTGCCAAACATACAACCTGCATTTAACCATGGGGTCGTCAGATGCAGATACTGCAATCAACTCCTCACCTATGGGGAGCAAAGTGTCCAGCTCATGGTTCGAGCATTGGAGAACCATCGCTGCCCTTCCCACCCCTAATTTTTTTGTTTTCTTTTTGCTCCTGTTGAGCAGTTTCCATTCCCTGTTTTTGTTCCTGTTCAGTTAAAAGAAGAAAACCAAAAGTTCTTTTCAGAACTACCTCCAATTCTCATCAAAGAGCTATATTCTTAAAAAAATGAAGAGTAAGTGAAATATAGTGCATTGATAATTGAAAGGAGAATGAGTAAGAAAGAACAGAAAGGTATGAGAGGTGAAAGGAAGTGAAGTAGGAGGAATGAAAGAAGGTGAGTGTTAGAAAAGAAAGTTATGACACAGTGAATAAACTGGAGGCCTCATTTCTGAAAAGTGACGCATCGCTACGTGAAAAAAGCGATGCGTCACTTTTCTGGACGCACTCCTTATGACATTCCAGATATGTCATATTTAATATATGACTAATCAATTCGCAAGGAGTTACAGATATGTCAGTATTTCTGACGTATCTGTAAACACAAAAGTAACGCATTGCTGGAGTGCGTCACAAAAGTGACGCAACTCCAGTAATGTGTCCTTTCACATGGAAAAAGCACCATGTGAAAGGTCTGCTGTGAAGCAGGCGCAAGATTTTGACGCAACAGCATCCTAAAAGTGACGCACTGCGTCGTTATTACCAAGCTTTTTGCCGGGGAACACCCCCTCTGCATGCATTATACCTGACGCTATTTTTAAAAAGTGACGCATCTAGGTACATGGGTCACTTTTTAAAACTCTGCGCCACATTATATCTGCGTCAGGTATAATGTATGCAGAGGGGGCAATCCCCCGCAAAAAGCTTGGTAATAACAACGTACTGAAATCTATGAGATTTCTCTGCGTCACTTTTAGGATGCTGTTGCGTCAAAATCTTGCGCCTGCCTCGCGTCACTTTCATGTTTACAGATATGTCAGAAATACTGACGTATCTGTAACTCCTTGCAACATGATTCGTCATACATTAAATATGACACATCTGGAATGTCATAAGGAGTGCGCACAGAAAAGTGACGCATCGCACCAGCAGTGTAAAAAAATGTGCCTCGTTGCACTATATTTAAAGGACGCAACAGCATCCTAAAAGTGACGCAGTGAAATCTCAAAGATTTCACTGCGTCGCTATTACAAAGCTTTTTGCGGGGGAACACCCCCTCTGCATGCATTATACCTCACGCAGATATAATGTGGCGCTTGATTTTAAAAAGTGACCCATCTACCTAGATACGTCACTTTTTAAATATAACGCAACGAGGCGCATTTTTTTACACCACTGGTGCGATGCGTCACTTTTCTGTGCGCACTCCTTATGACATTCCAAGTAACGCATTGCTGGAGTGCGTCACAAAAGTGACGCAACTCTAGTAATGTGTCCTTTCACATGGAAAAAGCACCATGTGAAAGGTCTTGCGTCAGTCTAACACCTGCTGTAAAGCAGGCGCAAGATTTTGACGCAACAGCATCCTAAAAGTGACGCAGTGAAATCTCAAAGATTTCACTGCGTCGCTATTACAAAGCTTTTTGCGGGAGAACACCCCCTCTGCATGCATTATACCTGACGCTATTTTTAAAAAGTGACGCATCTAGGTACATGGGTCACTTTTTAAAACTCTGCGCCACATTATATCTGCGTCAGGTATAATGTATGCAGAGGGGGCATTCCCCCGCAAAAAGCTTGGTAATAACGACGTACTGAAATCTATGAGATTTCTCTGCGTCACTTTTAGGATGCTGTTGCGTCAAAATCTTGCGCCTGCCTCGCGTCACTTTTATGTTTACAGATATGTCAGAAATACTGATGTATCTGTAACTCCTTGCAACATGATTCGTCATACATTAAATATGACACATCTGGAATGTCATAAGGAGTGCGCACAGAAAAGTGACGCATCGCACCAGCAGTGTAAAAAAATGTGCCTCGTTGCACTATATTTAAAAAGTGACGCATCTAGATAGATGCGTCACTTTTTAAATATTGCGTAACAATGCACATTTTTTTACACCGCTGGTGCGTCACAAAAATTGACGCACAGGCGGCGCAAAACTGGCAGCGCAAGGCCTTCATAAATATGGTCCTGGATTTTCCCCGTGCTTCGCTTCCCGGTGCGCGTACAATGCGCTTCCCCCGCGCAAAACGAAAAAAAAAATAAAAAATGTAATGCCCCGCAGGACCCTATTTTAGCCCCCACATCAAACCTAGGGGGTCAGAGGGGGTCTACTCTTCCCCCTTATGGTCATTTGCCCCTTTTTTTTTCAAACCCCTTGTGTCTCGATTTTACCGAGACACAAGATGGCGGCCGCTCCAGACTGTTTAGAATGTTTACAGACACCCAAGAGCCAATCAGCTTTCTGCGCACAAGTCGCGTGTCGCGCCAGGAGCGCACTCAGGTGCGCGCACCGGAAAGCGACTATAGATATATATATTTTTTTGAACGTAAATTACTCAAAATCCACTGCAGCACACATCTTGAGACATAGCAAAGGCACATCGGGCTACCAGTCCCTTCAATTTTGCCAAGTTTGCTGGAAATCCATTCAGCCGTTCGGGCTAAAAGTGAAATCGACCGCCCTATGGAAATTAACATGGGGAAAACGCGTTTTGGGACCCCCCTTTTATCTCGGCCCCCGCTTGACGTATCCCCCCCAAACTTTCAAGGAAGGACCGGAGCTCGACGAGGCCATTTTCAGGAAATTTTCAGGCAGATTCCTCAACCGGTGCCAAAGTAATTCCAAATAGAATTTTGAGATTTAACATTGAAAAAAATCCTAACTATAACTACCTACTGGCGACCGCCAGTAGGTAATATATATATATATGTATATATATATATATTCACTGAAAAAACCATAGGTTTGACCCCAGTTATAGTTAGCTGGAAATTTTACTGATATAAAACCATTGAAATTCACACGTTATAGTTAGTCGGACTCACTATAACTTGCGCGTGCAATGCACTGCTGATGACATCACATATTACATCACTCATGACATGGTCAGTGACATCACTCATGACACCATCCTTGTGACATAGTGACAGACCTCCTTTCACTATAATGTAACCCTTGAGACACATATTCAAAAATAGAAACTGACATTTTTAAAAAAATGGAGATACCTATATCAGTTACAACAAGCAATTCAGTAATTCCACTATCTATATACACATCCACTCATTCACCAATAGTTTTATATAGTCACTCATACATATACTCACTCATCATATGAAGTGATACACCTATACATCCTGTTACACACCGACATTCATCCAAAAGTTACTCACACACATATTCACACGTGCAAATAAACTATTGGACATCCATTTATTTGAATATAGAGTTATACACACACTTCCACCTTACTTCTATTTAAAATTACACATATTTATTCTCTTAAACAATCACTTATAGAAACACATACTTATTTAAACAGGAACTCTTACAATCTCTTACTCTCACATATACTCACTTATATACATCAATATTCATATATACTAGATTAAAACATATGTAGTTACTGATAAAGACACTAGTGAGACAGTCATTCACTCACTAACAAACACATATAGACACTCATCCACCCATACAGTCCTGTACATATGCTGTCTTCAAAACACATAGAAACAGAGAGTCAGTCACTCATGCATCTATGTGCTAAGTAATACCCCCACCAAACCATATAGACACTCATACTGATACTAAGAGAAACATCTAATAACCCATATACATACGCATGTAGCTACTTACCAACACATGTAGCCACTTATACACAAAGTAAAACACTAATATATATATTTAAATATTTAAACATTACTCACTAATATTTACTTTTTCAGAAAGGCACATATTCACTGGATGGTGTCATCAGTGATGTCATGAGTGATGTCACTGACCATGTCATGAGTGATGTAATATGTGATGTCATCAGCAGTGCATTGCACGCGCAAGTTATAGTGAGTCCGACTAACTATAACGTGTGAATTTCAATGGTTTTATATCAGTAAAATTTCCAGCTAACTATAACTGGGGTCAAACCTATGGTTTTTTCAGTGAATTTAATAGGTTTTTTAAATGCTAATTCCTAACTATAACTGGTGTGAAACCTATGGTTTTTTCAGTGAATTTCATAGGTTTTTTAAATGCTAATTCCTTTCTATATCGAGTTTGTATCCTTTTTTTTTTTACAATTTGCTGTTTTTTTGTAAGTATTCTTTTTTTTATATATTTTTTTTTTTTGCGCTCTTGGTGCGCGCTCCGAGAAGCTTTCAGCTAAGCGCTCCCGTAAGCTTTCCGGTGAGCTTAGCAGAAAGCGCACCCGGAGCGCTATTGTCGTTCGTGAAAAAAAATATGAATGAAAAGTTAATAATAATGCAAAACTTTTCGTACTATACAAATAAAATCAGTTTTTTTTAATAAGGAAAATGATTATGCATTTCTGTAAAAGTTTGATGACATCACTTCGGCGCGCAACGTAAGTGCCCTCGGAAGCGCCTACGCTCGCGCCTCGTAAACGCACGCAGAAGCGCCTACGGTCGCGTCATATGTGCGCCCCGGAAGCGCCTCAAATCGCGCCGCGTAAACGCACCCGGAAGCGCCTACGATCGCGCCACGTTTGCGCCCCGGAAGCGCCTCCGCTCGCGCCGCGTAAACGCACCGGAAGTGCTCCGAAGCGCGCAGCGTAAGCGCGTCGGGTCATGTGACCCTAAAATAACACTTTTCATTGGTTGCTAACAGTTTTTTTTACAAAGAATGAAATCCCCACCCATTTCCTTCACTATTGCTTTGTACTTGGAGAGAGCAAGAGCTGTTCTGTGTACTATCTTCATCTCCTACTTTCCTGATCTACAGCAATGGCTGCAAGAGAGTCATCCAGCAGTGATTCAGATGCATTTGTAGATGAGGACCCTCCTACGGAGAAGAAAAAAATCCATTTCATCTGGAAATTTTATAACATCCCTGAAGGTGAAAAAAAAGTCAACGCTCCAAAAGTAACCTGCAAAATATGTGGTAGTACTTTATCCAGAGGCAATCCTCTGAAAAAATATAGTTTTGGTAATGCCAATTTAATCAGGCATGTCAAAAGAAGACACCCAAACAACTTTGCGAGGGAGAGTGTCAGAGACCTGGCACGGAAATTACCCACAGATGGCGGCAGCACCTCCACTGGTGGAGCAACACCTTCGGGACCATCCCGTAGAAGAATGGTCCCTAACATACAGCCAGAGTTTGCAGGCATCAAATTTCTGTGCACGGAGTGTAACGAACTGCTCTGCTATGGGGAGCAGAGTGTTGAACTTATTGCCCTAAAGAAACAGCAACACCGCTGCCCTGACAGTCCCTAAATTTTCACATTTTTTTGCTCCTGTTGAGCCGTTTTTGAATTCCTGTTTTTTGTTTTTCCCTTGACAAAAATCCAAAAAAATTATAAAATTGTTTTAAAAAGCCAAAAAAAGTTCAAAAAGTTCAAAAAACACAAAAAAATATAAAACAACAAAAAGAAGAAAAAAAAAAGTTCTTTTCAGAACTACCTCTAATTTATAAAAAAATGCATTTTTTTGTGAAAAAAATCTGTCATTTTTTTTCTCCTTAGTACGCTCCTCAGTAAGCTCCCCGGTGCGCGTACCGGGTGCGCCCCCCGCGGAAATCGAAAAAAAATAATTTTTTTTGGAGGCCCCGCGGGGCCCTTTAATGGCCCCCACATCAAAACTAGGGGGTCAGAGGGGGTGTACTCTTCCCCCTTATTGTCATTTCCCCCTTTCTTTTAGCCACCTCTTGTGTCTCGATTTTACCGAGACACAAGATGGCGGCCGCTCCAGACTGTTTAGAATGTTTACAGACAACTGAGATCCAATCAGCTTCCTGCGCGCAAGTCGCGTGTCGCGCCTCGAGCGCTCTCCGGTGCGCGCACCGGAGCGCGGCTATAGATATATATATTTTTTTGAACCTAAATTACTCAAAATCCACTGGAGCACATATCTTGAGACATAGCAAAGGCACATCGGGCTACCAGTCCCTACAATTTTGCCAAGTTTGGTGGAAATCCATTCAGCCGTTCGAGCTAAAAGTGAAATCGACCGCCCTATGGAAATTAACATGGGGAAAACGCGTTTTGGGACCCCCCTTTTATCTCGGCCCCCGCTTGACGAATCCCCCCCAAACTTTCAGGGAAGGACCGGACCGCCATGAGACCATTTTCCTGAAAATTTCAGGCAGATTCGTCAACCGGCGCCAAAGTTATTCAAAATAGAATGTTGAGATTTAACATTGAAAATTATCCTAACTATAACTACCTACTGGCGACCGCCAGTAGGTAATATATATATATATACATATATATATATATATATATAAAAAACATGTTTACATTTTATAGAAATGCATAGTCACTGGATGATGTCATCAGTGATGTCATTTGAGATGCCATCAGTGATGTCACCAATGATGTCACCGACCATGTCATGAGTGATGTAAATGTGATGCCAGCAAGTAACAACTTCCCTGCCCCTACCCCGGTCCACCACGGACTTGCCCGATTGTTGTGGAGGGTAGGGCGGCCAATTAAGACTCGGAACACTGGGAGGGTGGAGCCAGGGGCCAGGGCGTGTGTGCACTTAATGGGATGCACTCCCAAAAGCGCGCCAAAGGGAAGCCCGTCTACGCCCGTCCGCACCTGTGCTGCGGCTAGCGCTAGCCATGCTACCCAAACTCATTCAATAATGCGCTGCTACTGGTCAAGAACGAAACTCCTTGATTTGAGGCCCCATACTGAATATAGTCACATCAAGTGCAACCCCGTACTGCTCAGTAAGCAGTTCACTTGTAAGGATTGTTCCTATTCGCTTACTCCACCCCAGCCTCGCCGGCGACGGGACATTGCAGAAGGTTCTGGCCCATGCCCATCACACGAACTCAAAGCGTGTCTCCTCAACTGCAGGTCATTGCCTAAGCATGAAAGTGATATTTGGTTATCCCTTGCCGCCAACTCCAGGGACATGATGGATAAAGGACACTTCCAACCCGGACATCGCCCTAGCAGTCCCCTCTGGCTACCAATCAATAGACTTGGCAACAAAATGGGAGGGGGTATTGCCATAATTCTCAGGGCACACTGGAAGATTACATCCAGGAAATTAGTTTCAGCTGGGCCGATTGAAGCTTTGTATTTCAGCATTTCCGAGGCTTCGCACCTTATTTGTGCGGGGGTGCTGATTTACAACCTGCCCAACACTCAGTCCGCTCACGTTGCTAACTTACTAGCGACCTTAGCGGACCTTTCCCTCAAACACCCCCATTTCACTATTCTGGGTGATTTTAACTTGCGCATTGACGATAACACCTGTGCAAAGGCCAAGTCCCTAGTGGAAACTATGGCGGGTATAAATCTCGACCAGAAAGTACATGGACCTACCCATTTAGCGGGTCACACTCTAGATCCAATTTTTTCCAACCGATCAGGCCTCACTACAATTGCACCCCTTCCTCTGACATGGTCAGATCATTTCATGATCCCTTTTACCCTTAAGATTGTCTCACCCCCTAACTCGCACTGCAGGACAAAGAATGTAGGAAGAAAGTGGTTTAAGGTCACGAGTGAGACGGTCGAACCCGCACTGACTACTCTAAACTGGCAACCCTCCAATGACCTAAACGCCGATGTCGAGCTTTTCAACCGGCACCTTAGCACAACCTTAGAGACCATTGCCCCCCTCGCCACCCTTTCCTTGGCCCGAACTAAACCTTCTGCGCCGTGGTTCTCCCAGACTTTGCGGGAAGAAAAAAGCAAATGTTAAAGGCTTGAACGCCTATGGCGTCGCACCTATGAACAGGCTGCTAAAATATCCTACAAAGAAGTGCTGAAAAAGTTCCATAAAATCAAACTAATTACTATGAAAGAATACTTTTCCATTAAAATTAACTCCGCGGATAATTCAGCAAAAATGCTATTTCAAATCGTGAAAAATGTTACCAAACCAACTGCCCTCACGCACACGGTGGAGCCTAGCCAAGAGCTCTGTGACGGTCTCTCTGACTTCTTTTATGAGAAAGTCATTGACATTTTTTCCTCGTTTTACACCACTGGTGGGCCCAGCGAAAGGATCTCCCCCCTGAGTCTTGCCTCCACCAGTGACAAGAGATTGCGCGCGTTCAAACCCATCTCAGTGGACATGGCCATACAAAAAATACAGCAATGTAAGTCGGGTTCGCGGCTAGACCTCTTGCCCGCTGAGACATTTACAGTTGTGGCCCACACGGTAGTGCAACCCCTGGCAACACTATGGAATGCCTCCCTTCAGTCTGGTCTTTTCCCGGAGGCATGGAAACAGGCCATCCTGATTCCTCTTCTGAAAAAGGCAGAGGCGGACCCGGCATTATATAGTTATTATCGCCCAATATCTCTTCTCCCCAAGCCTGAAAAAATGTAGAAAAACTTGTCCAAGAACAACTCTCCGACTACTTAGAGTCAAATGATCTCCTCCACGACTCTCAGTCCGGATATAGGTCCGGATATAGCATGGAGACGGCGCTATTGGAGTTCACAGAGACCGTAAGAAAAAGTGTGGACAGATGAGAGGTTGCCATGTTAGTGCTCCTCGACCTGTCCGCAGCTTTCGATACGGTCTCCCACTCCATACTACTGGAAAGACTCCAGGATATTGGGATTTGTGACACTCCTCTGGCCTGGATCACATCGTTCCTGACGGGCCGTACTCAACAGGTTTGGTGTCGACCTTTCTGGTCTAAAGAAAAAAAAACTCTGAGCTGCGGTGTCCCGCAGGGGTCCGCTCTCAGTCCCCTCTTTTTCCACATCTATCTTGCACCCTTGGCTAAGGTGATAGAGGCATTTGGGGTCAGAGTGGTCTCTTACGCTGACGACACTCATCTTGTCTTCTCCTTTAGAAACCACTCGGATCATGGACTGGGGAATTTTAAAACATGTCTCTCCAACATTGTCACTTGGATGACTAACAACACTTTAAAACTTAATACCGACAAAAAGGAGGTGCTTTTTTTTAATCAATCAATCCCCCCACTACCTGGCAAGTGGTGGCCTTCAGAATTGAACCCCCCCCCTTCCCCTGTCAAAGTTGCACGCAACCTGGGTGTTCAAATTGACAACGAACTGTCCTTTAAAACTCAAATTCACAAAGTTACCTCAGCCTGTTTTGGCAAATTACACATGATAAAAAAAATCTCCCCCTACCTGCCCTTGGAGTCTGTCCATGCCCTCATCACTTCCCACCTTGACTATACCAACAGCCTTTATGTGGGAGTGCCGGCCTACCTTCTACACCGGTTGCAGTTGGGACAGAATGCCGCCGCTAGGCTGATCTGTAAGGTCCCTTACCATCACTCGATCTCCCCTATCCTGAAGAACCTGCATTGGTTGCCTATTGCCGCACGTATCCAGTTTAAAGCCCTAGTACTTATCTTCAGGGCTCTGAATGAAAAGGGGCCTGGATATCTTAGACGAAGGTTGAAGATAGTCCGTTCGTCATGTGCACTCAGATCTAACCACCTCCGTCTTCTGCTCCCCCCCACAGATTCCATCTACCCAAGAAGGGCGGCAGAGCTTTCGCGGTGGTGGCCTCCAGACTCTGAAATGCCCTGCCGGTCAATCTCCGCCTGGTTGATTCAGAATCGTATTTCAGGAGCAAACTGAAGACATTCCTATTCTCCAGCTGCTAATCTCCAAGTTTTGCTTACTCGTGGTCCGCAGCGCCGGGACACCCTCATTGGGGGTAGCTGCGCGCTTAATAAATGTCAGAATAATAATATTATAATAATATGTGACGTCATCAGCAGTGCATTGCGGGGGCGCGAGTGATAGTTAGCTCAACTAAAACTATAACAGGGGAATTTCTATGGTTTTCTATGAGTGAAATGTCCAACTAACTATAACGTCCCACAAACCTATGGTTTTTTCAGTGAATATATATATATACATATATCAATATTATCAATAAGCAAGTGCACTTTTGAATTTTGCTAGACTCCATGTATTGTCACCTACTGAAATAACATTTACAGCGCATCAAGGAAAAAAGAAAAAATTATTGTCTAATTTATAGAGCACATAGACCCAAAAAAAGACTATGTGATACAATGTAACATAGACTGCTGTTTATGTTTGTTTATCATGTAACATGGGGGAAGGAAAACACAACAATAGAAACAAGTAGGCGGACTGCGTTTCCGCATGTGGTCAAGGACACTCTGATGTCCGAAACGCGTCATATGGCTATGTGAGAAAAAAAGAAAGACCTGATTTTGCCATGCATTACTGGAGTCCGTGACTCTTCACCAGTTGGAAGTGGGGAGAGCCAGTATCTTGTTCGATTTTGAAAACGGAAGAAGATTGATTCCACTAACGGACCCTCTCCCTGGAAGCGGCAGCCGCCCACAAGCTGGGGCCTCATTTATAACCCCTTGCGTCACTTTTACGCCGCTGGTACGTCACTTTTTGTGATGCACCAGTGGCATAAAAAATGCGCCTTGTTGCGCCATATTTACAAAGTGACACATCTAGGTAGATGTGTCACTTTGTAAACCCCTGCGCCACATTATACCTGCGCCAGGTATAATGTATGCAAGGGGGGCGTATTGATGCAAGAAAGGGTCGTAGAAGTGACGCAGTGAAATCTATGAGATTTCACTGCGTCACTTCTAGGACGCCGTTGCGTCTAAATCTTGCGCCTGCCTCACAGCAGGCGTAAGACTGACGCAGGCCCTTTCACATGGGGCTTGCCCCATGTGAAAGGACGCATTGCTGGAGTTGCGTCACTTTTGTGACACTCTGCAGCAATGCGTCACTTTTGCGCTTACAGATACGTCCGAAATACTGACGTATATGTAACTCCTTGCGCCATGATGCGTCATAATGTAATTATGAAGCATCATTGGTGTCACAAGGAGGGCGCAATGAAAAGTGACGCATCGCTGTTTTCACGCAGCGATGCGTCACTTTTCATAAATGAGGCCCATGGGGCCTCATTTATGAGGCCTTGCGTCAGTTTTGCGCCGCTGATGCGTCACTTTTTGTGATGCATCGGCGGCGTAAAACATGCGCCTTGTTGCGCCATATTTAAAAAGTGACGCATCTAGGTAGAGGCGTCACTTTTTAAACCCCTGCGCCATATAACACCTGCGTCAGGTATAATGTATGCAGAGGGGGCGTTCCCCCGCAAAAAGCCTCGTAATAGTGACGCAGTGAAATCTATGAGATTTCACTGCGTCACTTTCAGGATGCCGTTGCGTCTAAATCTTGCGCCTGCCTCACAGCAGGCGTAAGACTGACGTAGGCCCTTTCACATGGGGCTTGCCCCATGTGAAAGGACGCATTGCTGGAGTTGCGTCACTTTTGTGACACTCTCCAGCAATGCGTCACTTTTGCGCTTACAGATACGTCAGAAATACTGACGTATCTGTAACTCCTTGCGCCATGATGCGTCATAATGTAATTATGACGCATCATTGGTGTCACAAGGAGGGCGCAATGAAAAGTGACGCATCGCTGTTTTCACGCAGCGATGCGTCACTTTTCATAAATGAGGCCTTGCGTCAGTTTTGCGCCGCTGATGCGTCACTTTTTGTGATGCATCGGCGGCGTAAAACATGCGCCTTGTTGCGCCATATTTAAAAAGTGACGCATCTAGGTAGAGGCGTCACTTTTTAAACCCCTGCGCCATATAACACCTGCGTCAGGTATAATGTATGCAGAGGGGGCGTTCCCCCGCAAAAAGCCTCGTAATAGTGACGCAGTGAAATCTATGAGATTTCACTGCGTCACTTTCAGGATGCCGTTGCGTCTAAATCTTGCGCCTGCCTCACAGCAGGCGTAAGACTGACGTAGGCCCTTTCACATGGGGCTTGCCCCATGTGAAAGGACGCATTGCTGGAGTTGCGTCACTTTTGTGACACTCTCCAGCAATGCGTCACTTTTGCGCTTACAGATAAGTCAGAAATACTGACGTATCTGTAACTCCTTGCGCCATGATGCGTCATAATGTAATTATGACGCATCATTGGTGTCACAAGGAGGGCGCAATGAAAAGTGACGCATCGCTGTTTTCACGCAGCGATGCGTCACTTTTCATAAATGAGGCCTTGCGTCAGTTTTGCGCCGCTGATGCGTCACTTTTTGTGATGCATCGGCGGCGTAAAACATGCGCCTTGTTGCGCCATATTTAAAAAGTGACGCATCTAGGTAGATGCGTCACTTTTTAAACCCCTGCCCATAAATTACCTGCGTCAGGTATAATGTATGCAGAGGGGGGCGTTCCCCCGCAAAAAGCCTCGTAATAGTGACACAGTGAAATCTATGAGATTTCACTGCGTCACTTTTAGGACGCTGTTGCGTCAAAATCTTGCGCCTGCCTCACAGCAGGCGTAAGACTGACGCAAGCCCTTTCACATGGGGCTTTCACCATGTGAAAGGACGCATTGCTGGAGTTGCGTCACTTTTGTGACACACTCCAGCGATGCGTCACTTTTGCGCTTACAGATACGTCAGAAATACTGATGTATCTGTAACTCCTTGCGCCATGATGCGTCATAACGTAAATATGACGCATCATTGGTGTCACAAGGAGGGCGCAGTGAAAAGTGACGCATCGCTGTTCTCACGCAGCGATGCGTCACTTTTCATAAATGAGGCCCCTGGTTTTTTGCGAGGATCCAGAAAGGAATATGGGCGGCTCTCCCCTATTGCAGCTGTTTGGACGGATCCCGACTAAGGAGACAGAAGCTGCAGGGCCGGAGGACCCGCCAACAGCGTGTTGGAGGCGGTGAGTGTCCACGGTATCTGCATAGGTGGGGAGGAATGGAAAGGCAATGCCAGTAGCCTACACACAACGTCGTGGCCCTCACTAACAGCTAAATATGTCAGTGGAAGGGAAGCAGCAGCTGATGAACTGTTCAACAATCTGCCTAATGTCACAGCAACTGGAGACAGTACGCAAGCAAGCACAAGCAACAGCAATAAAGATGGCAATGCACAGTGTCTACTTAAAAAGAAGGAGAAATGCAGGGGATCGGAAATAACTAAATGGCGGGAAAACAAATCAATAACAAAATACGAAGAAGCGGGACGTGTTCCTCGTGGGCTCAGGATCCGTTTGGCGCCAAGCTTCGAGAACCCTAACCCGGCTATGTTAAAGGAATGGGGTGAAAGTAACCCTGAGGCCTCAATGAGTCTATGCTGAGTCTGAGTGACCGCTTAGATCTAATAAAAGAAATCAATAGAATAAATGAGGATTTAAGCAACTGGAGCCGATTGTGTACATTGCTAAGACCAGGAAAGAAATAGAGGAACGCCTCACAAAACAGGAAGAAAAGATCAAACTGCGTCAAGTGTTTACATTTGCGCGAGACCGAGCTGATTACCAGCGGGGCCAGATGTATACCGTTGCTCGCAAATATGCGAACGCTGAGAAATGAAAGCTGAATGCCGAATCCAAAGAAGGTGCAGCAATTGGAATACAACAAAATGCAGGCACGTTCAAGGATTTAATGTCAATGTCAGACGGATACAGGCTCTGAAAGTGGCAGTATGAGCACTGCTATGAAATAACAGAAGGCAGACGACTTGGCCTACGGGAAAAGATTGATTTGTTAGCTACAGATCACTGGAACACACTGAGACCGCGCAAGCAAACGCAGCAACTAGACTAGACAGCGCAGAAACGCAACAAGGAGAGACAGATGGAAAAAACAATAATCAAAAACCAAAAAGAAGATACTGGTGCAAATGAATATGAAGGAAGACAAAACGATCATTAATCTTTCCACAATAAAACTAAGAGACACAGAAAAGCAAGTGCTCAGATTGGGACTCCCGTACTGTCCACCCAATGATTTCAACTATGCACAAACGAGAGTTGATATGTTCAGTTACATTCGAAATTGAAACTAATACATTTTTTACCATCAAAAATGGCCTGAAATCTAATCGAACAGAAAAACAATCATAGCAAGGCAATACAAGCAATCTACAAGTTTCAGAGATCCCTGCATTACTCATTGCACAAACAATAAACTCTGAAACCAACAGTGACCATGAGATCCAAAGACCAGCCAACTCCACTCAGGAGCAGCTCCAGCAGCTGGGAATGATGCAGCGAGGGGCGGGCAGAAGCCTGCCTAAAAGAACATCGACATTCATTCCATCTATGCCCAAAGACTCAATAGACATATTTCATGGGAGAGTGGTAGAGGACATTATGAAACTGTACCATCGAGTGAACTATAAAGAGCGGAAAAAGCAATCCAGAGAGATGGAATACATCAAATTAACTAACAAACTAAGTAAAAATCATGAGGTAGTTTTCAGGAAATCAGATAAAGGAGGCAATATTGTGATATGGCCAAAAGCAGATTATGCAAAAGAAGCACAAAGGCAACTTTCAGATCTAGAATGCTGTGGCAAGTCCAAAGGAATCCCTGACCAAAAAGCTTCACTAGTTTGAACAGGATGGCATGATATCACTAGCAGAATTTAATTTTTGGGGGTGGAATATCCGGTGGTCCCAATAATTGACTTTATCCCTAAAATCCACAAAAATATCAGCCCAAACCCATGACGACCGACAATATCTGCCATTAACAGTATGGGGTAAACATATCACAATATGTGGACTACTTTTTACAAAGTTTGGTCAGCGGTCTCCGACATACGTAAAGGACACAGGAGACTTTTTGAATAAAGTTAAAGACATACAATGGGAAGATGACATGATGTTTATAACTCTGGAGATAGAGTCATTATACACCTGCATAGACCATCAAATAGGACTCATGGCGGTCAAGTACCTTCTGGACACTAGACCAGCAGAATGTTTTGAACACAACAAAATGCTGATGGAATGTATATCACGGTGCCTTAATAACAACTACTTTATGTTTGGAAATGAAATGTACAAATATCTGAGGGGGGTTGCCATGGGGGCCTGCTTCTCTCCCAGCTATGCCTGTTTGATGGTAGGCTGGTGAGAGGAGCGAGCTCTCAGGTCCACATACTCAGGCATATATACCAGGCATTTGAAGTACTGGCGCGAGTATGTAGATGATGTTTTCATTGTTTGGCAAGGAAATGAAGAAAGTGCCATTCTGTTTATAAACAGCATCAATGTTAATTCTGCAAATCTAAGATTCACCTCACATGTCAGCAAAGAGAGTGTTGAGTTTTTGGATGTTAAAGTATTCATTAGGGACACATTGCGACTACTCTACATAGAAAAACAACAGCTGGAAATTCCACGCTCCTTGCTGACAGTGCACACCCCAAACACCTGGTACGGAGCATACCCCATGGGGAACTCCTGTGGATAAAAAGAATATGTAGTACCAAGCAAGATCAGGATGTGTGCACACAAGAGGCATTAGTGAGGTTGAGACACAGAGGGTACAGTGAGTCAGTCCTTAATGAGGCAGTGGCCAAAGTGGCCCTAAAATCTAGAGAATCACTGTTGGAACTGAAAAACAAAAGTATAGATGATTCACAAGAAGCAAATGCACAGATGCTCATCCTAACTTACAACCAACAGGAAAGACAAGTAAGGTCAATCATTAAACAGAATTGGCCAATTATTCTCACAGATGCGGTTCTAGCAACTAACCTAACAGATAATCCCACAATCACTTTCAGGAAGGGAGTTTCTATGAGGTCCCAAATTGTCAAAAGTAGCCCTGAAAATCACTCTAAATAAATATGGCTACAGCCAAGACAAGGGTTCTACAAACGCTCAACATGCAGAGCACGTAAATTTGGAAACAATTCCACAAAATATATGACCCCTTTCAGTCCCACTGAAATTATGACCAAAGGCAGCAACTTCAGGACTGAGTACGCTGTGTATGTTCTGACATGCACCTTTGGTCTAAGATATGTGGGCAGCACAAAGCTACAGGTGCATGTCAGAATACTGCAACACCTACAAGCAATCGTCAAAAACAATACAGTGTACCCAGTTGCCAAGCATTTTAGGCTTGAACATAGTAATGACTTACAATGCTTGAAATGGTAGGGTGTTAAAATATCGATAACAAAAATATAGCTGACATAAATATCGTTGCAAAAATATCGTTTACAAAAATATCGACACCCTATACTTAAACAGGTAAGTACATAAATATCGACTCCAAAATATCGTTGTAATTAATATAGATGTAAAAAATATCGACTTTTTAAAATAATTAAAATTACATTAAATAATAAATAAATATAAGTACTATTAACAAAATACATTACATTACTTTTATTTTTTAACTATTTCAAACAAATTTACTACACTTTTTAATTATAAACTTAATAAATGTGGACATATAAATTAATTTTACACATTACTTTATATAACAACAATAATACATATATATAATTAAAATACCCCTTTACCCAAAAACCCAAAACTGACCCTGAACCCTAAAAATACCCCTTTACCCAAAAACATTTTCACTAAAAAAATTCTGTACACACACCTAAAAATAATTAAAAAATTAACATAATTAATGACATAATTATTATTCAATTAACTAATTAAAATTAATTAACTATTATTTATTACACTATTTATATTTATTTAAAACATTAATTAATCTATTATTTCATTATATTTAAAAACCCCTTTACCCAAAAACTGAAAACTGACCCTGAACCCAAAAAATACCCCTTTACCCAAAAACTAAAAACTGACCCTGAACCCTAAAAATACCCCTTTACCCAAAAACTAAAAACTGACCCTGAACCCTAAAAATACCCCTTTACCCAAAAACTGAAAACTGACCCTGAACCCTAAAAATACCCCTTTACCCAAAAACTGAAAACTGACCCTGAACCCTAAAAATACCCCTTTACCCAAAAACTGAAAACTGACCCTGAGCCCTAAAAATACCCCTTTACCCAAAAACTGAAAACTGACCCTGAACCCTAAAAATACCCCTTTACCCAAAAACTGAAAACTGACCCTGAACCCTAAAAATACCCCTTTACCCAAAAACTGAAAACTGACCCTGAACCCTAAAAATACCCCTTTACCCAAAAACTGAAAACTGACCCTGAACCCTAAAAATACCCCTTTACCCAAAAACTGAAAACTGACCCTGAACCCTAAAAATACCCCTTTACCCAAAAACATTTTCACTAAAAAAATCCTGTACACACACCTAAAAATAATAAAAAAATTAACATAATTAATTACATAATTATTATTCAATTAACTAATTAAAATTAATTAACTATTATTTATTACACTATTTATATTCATTTAAAACATTAATTAATGTATTATTTCATTATATTTAAATTACTTCCCACCCTACTCCCCTATAAACCCACAACCCGCTACGGAACTATTAATACTAAATTCAACTGAAAATACATTATTAAATAATAATATACTACTAAAAATACTACTTTGACTACAAATAATCATTAAAAACACTACATTACTTATAATTATTTAAAAAACGATATTATTGTAAACTATGTTTTTGTAAACGATATTTATTACAACTATATTTATGTTAACGATATTACTTACCTGTCTGTCGATATTTTGGTCAGACGATATTTTTTTCATCGATATTTCTTCCTGTAGATATTTTTGCGGCGATATTTATGTTAGGCGATATTTTTGCGGCGATATTCCTGCTCTGTACCGCTTGAAATATGTTGTCATTGAGGTGGTTCCCATCCCTCGTAGAGGAGGGAACAGGGAACAGTCACTGGGCCAACTAGAATCTCGCATGATCTTAGAGCTAGATAGCAGATCCCCTACACATCTGCAACATTTTCTGTAACTTAGAAAGATTAGACATACAATCCAACAGCGATCCTGCGGACAAAATTGCCTATGTCCACAATTGATGTAATAGTACGAAAGAAGTGGCCACAAAAGTTCAAAAAAAGATAGGCATGTTGTGGCATTAATATATGCACTAACTGATCTTCAGCTGTTAATTAATTGTTTTGTATCCCACTGTCTTATTATCCTTAAAATTTATTTGCACTAGCACTTTATAGCTTGGTTAGGGCGACTGCCCTCCAAAGATAACAACACCTGATTTGCACTTACGTATGCACTTTACACATAAAAGATGCTATTGTAGACGATAGACCATCAAGAACATATGGGGCTACAATAGGTTACAGCATTAATGCAGTAATAGGAGGAGCACTCCGCATATGTTCTATTGGTCTTAACTACTGTAAGATTAGGTGGGTCTTTGCACAGTCAGTCGTTAAACCAATAATAAATGTTTTAAATTGCATTCATGTAACAATACCAAAATGAATTTTTATTACCTACTGACAGTTGCCAGTAAGTAGTTAAAGTTAGGAACTATTATCCATAGAAAATCCGCAACATTCTATTTGGAATAACTTTGGCGCCGGTTGACGAATCTTCGCAAAATTTCCAAAACTGATGGGGCGCTCCGGTCTGCTCCTGTCCTGAAAGTCTCGGTGTGATACATCAAGCTGGGGCCGAGAAAAAAGGGAGGTCCCAAAACGTGTTTTCCCCATGCAATTTCCCATAGGAATCTTTAATCGCAGCTACAGCCCAAACTGCTGAACGGAATTACACCAATTTTGGAAAAGAGGTAGCCCTTGGTTCAGAGTCATGCCTTTTGGTTAAATGGTGTAAATCCATTCAGTAGTTCCTGAGAAAATCAAAAGTAAAATCATAGTGATATCTATGGCCGCTTAGGATCGCGCACCCTGCCAAGCATGAGCGGTATGCTAATTGGCTGTCAACAATCCAAACCAGGAAGTGTTGGCAGCCATCTTGTGCCTCGGTAGAACCAAGGCACAAGAAAGCAGAAAAAAACCTTGCAAAACGCAAAAAGAGGGCAGAGTAGAAACATCCTGACCCCCTAAGCCTGCTCAGGAGGTCTCATAAGGACCCCCAGGGCCAAAAAAAGCATTAAAAATAAAGAAAATCGGCTAGATTCACATACCCAGCGCAAATTTCGGCCAAAATGTTTAAAAAAATTTAGCGCGTTGTCAATTAGCTCCTGGGGGGCCAAATCCCGGGGGCAATCCTTATTATGTTAAGAGGGGCCAAGAGGGGCCCCGGGGACCGCAACCCCTGGGGCTTGTTTGAATTAGTTGGGAGGCTCTCAGGCCCCCCCAGGCCCGGGGACTGCCACCCCCAGGGCTTATTTACATTAGGTAGGGGGCTCTCTGGCCCCCCTAACCCCGGGGATCGCCACCCCGGATCTTCTTTAAATTGGTTGCGGGGGCTCTCAGGACCCCCTAGCCCCGGGGACCGCCACCCCCCCGGGCTTGATTTCATTTTGATTGCGGGGGGCACACTGCTCCCTGAAGCCCCGGGGACCGCCACCCCTTGGGCTTTTTAAAAAAATACTCTGTGTGGGGGGGCTCAAACCCCCACACTCCCCGGGGACTGCCACCTCCCTGGGGCTCTAAATATTTAGACTGGGGGTCCTTGATGGACCCCCCAGCCCTGGGGACCACCACCCCGGGGATTTGAAAATATGGGGAGGGGGGCCACGTGGCTCCCCTCCTGGAGCCATTGATGGCCCTGGGGACCTCCACCCCCCAGGGCTGGCTCCTGCAGTGTCCGAGGGTGCCCACCCCCGGGACACTGTAGTTCGCTATGGCTGGGCGGGAAGCAAACTTGGTGATACCTGCTCTCTCTTTCAAAATGCAAACCAAATTGCTTTTCCACACGGGGAGCTGCATCTTAGCAGCTCCCCATGTGGAAAAGCAATGCCGGCTCCTGCAGGAGGTGGGGAGCCGGCTGGGACCGTGGGGGGATTGGGGACCCCCACACGGTCCCCAATGAGACCCCATCCCCCGGGGCATGGCAGGGAGATGTTATCAGTGATGTCATCAGTGATGTCACTGACCATGTCATGAATGATGCAATATGTGACATCATCAGCAGTGGATTGCAGGCGCGCGAGTTATAGTTAGCAGAACTGACTCTAACGGAGGAATTTCAATGGTTTTTTATGAGTGAAATGTCCAGCTAACTATAACAGCCCTTAAAATTATGTTTTTTTTCAGTGAATTTCTAAGGTTTTTTAAATGCTAATTCCTAACTATAACATGTCTGAATCCTATGGTTTATTCAGTGAATATATTATATATTAGTTATTTATCATGAAATGAATTGTATAATATCTATACTACTATTATAAAGAGAAAACTTGCACCTTTGAGCCAGGTAAACTCGAAAACTACACCACCAATCTAAACACCCAAGACATCCTAGAAAACCTCAGGGGGAGCAGAAGGACATAGGCTACATAAAAAGAAAAAATATACGTTGTTTAAAAAAATTTGAAATAAAAATAAAGTAGTCCCCTGCAAGTAGCGCCGGCCGCGACGTCTGCGTCATGACATCGGGAGCGCGGGGAGGTGCGGCATTGAGGCAACAGGAAGAGCGGAGAACATGATGCCAGGAGGAGCTGCAGACAGGTGGGGAGGAGCGGCGAGCTGTGAGCGGCGAGCGGCGGAGAGGAGCAGCGCGGGGAGGAGCGGCTGATGAGGTGCGGCTGGTGAGGTAAGTCAAGCGCCACAGGTGCGCACCGAGGGACGGGCGGAGGGACGGGCGGAGGGACGGACGGGAGCCGGGCGGCTGCAGTGTGCTTCAAGTAGGCTTCCACTTGAGCGTGAAATGGAGCAAGCTAAGGTCATTTATACACCGGGGAGACAGCCGAGGTCCGCAGAGTCTGTGGGGCAGCGAGGGGGCAGGAGGCCGGCTAAAATACGGCTAAAATACCACTCATCTGAAATCAATAATTTGTCAAAGAAAACCCAGGGTGGGAGCACTGCGCCCTTGGTGACACGAAGCCAGCAGATACACTTAACAGGGAAAAATGTGAGTTTTAACCTTAACTTTTAGGCGACAGATCAGAGACTGAAATAGCAAATTAATTATCACTAAATACTTAATTTTTCAGAGAACACCTTTCAATACTGGAGCCACCAACTAACAGCAGGCTAATGAAGGGGTGTAGATCGGCGCAGAAGGTTCTTGCGGCATTGCGTGCGGTGGGACGGGCCATGACTGCATGCAAGCATGAAATGCTGCCCCCACCCAACTTCTGCCCCGGGCAACGCTGGGGCGGGCTGCTAGTTTAATTATAAATGTATTTATTTATTTATTGAAATTAGTTACATTTGAATAGTATGACTGAACCATTGCTAAGTCAATGTAATAACATCTGCATTAATGCAGTTATCAATAAGCATGTGCACTTTTGAATTTTGCTAGACTCCATGTATTGTCACCTACTGAAATAACATTTACAGCGAATCGAGGAAAAAATAAAAAATAATGGTCTGATTTATAGAGCAAATAGACTGGAAAACAGACTATGTGAGACAAAGTAGCATAGTCTGCTGTTTATGTTTGTTTATCATGTGATCCACTCATTCACCCATACAGTCACTTATACATGCAGTCAACCATCAATATGGCATTATCATATGTACTCACATATCTATACAGACACTCACACACCACCACTCATCCATAGAGGTAGACACATACCTAGTCATTCATGCAAACAATCAATCACACTCCCATTTACTCACCTATACTATTATACACACACTACCGCACTTATTCAAACATATACCAACACATACTTACAGTCCAATACAATAATTAATACAAGCACACACTCATCCATACAGCCACTCTCACAATCACTCACTCTCACATATAGTCATTTATACACTCCAACACTCACATATACTGCATTTCACATATGCAGTTACTCACACATTTACCACTGAGGCATCCATTCATTCATCAACACACCCATACACACACTCACCCATACATACAGCCCTTCACAGATACACTCTTGAACCCATACACCCAGTGTATCATCCACTCACACATCTATGCACGGAGTCACACACCCCACCCACTCACACAGACACTCAGTCACCCATACAGATACTCAGACAACCAATCAATACCCCATATAGATCCTCATTTAGCTACTTACTAACCCACGCAACTTCTTACACTCCAACAGACAAACTAAACTGTGTAAATGTTTGTTTTAGTCTCTAACCCATGCATTCAGTAAGACACATTTAATCACTCACTTGTACAGTCAGTCACGCACCTACTAAATCATCCAACCAGACACTAATACACCCACCCATTCTTCAATACACCTTGGCATATATATAAAACATATTTAAACTTTATAGAAACACACAGTCACTGGATGATGTCATCAGTGATGTAATTTGAGATGTCATCAGTGATGTAATCAGTGATGTCACTGACCATGTCATGAATGATGTAATATGTGACGTTATCAGCAGTGCATTACGGGGGAGCGAGTTATATATGGCTGAACTAACTACAACGCACACATTTCTCTAGTTTTGTATGAGTGAAATGTCCAACTAACTATAATGGCCCTGGAACCTGTGGTTTTTACAGTGAATATATATTTATATATATATTCACTGAAAAAAATATAAGTTGTAGGGGTCTTATAGTTAGCTGGACATATCACTCCTACAAAACCATTGAAATTCCTCCGTTATAGTTAGTTGTACTAACTATAACTTGCACGCCCACAATCCACTGCTGATGATGTCACATATTACATCATTCATGACATGGTCAGTGACAATCACTCTTCTCAGACCTTCCTTGGGAGAAGACCTCTGCTGAGAAGAACTTCTATTTTTTGGGGATTGCAGACCTGGTTGTGCTGTATCTTGGAAAAATGGTTTTACAACAACCATCTTCAGATTCTGATCACTCAAATGAAGAGGGGTTTGTTGCAGAACCACCACGTCCCAAAAAATACAAGTCTATTGTCTGGAAATTTTTTACATATCCAGAGGGACTGAAAAAAGTGAAATATTCCTGTGGAACTGCCAGTATGTTTAAACACCTGCAGAGTTTGCATCATGTAAATCCTTGAAAAGAAGAATGCAGAAGACTGCAACAGACTGTACCACCAGCACTGCAAGTTGGAAGCACTTCTGGGGCGTCCACTTCAACATCCAGTTTGGACATACGGTCCCAACTTGCTAATGCCAAAATCCATTGCGTAAAATGCAATAGGTTGCTTTGCTATGGGGAGCAATCTGTTGATTTGATTTGCAGGGCACTGGAAAACCATCACTGTTACAGGTTTTCTTTGCCCTAAAGTTCATTGTTTTGTTTGTCCCGTTGACTTTTTTTATTAAAAAAAACTCAAAAAAGAAAACAAAAATCAAAACAAAAATATATAAATACTACAAAAACAACAAAAAAAGTTATTTTCAGAACTAACTACTCTGGTTAAAAAAGAGCTAAATTTGTATGCTAATGTGTGAAAGTTTAGATGAATGTATGCGTAGTGCATACTTGACTGAAAAAATGCATTTGTGGTGTATGGTGAATGTATAACTGCAGTACTATAAGGAAGTGCTGCAGCATTACACTGTACACTCTTAAGCTACTGCGTGCTGTGGTACTTATGAAGCACAGGGATGCAACATATGTACATAAATATGTTGCAATTCTGTGCTTCCCTCTGCACTGCTGCTTAAACTGCAGCCATGTGGTGCCGCAGGCACCCTTGCACCATGGTGCAGGGATATCTGTGTCGTATGGAGTAAGACACACCTTCCTGCACAAAACAATCTATGAAGGCACTTTTCTCCTTCAATGTATGCTGTGCATTTTAGCATACGTATAAAGAGAAAAGATGAGGAGAAATGAAAATAATTCTCCTTGTTGTGCCATTCTACACTAATTGGAGGATGCTGCAGCATTCACACACATGTCCAGATTTATGATTCATGATAAATCTGGAGATGTGTCTTGTTCTATGAGTGTTCTGTGCAAACACGCACAGCAACACCTATAGAATGCCTTTTCAACGAAAGTGGTGTGTATGATGATGTCGTATTTACATGGAGAAGAAAAAGTACACAGAGCACCTTTTCTTCTCTTTGTAAATATTAATGAGTGTTTTGCGCTATAACTATGTTTCAAAAAGTGACATATTGTTGGCACAAGATGCTTTAAAATTTGCCCCATAAGTACTTAGGTATCAGCAGACTGTCACAATAAGAACATATTGCTAGTTCATTGTGTTAAAAATTGCATGAGAGTGACAGGATGTAAGCATAGAGTTATCTCTCTAAATATTCTCAAAGAAGAATGATTGAAATGATTGCGCTCCTTCAATAGGTACAATGGGAAATATTATGAACCAATCAAATCTTTTTTTCAGGTCACATGATATCCTATGACAGTGAAATTCCAAAACTACATAGGTATAAACTGGGTGTTCTTGCAGATCTGTTTGCATAGTATATAAAGCCATTCATTTGTAGTAGGGTTAATGGCTAGGCCAATCCATAACTATATGAGTAATAAGTAGAGTAATTTCCGTACTGTAAACAGAGAACAAGATACATTTATAAGTACTTATGTTTTGGCAAACTGATTGGACACATTTATAGATTAGTGAAGGGAAGGTATGGGGCCTGATGTAACATGTTCATACCCACTCCGTGATGTGTTTTAAGTTAAAGAATTTTGTCACTTTTAATCCTGAAATTCCCTGGGCCCTACTAGCCCACAATATCTCTCTATTGAATACCATACAGGTGTCTTGCAGAGAGGTGCTCTGAAGGTGTGTCCTGTTTTATACCTGTTTGCAATTCAATTCTCTGGCACTTTCTGCACAAATGTGGTGGGTTAGTTGGCCCCCAGTGACAGTCAGTATTCATATTAACTTTATCCTGTAACTTAAAATGCCCACAAAGCATCTTTCCACAATCAATCAATCAATCAATCAATGACACTTGTAAAGCGCGCTACATACCCGTAGGGTCTCAAGGCGCTGGGGGGGGGGGGGGGTGCCGCTACTGCTCGAACAGCCAGGTCTTCAGCTTCTTCCTGAAGGAGAGGTGGTCTTGGGTCAGGCGCAGGTCGGTCGGGAGGGAGTTCCAGGTCTTGGCAGCCAGGTAGGAGAAGGACCTTCCTCCTGTAGTCGCTCTTTGGATGCGGGGGACGGCGGCGAGGGCGTGGTTGGCTGATCGGAGGTGGCGTTTGGGAGCGTAGAAGTTGACTCTGCTGTTGAGGTAGCTCGGGCCTTGGTCGTGTAGGGCTTTGTGTGCGTGGGTGAGGAGGCGGAAGGTGATTCTTTTGCTGACGGGGAGCCAGTGAAGGTCTCTCAGGTGTCCGGAGATGTGACTGGTTCGTGGGATGTCGAGGATGAGTCTGGCTGAGGCGTTCTGGATCCGCTGGAGTCTCTTCTGGAGCTTGGCGGTGGTACCGGCGTAGAGGGCGTTGCCGTAGTCCAGTCGGCTGGTGACGAGGGCCTGGGTGACGGTCTTCCTGGTCTCGGTGGGGATCCACCAGAAGATCTTCCGTAGCATGCGTAGGATGTTGAAGCACGTCGAGGAGACGTTGTTGACTTGCCTGGTCATGGAAAGGGAGGAGTCCAGGATGAAGCCCAGGTTGCGTGCATGGTCTGTCGGTTTGGGTGCGGTGCCCAGGGCGGGAGGCCACCAGGAGTCGTCCCAGGCGGAGGGTGAGGGGCCCAGGATGAGGACCTCCGTCTTGTCTGAGTTCAGTTTTAGGCGGCTGGTCGTCATCCACTCGGCTACCTCTTTCATCCCTTCGTGCAGGTTGGCTCTGGCGGCGGTGGGGTCGTTGGTCAGGGAGAGGATCAGCTGGGTGTCGTCGGCGTAGGAGATTATGCTGAGGTTGTGTTTGCGTACGATGGCCGCGAGGGGGCTCATGTAGACGTTGAAGAGGGTGGGGCTCAGAGATGATCCTTGAGGGACGCCGCAGATGACTTCGGAGGCCTCTGACTTGTACGGTGGTAGGCGGACTCTCTGTGTTCTTCCGTCGAGGAAGGAGATGATCCATTCCAGCGCCTTGTCCTGGATTCCGATGTTGCTGAGGCGCCGTACTAGGGTGCGGTGGCAGACCGTGTCGAAAGCCGCGGAGAGGTCTAGGAGGATGAGGGCCGCTGTTTCTCCATTGTCCATCAGGGCTCGGATGTCGTCGGTGGCGGCGATGAGGGCGGTCTCGGTGCTGTGATTGGCTCGGAAGCCGGACTGTGAGGGGTCGAGGGATCCGTTCGTCTCGAGGAAGGCGGCCATCTGCTTGTTGACGGTCTTCTCGATGACTTTGGCTGGAAACGGGAGGAGCGAGATGGGGCGGTAGTTCTTGAGGTCGGTGGGGTCCGCTGTTGGTTTCTTGAGTAGGGCGCTGAGTTCGGCGTGTTTCCAGCTGTCAGGGAAGATGGTGGTGTCGAAGGATGTGTTGATGATGTCTCGCAGGTGGGGTGCGATGACAGCGTCGGCCTTGTTGAAGACGTGGTGAGGGCATGGGTCGGTCGGTGATCCGGAGTGGATGGAGTTCATTGTGCGGATGGTGTCTTCGGTGCTGATCGGGGTCCAGGCGTGGAGGGTGGTGGTGGGGGGTGGTTGTTCGGTCATGGTGTGCGTTGGTTGGTTGTTGAAGCTGTTGTGTATGTCCGCGATCTTGTTGTGGAAGTGTGAAGCGAGGGAGTTGCAGAGGTCTTGCGATGGGGTGATGTCGTTGTTTCCTGCGCTGGGGTTGGAAAGCTCTTTCACGATGTTGAAGAGTTCCTTGCAGTTGTGTGCGTTGTTGTCCAACCTGTCCTTGAATGCTGTTTTCTTGGCGGCGCGGATCAGCTGGTGGTGTTTCCGGGTAGCAAGCTTGAAGGAGGTCCTGTTGTCCGGTGTCCGATCCCTTCTCCAGACTTTCTCGAGGGCTCGGCAGTTCTTCTTGGAGCTCTTGAGTACGTCGGTGAACCAAGGGGCCTTCTTGCTGCCGGGTCTGCTAGGCGGGGTCCTCAGTGGGGCGAGTTCGTCCGCGCAGTTGCTGATCCACTTCGTGAGGTTGTTGGCGGCCTGGCTGGGGTCCGCTGAGCTAGCAGGAGGGTGCTGGCTCAGGGAGGTGGTGAGCTGGTCTGCTGTGATCTTGTTCCAGCTTCTGCGGGCGGCCTGTTGTTGGTGGTGGTGGGTCGTCGTTCTCTTGAAGGTGAAGTGGACGCAGCTGTGGTCCGTCCATTGAAGCTCTGTGGCGTGGCTGAAGTCGATGTCTGTGCTGGAAGAGAAGACTGCGTCGAGTGTGTGTCCGGCGAGGTGGGTGGGGGTGGACACCAGTTGCTTGAGTCCCAGGTTGGCGAGGTTGTCGAGCAGGGTGCTGGTGTTGCGGTCGTTGTTGTTCTCCAGATGGAAGTTGAGGTCTCCCAGGAGGATGTAGTCAGCGGAGGGGAGGGCATGCAGGCTGACGAAGTCGGCGATGTCCTCGCTGAATTGTGTGCGTGGTCCAGGGGGTCGGTAGATCAGGGTGCCTCTGAGGGTGGTGTTCGGGTTGGTGTGGATCTGGAAATGCAGGTGTTCGGCGCTGGTCAGGGTGTTGTCGGTGCTGGTCGTGAGACGGATGGTGTTCCTGTGGATGATGGCGATGCCTCCTCCCATCTGGTTGGCGTTTCGGTCCCTCCGGACGATCTTGTAGCCCTCTGGGATAGCGATGGCGATGTCGGGAGCTGAAGAGGCGTTCATCCAGGTCTCCGTGAGGAAGGCAACGTCAGGGGCTGTGGTGTCGAGGAGGTTCCAGAGTTCGATGGCGTGTCTGTGGACGGAGCGGGTGTTGAGCAGGATGCACTTGAGGTGGGTGCTGCTGGTGTTCGGCTTGGCGGGTGCTGGTGCGAGGCTGGTCCGGGTGCAGGAGAACTTGCAGGCGTGGCAGCTGAAAGGTCCGTGGGTACGTCGCGGGGTGGCTTGATGGCATTCTGGGAGTCGGTCGGTGTTGAGTGCGGTGGGGGTGGCGGCGGAGTACGTCAGGCGGGTCGGTCGGGCTCCTCGTGGGCCAGGGGTCCTGGCACTGGGCGCGGTCCAGGCGCGGACGGGCGTAGACGGGCTTACCTTTGGCGCGCCTTCGGCGCGCCCGCTGCGCGTGACCGCTGCGCGTTCGCACGGTCGCCATTTAAGGCCAAGTGCGCGGGTGGGCGGAGCAGCTGGGAGGCGGGAGCGGGGAGGGAACAGAAGAGAAAGGGGCGGGGCTTATGGCGGTGGCGGGAAGCGGGGAGGGAGATCGGCGAGGTAGGCGGGCAAGCAGGAAGGAGACAGGCACAATGGAGGACAAAACACGAGGAGAACACGGCACAGCAACAAAACAGGCAACAATTTAGGTCAAAAACGGGGGAAAAGCAGTGAGAAAACGATCTAAGGCACAGAAGGAAAACAAGCACAAAATACAGTCAAAAACGGGCAAAAACCAAGGGGAGCGCTCAAGGCGGCAGCAAGGCCGGCGCTGAGTCAGAGGCAGGCACTGGGGGCACACGCAGCAGCTGGTGGCCGTGAGGCGCGGGGGTGTCCCACAAGTGGGTCACACTCACCTGCGTCGCACGGTCGCCATTTAAGGCCAAGTGCGCGGGTGGGCGGAGCAGCTGGGAGGCGGGAGCGGGGAGGGAACAGAAGAGAAAGGGGCGGGGCTTATGGCGGTGGCGAGAAGCGGGGAGGGAGATCGGCGAGGTAGGCGGGCAAGCAGGAAGGAGACAGGCACAATGGAGGACAAAACACGAGGAGAACACGGCACAGCAACAAAACAGGCAACAATTTAGGTCAAAAACGGGGGAAAAGCAGTGAGAAAACGATCTAAGGCACAGAAGGAAAACAAGCACAAAATACAGTCAAAAACGGGCAAAAACCAAGGGGAGCGCTCAAGGCGGCAGCGAGGCCGGCGCTGAGTCAGAGGCAGGCACTGGGGGCACACGCAGCAGCTGGTGGCCGTGCGGCGCGGGGGTGTCCCACAAGTGGGTCACACATATCTACTCCGTCCATCCCCCCTTTCATCAACTGTGTCAAAACACAGACCATTGTGCATTTTAATACTTAGTTAAACTTACCTTCACAGTAATAGAATTAAAAAACGCTACACATTTTATTCAGTTGTTTTTTATAATCTAAATTGCGGAAAATTTCATATTTTAGAATTACGATTTGTGAAAGAAAAGAAAAATTTGTTATAATATATAATAATATATTTTTTATAATACAGCAAAACTTTAACATTTTACAAACAATTTTCATTGCCTTTTTTGCTGTTCTCAGAATATATTGAATTTCACTAGAAACAGTGATTTCAATCGTACTCCTCACATAACAGCAAGCAAAAAAAACCAATCAATAAGATTGTTTAAATAAAACCAAGAATCCAACCTCAATAAAATACCATATAATGCAAATCACACATATATAAAATGCTTACTCCTAAGAAAAATGTATAACTTAAATTTATAAACACTGTAAATGTTGTTGCTTAAAACTATACGCTGACACAATGTGCAAGAAAAAGTCCATAATTCAAAGAAACACCTTTCCGCAAGGCAAAATGGTATTATTGAAATCCTTTTTGTTGAAATTTAGCAATAGTAATTGTATTAATACATATTAATAAATTCTTCAGAGGCCGAATTATGTTCCTAAAACCTTTACTTTAAAAATATTAGGTAGGAATTTGGTAATTTGTAAGGCTAACATTGTTTAAAAACCAACTGAGCATCATTACAAAGTGTCCAGCCTTTTTCACATTTTAGATAGGCAGTGTAATGTCCAGATGTTGTGGAAGGACCATCATGGAATATCCAGATGTTGTGGAAGGACCATCATTGAAAATTATTGCTACTGCTAAAAGTCTTTCCTGATATTGAGAGTTGACTTGCTACAAAATGTTTTATTAAAGTGTCCAATTTTCTTCCATCAGCTGTACAACGTTGCATCATTAAAATTATACATTGTCCATATCTTTGTATAAACAATGTTGATAACATTTCTGATTTGCATTGGCTACCCTCCATGTTCTGATTTGCTGCTTTAACTAGTTTATTGAAAGACACTGATTTACAGTCTGGTAATGTCAAACATATACACCTTTCAGTGTCTCTGTTAGTGCTACATGTAGAAATACAATTTTCACAATGATTTTCCCATTTGTAACAAAGGCCAAAAACATTTTCAGTTTCAATGCCTTCATTTTCCAAAATGATAAGCGTATACATTAGAAATTCCTGGATATTCTGTGTAAATTGTGTAGACCCAGAACATACATCCAAAAGATTACGAATATCACAAACACTTTGTATTTTGCTTTTATCAGTTCTCAATTTTTTATAAATGCAATGCAACAATGAACAAAAATTTTTTTCCCATTCTTCCATAATTTGCTGTTGCAAAACTTCAAGAAAAAAACAACATTGACCACTACATTAGCATAGCAGTTGACACCGGAACTATTTTCCAACTGATAACCAACAATCTCTTCAACAGTGTCCTATTTCTTTTTGCTTGCAATAACAACATTATCTTGTTTTTCCCTTCTCTAAACCTTCACTACAGATGTTCTCGTACCTTTTATTTTGACCTATCACATGCATTTCAAATACAGGATATTGATCTAAATTTGGAGCATACACTCTTCTTAACCTATTATACTCTTTTACACAGTTTGCATCTGCAGTAACCTTTGTGTCATCAAAATCAATCAAAAACAAAACAGATAAAGTTTTTACTCTGGACAAAGCAACATATGCCATACCCTCTTTAAACATGGAACTTCCAATGTACACCAAAGCACTGTCTACACTTAAACCTTGAGATTTATGAATAGTCACTGCATATGCCAGAGAAAGTTGAAACTGTTTTCTACGGACATATAAATATTTAACAAGCAAAAAATGAACTGAACAACGACCAATTTGTTTCACTTCTTCAATCTGATCAAATGTCATTTTTTTAAATTCAATACCATCTTTATTCGGATAATTAACAAAATCCACAACTTTGCCCATTGCTCCATGAAAGAAACCTTTTTCTACATCCAAATTACACCTTAAATTTACCCGACAGTTTCTGCATGCATATAGATTCTTTTCTAAACCAGCAGGTTTAGATATCGAGTTTTTTAAAGAATCCAATTTTGTCTTCAATTTTTCTGTCAAATATTAGTGATTCCTTCATGCTCTATTTTATCAATAACTTCAAATTTTATTATTTCTTCATTTTCCAGTTTCAAAAGTTGTTCATTGAATATAGAACACTCACACAGTGTTGGCATTAAGCAGATTACAGATTTGTTTTTTGCGATTTTGATATATATTTTCTCAGGAACTATATTTTCATTTGGAAACAAATAGGAACGTAACCGACTGTGCAAATCTTCTTTGCCATATTCTGTCAATACTCAAATTCTTATATCTTGAAGAATAGTTCCATAATCAACATCATTTGCCTGTCGCATATTTGTAATGAGTTCTTTGTATTCAAAATATGACCACATGTTAAAGTTTCCAACACTCCCCAGAGACTTTCTAGTGTCTTCATGCGCAAGTGTTTTAAATACTGGTTGTCCTTTTACTGGAGTAAGTTGCAGTAGATCTCCAAAAACTATGACATGTTTTCCTCCAAATAACACGTCGTACTCTGTTTTAAGAATTTGCTG
The DNA here is from genome assembly GCF_964263255.1 of Lissotriton vulgaris. Taxonomy (NCBI): domain Eukaryota; kingdom Metazoa; phylum Chordata; class Amphibia; order Caudata; family Salamandridae; genus Lissotriton; species Lissotriton vulgaris. The sequence goes on from NC_141693.1 coordinate 31,729,419, forward strand.
CATTCTTAAATGCACAAAAGCAAGCATTAAGTTGGAGATCATGCTTACCTCATCAATAATCAGAAGTTTCATTTTCTTCAGCACTCTTGAAACTTCACAACAAGCCTCTCCAGATAGCTTGTGATATTCCAATTTGTTTTCATGCTCCACAGGTAGCATCAGTAAACAATGTAATGTAATTCCTTTAATGTTGTGTGTTGCCAACCCAGTTGAAGCAGTTACAACACAAGCCAAATGTGACTCTGTTGGTTTCTGTAGATAACTGGTGATTACTTTAATTAAGAATCTTTTTCCTGTTCCAGCTTGTCCACTCACGTACATTCGAATAGGTTGAAATGACGTGTATGAGCATTCTTTCTTTTCATGAAGAAATCCATGGTCAATCTGTTGTCTCACTTGCTGATATATTTCTTTCTGTTCAAAATGTAGTTGTTCTTCCAAGTTTGCTAAGTCCGTTACATCTTCTTGAGCTTGATGCATTGCTGTTTCCACCTCATTCATGGTAATTGCTGCTTCATTTTCAACAATTGGTTGTCCTAGTGGATCTTGACTCAGTGCAGCAGAACTTTGACTGTCTTGAGAACTGTCTCTAGCAATCTCAGCTGCATTAGTAGGTTCTTGATCAATTTCATTGTTCAACATTTTCACATAATTTGCAAAAACAGACCATTCTATGGTATCTTTACATGCATTGAATGAATCTGTGTAGTAATTCCAATTCTGAACGCCACGGTTTAAACAGTTGCAAGATAGCTAAACAGTAAAATTCCCTTTTATCAGCAGTGTCGCAACTCAGCTTCCTGTGATTAATCACATTTCCTTTCATTTGCTTCACCAAACATCCTTCAGAACCAATCACTCAATATTTCCTATCATTGGCGTTCTCTGTAGTATTACGTTTAAAAGTGTAGTTTTGCAGCACTTCATATAGACACATGTTCTCAAGATGATGACTTCTGTTTGGGTAATATGTTTCCAACATATTCGTCTTCAAAATATCTGTACTTTCTGGATCTTTTCCTTCCAAATATTCAATTTCTTGAACGGATTTCAGTACCCGATTTTGCATTGCATCAAGACCTAGACTTACCCAAATTATTCTTCTAGATTTGGAGTATAGACTTGCAGATGACAACCGATCTCAGCATTCATATGCTCCAATTTCTCGATGGGATAATATCTTCAAACTGAAACTGTACAATTTCTTACTTAGACTCTTCTCCTGAGAAATCTCTTCCCACATTTCTTTCAATTCCGTCTTTTCTGATTTTGTAATGTAGGACGTTACATATCGAGCATCAGCAATGGAATTGTCCGCAACGTACTGAATATCCATGTTTGCATTTCACATGGACAGAATAACCAGATTGTAGTCATTTATGTATTTTGACTCTTCGCTTCTTCTTAAATTGCAGGTATTTTTGGGAGATTATCTTGTGATGGTATGTTGCATAGCTGACATAAAACTATTCACTGTTCACTCTTCCTTTGGATATTACAGATCATGGAAAACCAAACTGACATTTGGTATAAAACTTTTCCTTAGACTTGTACTTTAGTCGACAGTATTTTCCACAACGATAGCTTTGGAATCGTAAGACTTATTGTCTTACATTTTTTTCTTCTGTGCTTTTGGGTACAGCACATGTGGCATATTCTTCAATAAAAGACAAAACAGTATCATCTGAATCTGTTCTGAATTTAGGGGCATCCTTTATCCATTATAGCATATGTATATTAGGATCACCTCTTGCTTGATACTCCTTTCTCCAAAAGAAAACCAAAACCTCTCCAAGAGGAGGATTTTTTTTATTGCAGATAAAAAACATCATAGCATCAAATCTATGATTAATATAGCTGCATACATTAACAGGATCCCAAGAGCACAATTCTCCAGGTGTCTTGTATTCAATAGTTTTTATATTGGGATTCGCCTCTCGAAGAAATTAAAGTAAATCATCCCAAGCGTACTCAGCACAGCTTAGGGTAAGGAACCATGTAAGAGTTCCTAAGTTCCGTAGCATATATTTCAGTTCTCCATGACGATGGTACCAATATTCATTAGTGCCACGCAGACATGCCATCAGATTAATCAGTTGAGATTCTAAATGATCATCCCTCTGGTGCACTTTATCCATAAAATCCTTTGCAGAAATATTTTGCAGATGTACTACTGTTTTCAATATGTGATTGACTGCATATGAAAATCCAGACAAGTCACTTTCAAACAAAAGATTAAATATATAAGGGATACATTGTCGAAATCTTGGATCTTCTGCATATAGTCTTGTTGTCCGATATTCAGATGCAGGAATCTGCACAGGTCGTTCATCGTATCGTCCTCCTTTTCCTGTTGGAAACAACTGGGGAAAACAACAAGCTTCCAAGCTCTCTTCCCATAATCACATGAACTTCCTTTGCTTTTTTCACTTGGAATAACTCAATAGTATTCCCCATCACTTCTTTTGAATGAAGTGGATGTACACTGTAATGTTCATAGATTTCTTGACTTCTTGACATATCCACTTTTTCAATTTGTCCACTTGATGTTTCAGTATCTTCTGCTAAAAGTATTTCTTCTTCTCCCATATAAACATTTTTATAGTACATATTGTTTTTTATCAAATACAAAATTGCCTTCTGCACTTTCCTAACATCGACTAACTCCTGCCAGATTTTTTAACTCTTAGTAGAGCGCCATTAATTAGAATAACTGGAGGTTCATTTTCTACACCCTCCATAGCAATAGTTTCAATATTTTTCTTTAAATCTAATGGTAAATATACAACTCTTCCTTTTAATCCTCTTTGTAAATCTGAAGGAGGCAATTTACCTGTTTTAGGCTCCATAAGAACAATAGCCTGAAACGGATGCACACATTGAATGAGAATAGACTCTTAGGAATTTAAATCTATCAGTTCTGGGGGAATAGCAACTAACTCTAGATTATTATGCACAGCTCTAGTGCGCATTTTATTCTCATGTAATTTGTTATAACAATATTTACAAATACGCTGATCAGAACCCAAATCAAAACAATTTTCTACCAACAAATAAGTTGTAAATTCCTTCCACTGATCATTTTTTCTTTCACTTTTTAAATACAGATCAACATTCCTAGACTGATTTTTATAGTGAGTTCGCCGACAACAAATAGAAGAAAAATGTGGCCTTTCACCTGAAATCACCTTAAACTTTGTAATTTGATCATCAAAATGTTTTGTAACAGTAGGTTCCACATTCTCGTCAACATTTTCTTCTATTAATGTATCAGTTTCTGCACTCTCATGTTGAGGACCAAAGTAACAAAATCAATATCATCACAAACCTTCTTCACATCTTATACTAATCCACGCAAAAGAGCACTGTTCAACTCATTTAACTTTAGTGCTGGACATTTTGCATAATACAATCTTCTGAATAACTTCCGCATTTGAGTATGATGTACTGCTAACATCCTGAAATGTTGAAAAACACTTTGACATACTTTTCTAGAAAGACAAGCCAGAGAATGACCTTGCAAACTAGTATTTTTTCTCACTCTGCAAGGGTCTAGTCCCTGCAGTATCTTAATTTTTTGTTTAACACTTTTCTTAGTATATGCTCGTTAGAAATTGCATAAAAGATCAATAGATTCTTGTCGTACACTACAAATACTACTGTAATCCCAAGTGTACACTGGGGCTTTAGCACGTCTGCCTAGAACTTCATCAGCTATCACTTCTTCTGCATTTCTGGGAACCATTTTTTCTTTGTCAACTGGACAACCATTTCTAACCTCATAAGCTCGACCACTGGTGTCAACTGCATGCAACAAATCATTGGTCTGAAAATAAATCTCTTCAATAAAGAAAGGCTCTGAACTTGAACTGTGTTTCCATTCCCCCCAAAGAAATCACAAAAATTAGTTCTGTTAATTAATATTTTTCTCTTGCTTTTGGCATTCATTAAATGCATTGGTTTATCTAGTGATCGAATTCTGTTTAAAACTAAAATAAATGGTTTCCTTTTTACTTCAAAAGCCTTCTCAACAATGGATTCAATATGCTTCTCCTTTTTATAAAATAGTGCTCTCTTTTTATATTTCTTCATATCTTTCAGCAAATTATCCACTACTCTGTTATAAAATATTTTTTTGTGTATATCTTTATTCTGATTTTGTCTTCTTTTACCAAACGTTGTAATTTTTGACTGTACATTTGCCTTTTTTCCTTTCCTATTATTTTGATAATTTTTTTTGGTTGAATCATTGTCCGTGGTTTCAACATTCTGAAAATTATTTTTTGGCCTAGAAAGATTTTTAATGAATTCCTTAGTGGTCTTACCAGAAGATTTTGTTTTTTTAGCCACTTTATGTTGGTCATCCAATACTTATTGTTTAGATTTCTTCAAGTAACTGTCCTTTAGCTCTCTTTTCCTCTTTCTTGACTTTTCAGGCAGAATAACTTTATGTTAATGATGATAAACAATATCTGTAACAAACGAAACATAAATAAATGTATATTAATAACTTTATAAATTATGCTTTTCTATTACTATACAAACACATTCTACATAGATACTGACTGAGGAATTGTAACCTTAAATACAAGTATGAAGGTGGTTAGACCACTACATGCATAGTGCATAGGAGTTTGAAGCACTCCATGTCGTAAAGCCTGCCTCACTGCATGAGTACATGCATACTGACTGAATGATTACAGTACTATAAGGAGAGACACTGGGTGGATTCATATTTGGTTCAGTTTTACTTTAGTGAATGGATTAGTACATGGTACTGAAAGAGTCACTATGGCATTGGAAAAGCAGTCACAGGCTGTTTGCTGGAGTGTATGGATACTGACTGGGGAATTGTAGGCCTGAAACACAAGTGTGATGATGGTTAGACCACTGCATGGATAATACACTCCATGCCCTAAAGCCTTGGTCAGTGCATGACTACATGCATACTGACTGAATGATTACAGTACTATAAGGAGAGACACTGGGTGGATTTATATTTGGTTGAGTTTTACTTTTGTGAATGGATAAGTACATGGTACTGAAAGAGTCACTATGGGATTGCAAGAGCAATAACAGGCTGTTTGCCGGAGTGTACAGATACTGACTGGGGAATTTTAAGCCTGAAACACACGTTTAAAGGTGATTAGACCACTACATGCATAGTGCATAGGAGTTTGAGGCACTCTGTGCCCTAAAGCCTGGCTCACTGCATGAGTACATGCATACTGACTGAATGATTACAGTAGTATAAGGAGAGCCACAGGGTAAATTCATATTTGGTTGAGTTTTACTTTTGTGGATGGAAAAGTGCATGGTACTGAAAGAGTCACTATGGGATTGGAAGAGCAGTAACAGGAGGTTTGCTGGAGTGTATGAATACTGACTGGTGAATTGTAGGCCTGAAACACAAGTGTGAAGGTGCTTAGAGTTAACTGGTTTGTAATTCTACCAAAACGTGAGAACAGGATAGGTTTTTAAGCAGTTATGTGTGTGCAAACACATTAAATACCCAAATGCTTCTCTCACAATTGTTCCTAAATGCACACAGACTCACAGTGAGATTCCAGACAAGCAACACTATCCCTTGCATTTTAGAAAAACACATTTAGTACTCTGGAAGGGGTAAGGTGACTGTGCACATTCAACATATTTCAGTTCTGCATTTTAGTGTAGAAGCCTAACTCATTTTACAAATACATAAGCAAAGAGTGGTTTCTAATTCTACCAAAATGTGAGAACAGGGTAGGTTTTTAAGCAGATGTGTGTGCAAACACATGAAATACCAAAATAATTTCTCAAAATAGTTCCCAAACACACACAGACTCCCAGTGTAATTCTAGACAAGCAACACTATCCCTTGCATTTTACCAAAACACATTTACTACTCTGGAAGGGGTAAGGTAACTGTACACATTCCACATATTTTAGTTCTGCATTTTAGTGTAGAAGCCTAACTCATTTTACAAATACATAAGCAAAGAATGGTTTCTAATTCGACAAAAATGTGAGAACAGGATCGGTTTTTAAGCAGTTAGGTATCTGCAAACACATGAAATACCCAAATGCTTCTCTCAGAATGGTTCCTAAATGCACACAGACTCACAGTGTGATTCTAGACAAGCAACACTATCCCTTGCATTTTACCAAAACACATTTAGGGGCAGATTTATGAGGCCCTTGCGCCACGTTTACGCCGCTGTTGCGTCACGCAAGGCGGCGTAAACGTGGCGCATCCCTACGTACGATTTACAACGTGACGCATCTAGGCAGATGCGTCACGTTGTAAAGCCCTGCGCCGGTGGTGGGCGTTCCGGCGCAGGGTGGGCGTTCCGGGGCAGGTGCGCCTCGCAAAAGTGGCTGAGTGAAATCTATGAGATTTCACTCAGTCACTTTTAAGCCAATGCTGCGTCAAAAGCCTGCGCCTGCTTGAAGCAGACGTAGGTCTTGACGCAGCATTGTTAAAATGGGGCACCCCCGAGCCTTGCTGGAGCTGCATCGCGCTTGCGACGCAACTCCAGCAATGCGACACATTTCCGGCACAGATGCGTCACGCATCTGTGCCGTTTTTGCACCATGGTGCGCCGCATTATAAATGCGGCGCACCATGGCTGGCGGAGCTGTGGCGCACTGTGGCGCATGTTAACTGGCGCATCCCTGGGGATGCGCCAGTTAACATAAATCTGCCCCAATGTACTCTGGAAAAGGTAAGGTGACTGCACACAATCCACATATTTTAGCACTGCATTTTAGTATGGAAGCCTGACTTATTTTGCAAAAACATAAACAATGACTGGTTTCTAATTCTACCAAAACTTGGGAACAGGATAGATTTGAAAGCACTAATGTGCCTGCAAACACATGAACTACCCACATTCTTCTGTCACAATGATTTCCAAATGCACACAGACTCACAATGTCATTCTAGACAAGAAAAACTATTCCCTGCACTTTAACAGGAGAAACACATTACTCTTATTAAAAACAAAATGAACGGCATACATCCCCTCACAAATTAATAACTCACCTTTCAAATTGTTTTGTAGATTAAGAAATATGTCACTCACACACCAGATGTTCTTATACAGAATTTCTGTATTATACTGCTTTCAGGAAAACCAAAGAATGGCAAACTTTCCCTCTCATTCAGCACACATATACATGTAAATATCAAATCACATTGCTTCCTGTTAGACCTGGCACCATTGGAGTGGGTCTCCCTTCCATTTTTGCTGTTGCCTCATGTATTTTTGCTGGCGTTAGATGCTCTGGGCACTGTGCCACTGCTATCCAGTGCCACAGTGCAAGGGATCCCTACTGTAAATGAATGTATTGATTGGTGATTCCATGTTTGGCTATTTGGTTTACTTGTCAGACCCTAGTCTAGTGCACTGGGTGTGCCAGGACGTGTAAATGCAAATGCTGCAGGTGGGCCTGCAGCACTGGTTGTGCCACCCACAGAATCGGCCTTGTAAAGTGTGTCTAAGGTCGGCCATTGCAGAGCATGTGGGCAGTCTGGCACTGTCATGCTGACTGGGCAAGTGCACCCACTTGCCAGTCCCTTAACCTTCCCTTTTCTTCATATCAGTCACCCCTATGGTAGGCCCAAGGGCAGGGTGCATTGTAAGGATAAGGTAGGACAAGCCCTGATGTGTGTGGCATGTCCTAATAGTGAATTACACCCATTTTCGATTTTTTTTAAACAGATTTTATTGACTGAAGGCACAGGAAAACATATGCACTGCTCTGTAAGCCAGAAGCCAATGCCAGAATCATGGTAGCATTGTCTACTTCAGTAGTTTACATATGTGAATACTTAAACTGTAAAGGAACAACTTTACCCCCCAACCGCCCTACCCACCCCCCTGAGTGCTGCAGCTTGCTCAACCCACACAGAGTATAAAACACAGACAGTATCAGCCATGTACATTAAACACAGTCCAACCATACTACCCGACAGTTCAAATGGAGGGCAGTGAGGCAGCGTCTTCCGGTGGTGGGTCCAGCTCCAGGCCCCGATAGTCCGCCCACCGTTTCCAAATCTTAAAATGCTTCCGAGGGCAACCCCTGGCCATAAAAATGGGCAACTCAAGCCCCATGCAGAAGTCTAGTCCATTTTTCCAGGCCGCCAACGGCGGAGCCTTCGATGCCTTCCATGCTTGTGCAATGTCTCGTTTCGCCAGCGTCAGCCCCAGCAATAATAAGTGGTGTTTGTACCTGTTGCCCCCTATTCCAGCCAGAACATGGAGCAATGCCAATCGAGGGTCCCTCTGAAGTTCCCAAGCTAGGACCTCCCCCAAACAGTGGAAGACCCCATTCCAGAATCGCTGCAGTGCCCCACAGTCCCAAACCTTGTGAAGTAATGTGCCCTCTGCACTCCCACATCGTAGACAGTCTGGAGACGCTACCATGCCCGCCCTCCATAAGCGTTGCCTAGTGTAGTACGTGCGGTGGAGGTACCGAAACTGAATAAGGCGCAGGCGCACGGAGATAGCCGCCCCCCTGGGAATCTCTAGGGCCTCCACCCAATCTTCCTCGTCTAAGTCCCCAACATCCCGCTCCCACGCGGTTTTAAGCCGCTGCAGGTCAGAGGAGCAGTGCCGTACAAGAGTTTGATAGATGCGGGACACCTTCTTATCTGGCAATTCCCCCATGAATAGTTTGGCTTCCAACGGACTGAAGTCAGGGATGTGGTCCACCCCAGCTATATAGGGCAGTAACGCGTGACGAAACTGGAGGTATTTATAAAACTGGGTACGGGGCATCGCAAATTCTTGCTGCAGGGTGTCAAACGACTTGAGGACGCTGTCGGACATAACATCCCCCAGAGTCAAGATGCCAATCGCATCCCAGCCTCCAAATCCCATCAGAGCATCCATCTGGGGCGACCTACCATTACGCCACAGCGGGGTTTCCCGAGTCAGCACGCCCCAACAGCCCATGCGGCGTAGGGCCTGCCTCCAGACCAGAAATACTACCTGCGTGACCGACGGAAGGGATTTCCGGAGCTGCACTGAGTATAGGAGCGTGTGAAGGGACGCAGTCCCCATCAACACCCGCTCTACCACATAGGCCAGATCCCTCTTGTCCGCGTACCACCAGTCGTTCAGCACCAGCAGGTGGGATGCCTGGTAATAGGAGAGCACATCCGACGTGGCCAGTCCCCTGGTGTACGTTGACAAGAAAGGTTCGCAGGGCCACACGCACTGCGCCGCCCGCCCACAGGAGCCCATTCAACTCCGAGTTCAGGCGTCGGAACCAACTGGGTGGAATCACAAGGGGATAGTTCTGGAGTTGATAAAGCAGGCGTGGAAATGCCACCATCTTGAAGATAGCGGATCTACCCATGATCGTCAAAGGCATTTTAGACCAGATTTTCATGTCTTCTCGCGTACGGTCCTAAACCGGAGCAAGGTTACGTTCATACGAGAGTGTTGCGTCTTCCGACAAGAACACTCCCAAGTACTTCACCCAGTCAAAGGCCAGCTGGAGTCCCGTCGCCCAGTCTCTGACTGCCTGGCGGCCTCCCAGCAGCCACAGCATGGATTTACTCGGGTTCATATATAGACCGGACGTCTCACCAAAGATTTGCAAAATGCGCAGGAGGCGCGGCCCGGACCTATCAAGATCCGTAAGGAAGAACAAGACGTCATCGGCGTACAGCGCAATCCTATCGGTATGGTCCGCCGACCACCGAAAGCCTTTAAGTTGGGCATCTATACGCACCCATTCAGCCAGGGGCTCCATTGGGAGAGCAAATAAGTATGGGGAGAGGGGGCAACCCTGCCGCGTCCCCCGCCGGATCGGAAAAGGGCAAGATACGCATCCACCCACTCGCACCGCCGCAGTGAGATCTGTGTACAGCAGCCAAATGTAGGCCAGAAACCACAGGCCTAGGTTCAGGCGGCCCAACAGTGCGAACAGGTACGTCCAGCTCAGGGAGTCAAATGCCCTGTCCATATCTGCCAGGAACAAGGCCGCTTGCTCCCCCAAATGCCTCCAGGCCGCAACCGCCACCAGGGCTCTCCGGATATTGTGGCGGGTGGCTCTCTGCGGCATAAAGCCCGCCTGATCGGGGTGTACCAGGTCCAAGATGTATGGCTTTAGTCTATTCGCCAGAGCCTTGGCCAGAATCTTGGCCTCTATGTTCAGGAGGGAGACGGGGCGGTACAACGCGTGACTCTCCGGAGGCCTCCCTGGTTTCAGAAATACCACTAATTCGGCATGGCGCCAGTCAGGGGGAAGAATCCCATGTTCGTATGCCTCCTCAACCACCGGTCGGAAGTGAGGACTCAACTGCGTCGCGAAGCGCCGATAGTATTCCCTCGGAAACCCATTGGGGCCGGGCGCCTTGCCCGGGTTTAATTTTCCCAGGGCTGCAGCGAGCTCATCCCCGGTCAGAGGGTAGTCCAGGAGGTCTCGCACCTCGTCCGTGACAGCCCTTGGGGGCAGGTCATCAATGAAGCGCTGTACTACTTCCGCCTCCAGGCACTCCGCAGGCGCATATTGGCCCTCGAAATACATTGCGAAGCTTTCGGCTATCACCACCGGGTCATGAAGAGACGTGTTCCCGGGGCCTACAATTTGGGGCAGCGGCTGGGCATGCATCATAGCCTGGCATAACCGGTGCAGCATCTTTCTAGACTTGTCCCCCCATTGGTACACTCGACTGCGCGTAGCCAGCCAGGCCTGTCGTGCCTCATCCAGTAGCACCGACGTGTATTGCTGCTGGGCCAGCGCCAGTTGCCGCCTAACGGGTCCGCCGCACTGACTCCGGCCCCTACGCTCCAACTCCACTAATTCTGCCTCCAGATGCACTAGGTCCCTGCGCTTCTCACGACAAGCCGCCGCACAACATGATATGTCTATTCCCCGAATCGTGGGTTTCATGGCCTCCCATAACGTCGCCGGCGATTCCACAGTACCTACGTTAGTCGTGAGGAAATGGTCAAGCTTGGCGGTTAAATGCGTATGATAAGCTGTTTGCGTTAAGTGCCAGGCCGACATGCGCCACCGGAACGGCTGTCTGGCACCCCCAGTATCAAATGTAAGGAGTAGAGGAGAGTGGTCGGACAACACCCTGGGCAAGATTTCTACTGATAGCACAAATATGTAATCGAGCCGGGAAAAGGAGTCGCGTGCTGTGGAAAAGTACGTGAAGTCTCTGTGGGACCCATGCTTGTGTCGCCAGGTGTCTACCTAATCCAATCCAGTCGCTAGCGCCCGCAGCTTGGTGGCAGCACCCCTGTCTTCCCCCCCGCGCCATGGATCGCAGCGGCAGCCCGCCATCTATCTGTGCACCTGTCCATCACATCGTTCCAGTCCCCCCATATGATAGACATGGCTGTCGGTAATTCATCCCAGAGGGACATGAGCTTTTCTACCAGGGGCCACTGCAACGGAGGTGGGGCATATACGCTGCCTAGGAGCACAGTGTCCCCCCTTACCTCTCCCTGAACCAACACATACCTGCCCTGTGTGTCCACCCATGTGCACCTGAGAATAAAAGGTAGTCTACGGTAACCAAGGACCGCTACTCCCCTGGAGCCCCTAGTGAACCCAGAGTGGAATGCATGTATACAGCCAGCGCGCAAGAGGCACAGAGCATGTGTCCCCAGCAGATGAGTGTCCTGTAGGAATAGGACGTCTGCCCCCGCCAGCTTAGCATATTGAGAACAAACACCCCTATTCACCTTATCCAGCAGCCCACGCACATTCCAGCTCAAGATTTTCATGGTGCCCGGACTTAGCCGCCTACCCACTCCAGCATTAGCCATATGAACAAAACAGCAAGAAAGGACCCCTCACCTCCTTCAAACAGACTGTGTCGTACATAGCAATCAGCAAGCAGCAGCAAGAACGCCAACAAACCTTCCCCCCAAAAATCCCAACTCTCAGACCCTCCCCTCCGCGCCCCCCACCCTGCACCTCCCAACATGGAAGCACCTGTTGCGGTCGGATGTAGGCCAAGTCCCCAACGGGAGACCCAGAACCACCCCTCCCAATGGATCCCCATGCCGCAGCCCATGGAACTAGGCCTTCGCTCCCTCCCCCAACTGGGCTGGAGTAGACCCCCAGCCTGAATAACACAGCACTTGGGCACCTCAATTAGACGTATATAATGTCATCATCTCAAACCCCCCAAATGTCAAATGTCAAGACCCAGCATCCTGCTGCTCCGGTGCCGGGTCTCCCCGACGGGCGGCCGAGCCGGACCGCGAACCTCCGCCCTGGCGTGATCGTTTACGTCTCCTCCGCTGGCTCCTGAAGCCCTGAAGAACCGGGTTTTAGAACCCAGCGGCGCCAGGGAAAATGCCCCATGTCTTCGAATTCCCCTGTCCTGGCAAACAGAGACACAGGACACTTCTAGGTGACGTCAAAGACCAAATTTATTGGTTGCAACCAGGAATAGTGATCTATGAAGCACAAAACGGGTGGTTCGCTGGAGACTGCACAAATTCATAGAGCGAGACATCGTCTTTTATGCCAAAATTCACATTCCTGGCTAGCATCAATTATGTTTCAAAACTGGCCAATCAAATAGTGACATTTCAAAACATATCGTATGACGACAAACCCACTTTTCCGTTGTCCAGCCCACCAGAAATGACTAGGCAAAATCCAACATACTTGCTCGGACAGGCCGGACAAACCCAAAAAAGGATCTCGACCCAAACCATAATTAAGCCATAAAAAGGAAGGAACAGAAACAGATGAGAAGCAAGATAGAAGGGTGTGTGCGAGTATCATAAACTCAGCAATGTCCTGTTCTTTTATCTCTATCTGACCAGCTGCCTACAAGGAACTGGCTCAACAAGGTCAGCTTCGGACAAGGGAGTCAGCTTGCTCAGGTCACACGGAAGTCAGCTAAAGGTGTACGTGTCCCACCGACTCATTTGGCCGCCGTCATCGGCCTATGTGAGGGCAACTACAAAATGGCTGCCGTACACAAAATGGAACCCGAAGGTTCGAACGAAATCCCTGAATACATAGTGTTTCGCTTGATCGCTTATGACGAAAACACTCGTACATGCCACACTCGTCATTTGCGGTCCGCTGATACCAAAATCGTCTAGATACGACGACCTTTATTGAACGGGTTCAGAATCACGGAACCTCAGACCCTCCTTTTGCCCTTACATAGGCAATAAACCCACACTCACGTCAATCTGAATCTAGGTCTATATTCATCAGATCATCAAGATGATGCTGTAGCATCAACCTAGTACTTAGCAATTCTCTCTGTACAGGTTTCTTTGCACACGATGTACCACAAAGGCCACAAATAACGGGAGCACACTGCACGCAGAGACAGAACAGGAAAAGGATAGCTAAGATCATCCCAATGATCATCAGGATCTTCCATCCCCATGTGGATAGCAATCCCCATAACCATCCCATCATTGACCAATCTCCTTCGTCCATATGCACAGACTTGGAGATCTCATGTAGCTTGGAAATGGCTTGGTACACTGTTGGAGCGTTGTCTGGAATGAAAATGCAACGACTCGATTGAATCAATTTACACACCCCTCCTCTATCTGCAAGTATGACATCTAACGCAACTCTGTTCTGAAGAGTCATAAGGCGATCTGACTGGAGCTCAGCAGTCAAGTTACTAAGGGCACCGGCAGTTTCAACTATGGTGGACTCAACCACTCTCGTCAATTGCCATATGTTCCTGCTGTTAACCATAGGCCCCCAAAATGGCAGAAAACCCTTCAGAAAATCTCCTAATTTTTGTCCAGTGGTATCTTCCTTACTGAAGACACCTCTAACAACTCTCGTCTTGTGGTAATCTGCCGCAGCTGTATACGTGGGAGGTAACAGGAACGAAACAAAACATGTGCCCGAGAAATCAGGGGGCAACCATGTGTACGCTCTATCGTAACAGACAAAGTAGGTACCCTTAGCTGCCAGAAACAATGGAGAATTCCGGGACGCAAAGACATACGTCTTGGTACAAACGCTCTTCCCTGACTGAGCTCCCGGATTCCTGCCATTACCTTGCAGACTATAATGGCCCTGTTGGGGCACTATCCAAATCGGAGGGGATCTCTTCGCTCGCTGACTAATGCTCAGGCTAACTCCATATCCAGTCAAGTTCCATCCAACGTATGCTTGTAACTCATCCCTGGGAAAAGTTCTATATGAGTTAATATCTATACTCATATTTGTAATTCCCATTACCAAGGCTTTATTACTCGAGTTACCTCTCGCTGAACGTATGGGATAGGATTCAATGGCATATATGAACATCGTCTGAAAAGCCCACAGAGAACCATTGTAGCTAAATGGTAGGACCAAGTAAGGAATACCCTTATCGGTAGTATGGGGCATAAGGCCACACACCCAACAATTAGTCGTGTTCACCACTAGCTGGTGCTGGTGCAGAAGCTGAACAAAGGAATTATTAGAAAATTCCATCCTTCTAACAGTTTCATGTTCGGGCAGAAGGTGAAAAGAATGTGAAGAAACAGTAAGAGCAGATATGGGTTGTACAGTGGGTACAAACATCACTTGAAAAGAGAATGTCACATATCCAATTAGAAACATCATTACACTAAACAACATAAACAAACACAATATTAAGAAACGTTTTCCACTCATCATAGTGCATATTTTGCTCTTGAAACTCATTCTTTCAACAGGTCTCTCCATCTCGAAAAACTCCATCCTCTAATCGTGCTGTTCGCGGCGGTAGGGTGTTCCGTGCTAGGGAATGCGTCTGTCAGTCCAGGGAACGCCCTTAGACCAACCAGAACCGTCGACCTAACGTCTTCGGCTTACACTCCAAAGACTTTGCACCGCGACCTTACAGCTGAACCCAGATGGCGGTTCGAAAAACAAAAATCAAAATAGTTCCTCGGAGGAGAGCATAACCTTAAAGTCAGAAAAGAAAGAATTTAATTTTTTATTAGTCCAGCGACTCTTGGTCGCAAATTATAACGCTCTTTGCCAGGCAATGTCTGTTCCCGAAACAAAAGCTCAGGTTCAGAAGTATCCAAACGATTCGACAGAGGCACAGTTTCTTGCAGAAGATCATCGCTTTCTCGTTCAGAGTTCGTTCCAATCAAACGTGCATCGCTAAAAGGCATAAAACGAGGCACGGTTTCAGTCTCAGAGTCAGGAAGTCCGTTCTGGACCCACCGGTCATACGGCAGAGGCAAAGGGGCCCTCTTACAATGTATGCTGTGGATCCAGTTCTTTTTACCGCGCACTCGCACTGCTGAACGTGTGGACAAAAGCACCAAATAGGGGCCAATCCAGCGGGGCTGCTCGTTCTTGGTCCGCTGGAAATTCTTGGCTAAAACCCAAGATCCAGGTTCGATAGCATGTCCTGGATCTTCAGATGCTTGTGGCAGTGTATCATGAACCTGTTGGTGCAAAACACGTAATTTAGCCGTCAATTCGTAAAGGTAATCAAGCAGTACAGGGTGCTCTATCTCGCTAAATTTTGTCGGCCGCGGCACTCCCCAAATATTTGCCGGGCGACCAAACACAATCTCATACGGACTAAGTCCCATTCGAGAATGCACAGTCATTCTTGTGGGCAAAAGTGCCAACGGCAAGGCATATGGCCACTGCAGACCAGAGCTCGCTTGGATCTTGGCTAATTTTAGCTTAAGGGTGCCATTATAGCATTCTACTAAACCAGCTGATTGGGGGTGAATTGCAGCATGGAATTTCTGGCGTATTCCTAAACCCTCGCATACTCTCTTCATCACTTGACCCACAAATTCACTTCCATTGTCACTCCAGACCATTCTCGGCAAACCAAACCTAGGGAAGAATTCCTTGACAAGGGCTTTAGCTGTAGATAAGGCAGTGTTATCTTTCAGGGGGTATGCTTCTACCCATCGAGAGAAAGCACAAACAACAACAAGTACATACTTTAAGTTGTTGCACCTCTCCATATGGATGAAATCTCACTGCAAACCCACAAACGGATACGTCGGAGGCGCAAAATGACCAGCTGGAGTTGGAGTTCCCTTACCAGGATTGTATATCAAACAAACCATACAATTCTTAACCAAATTCTCTGCACACTTAGGAATACCAGTATTTTGCCATACTGGAGCCAACAACTTGCAAATCCCTTTCACACTGATATGAGCCATTCCATGAGCCATCGTAACCACTGGAATTACATACGTATCGGGTAACAACCATCGCTGATGCTCTGACAATTCAATCCAACAACCGTTCGAATCCAATTTACCCTTACTTTTCCTCCATTCATTCAACTCTTTCTCTGTAGCTTCAGCTTGAATGGACTTCACACTCTCTATTGTATCTTCACACATACCTATATCCGGAACCCATCTCGCCGGACCGCAACATACATTCGACTCATCACATCTCTCGCAGTTTCTTTCGCGACTTCGTCTGCAAACGCATTACCATGACCAACGTCATCAGTAATTTTCTTATGCGCACTGCATTTCACAATCGCAACCTGCAATGGCAAAGTGAGTGACTCAAGGAGCTCATTCACCAACTGACCATGTTGAATCTTAGTCCCATGCGAAGTCAGGAACCTACGCTCTTTCCACAATCGTCCAAAACTATGAGCCACACCAAACGCATACTGGCTATCGGTATACACAGTCACTCGTTTCCCTTTTGACAACACACACACTCTTGTCAATGCAATCAACTCCGCAGCTTGCGCTGAATTATGTGGGATACGTGCAGCTTCAACAATCGCATGCAAAGTCGTAACAGCATATGCCGCAGTCGTATCACCATTCGGAAGCTTGAAGCACGACCCATCAACCCATAAAGCACCATCGCATTCTACAAGAGGAGTATCCCTAAGGTCTATCCTCCCTTTCGTTTCTTCCTCTGTCCTAAGGAAGCAATTGTGCTGTTCAACAACATCTGTCTCAACTGAAATCGGCAACAACGTAGCTGGATTCAACGTGTTGCATCTTTTTATACGCACATGACTGGCTAAGAGTGTCAATTCGTACCCTGACAATCGAGCACTAGTTAAGTGCTGTGTCTTGGTACGATTCAACAAGGTATCCACTGCATCCATCACCAAACCAGCAGACTGGCGAATAGAGACAGCAGCTGCCGCAGTAGCTCTCAAACAACTCGGCAATGCTCTAGCTACCGGATCCAAAGTCGACGAGAAATACGCACATGGACGTTGCTTATCGCCAAACTGTTGAGTCAAAACTGACAATGCACATCCCTCTCTCTCATGGACATAGAGTGTGAAAGGCTTACTGTAGTCGGGAGTACCCAACACAGGAGCCTAACACAACGCATCGCGCAATTCAGAAAAACTCTTCTGGCATTTGTCAGTCCAAGGAATAGGATTTGGAGTATCCTTGACAGTAAGAGCTCTCAAAGGTTTCACAAGGAGCGAAAAATTTGAAATCCACTGTCTACAATACGACGTAATACCTAGGAAAGCACATATTTCTCTCTGTATCGTAGGCACACTCATTTGCACAATAGCTTGAATTCGTTCTGGAGTCAATCTTCTTCCCTCCTTCGATAAGAGGTGACCTAAGTAGGTTACTTCTTGTCGACAATACTGCAACTTCGAAATAGACACCTTATGATGGAAGTCAGACAAATGACGCAACAACGACAAAGTAGCCTCTCTGCAAATCTCCTCATTATCGGCAGCAACTAATAGATCGTCGACATACTGAATAAGGGCAGCACCAGCAGGTAAAACAATCGAATCAAGTTGTGTCTTCAAGGCCTGGCTGTAGATCGATGGACTCTCACAATAGCCTTGAGGAGGGCGCTTAAACCGGAAACTTCGGCCTCCTAAAGAGAAGCCAAAAATATCCCTACTCTCCTCGGCAATCGGGATACTGAAGAAAGCTTTCTTCAAGTCAATCACCGAAAACCAAGTAGCAGACGCCGGAATCAAAGTCAGTAAAGCAGTGATATCTGGCACAACTGGGAATTGCGGGACCACAATCTTATTCACCTCACGAAGATCGATCACAAACCTATACACAGGCGGCTGTGAAGAATCAGTTTGTTTCAGAATAGGCAAAACCGGACTATTGCACACATTACCTCTCATTTCTTTGATCACACCTTTCTCAATCCGATCATAAATGATCGCTAAAAGTGCTCTTTCACCCATCACTGGAAATCCGATATTGGGGAATACGCGGCAATCTTGCATTCGCTTTCAGCGTCACAACATATGGCGGGATCTCCAAAAGACCCACATCATTAGGACCAGTAGCCCAAAGATTAGGGAGAGAAGATAATTCAGCTGGAAGTTGATCTTTAGACAAATACATCGGAGAGATCACTCTCATACCCAATGTCAGCTGTACTCCTGAAGGAGAACAATGTAGCGTCGCATACAATCTTTTCAACAAGTCCAATACCAACAAGTTCTCACCACAACCTGTCATCAGAATAAGGGGTGCTTTGAATTCACAAGGTCCAACAGAAAGAGACAAAGGACTAGAAATCGGATTAGTAACCGGGGCGCCAGAGAAACCTACTGAAACATTTGTTAAGCCAGACAAAGGTGCGCCAGGGAGTTTAGAGTGCATGATAGAACTCTTTGCAGCACCAGTATCCAAAAGAAAAGGCTCTGACACACCTGATGTAATCACTTCAACGTAAGGTCCACTCTGATCTACTGGAACTGAAATCACTCCCTCTCTTTGTCTATGGCTGTCCTAGCAATCATTACCGTCCATATTCTCAACTTCGACATAGTAGTCGTCAGCATAGTACTGAGTTGTCCTACCAGACGCACAATTCTGCTGATCAAAACAATTCATAGAAGTCTGTGGAGGAAAGGAACGCGCATTCTGGGGAAACACACCACGTCCCCTACCTCTAGGAGCTTGCTGAACTCCTCGACCTCTCACACCATAAACACCATTCGTGCGCTGCAACAAAACCGGGCAACTATTTTTAAAATGACCCTCTTCTTTACAATATGCACACTGATTAGGGCCTACAGGAAAATGCGGTTGAGAAAACTCGAACCTTTGCGAGTTTTTCTGAAACTGCTGAGGTTGCTGATAATCACGCTGATTACTACGAGGCGGATACGCTTGCTGCAAAAGAACCTTCGTCTTCAGATCTTTAGTCTTTTTGTCTGCTCTATCCTTCTCATCCTTATCCCTATATTCGTAGTACTGTGCAGTAGCCAATATCTGCGCCGACGAAGACACAGCCCAAGAACTCTTTGAATCCTTCAACTTAGTACACAACTCGGGAAGCAAATGATGTACAAACTTATCAACAAACAACCGTTGACCACCTTCCGTACTCATGTCTTGACCACTGTGGTCAATAAATGTTTCTTCAAACCTAGTGAAGAAATCAGACACAACTTCATCTTTCTTCTGCTTACACGCATACAATTTATCCCAGTTTACTCGCATAGCAGGCATTAAAGTCTTCATGTAATTAATATTTCTACCAGGTAATTCCGCAACTAAGGGTTCAGATTTAGCTCCACCAACTTGTCGACCATCTGCAGCAGCAAGATTAGCCCACATATCACCTAACTCATTTGCATGGTTCTCATGACGAATCTTCGCCCATAATGGTTGTGGAACCATTTCCCAAACAACATGTCTATATCGGCTAAATTCATGACACATGAACCTGCAGTCTGTGATAATTTCTTGTAGTACCCTGCAGGATTTTTACGAGGATCAGGCAAAGTCTGTTTAAGGGCCAAAACTTCAGCTCGCTTCCATGGAACATGTACCCAAACACGCTGAAAATGAGCCGGTGCAGCTTGAATACCCAAGTTAACATTGGCCTGAACTGCTTCCTTCCATACCAGAGGAACCTCTCTCATTGGATATTGCCGCGCTTTTCTCCTACCAGAAAGATCAGGCTCAAACAATGACTGAGAAGGAGACTCACTCCTAAACAATAACAATGTCGCAACTGCTCTCTCAACGTCGGGACCCACTATAGTTCCCTTCGCAAACTC
The DNA here is from genome assembly GCF_964263255.1 of Lissotriton vulgaris. Classification (NCBI taxonomy): domain Eukaryota; kingdom Metazoa; phylum Chordata; class Amphibia; order Caudata; family Salamandridae; genus Lissotriton; species Lissotriton vulgaris. Next base: position 31,749,373 of record NC_141693.1, read on the forward strand.
GGACTGTACACGGAACAACTCAGTCGGAGTCTGTCCTAAATCACCATCTTCCCATTCTTCAAGAAGAAAAGTACACATTTCATCAAAAACATACCTCTGCTTCGGTTCTTCCCATTGGCGGAAAACATCCATAACAGACTTTAGATCGTATCTTAAAGGATTAGTAATCCATTTACGTGCCAAATGATTCAACACTATCCGTTCTTCGGGACCAGGTATTTGGCTACGCATCTGTTTATGCTCTGAAACAGGGGTCATACTCGATGACCCAAAGAAAGGAGACAAGAGACTAGAACCGGTATCTGTCATCCTCTGTCGAACAGAAGGAGAAGTTGACAGAAGGACAGGAGACAAAGCAGCATGAGAAGAAATCTGGATTTGCATTTGTGACTCATGTAAAGTGACTGGTGAACACTACTTAGTGAGTGCAGACCATCAAAATACCACATACTTTTTGGTAGATTCCTTTTTGAAATTTTGGATTGCCTATTTTTGAAGGATGCCTAACTCAGTAGAAAGAGCAGAGTCTGTAGCCTCTCTTAATTGTGAATGGGATGAAGAGAGGCTGGAATGCTACACAGTAAAGCAGATGAAGTACTTTTGCAAAAAGTTCAATGTTTCCACTTCTGGATTTAAAGTGAAGGAAGAGTTCTACAAGGCGCTGAGGGCCTGGGTAGAAGCAAGGAAAACTCCTGTGAATAAGGAGGATGATGATGTAATTGTGCAACAGGAACAGCCATTGGGCTCAGGAGGAAGGAAGATACCTTCCTGTGCATGTAGCATTGGCTTTAACAAAAGTCTGTCCCAAGAAGAGTTGGAAGACAGAGAGAGGTCAAGAAGGCATGAAATTGAATTGACCAAGTTCAAGGTGAATAGGCAACTGGAAATAGATAATAGGAGATTAGATCTTGAGGAAAAGAAAATGCAATTTGAGCATGAAAAAGTTTTGAGGGAGTTAGAGTTTAAAACCAAAAGTTTAGAAGTTACTCCCTCTGGTGGCAGCATACTAGCAGTACATACAGAAAGTAGAGTGTATATTCCCAAGGATGTGGTGAAAGAGTTTTACAAAAATGATGATATTGGTCAGTGGTTCAGTGCCTATGAGGTAGCCATGTCTTCCCACCGGGTCCCTGGGAGAGATTGGGGAGCGGGGTTGTGGGGAAGGTTCCTTATTGAGGGGCGGGATACATTGTTAGACTTGCCTTCTGATGTACACAATTCATACAGCCACATGAAAGATGCATTGATGTCTAGATATGGTTTGACACCTCAGCTCTATAGGCAGAGGTTAGGAAATGCAGAAAGTTAGAATACAGTACTTGGGTTAAATATGTCACTTTCTTTTGCAGAGCATTGGATGGTTGGGTAAAAGGCAGCAAGGTTAATGATTTTCAAGGTATCTTTGATTTGATTGCAAGGGACCACTGTCTGATAATTTTTTTCCAAAGCTGCGCCAGCATCTGATAGATAGCAAGCTGACTAACCCTAGGAAGATTTCTGAGGAGGCGGACCGCTGGGTCAGTACCGGGTCCACAAGGGTCACATGGGAGACTCAGCCAAAGGTGGGCAGGGTCCCCAGCAGAAGAGTGGGGGGGACAAGGTGTAACAACCGGATTTTCAGACCAGATAGAATCAGCTCACCAAGACACCACCAACCCAGCCAAAACGCAACCACCTCCCTCCTTAGGACCTATTTACAACAGGTATCTGTGTTCCTACCTAAGGATGGGGAATTAGCAATATACAAGCTCATATCATCAGAAACACCACTAAATCTATAGGGATTACTAGGAATACTCACTGATTACTAAGGACGTCCATGCTCTACACCACACTCATACCTTATAGTCTTGCGACAACTCAGACCCAGACTATGCTACCCTCCTACTCATAGTGAAGGGGGCAGTTCCAATAACTTACCATTACACACTGACCACAATCAGTGCTCTCACTAGCCACATACACACTGTGTCCTCCCAGTGCTCTCACTATTTCATACATACACAAGCCACAATCCTGTGGGTATACACATTGGCTATAATCAATGCTCTCATTAACGCCACTTTCCCTAGCGGCGATCTCATTACACACTGACACACTCAGTGCTCTCACTAATACACAAGCCACAATCTTGTGGGTATAGGCACTCTATCCTCCCAGTGCTCTCACTATTACACAAGCCACAATCCTGTGGGTATACACATCGACTACAGTCAATGCTCTCACTAACGCCACTTTCCCTAGCGGCGATCTCATTACACACTGACACACTCAGTGCTCTCACTAATGCCACTCTCTCTCTAGTGGCAATCTCTGTCCTATGAATACCTTCAGCTCTCTCTCTCTCTGTTGGGAAGTTTCTCTCATACATCTAATATCTACTGGGAATGTAATTGTTATATTTTATGTGGTACACAAGAATGGCCAAATTACACTGTGCAATTGTTATTATCTAATACAAGTTCTCCTCTCCTCCTCATTGTTCAGTTACCATTTACCTGGACGGGAGTCGCATCCGTTCACATAACAGCATCTGACTAGAAGAAAGGTTAACCTTATCATAAGAAAGCAACAGTTACACACTAGTTCACTAAGAACTGGGGTTCCTTTATTCACTAATAACATCAATAATATAACACTGCACTATAACACATAGCATGAAAAGTAAGAGGGGAATAGACACATACACAGATCTGCGGGGTCTCTTTATTATAATGGAAAGCTTTATTACTATAACACATCCACATGTAACTAACAGGGACTGTAGAAAGCTAAAAAGGGAATGGATTATACTGCACACCGCTGAAAGAAAAAGGATTAGCAATACAGTAGGGGAATCTAGCCTAGGAAATAAAAACACTAATATAACAGGACAGATATCACCTGATTAGTATGAAGTCTTGCTCTAGCTGTCATCTGGGTTCCTCTCTCGTCTGTGCCTTGGCTCGTCTCAGATTCTCCCCTGCACTCCTGGACACGCATCTGCGCTGATCACTCTGCACTGGATTCCTCTCCCCCACGAACTGTCTTCACCTTCAAACTTCAGTCTAATGATGTAGTTTCTGCCGCTCTGATAACTGTTCGCTCCACTAGCTTCTTCACTCTGTCTGATTATCCCAGCTCCAATGTCCAACTCACTCCAGCTGCTCCCACAGACTAATCCACGATATAACTTCAGTCTCTTCCAAAAGGCATCACTCCAGACTCCAGCTGATCACAACTCCTTCTGATAAGTAACTGCTTCTGACTGCTTTCTTCATCTCCAAACATCATCTGCCTTCTCTCTCCAGCTCCAAACACCATCTGCTCACAACTGCTTCTGACAACTCCAGCAACCAACTGACTGCTCTCTCTCTCTGTTCCAAACACCAACTAACTTCTCTCTCTCCAAGAACCAACTGACTTCTCTCTGTTCCAAACACCAACTGACTTCTCTCTCTCCAAGAACCGACTGACTTCTCTCTGTTCCAAACACCAACTGACTTCTCTCTGTTTCAAACACCAACTGACTTCTCTCTCTCCAAGAACCGACTGACACTCCTCCTCTTCTGCACTTCACTAATATAGAATGCTCTCCTCTAGTGGAAAGTTCCAGCAGAAACTACCTCCCTTGAATTCCTGTGCCAGCTCCAAGGCTCTCCGCGCAAATGCAGTGGCCATCTGCATGTTACGTCTGGGCCCAAGAGACAAACACATTCTTTTCGATAAGATCCAGTCTCTGCTGGTTTTCCCCTAGCACATAAGAGGATTAACTATAAACATCACCTTTACCCTGCAAGCATCTCAGTCTGCAGGGACAGAAAGCAAAATGGAGTCTCTCTAGTTCTGGGCCTTGTAGGCCCAAAAAGGACTTAACTCTCTCAGAATACATACACAAACCATACCAATATGTAATATAAAGTCAGGACTACAGGATCCACCCTCTACTATAGGTAGGATGATGAAAGGACACATAATTATGTCAAAGCCAATAGGCAATAGATGGATTAGAGTCAGGAATAAGGGATCTATCATCATAAAAAGCAGCTATCCTCTAGTTTATGCTTCTAGGTCTGGAAAAGGCCCGAAAAGGACCAACACAAGCTAAGAATAGGGATCCAGGATGGTAGCAAGCTTAAAGTCACCATCACTCAGAAATAGAGCCAAAAACACGGTCACAACACCAGGGTAAACAGAAGGAGTTCCACAAAGGGCCCCAAAGTAGTCCCCAAGGAGACCCTGTGAAAGGTTTCCAGCCTCCCTCTGAGAGAAAGCAAGGGGCCAGACAGGTAGTCCTGTTCCCCAGGGGCCCCTGAAATGTTATAAGTGTGGTGATCTGGGTCACAAGGCGAGTGATTCCAGGTGCCGCCTATTTGGTAAACAAGCACCCACTGATGCTCCGCCCCGGCAGAGATCTAGTGTAGCCTTGGGGGAGGAGATGGAAGTCCAAGGTGGGTGGGGTCCCGCACAGTTGACCCTAGTCTCTTTAGGAGACAGTGAGATGGTCTCAGAGGCTCTGCTGCCCAGGAACACTAAGAAATATGGGCAGCAAGTGACCGTCAATGGCCAAAAGTTGGAGGCTCTTAGAGATACAGGAGCCAGTCTGACAGCTGTCAGATGTCACCTGGTGTCTCAAGAGCAGATTGTCCCGCATGCATTTCGCTGAGTTGTTAATGCCGACAACACAGAGAGTCATTGTCCAATGGCTCAGGTTCCCTTTGAGTGTGGGGGGGTCTCTGGTACTCTTCAGGTAGCTGTGAGGCCCGCCATGCCTGTTGACTGTTTGTTGGGAAATGATTTAGAGAGCTCCCCTTGGGAAAAGGTGGAGAAAAGTACTCACTTGAAGATGGTTGGACTGCCTGACTGGGCGTGCGTCACCACCCGGTCAATGTCAGCCAGTAGGGGTTCTCAAGTGGACCTGGAGCCTGAGAGGGAGGCCCAGGAACCTGCCAAAGAGAGAAGTGGCAGGGTCGCGGGAAACAGGCCCCCGAAGTTCCCACAGCCCAGGAGAAGGTAGACTCTGAGGGGGATGCCTTGGAGCCTACCGGGGAACAGATAGATGAACTGGGAGACCTGCCTGAGCTGAACCATTGGCAGCAAGAAGGAGGCCCTTCCAGTGAGGTACTGGGTTTTTCAGAACCGGTACTGATCCGGTAACCCAGCGGTGTCAGGGCAACACCCAAAAACCTCGAGTACTTTCCTGATTCAGACCACAGAAACACGAGTCTTTTAGGTGAAGTCAAAGATCGAATTTATTGGCTGCAACCAAGTAACAAGCGTCCTAGAAGTACAACAGCATGTATGTTCTCAGGAGACTGCTCAAATGTACAAAGCCTGGCTTCTTCTTTTATACAGTTTTTTTAGCTTCAGGCAAGCATTCTTAGATTTACAGTGAAAACATTCTAGGATTTACAGTGAGCTATTCACATATTTTCATTACAAAAGAAAAAGCAAAGTCATGATGACAAGTATACATTTAGTGTGTCCAGTTCGTGATCAATTACCCGGCAAGGCCCAACATTTCCATCAGATATTAGTGTACCCTCAATAAAACCGGGCTCCTCCTCATCATAAAGCAAAAAGAAGAGAAAAGAGCAGGGACAGGTGTGAGCAAGATTCAGGCGGGGTGTGTGCGATGGAAACAGTTTATGGCCTGTTGTGCTGTGATGCTATCTTGTTCGGCCACTGGGAGAGAAACTGACCAAACAGGTTTGGCTTGAGGCAATGGTTCCAGCTTGCCCAGGTCACAGAAAAGTCAATTAAGGTGTATGTGTCCTTTGATATCGAATTCAGCTGTGGTTACAAGCCTATGTGAAGGGCAACTCACAAAATGGCTGCCAAGCATAAAATGGAACCCAAGGGTTCGAAAACGAAAATGGCGATTTCGAGGTGAAATCGTTACTTGATTATGATGAAAATGCTTGTGCATAGTGTACTAGTCATTATCGGTCTTTTGACACCAAAATCGTCATGCTACGACAAAGTTTGTTGCACGAGTCCAGAATTTTCAGAACTTCAAACCCTCCTTTTGCCCTAACATAGGCAATTTAACCTAATCTCATGCTAGTCTGAGTCCAGGTCTCTATATTCCTAAAGTCATTGAGATGTTGCTGCAGCATCATTCTGGTACTTAGTTTGTCTTTTGACACAGGCTTCCTTACACATGATGTAGCACAGAGGCCACATATTGCAGGAGCGCACTGTACGCACAGACAGAACAGGAAGAGAATGGCTAAGCCCATCCCAACGACCATTAGAATTTTCCATCCCCACCCGGATATCAGTTCCCAGAACCATCCCCTTTATCCATATGAATAGATTCAGAAATGTTATGCAGTTTGGAGATGGCCTGGTACACTGTTGGAGCGTTATCTGGAATGAATACACAGCAACTCGATTGGATCAGTTTACATACCCCACCTCGGTCTGCAAGTATGACATCTAATGCGACCCTGTTCTGAAGGGTCATAAAACGGTCCGATTGGAGCTCAGCAGTCAAGTTACTAAGGGCACCAGCAGTTTCAATTACGGTGGATTCAACCACCCTTGCTAATTGCCTTATGTTTCTGCTGTTAACCATGGGCCCCAAAACGGCAGAAAACCTTTTGCGAAATCCCCAAACTCCTGTTCCGCTGTGTCGTCTTTACTAACAACACCCCTAACTGTCCTTGTCCGATGGTAATCTGCCGCGGCCGTGTAGGTGGGAGGCAACAGGAACGAAACAAAACATGTGCCCGAAAAGTCAGGGGGCAACCATGTATAGGCTCTATCATGGCAGATGAAATAAGTACCCTTAGCTGCTAAAAACGAAGGGGAAGTCTGAGATGCAAAAACATACGTTTCAGTACAGACACTCTTCCCTAACTGAGCTCTGGGATTCTTGCCAGTACCTTGCAGACACAGATGGCCCTGATGGGGTACAATCTAAATCGGGGAAGATCTCTTAGCTTGCTGTTTCTCACTCAGAGTAGCTCCATATCCGGTCACGTTCCATCCTATGTAAACTAGTGTCTCATCTCTAGGGATAGTCTCATAGGAAATATCTTCCTTAATCATATCTACTATACCCTTAACTAGAGCACTATTCTTAGGATTGTCTGTTACAGAACGTAGAGGGTAGACTTCGTGTGCATAAATGAACATTGTCCTGTATGCCCACACAGAACCATTGTGACTAAATGGCAGGACAAGGTAAGGGATGACTTTATCCGTTGTGTGAGGCATAAGGCCACACACCCAGCAGTTAGTCGTGTTCATTACTAGTTGGTGTTGGTGCAAGAGCTGGATGAAGGAGTTATTAATAAACTCTAATCTCCTAGCTGACTCATGTTCAGGAAGGGGTTGAAAAGAATGTGAAGAAACAGTAGGAGGAGGTATGGGCGATGTAGTCGGTGCAAAGGTCACTTGTAAAGAAAACAGTACGTATCCTATTAAAAACATCATTGCACTTAATAGCAGAAAAATGCATAATAATAAAAAATATTTCTTTGTCATCAATTCACATATTTTTGTTTTAAAGCTCGTAGATCTGGCAGGTCTCTCCATCTTTGGAAACTCCATCCTCTAAGTTGCTGCCCGCGGTGGGAGGTTGATTCTGCTAAGGAGTGCTTCTGTTCAGTCCAGGGTAACTCCCTTAGACCAACCAGAACTGTCAACCTAATCGTCTCCAGCTGCACTCCAAAGACTGTGGCAACCGCGACCCTAGCAGCCGAACCCGGATGGCGGTTCAAAAAAACAAAAATAAGCAAGTTTCTCAGATGGGAGAGCTGCGCTTCAAAAATAGTACTTAGGGGGGAAAAATTTTATTAGTCCAATTTTATTAGTTCGTATTTCTCGGCCTCAGATTATACCGTTGTTTCCCCGGTATTGTGTGAAACAAGGCTTCGGGTTCTGTTGTGTCCAATTGGGCTGATGATGGCACGGCTGGTTGCAAAATATTGTTGCTCTCTTGTTCTGTAATTGTTCCTTTCACACGAGCATCACTGAAAGGGACGAACCTTGGCACAGATTTGGTCTCTGAGTCGGCGACACCCTCCTGGACCCACCGGTCATAGGGCAGAGGCAGGGGGATCCGTTTACAATGGATCCCGTGGATCCAGTTTTTCTTTCCCTCCACACGAACGGCTGATCTTGTGGAAAGAAGGACGAGGTGTGGGCCGGTCCACCTGGGCTGTTCGTTCTTTGTTTGCTGGAAGTTTTTCACAAGTACCCAGGATCCAGGATCGATTTGATGGCCTGGAGCTTCAGAGACCGGAGGCAGAGAGTCATGGACCTGTTGGTGTAAAACACGCAATTTAGCCGTCAATTCATACAAATAGTCAAGCAAAACAGGGTGCTCTATTTCACTAAACTTTGAGGGTCTGGGCACCCCCCATATGTTGGCCGGACGGCCGAAAACAATTTTGTAGGGACTAAGTTTTACTCTAGAATGCACTGTCATTCTGGTGGATAGGAGTGCTAAGGGCAGAGCGTCAGGCCATTTAAGACCAGTGCTCGCTTGAATCTTGGTTAGTTTTAGTTTTAGGGTACCGTTGTAGCATTCTACTAATCCAGCTGATTGGGGGTGATTTGCAGCGTGAAATTTTTGTCTGATGCCTAGCCCTTGACACACTTCTTTCCTTACTCGTCCCACAAATTCACTCCCATTATCACTCCAGACCATTCTAGGCATTCCAAACCAAGGAAAGAACTCTTTCACAAGGGCTTTTGCTGTGGACAAGGCAGTATTGTCCTTTAGGGGATATGCTTCTACCCACCTGGAGAAGGCACAGACAACAACGAGTACGTATTTTAGATTGTTGCACCTCTCCATGTGTATGAAATCTAGCTGCAAAACCTCAAACGGGTACGTAGGAGGTGCAAAATGACCAGCTGGAGTTGGGGTTCCCTTACCAGGATTGTGTTTCAGACATACCATGCAATTTTTAACCACGTTCTCTGCACACTTAGGGATTCCAGCATTTTGCCACACTGGGGCCAACAACTTGCAAATCCCTTTCACGCTGATATGAGCCATTCCATGAGCCATTGTAACCACTGCAAGCACCTATGCATCGGGTAGCAACCATCTCTGATGCTCTGACAATTCAACCCTACAACGATTTGCATCCATTCTGCCCGAACTTTTTCTCCACGTGTTCAACTCTTTCTCTGTAGCCTCAGACTGTATCGATTTCACACTCTCTATCGTGTCCTCACACATTCCAATGTCACCAACCCATCTTGCAGGACCTGCAACATACATTCGGCTCATTACATTCCTGGCGGTTTCTTTCGCAACTTCATCAGCAAATGCATTCCCACGACCAACATCATCAGTCACCTTCTTGTGGGCACTATATTTTACAATCGCAACTTGTAGGGGCAAAGTCAGTGATTCAAGAAGCTCATTCACTAACTGACCATGCTGGATCTTCGTGCCATGCGAAGTCAGGAACCCACGTTCACGCCACAATCGTCCAAAACTATGAGCCACACCAAACGCATACTGACTGTCAGTGTACACATTTACTTTCATTCCTTTCGACAACACACACGCTCTTGTAAGTGCAATCAACTTTGCTGCTTGGGCGGAGTTATGTGGAATACGTGCAGTTTCAACGACTGTATGTAAAGCGGTGACAGCATATGCTGCAGTCGTGTCACCATTCGGAAGCTTGAAGCATGAACCGTCCACCCATAAGGTACCATCACATTCAACGAGAGGAGTATCTTGGAGGTCTATTCTCCCTTTCTTCTCTTCTTCTGTTCTAAGAAAACAATCGTGCTGTTCTTCAGCACTCTCTGTCTCAACTGAAATTGGTAACAACGTGGGTTTAATGTGCTACATCTTTTGATGTGCACGTGGCTTGCTAACAAAGATAGTTCGTAACCAGACAATCGAGCACTAGTTAAGTGCTGTGTCTTGGTTCTGTTCAATAATGTGTCCACTGCATGTGGAACCATGACCACTAGCGTGTTATTCATCACTACACCAGCGGATTGTCGAATAGAAACAGCTGCTGCGGCTGTGGCTCTTAGACAACTCGGTAACGCCCTAGCTACCGGATCCAAAGTCGACGAAAAATAAGCACATGGACGCTGCTTGTCTCCAAACAATTGTGTCAACACTGATAATGCACAACCTTCTTGCTCATAGACATACAATGTAAAGGGCTTACTGTAGTTGGGGGTACCCAACACAGGGGCCGAACATAATGCTGTGCGCAATTCTGAAAAACTTTTCTGACACTCTTCGGACCAAGGCACGGGATTGGATGTATCTTTACATGTTAATGCCACCAATGGTTTGGCCAGTAAAGAAAAATGTGGAATCCACTGTCTACAGTACGATGTAATACCCAAGAAAGCACGCACTTCTCTCTGTGTTTTTGGCACACTTAATTTTGCTATTGCCAGGATTCTTTCTGGGGTCAGTTTCCTTCCCTCCTTCGATAAGAGATGACCTAAGTAGGTCACTTCTTGTCGACAATATTGTAATTTAGACAGGGACACCTTGTGATGCAGATGACACAAATGACGCAACAATGACAACGTGGCTTTTTTACATATTTCCTCAGAATCTACAGCAATAAGCAGATCATCAACATACTGAATGAGTGTAGCGCCTTCAGGTAAAACAATCGTGTCAAGCTGCGTTTTTAGAGCTTGGCTATATATTGATGGACTTTCACAGTAGCCCTGGGGAGCGCGTTTAAAGCGGAAACTTCGTCCTCCTAAACTGAAGCCAAAAATGTCCCTGCTTTCCTCAGCAATTGGGATGCTGAAAAAGGCGTTCTTCAAGTCAATCACTGAAAACCAGGTAGCAGAGGCTGGAATCATAGCCAACAGGGCAGTAATGTCAGGAACAACTGGAAATTGTGGCACTACTATTTTATTCACCTCTCTAAGGTCAATCACAAATCTGTATACAGGTGGCTGAGAGGGATCGGTTTGTTTCAAAACAGACAGAACAGGACTATTGCAAACGTTGCCTCTTGTCTCTTCAATCACATCTTTTTCAATCAAATCATAAATGATCGCTAACAACGCTTTTTCACCTTCACTGGATATTTTGTATTGGGGAATGCGCGGCATTCTAACATTGGCTTTCAATGTCACAACATATGGTGGTATTTCTAAGATACCCACATCGTTAGGACCAGTAGCCCAAAGAATATTAGGTAGAGACAACAATTCTGTCGGAATTTTATCCCTTGACAAATACATTGGAGAAACCACTTTCTTACCTAGTGTAAGTTGTACTCCTGAAGGAGAACAGTACAAAGTCGCATGCAATCTTTTTAACAGGTCCAATCCCAACAGGTTTTCACCACAACCTGTTGTCAGAATAAGGGGTGTTTCTAATTCACAAGGACCAACAGACAGGGACATAGGGCATGAAATCGGGTTCCTAACCGGGGCGCCAGAAAAACCTACAGAAACATTCATTTCGCCAGACAAAGGTGCGCCAGGGAGTTTTGAGTGCATCGTAGAACTCTTTGTAGCACCAGTATCCAACAGAAAAGGTTCTGACACACCTGATGTAATCACCTCAACATATGGTCCACTCTGATCTACTGGAACTGAAACAACTCCCTCTCTTTGTCTATGGCTGTCCTAGCAATCATTACCTTCGGTCAACTCATCTTCTGCATAGTAATCATCAGCGTAGTACTGAGCTGTCCTACCAGATGCGTTATTCTGCTGATCAAACTTATTCATAGAATCCTGAGGCGGAAAGGAGCGTGCATTCTGATGGACGTTTCCACGTCCTCTACCTCTATGTGTTTGCTGGACACCTCTACCTCTTGTGTTTGACACACCATTTGTGCGCTGTAACAGGATAGGGCAACTATACTTAAAATGACCCTCTTCCTTGCAATACGAACACTGATTGGGACCCACGGGAACGCGTGGCTGAGTATACTCTACTCTTGGCTTTTGAAACTATGGAGGTTGCTGATAATTATTCTGATAGTTATTCTGACAGCCATTATTCTGGCCACTACCACCACGTGGCGGGTATGCTTGCTGTAACAGGACCTTCGTTTTCAACTCTTTAGTTTTCTTTTCTGCTCTATCTTTCTCATCTTTGTCTCTATTTTCATAATATTGCGCAGTGGCCAATATCTGTGCTGAAGAGGAAACTGCCCATGAACTCTCTGAATCCTTCAACTTCTTACACAACTCTGGAAGCAGATTGTGCACGAATTTATCGACGAACAGTTGAACCTTCTGTGCTCATATCTTGACCGCTGTGGTCGACAAACGTTTCTTCAAACCTGGTGAAGGAATCAGACACCGTTTCATCTTTCTTCTGCTTACATGCAGACAACTTATCCCAATTTACCCGCAATTCGGGCATCAAAGTCTTCATATACGTAATAATTCTACCAGGAAGCTCTGCTATTAAAGGCTCTGGTTTAGCACCACCAACTTGTCTAGCATCAGCAGCGGTAATATTTACCCATGTGTCGCCTAGCTCTTGATCATGATCCGTATGACGAATCTTTCCCCATAAAGGCTGTGGAACAACATTTCCAAACAACATGTCTACATCGGCTAAATTCATGATACAGGAGCTTGCAGTCTGGGATAACTCCTTATAATATCCTGCAGGATTTTTACGGGGATCAGGCAATGTCTGTTTAAGGGCCAAGACTTCAGCTCGCTTCCATGGGACGTGTACCCATACACGTTGAAAATGTGGCAAAACGGGTGGATTAGCATTTGCGTCCCCTTCCCTCCAAACTGGGGGAACCTCTCTCATGGGATATTGTCTTCCCTTTTTCTTGACAGAGGAATCGTAATCAAACAATGACTTGGGAACACCTTCAGTCCTAAGTGATAACAACGTTGCAACGGCTTTCCTAACATCTGAACCCACAACTGTACCTTTTGAAAATTCAAACCGCACATGGTTCAACTCGGGCGGGCTAGAGTCCAAATCATTCTCCTCTAAATCCTCGCATAGAAAAACACACATTTTCTCGAAAACATACCTCTGCTTTGATGCTTCCCACTGATGGAAAACATCCATAACAGATTCTAGATCATATATTGTCGGGTTAGCCACCCATCTATGTGCCAAACGATCCAATAGTTCTTTCTCCCTCGAATCAGGCAGTTGGCTACGCAACTGCTTGTTCTCAGGGGCCTGAGTCAGGCTTGTCGCTCCAAACAAAGGATATAGAAGACTAGAAACAGTGCTTGCCACTCTCTGGCGGACAGACGGAGAGGTCGAGGAAAAGACAAGTGGGAAGGCAGGGTGAGACGAGGCAGATGCCGAGGCATTGTCAGGAGGAGTACCAGGAGTGGTAGTTGATACAATAGTTAGAGTTGGATGAAGTATAGGAAGAGCAGGTGTAAAAGCCGGTGACCCTTGGGAAGGCTGCACCGGAGGAACAGGAGCCAGCTGAAGAGCAGCTGGTGGGTGCTGTGGAGGAACAGGAGGTATAACAACCATGGGTTGCACAACTAAAGGTTGTGGAGGTGCTGTAGCATTTTGCGCATATGGGGGTGGTGAACTTAACAAATGCGACATTAGGGGATCTTTTTCAAGCTCTTTTGCTGCTTCTTGCTGAAGAGGCGGCAAAACTGGATAGCATTTATCTATTACCATTTTACGTTGCCTGTGCAACTGCTCACTCATCTGTTCTTCTTCGTTGTCTTTATACCGCCTAGCAGCTTGCATTATCGAGATACCCCTTTCTCTCTTATTTTTCTTCTCTAATTTAATTTCTTTTTGTTTGGCCTCCTTACGCCATAAGCGGAAAGAATCAAACATTGCCGGCCGGGCTTTCTTCTTAAAAAGTTTAACTTCGAGATTATCTAGGATTTCCGTATCAAAGATACCATATTGGGGCCATTTTAAAACACCATCCTTGCGGTTGTATTTGATCCACACTTCATTGTATGTGATGGGGCCTACTCCATGTTTCACATATAATTCATAGGTTGGAGTTCCAATCGGAGGAACCGGATACGAGTCCTCCAGTCGGGAGTCCCTATTATTACAACCAAGACAAAACAAATTTCCAAGTCTGCTAAGACCAGGCATCTTCGCTCTCTAGTCTAGCTTCAAACTTCAAAGGATTAACGATTACGATATTTCTCGTGAATACACGAGTCCTTCGGATTTGGCGCTTGCAAGTTCCAAACAAAACAAAACTAAGGACTAACTGGGAGGCGCTCCACTTATACTTAACTGAGGTATCGATGACGTCACCAGAAGACTCGTCTATCGTTTCGCTCTACCAAACATCAAGGGTCCAAATCAGGGCGATAGTCAGGGTAGCAGTCCTTCGTAGCCGTCGGGACGCGGGGAACCTCGCAGCAAAGACCTTCGGAACCACGTCGACATACAGGGGTCGCTGAGGTGGCTGGCCGTCCTCCGAAATTTTCACACGAAGCTCCTCACGAACCTCTGGCTTGGACCGGTACCGCTGATACCGCCCCACGTTGGGCGCCAACTGAGGTACTGGGTTTTTCAGAACCGGTACTGATCCGGTAACCCAGCGGTGTCAGGGAAACACCCAAAGACCTCGAGTACTTTCCTGATTCAGACCACAGAAACACGAGTCTTCTAGGTGAAATCAAAGATCGAATTTATTGGCTGCAACCAAGTAACAAGCGTCCTAGAAGTACAACAGCATGTATGTTCTCAGGAGACTGCTCAAATGTACAAAGCCTGGCTTCTTCTTTTATACAGTTTTTTTAGCTTCAGGCAAGCATTCTTAGATTTACAGTGAAAACATTCTAGGATTTACAGTGAGCTATTCACATATTTTCATTACAAAAGAAAAAGCAAAGTCATGATGACAAGTATACATTTAGTGTGTCCAGTTCGTGATCAATTACCCGGCAAGGCCCAACATTTCCATCAGATATCGGTGTACCCTCAATAAAACCGGGCTCCTCCTCATCATAAAGCAAAAAGAAGAGAAAAGAGCAGGGACAGGTGTGAGCAAGATTCAGGCGGGGTGTGTGCGATGGAAACAGTTTATGGCCTGTTGTGCTGTGATGCTATCTTGTTCGGCCACTGGGAGAGAAACTGACCAAACAGGTTTGGCTTGAGGCAATGGTTCCAGCTTGCCCAGGTCACAGAAAAGTCAATTAAGGTGTATGTGTCCTTTGATATCGAATTCAGCTGTGGTTACAAGCCTATGTGAAGGGCAACTCACAAAATGGCTGCCAAGCGTAAAATGGAACCCAAGGGTTCGAAAACGAAAATGGCGATTTTGAGGTGAAATCGTTACTCGATTATGACGAAAATGCTTGTGCATAGTGTACTAGTCATTATCGGTCTTTTGACACCAAAATCGTCATGCTACGACAAAGTTTGTTGCACGAGTCCAGAATTTTCAGAACTTCACCAGGAAAGACTTTTGCAAGGAGCAGAAAGAATGCCCTTCTCTTGTGGGCTTGCAGCAACAGGCTGTAATCCAGGCAGCAGGTGATCAGTCAGGATCACATTGGATCTACTGGGAGAATGGTCCCCTTTATAATGAGCCTAAGGTTGCTGAACCTGGGCCAGTCTGTGTGCTGGTGGTACCCCAGAAGTTCAGAGCCTTCCTACTGGGGCTGGCTCATGATATGCCGTTAGCAGGACATTTGGGGTAGGACAAGACCTTTGAAAGGCTTGTCACCCACTTTCATTGGCCCCACATGCGCAAGAGTTCAGATAATCTTTGCAGTACTTGCCAGGCAAGTGGAAAGAGTGGGAGGAAGCACAAGGCACCTCTCCAGCCATTCCCTGTGGTCAGTACCCTCTTTGAGCGGGTGGGGATTGACATTGTGGGGCAACTGGACCCCAAAACAACCATGGGCAACAGGTTCATCCTGGTCTTGGTGGACCATGCCACCCGGAAGCCATACTTCTGGGGACAGTGATGGCCCCCGTGGTGGGACGAGCACTGATGGGAATTTCCCCCAAATGGGATTCCCTCTGGAGGTAGTGTCTGACCGGGCACCAACTTAATTTCCAAGTATATGAAGTCCCTGTGGCAGGAGTGTGGTGTTACTTACAAGTTCACCACTCCTTACCACCCCCAAGGAAATAGGTTGGTTGAGAGATTCAACCGGACCCTAAAGGGCATGATAATGTGTCTTGAGGAACCCATGAGGTGTAAGTGGGATGTCCTCTTACCATGCCTACTCTTTGCATACCGGGAGGTGCCACAGGAATCTCTAGGGTTCACTCCCTTTGAGTTGCTCTATGGACACCCGGTCAGAGGATCTCTGAGTCTGGATAAAGAAGGCTGGGAGCAATCTCCCAGGAAACCTCCCCAGGATGTATTTAGCTACATGCTGGCCTTTAGGAACCAGACCAGGCGCTTCATTGAACTCGCTCATGCAAATCTGGAAGCCAGCCAGGAGGAGATGAAATGAAATGAAATTAAATTAAATTAAATTTGTAAAGCGCATGGCTGCCCTAGAGCGTCCCAGCGCTGGTATGACCAGAATGCCACTCAGGTAGAGCTTCAACCTGGACAGAAGGTGTGGGTCATGGCCCCAGTGGAGCCCTGCGCGCTCCAGGATAAGTGGACCAGACCTTTTGAGGTTGTGGAGTGCAAGAGTCCAGTTACCTACTTGGTGGACTTGCGGTCTCCCAGGAACCCCTTGAGGAACCTGCATGTCAACCGCCTTAAGCCCCACTTAGAGAGGTCTGAAGTGGGCATGCTCTTGGCAACAGATGCTGGAATGGAGGAGGCGACTGAGCCTCTTCCTGATCTCCTGTCTGTCTCAGAGAAAGATGGGTCAGTGGATGGTGTTAACCTTTCCTCCACCCTGACCCCTAAGCAACAGAATGACTGCCGCCAGTTGCTGGGACAGTTTTCTGATCTGTACTCCCTGGTTCCTGACGTCACAGATTGGTACGTCCATGATGTGGACACAGGAGACAGCTTGCCTGTGAAGCACAAGTCTTACAGGGTAACTGACAGGGTGAGGGGTTGCATCAAGGAGGAGGTCCAAAAGATGCTTGATCTAGGGGTGATTGAGTCATTAAGCAGTCCTTGGGCCAGCCCAGTGGTCTTGGTCCTGAAGGCTGCAGCGCCGGGTGCCACACCCAAACTCCGGTTCTGTGTGGACTACAGAGGACTCAATTCAGTCACAAAGACTGCCGCGCACCCCATCCCCAGAGCTGATGAGCTCATTGATCGGGCGCTGTGTGCCTGTGTCGCAGAAGCCAGCGTTGATCTCAGGACCCTTCTGAGCTCACGGACCTCGGCCCAGCAGCTTCCGCGGCACATGGTGAGCCCTCTTTCACATACGGTGGTGTCGAAAGATGAACTGCGTGGCATATATGCGTTGCAGTGGCCATGACAGATTCTCAGTACCAGCACAATGAGAGCATCATTCACGCAGCCATCTTCACTCACGGGGTAAACCTCGTGGCGGTGTAAGCTGCACAGACCTGGCAGACACATTTGCCATTCCGGAACAAAACCACACCCAGAGAAACGTGCCTTTTATTCATACCCCTAAGCCAGCCTTGCGCACGCCGTGCCAGCCCACTACACTAAAGATTTAGGGGGGCGAAGAGGCACGTACGCGCTATGTTTCCGTAATCTTCCCTACTGACTGTATTATCATGGTTGCATCCACTGTCTACTTCACTCAATAGACCAACAGTGTACGTTGACATGTACATGTCTGTGATCTTAAAACTCAAGTCTGTCTGGCACATCCCCTCAACACTTTGCATTGTATACTTTTATAATCGAGAATCACTGCCACCTTCGCACATATTTTGCTCCCATCTCTCCCCGCATTCTGCATTGTGTAACAGAGGTGCCATGTCATGTTTGGTTTGTGTACATGGCTAGCCACGATTCCCACAGTACATAGTGTTGTTGTGTCTGCTAGGTGTAGATGTTGTTTGTCATGTTGTATGTGAGTATACAAGGTAGCACGTTTATTCATGAGCAGTGGTTTCTCCCATTTACATATCACTGTCTTAAAGAGCATACAGAAGTTTTTCTCACAGGTAAAAACTGCGACCACAATGGCAGTCATTCATTACTATCCAAGAATGTCCAACTGAACGACGCTTCTAAGCTTACTGCCCCCAATTTTGCGTGCTTTCTTAAAAGCATGCCAACTCCCACAATCAGACCAACATTCGTACAGCTTTCTAACGGCAGTTATCTGCTTCTCAATAACATGCACTCCTACGGAATATGAGCTGGCCTACCGTATGTCCTTACAATTTCAAACCGAGTAACTTCCTGTGGCAATGTCTATTCCCACCCACACAAGCTAACTCCCAAACTTCAACTTGGCCTTCAATCCCTACTTTGAAAACAAATTTAATTGAACTAAACAAACTAAAGCGCTTTTGTTCAGAACAGAAGTGTCCCTCACTTCTGCAAAAGAAATGTATCGACTGCAGATAGCACGCACTTCAAGTAAAATACAGTCCATTTTAAATACGAACCACCCATTACACTTTGTGAATTGTTACACACTTTTCAACACATCTTACTCTTAAGGTCTGGCACACTTTTGTAACACGGTCTCCTCCGGCCTTCTCACAGGCTTTTAAACTCTTTTTGGTATAATACCAGACTTCATTCATTCGACCATCTCTGGAATAACAGGAACAGTGCCCATAATTCTCGCTCTCTTTGCGGCCATCCTACTACTATTTTTGCTTGTAAAAAATGGCTGCGCTCCCTATGGTAAGAAGCATGTCTGACAGAATACTACTCTATGCGAACCTTACGTCTCTACTCTAACCAGAGATCGGTGATGTATGGCCTATGCAAATACGCTATATACTTGCTAAATTAGCTTACACCCGACATTCATTTTGAAACCCTGTCTATTCTTTGTGCACACATCTCTCTGCCTGCCTGTTATCCATGAAGCCCGTTCACACAAATTTACTCATCCTCGGCCTCTGCTCACAAGCTGGCGATCAAGAGCAAAAAACACAACATTGTTTAGGAACTGGTTGGCACAGTGTGGTAATCGTATCCTACCTTTATTTTCATGATAGAATTTAGTCATTCATGTCTAATAGCTATTGTTTATGTCACGTGGAACTGTAACATGTAATATGGAATTCACTGATGCAGGAGCTTCGGTTTGAATCCAGCAGAAGTGGTTGGAGTTTGCCTCAGCTCGATGCCTTAGCTCTCTGCACAAGAATATTTTTTGGAAAAAGCTAAAGACAATAATGTATGGTTTGACCAGAAGGGTACCAAATGTGCTTCTCAGAAGCGCAATGTTTGTGTTCCTCCTCAAAGTTCCCATGTGGGTAGAACTATTACCATTTCTGACATGCACCAGATTGAAACTACTGTACAAGAGATTGCTGACTGTTCTACTTTTGATAATTTTGTGTTACAAAAAAGGAGTGACAGGGTACCTAGGACGTTTGATGAATACATTTTGCAATTTCTTTTGGTTTTTTTCTTAAAGGATACATGTGGTAATGGTATCCTACCTTTATTTTTATTATAGAATTTAGAGTCAGTCATCCTGAGCCTCTGCTCACAAGCTGGCGATCAAGAGCAAAAAACATTACATTGTTTAGGAACTGGTTGGCACAGTGTGGTAATTGTATCCTACCTTTATTTTCATGATATAATTTAGTCATTCAAGTCTAATAGGTATTGTTTATGTCACATGGAACTGTAACATATGAAGTGGAATTTACTGATGCAGGAGCTCACGTTTAAATACAGCAGTAGCAGTTGAGTTTGCCTCAGCTGGATGCCTTAGCTCTTGCACCAGTGGGTCCATTTATGGTACTTAAATAAAGACACTTTTTATATAACTTTCAAACTCCATTGCTTTATTACACACTGCCACTTTCTTAGACACACCTGATTTCTCCATTTGTCTTCTGTGGCATTGCAACATTCTGCATTATATTCTTTACAATTATTACTTTATTCCTGCTTGCTAAAACACTGCATTCGAGTCTTCAGACTGGTAGGGGTGGGTAGTTCGCTTTCCAGTCCCTGTATAGTATAAACGCATACTAACACTACTTACACAGGTATGCTACAGTGGCCAATATCCTACAGAGCCCACAGCACATCACTTTACAGCAATCAGTTCACAGCTTAGGCTCATGGTTTAATCACCGAGTCGTCAGACCCACACGAGTGATTAGTTTGCTTCCCATTCCCGCTATACCCTAAACACATGCTAACACCACCTGCACAGCTATGCTACAGCGGCCAGTATGCTACAGCGCCCAGAGCACATCAGTTTAGAGCACTCAGCTCATGCTTTTGGCGCACGCTTACATCCCCGAGTGTACAGGCACCTCACCTCAGCAGCCTCTCACTGTGAGCAAAACAGTACTTTCACACCATTAGCGGTAAATACTTCGCTTCGGGAAGTATGCTAGTGTCAAGAGCACCTTACCTTAGCACCATCTCACTGTGGGCAAAAGAGCACTTTCACACTGGTAGGGGTAAATACTTTGCTTCGTCCAGTATGCTACAGTGCCGCCCAGAGCCCATCAGTTTACAGCACTCAGCTCACAGTTTAGGCGCATGCTTTCATCCCCGAGTGTACCAACACCTCACCTCAGCACCATCTCACTCTAGGCAAAACAGCACTTTCACACCGATAGGGGTAAATACTTTGCTTCACACTCCTAGAAAAAGCACACCCTAACCACCCCACAGAACTCACAGCACTCCTACCCTCCTTTTCTACTTTTTTCACAGTTATTTCTCCTTACTGGCTTCAACGTTAACTCAAAATGGCTGCCAACACTTCCTAGTTGCAACCGTTCGCAGCCAATAAGCAGCAAGCTTGTGCTGGTAACGCCTTTGCCAATCAGATGACAGAATTTGCAAATATCGATATCTGTAAATCTCAATATTTCTCCAAAACTACTGAACGGATTTACACCAAATAAACAAAAGCGTGCTTTCTAGACCAATACTCTTCTCCCTGCGAAATTTGGGGTAATTCCGTTCACCCGTTCGACTTGTAGCCTTGTCTAAAGTTTCCCATGGAAATTGCATGGAGAAAACACGTTTTGGAACCCCCCTTTTTTTTGGCTCCCCCTTGACTAATCACCCCCCAACTTTCAACATAGGAGCTGATATGAACAAAGAATTAGTTTGGATTCATCAAACGACACCAAAGTTATAAGCAAAACAAAAAATGCTCTTCCTATGGAAACTTGGTCCTAACTATAACTACCTACAGGTGACCGCCAGTAGGTAATATATATATATATACATTTATATATATATATTGTGAGCAGATTGAGGTGAGCAGATGTAGAGTGTCGCTGGTGTTGAGAGTGCTCTATACAGGAGCAGCTTTCCACCTAAACTTGAGAACTACCCAGAGTTCTTTGCTTTTTTGTGCATAAGTTATGTGTCACTCTATGCCTGAAAGGGTATTGTTTTGACTTATACTGGGTACCCCCTTGTGTCTGGACAAATCTATACCTCTCTGAAGAGCCCTAAGTAGAGCTAAACACTGTGTCAGGGGATTCGTTTACTCATTTCAGGTTGGCTTGGTTGCTTTTTTACCAATTCAAAGCTGAAATATTGTGCCTGGAGTGGAAAATGGCTTATGTCATTTTACATCTCAGTGTGGACAGCACCGTGGTAGTCCTATGCTTTAAGACTTTGCTGTAGAAATGGTAAAAGATTTTGTCCCTTTCTGTCTTCGCGTTGATTGCACTGTGTTATTCCAATGCTTTAAGACTTTGATACAAAAGCAGACATTTGAGGTGAGCAGATCCAGCGTGTCGCTGGTGTTGAGAGTGCTCTATACAGGAGCTGCTTCCCACCTAAACTTGAGAACTACCCAGAGTTCTCTGCATATTTTTTGCATAGTCTATGCGTCACTCTATGTCTGAAACGGTTTTGTTTTGACTTATACTGGGTGCCCCCTTGTGTCTTGACAAAGCCATACTTCTCAGAAGAGCTCTAAGTAGAGCAAAACACTGTGTCAGGGGATTCGTTTACTCATTTCAGGTTGGCTTGGTTGGTATTTTACCAATTCAAAGCTGTAATATTGAGCCTGGAGTGGTAAATGGCTGTTGTCATGTTACAGCTCGGCGTTGACAGCACTGTGCTAGTCCTATGCTTAAAGACTTTGCTGTAGAAATAGCAAAATACTTTGTTCCTTTCTTTCTTGGCATGGATAGCACTGTGCTAATCCTATGCTTAAAAACATTGATAGAAAAGCAGACATTTGAGGTGAGCAGATCTAGAGTGTGGCTGGTGTTGAGAGTGCTTCATACAGGAGCTGCTTTCCACCTAAACTTGAGAACAACCCAGAGTTCTCTGCTTCTTTTTTGCAAATATTTTACTTTGTCAAAGCATAACCCTTCAAATACAAAACCTATGCTTGACAAGCACACAATTGCACTGTTGGGCAAAGGTTTATCCACTGGTGCAAGGCAGCCCAATGTGTTCCACCGCTACGCGTAGAGCAGCAGAAACAGTTCTCAGAGGTATGGCGCCATTGTACTGGACCAATTTCATGCAACACAGTAACTTTAGTTACTGCTCTCTGTGAAAACGCAGCAAATCGGCCCCTCTGTTTCTCCAGGTCAGACACTCTTAACATATAATGGTGAGCAGTATGGATGAAGTGACTCTTATACCTTGTAGCCCATATCTTTTGTAATATTTCCTACCCACTGATTAAAATGCTTGTTTAATTACTGGTCTCTATATAAGATGAAGGGCCACTGGAATTATGTGGCAGCGAAGCACTACCTTTTGTGGCAAGTGGATGCCACATCATCTGATGACGGTTGACGCCAGCTTTATATGTGGTCTCTGTGTACAACGCAGAACCACCACTAGCAGCTGAAGAAGCCTCTGTGACCCATCCAGCCTTCATGTAAGCCCCCCTGCAGCGTCTTTGTTAAAAAACCAAAAGATAATCTTCAATAAACAGAGTTGCTTTGACCTATTCAGTTAGCCCAGAGGGATCCACTCCTGCTGGTGTGCGCACGTTCCTATTTATGGTTGCATTTTGTTTCTTTGTATCACCATATTTTTTTGACACCTGATGGCTAAGTAAAGTAAATAAAAACAGCAAGGCAATGTTAAAAATTATAGTAAATGTTTTTTGTTTAATAAAATGTCAAATGAGATGAAATTGCCGATATTTGTCAGAGTGGTGCTCAAGAAAGTTTGAACAAATGGCCGGATTTTTTTAGGGAGGGGTGGAACCAACACAGCAAGAATGTCATTGTGACAGCCATTGGGGCAACAGCATGTCCGAAACACAAGCACAACCCTGCTCTGCTCACTGGAGTCAGAGGACACTGCCTGTTCCAAGATCCTGCCAGCCACCAGTGTGACCCTGCTCTGCCCACTGGAGTCAGAGGACACTGCCTGTTCCAAGATCCTGCCAGCCACCAGTGTGACCCTGCTCTGCCCACTGGAGTCAGAGGACACTGCCTGTTCCAAGATCCAGCCAGCCACCAGTGTGACCCTGCTCTGCCCACTGGAGTCAGAGGACACTGCCTGTTCCAAGATCCTGCCAGCCACCAGTGTGACCCTGCTCTGCCCACTGGAGTCAGAGGACACTGCCTGTTCCAAGATCCAGCCAGCCACCAGTGTGACCCTGCTCTGCTCACTGGAGTCAGAGGTCTCTGCCTGTTCCAAGATCCAGCCAGCCACCAGTGTGACCCTGCTCTGCTCACTGGGGTCAGAGGTCACTGCCTGCACCAACATCCAGCCAGCCACCAGTGTGACCCTGCTCTGCTCACTGGAGTCAGAGGTCACTGCCTGTTCCAAGATCCAGCCAGCCACCAGTGTGACCCTGCTCTGCTCACTGGAGTCAGAGGTCTCTGCCTGTTCCAAGATCCAGCCAGCCACCAGTGTGACCCTGCTCTGCTCACTGGGGTCAGAGGTCACTGCCTGCACCAACATCCAGCCAGCCACCAGTGTGACCCTGCTCTGCTCACTGGAGTCAGAGGTCACTGCCTGTTCCAAGATCCAGCCAGCCACCAGTGTGACCCTGCTCTGCTCACTGGAGTCAGAGGTCTCTGCCTGTTCCAAGATCCAGCCAGCCACCAGTGTGACCCTGCTCTGCTCACTGGGGCCAGAGCTCACTGCCTGCACCAAGATCCAGCCAGCCACCAGTGTGACCCTGCTCTGCTCACTGGAGTCAAGGGTCACTGCCTGTTCCAAGATCCAGCCAGCCACCAGTGTGACCCTGCTCTGCCATTTAAAGCGAGCGTGTGGACTGCAGCAGAATTAAGCAGCACCCAGAAGTGAAAGGGGCTTTGATGGGAACCAACCTGCATGGGCCCTCCCAAGCCCTGACAGCACCAGCGAGTCAAGTCGCTGCTCCATATCAGAGCTGGTCCAGCCACGATCCATCAGGAGCCACAGATGGGCCCTCCCAACCTACAAACCATCACAAGACTCAGGAAACGTAAGAACTTAAAAGGCATTCTTGCTGCGTTGTAGAAAGATAAGGGAAATCCCGAGAGAAAATGTCTCTCTTTTAAGGATTTCCCTTCCCACAACAACCTCACCAGGAGAACCGTCACGCCGTAACTTCGCCAGTAGCGAAAAGGGAGCATGCTTACATCTTTTTAACACCAATGCGTATGCTCCACTAACCGACTACTCAAAACCGGGACGTTTCTATGCTCAACCCAGCCATTATCGAAAACCGGGACATTTATGCATTTTGGAGGAAAGTGTTGGGACACCGGGACACCGGGACACTTCACCAAAGACCGGGACCATCTGGGGAACTCAAAAATATCAAAAAAGGGAGTGAAGAGGTGGTGCAACAAGGCACCGCGGTGGGCTAATCCTCCTCTTATGAACGCTTAAATAATCAACAGAGACCACCTGAAACAAATATACAATACATATTCCGATGTTGTTGGAATACACTCAGTGTGTTAAAATACCCCTCACACACCAAAAGGGCCCTTGGTGTCATGCTTCATCATCGGGGTCTTCCCGCCCCCGCTGCGGGACGGGGCAGTGCTGCGACAAGCGGCTACGCCGGAGCACCTTTTAATTGTGAGTACTATGTGAGTGATGATGGAGTGAGTGTCAGTGAGGTCAGGAGTGATAGACAGTGAAATTAAAAGATACCTGGCCTGGTGTTTAGAAAAAATTATTTAATAGGCACTGGCTGGTATCGTTAAAAGGGTGAGGCGGAGGACAAGATCGGGTTACTAGTCTTGCTCTCCTGTGTGGGTCAACATGTTTCGGGGCGGCATGCCCCTTCGTCAGGACCGGGTTGTATAGATCCCCCTGTCACTCACTAATGCGCTCCCACAGATAGAGAGTGTTGTGTTTGATCAATGTGTATAAATAATTTAAATACACGTGAAAAAAGCTCGATCAGTAATACTGATGATGTAAGCTTATTGAATGAGGAGACAATGCCCCATGAGCCAAGCTGGGCGAAGGGTATAGAGGGTCCAATCAACCCCCACACCTCAGTGCTTCCTCCTTCGTCAGTGGCTTCCGTGAAGGAGGAAGCACTGAGGTGTGGGGGTTGATTGGACCCTCTATACCCTTCGCCCAGCTTGGCTCATGGGGCATTGTCTCCTCATTCAATAAGCTTACATCATCAGTATTACTGATCGAGCTTTTTTCACGTGTATTTAAATTATTTATACACATTGATCAAACACAACACTCTCTATCTGTGGGAGCGCATTAGTGAGTGACAGGGGGATCTATACAACCCGGTCCTGACGAAGGGGCATGCCGCCCCGAAACATGTTGACCCACACAGGAGAGCAAGACTAGTAACCCGATCTTGCCCTCCGCCTCACCCTTTTAACGATACCAGCCAGTGCCTATTAAATAATTTTTTCTAAACACCAGGCCAGGTATCTTTTAATTTCACTGTCTATCACTCCTGACCTCACTGACACTCACTCCATCATCACTCACATAGTACTCACAATTAAAAGGTGCTCCGGCGTAGCCGCTTGTCGCAGCACTGCCCCGTCCCGCAGCGGGGGCGGGAAGACCCCGATGATGAAGCATGACACCAAGGGCCCTTTTGGTGAGTGAGGGGTATTTTAACACACTGAGTGTATTCCAACAACATCGCCATCTGGGGAACACCCGGACGTGTGGTCACCCTAATATATAGGGACACGGATGCTCAGAGGATCCGACTGACCTTGTGCTGTAATCTGATTGGCTACCAGCATTTTGATGTGGCAGCCTCGTTTTCTGATGTCGTTGTCTGTCCTGGGTGTATGTAGGGGATAGGGGTTCTCTCTTCATTGTGTTGCAACCCTTCTTTGTTCCTGTAGGTGTGGTTCAATGCTTCTGATATCTTCTTCCTGTTGGCAGTCCAGTTTTGCTGCTCCGGTTATTCCTGCTGATTTCCCCCATTCTCTGTTGGCGCTTTTGCTCCTGCTGGAGCTTCCTTTTCCTGTTGCACCTCTGTGGGTACCTGTGTCCAGTTCCAGTCTTCTGGATCCTTTGGTCCTTGCCTTTCCCATCAGGAGCCCACCATCATCATCGGAGTCTATTTCCCTTTTAGGTTTTCCTATAAGCGCTCCTTCTGGGGGCCCTATCTGATCGGCGCTATAAGTGTCAGCAGTATCGTGGCTACCAGAAGGGGTTGCCTTTATCTCTGGCAGAACGAGATGGTGAAGACCTGGGATCAAAGAACTTAATTTTGCTCAAAGCCATCAGCCAGAGGTCCGTTAACCGAGAGTCCTGATCGTGTGTGTTTGTGTAATTTTACGTTATTTTTTCTTTTGCTTTTTTTGGAGCGTGGGAACCACAGAGCCCCCTACTTTTTTTTAATGAAATACACATTTACCATATTGTTCTTTATTGTTCTTTGTTGGGGGAAACCCTGCCAACCACCCCATTTTTTAACATTTCTTTTACCACCCTAGATGACACATATTCAGGTGTCATCACAGTTCATGATACTCGATGATTTATATACATACACTAGCAGCCCGTCTCGACGTTGTCCGGGTATGAATTGCTGTCGGACAGTAGTATATTGTTTTGTAGGATTTCGTTTTGATAGCATTTCTTATCTGTGACAGGCCTGTGAAACGCTCCGATTCACAGTGCGCTGCTGATGCACTTAAGAGTGCGCGTTCAGTACTGTGTGAACTCGAGTTTCCCTACTTTATTTTTCCTTGCAATATTATATAGCGCGAACTCGACAACATGGCAGGAGCACAATTTACATTACAGAAGAACACATTCATTTGTGGTAGGCACGGGGAGACAAAGCGATTTGTCTGGAATCACAGGATGTTGAGCTGATGCCGAGATTCGAACGTAGCTCCCCAGCTCTAAAGTTTGCAATTCTAGAACTTGTGGCGGGAGGTGTGTCTAAAAGTGTATGTCGGTGCTTACCATCAATGAGAGAGACCTGTGCATTTTTCAAATGGGTGGTGAAAAAATATGAGTATGTTGCTGGAGATGTGGGCCGCCGTGCCACCAATGTACTTACCTGGGGGGGGGGGGTAAACACCCATTATTCCGCAACTTTCTTTCCGCATACTTTAATTACGAAAGTACCATGACTCTGCAATGCCATTATAACGGATGGCATTACATTTTACATGCTTTTACCACGCATACATTTACAACGAAATTCGTTGTAAAAGCATAAATGGTAAAAACATGTTTTTCTTAAAATGTTTGGATAAGGTAAGTATGGGTACAGGGGTATATGTTTTGGGGTACTGAGGTATATGTGTTGGGGTGTTTGGGTATTTTAAAGTTTCAGATATAGTTTTGGGTTATGTGGTACAGGGGTAGTTTTAGGGTTTAGGGATAGGTATGGCTTTTGGGGTACAGGGGTATTTTTAGGGCTAGGATTGGGTTTTGGGGTATAGGGGTATTTTTAGGGTTCAGGGGTAGGTTTGGGTTTTGTGGTACAGGGGTATTTTAAGGGTTCAGGGATAGGTTTGGGTTTTGGGGTACAGGGGTATTTTTAGGGTTCAGGGCTAGGTTTGGGGTTTGGGGTACAGGGGTATTTTAGGGTTCAGGGATAGGTTTGGGTTTTGGGGTACAGGGTTATTTTTAGGGTTCCGCGCTAGGTTTGGGTTTTGGGGTACAGGGGTATTTTTAGGGTTCAGGGGTAGGTTTGGGTTTTGGGGTACAGGGGTATTTTAAGGGTTCAGGGCTAGGTTTGGGTTTTGGGGTACAGGGGTATTTATAGGGTTTAGGGATAGGTTTGGGTTTAGGGGTACAGGGTATATTTATAGGGTTAAGATGGGTTAGTGTTTAAGGGTGTTGGGGTATTTTAAGGAGTAAGGGTGGGTTATGATTATGGGGTACAGCGGTATTTAAAGGGAGCAGGGTGTGATTAGTTTTTAGGGTGTAAAGGATAATAAAATAAAATAATAAATACAAATAATATAAAGAATGCAATTTAAAAGAATAACTGTTTTAATTAAAATTAAAAAAAATAAATATATATATATATATATATATATATATATATATATATATATATATATGTATGTATATATATATATATATATATATATATATTCACTGAAAAAAACATAGGTTTCAGGTCATATATAGTTATGAATTAGCATTTAAAAAACCATTGAAATTGCTCCTATATAGTTAGTTGTACTAACTATATTTCGCGCACCCACAATACACTGCTGATGATGTCACATATTACATCATTCATGACATGGTCAGTGACATCACTGATGACATCTCAGATGACATCACTGATTACATCACTGATGACATCTCAATTGACATCACTGAGCACATCACTGATGATATCATTCATGTGATAACACGATGCACCTCTTCACACTCTAATATAACCTTTGATACACCCAGCGTTAAACACAGACTACTATTCTTGAAACCATTGACACACCAATACCAGTTACTACATACGCACACACTGATTGCTAGGTCTACACACACATTCACTCATTCACCCATAGAATCATTCATACATACAGTCACTCATCAATACAACACTATCATCTGCACTCATACACCTACACAGACACTCACACACTGCCACTCATCCATGGAGTTACTCACACCCGTAGTCAGTCATGCAAAGAATCAATCACACTTTAATTTCCTCAACTATACAGTTATACACACAACACCTTACTTATTCAAACATATACTAACACATACTTAATTTGTTATACAATTACTGATACAAGTACACAATGATCCATACAGCCACTCGCACAATCAGTGCCTCTTATGTATAGTCATTTATATATGCCAGCTACCCACATACACACTCAGTCTCCCATACAAATACTCAGGCAACCAATCAATAGCACATATAGCCACTCATATAGCTACTGATCAACACATGCAGTAGCTCACACAACAACAGACATACTGATGCACACATTCAGACAGTTTAGTCACTAAGATTGTTATTGTCATAGCGACTCAGTATTGTTTCGCCAATTAGTGGTGGCACCTGTTGGGTGTCTTTAGAAAGCCCTCACCCACCAACCTAGTTGGTGGCATGCTTCATCATCGGGCCCACCCAGTGACACCTAGCGTGTCCCGGGTGTGCTTCGACGCCTGATTACAGCGGAGCAGGTATGTCACTGTGTGTGCGGTGAAAGGTGTTTAGGTATGTGAGGTTAAAACGGCTTGGCGGATGGTCCCTGGGGTGAGGATACTTTATTAAAAGGGCCTCCGTCAGCGGTTAAAAAATAAGGCTGTGGGACGTTAGAAGCGGGTTACGACCTCCTACGTCCTAAGAGTGTCAACATGTTTCAGCCAGTGCCTTATTACTAATCTGGCTTTCTTCAGGACAGTAAAATATGTGTAGGTTAAAATAGGGGTTGTGTAGTGTAGTCTATGTGTCTACACGCCCTAAAGTGTATATAACTGTGAGAGGGGGGATTCCCTTCTCAAGATCACCTGTACATTTAACATTGAAAAACAGGGACAAGACAAACATGGGAGAAAAAGAGTCACTAGGAAGTATTGATCATCTGTTATGACAGCCGGCTAAATAGCGATTTAGTGCAGGCTATGAGCGGCTCAAGTGTAATGATACTGGTGGTACCATTATTGTGGAATCGCACTAGAACTTCGAGAGTGAAGTGATTAAAACAGCGGTATAATATACTGCAGTAGTGAATTGTGAAGAATTTTAGGCGCAAGGACCATGTCTTACGCTTTTTAGGCTTGCTTTAGCTCCAAGGTTATTGAAGTGGCAAGGGGTGGCCCTAATAGGGAGACAAAGGTAGGACCACTGGGGTTAGGAGACCTGTGGGAGAAAGTTAGGTAGCGCTTACCTATTGTAGAGGTGTTCAGCATACTCACAGGATTTCTGGCCAGCACCAGCGTGGGACCTGTTGTGCCTCCTTCGCAGAACCGGTAGTGAATGGCTGCTGTGGCCGGTTTTTGTACTGCCAGTAATTGTGTAAGTGAGGGCACCTGGAGGAGAGAGTAATGGTGGAAAGACTCGCATTTGCGGGTCGTTATCGCGCTCAGGTGTGTGCCCTTCGTATCGCGCTGGTGCGCGGTATAGTGTTAAGTCTTAGCGCATGCGCGGTCGTGGAGAGCGGTCAGGCGCATGCGCGGCTGAGCAGTAGTTCGCGCATGCGCCGTAGCATTAGACCGTTGCAAAAACAACAGGTGAATGAATGAATGAATGAATGAATGAATAAAATATTTAATAGAGCGCACGATGGCCAAGCGGCTTCCTGGCGCTAGGGACCTGATCAAGAACTCAGCAGAGGGGACCCAGGGGGGATTTAAGAGGGGAATGCCTGAAGAAAGAGGAAGGTTTTAAGGGCTTTACGGAAGTGAGGTGACGGACCGGACAGGTGATGGACCGAATGAGGATCAATGTCACACATTCAACCCAGTCAAAAGATCTGGGTCCTAATCCATCGTTTTTTTGCACTCCACACCACCCTGGGTCAGACAATGGCGATATGCAAATCAGCTCTGACCCTGTGCCCCATGGGAACAGTCCAGTCCGAACTACAAAAGCCATGTCCTTCCCAGAACGGAATCAAGCATCCGAGGACCGGACCGGTTTCGAGGTAACACCTCTCATCAGCCCGGCTAGCTTGACTCCAGTGGTGTGGAGTGCCTGGGACCCACGTCTGGGCATCCCCAGTACACTTATAGCGAGTTTGCAAAAACAACAGGTGATGGACCGAATGAGGATCAATGTCACACATTCAACCCAGTCAAAAGATCTGGGTCCTAATCCATCGTTTTTTTGCACTCCACACCACCCTGGGTTAGACAATGGCGATATGCAAATCAGCTCTGACCCTGTGCCCCATGGGAGCAGTCCAGTCCGAACTACAAAAGCCATGTCCTTCCCAGAACGGAATCAAGCATCCGAGGACCGGACCGGTTTCGAGGTAACACCTCTCATCAGCCCGGCTAGCTTGACTCCAGTGGTGTGGAGTGCCTGGGACCCACGTCTGGGCATCCCCAGTACACTTATAGCGAGTTTACAAAAACAACAGGTGATGGACCGAATGAGGATCAATGTCACACATTCAACCCAGTCAAAAGATCTGGGTCCTAATCCATCGTTTTTTTGCACTCCACACCACCCTGGGTTAGACATAGGCGATATGCAAATCAGCTCTGACCCTGTGCCCCATGGGAACAGTCCAGTACGAACTACAAAAGCCATGTCCTTCCCAGAACGGAATCAAGCATCCGAGGACCGGACCGGTTTCGAGGTAACACCTCTCATCAGCCCGGCTAGCTTGACTCCAGTGGTGTGGAGTGCCTGGGACCCACGTCTGGGCATCCCCAGTACACTTATAGCGAGTTTGCAAAAACAACAGGTGATGGACCGAATGAGGATCAATGTCACACATTCAACCCAGTCAAAAGATCTGGGTCCTAATCCATCGTTGTTTTGCACTCCACACCACCCTGGGTTAGACAATGGCGATATGCAAATCAGCTCTGACCCTGTGCCCCATGGGAACAGTCCAGTCACACATTCCCCCAGTCAAAAGATCTGGGCATTAGATAGTTTTCCCCAAGCGCGAGCAGGAACAACTGCCCATGCGCGCATGTGCCAGGTCTAATGCTACGGCGCATGCGCGAACTACTGCTCAGCCGCGCATGCGCCTGACCGCTCTCCACGACCGCGCATGCGCTAAGACTTAACACTATACCGCGCACCAGCGCGATACGAAGGGCACACACCTGAGCGCGATAACGACCCGCAAATGCGAGTCTTTCCACCATTACTCTCTCCTCCAGGTGCCCTCACTTACACAATTACTGGCAGTATAAAAACCGGCCACAGCAGCCATTCACTACCGGTTCTGCGAAGGAGGCACAACAGGTCCCACGCTGGTGCTGGCCAGAAATCCTGTGAGTATGCTGAACACCTCTACAATAGGTAAGCGCTACCTAACTTTCTCCCACAGGTCTCCTAACCCCAGTGGTCCTACCTTTGTCTCCCTATTAGGGCCACCCCTTGCCACTTCAATAACCTTGGAGCTAAAGCAAGCCTAAAAAGCGTAAGACATGGTCCTTGCGCCTAAAATTCTTCACAATTCACTACTGCAGTATATTATACCGCTGTTTTAATCACTTCACTCTCGAAGTTCTAGTGCGATTCCACAATAATGGTACCACCAGTATCATTACACTTGAGCCGCTCATAGCCTGCACTAAATCGCTATTTAGCCGGCTGTCATAACAGATGATCAATACTTCCTAGTGACTCTTTTTCTCCCATGTTTGTCTTGTCCCTGTTTTTCAATGTTAAATGTACAGGTGATCTTGAGAAGGGAATCCCCCCTCTCACAGTTATATACACTTTAGGGCGTGTAGACACATAGACTACACTACACAACCCCTATTTTAACCTACACATATTTTACTGTCCTGAAGAAAGCCAGATTAGTAATAAGGCACTGGCTGAAACATGTTGACACTCTTAGGACGTAGGAGGTCGTAACCCGCCTCTAACGTCCCACAGCCTTATTTTTTAACCGCTGACGGAGGCCCTTTTAATAAAGTATCCTCACCCCAGGGACCATCCGCCAAGCCGTTTTAACCTCACATACCTAAACACCTTTCACCGCACACACAGTGACATACCTGCTCCGCTGTAATCAGGCGTCGAAGCACACCCAGGACACGCTAGGTGTCACTGGGTGGGCCCGATGATGAAGCATGCCACCAACTAGGTTGGTGGGTGGGGGCTTTCTAAAGACACCCAACAGGTGCCACCACTAATTGGCGAAACAATACTGAGTCGCTATGACAATAACAATATTAATGTCATACTAACCCCATCTCTAGCTAGTCTCTTTTTGATTTACTGACATATAAACCGGGGATCTGGACTAGCTTTCTGGTCCTCTCTCTCCCTCTTGATTCTCGCACGCAGTTTAGTCACTAACCCATGCATTCAGTAAGACACATTTAATCACTCACTCATACATTCAGTCATGTACCTACTAAATCTTTCATCCAGACACTTATACATCCACTCATTCTTCAATATGTAAAACATATTTAAACTTTACAGAAACACACAGTCACTGGATGATGTCATCAGTGATGTCATTTGAGATGTCATCAGTGATATCACTGACCATGTCATGAATGATGTAATATGTGACATCATCAGCAGTGGATTGCGGGTGCGCGAAATATAGTTAGTACAACTAACTATATAGGAGCAATTTCAATGGTTTTTTAAATGCTAATTCATAACTATATATGACCTGAAACCTATGGTTTTTTCAGTGAATTTGCACGTTTTTTTAAATGCTAATACCTAACTATATATGACCTGAAACCTATGGTTTTTTCAGTGAATTTGCAAGGTTTTTAAATGCTAATTCCTAACTATATATGACCTGAAACCTATGGTTTTTTAAGTGAATTTGCAAGGTTTTTTAAATGCTAATTCTATTAGCGGATAATGTTTAAATATGTTAATATCCTTGTGGGACCACCTGAGCAGCCCTAGGGGGTCAGGGTGTTTCTACCCTGCCCCCTTTTTGCATTTTACATGTTTGTTTTTCTGCTTCTTTTTTTGCCTCAGTCTACCTAGCACAAGATGAATGCCAACACTTCCTGGTTAGAAGTGTTGACAGCCAATGAGCATGCTTCTTTCCTGTGAAAGGCATGCTGATTGGCTGCCACTGTCTTGCAACACTCCAAACCAGGAAGTGTTGGCAGCCATCTTGTGCCTCGGTAGAACCAAGGCACAAGAAAGCAGTGAAACAAAGGTGCACAATACGCAAAGGGGGCAGGGTAGAAGCACCCTGACCCCCTAGGCCTGCTCAGGGGGTTCCACAAGGAACCCCCAGGCCCCCACAATTTTTTTTTTTTAAATCGCGGGGTACGCGTACCGTACAGAGTACAGTAAGCTTACAGTAAGCTTACTGTACTCTGTATGATGCGCGTACCTCCACGATTTTCCAAAGAAAAACAAATTGGGGGGCCTGGGAGGCCTTGTGGGACCCCCTGAGCAGGCCTAGGGGGTCAGGGTGCTTCTACCCTGCCCCCTTTTTGAGTTCTACACGTTTGTTTTTCTGCTTTCCTGTGCCTCAGTCTACAGAGTCACAAGATGGCTGCCAACAATTTCTGTTTTGGAGTGTTGACAGACAGTGGCAGCCAATCAGCATGCAGCTCATACTCGGGAAGGTACAGAGTACAGTAAGCTTACGTGCACTCACGGTGTCCCACCCATAGATATATAACTTGGGAAAATTCAATTTTCTCAACAACTACTGGAGCGATTTTCACCAAATATAAAAAAGGCACTACTGCATACCAGTCCCTACCATTTTGCCAAGTTTGGTGTAATTCCATTCAGCCGTTCGGGCTGTAGCCGTGTCTAAAGGTCCAATAGAAAATTGCATTGGGCTACATTTCACATTCAATTTTTTCGAAAACTACTGGAGGGATTTACACCAAACATACAAAAGGCACTGCTGTATACCAGTGCTTACCATTTTGCCAAATCTGGTGTAATTCCGTTCAGCCGTTCGAGCTGTAGCCTTGTCAGAATGTCCCTATGGAAATTAACATGGGGAAAACACGTTTTGGGACCCCCCTTTTTTCTTGGCCCTCGCTTGACGAATCCCCCAAAACTTTCAGGGAAGGAGCGGAGCGCAGCGAGGCAAATTTAAGGAAAATTACAGGCAGATCCCTCAATCGGTGCCAAAGTTATTCCCAATAGAATGTTCGGAATTTCCTATGGTAACTAGGTCCTAACTATATATACCTACTGGCGACCGCCAGTAGGTAATATATATATATATATATATATATATATATATATATATATATATATATATATATATATATATATATATATATATATATACCTTATAATTTAATTGAACAGCACTTCTAGCTCTGAATGGAACATGACCTTTATGGGTACTATACCCGTTATGTTGAACCTTAGCCAGTTAACGCTCTATCACACTGAAACCTAACTCCGCTATAGCCCTACAAACTTTGCCCAATTCTATTTCTTTCAAATCACAGTCTGTCATTAGTCTTTATGACCAATTGATAACTTTTTCTCCTCTGTTCTCTTAACGATCTTGAGTTAACAATCAATGTGGGTACTAGACCCTCAATTTTGTGTTATATGCATATAACTAGAAACAATGTTTTGCTTCAAATCACACATATATTTGAATTGTGCTTTTCTCACTTTTCCTGTATGCCTTTACATTATTATGATTTCCAAAAGCACAATCGGAAGCTCTGTGTGACGTGAACACAGAGTCTTTCTTTCATTGTCATTACCTCATGTTTTTTTATAAAATGAGTAACTATGTCCGTGGTGGTCATGTGACCAAGAGCCAGTGTGCTCGAAGCGCGTCTTCTTTGTGCCCAATGAGGAATACTTGTGAAGCTTACCCGGCTGGTGTGGCTTGTCATTCCTTCGCTGTGCAGGAAGTTTGAGTGAATATATATATATATATATATATATATATATTCCCCCATCATAAAGGTTAGAAATGTCAGCTGTCCTGCAGTAAGAAATCTAAGCTGTAACAATGCAGGTTGAGCCATTGAATGGAGAGAAGTGGTGACCTCAGCTATACGTTCCATACTGTAAAGTAAAATGTAAAAAATGTAAAAAATGAATTGGTTTTAAAAAGGGCACCTTCACTTTCTTTACTTTCCCTTTCCTTTCACCCTCCCTTCCCTTTTCTTTCACTTTCTTTGCCCGTACTACCGACAACAGCGATATAAATGCCCACTGGGGCAAGACCCTTGAAAACAATGACGAAAAACCACTATCATGAGGCAATGAGTGTAGCCCACTAAGGGCTTAATGTTAAACCTTTATGCGATGCCCAGTAATTCACAGAATGTGTGTGACTTCTTTTGTAATTTTAATTAAGTGCAATGCTTAAATGATTATGTCAGTGAAGTTACTTTGCAATGAGTAAGCAAAAGGTTCTGAAAACACTTGAATGTGTATTAAGCCACCATGTTTGAAATGTAAAACTACTAGTCTGTTTTCACTAGCAGTTGATCTGTAGTTTTAATCACGTGACTTTTGGTTGCACGAGTTTCTTTAAATGGCGCCTGTTATTTATTGAAGTATCGGTGAACAAGCCTGCTGGTCAGGCGAAACGCGTCCGAGGGCGACAGAGAAATAAAACACTTTTTGGTCTGCACAAGTCTCGTCACTGGTAGTTTTTCTGCCTGGGAGGTGAAATATATATATATATATACACATATATACAAACATATATTTGATGTTTTAATAATGTACTTTTACAATGTATATGACTTTACCACACATGCATTTGCGTTATAATGGCATGCCTGATAAAGTAATATGCGTTGTAAAAGTTTTAGAAATGATGTCTTTGCGGAGTAATAGTCCTGCGTTATAAAATTTGCGAAGTGATGGTATGCGGGATGTTGTTTGCGGAATATCATCACATATTCCCGGGGGAGGGATAGTCCCTTCCTTGCTATTTCCGTGGAGGCGGGCCTTGTGTCCGGATGTGCGTGGCGCGAGGCCTGTGCGCAACAGAAGTGGAAAATCGCCAATGTGCGCTTCAGGCGTCACTGGAAGTTAAGGCAAGATTACATTTCCTGCACAATGGCCCCTGTTTGCGCTGCTTCCGACCCTTGGGAATAGTGCCATGCCTGACCTCCATACAGTAAAGCAGGTGCACGTCATTGGGAGCGCGGGGATAGCACACCCGGAGCTGGAATGTACAGAACCTGGGAAGAAAAAACCATGAAATATTGGGCACCACGCTCGCTTTTTTTTTCCGTAATCCCGCATCCCGCACACGCCCACACCCCCAGCACACGCCCACAGCACACAATATGAGACATGGCATGAAGGGCAGAACGTACCACACGTCCCCAGCGTTTGTCACGCCCACAGCACACGCCCACAGCACAACGCAAACATGCCCACAAGGGACTACTTTGCTGGCACAGTTCTTTTACCTTTTAAATGTATGTGGTGGGCGTCTGCATAGTCTATGTCCTTCTGCTGCAACTGCCCTTTCCAACGCTGTATTGGGTGTTGTGATTGGTGCTGTGGTTCCTGAGATTACCCGCCTCAAAGGTTTGGGCTCTCTCTTTATTATATTAGTATAGATATAAATTATCGAGTATCATGAACTGTTATTGTTTATAGTTATGAACACACACATTGGGTTTGCGTGAGATACTGCATTTATATATATATGTATAATTTTTTCATTTGGAGGATGTTCTTTTCCTAGATTTCTATATTATTACACAGGCTTGTCTGGCCTCTGCATAAACTGTGATGACACCTGAACATGTTACAAGTACGCCGCCTTTATATTTACAAGAATTAAATACTTTTGACCTGCCTCTCTTTTCATTGTCCCCCATTGTGTGAATCACTTCCTGAATATTTAAATACTTTTCGTTTTGAAAATGTAACTGACATTGAAAAAGGCATTGTTGCCGAAACGCTTCTGTCAGTACCCCGTGATTTAGCCCATTAAATCAACGTTTACATTATTTCCTTGGAGTACCTCTGCTCTGTATCTGCAAGACTGTGGATGTTACACTAGTATATATATATATATATATATATATACTAGCAGCCCGTCCCGACGTTGTCCGGGTATTAATTGCTGACGGTCAGTAGTATATTGTTTTGTAGGATTTCGTTTTGATAGCATTTCTTATCTGTGACAGGCCTGTGAAACGCTCCGATTCACAGTGTACTGCTGATGCACTTAAGAGTGCACGTTCAGTAGTGTGTGAACTCGAGTTTCCCTACTTTATTTTTCCTTGCAATATTATATAGCGCAAACTCGACAACATAGCATGAGCACAATTTACATTACAGAAGAACACATTCATTTGTGGTAGGCACGGGTAGACAAAGCGATTTGTCTGGAATCACAGGATGTTGAGCTGATGCTGAGAATCGAACGTAGCTCCCCAGCTCTAAAGTTTGCAATTCTAGAACTTGTGGCAGGAGGTGTGTCTAAAAGTGTATGTCGGTGCTGGCCATCAATGAGAGAGACCTGTGCATTTTTCAAATGGGTGGTGAAAAAATATGAGTATGTTGCTGGAGATGTGGGCCGCCGTGCCACCAATGTACTTACCGGGGGAGGGTAAACACCCATTATTCCGCAACTTTCTTGACGCATTACATCACTCCGCATACTTTCATTACAAAAGTACCATGACTCCGCAATGCCATAATAACGCATGGCATTACATTTTATATGCTTTTACCACGCATACATTTACAACGAAATTTGTTGTAAATGCATGAATGGTAAAAACATGTTTTTTTATGTTTGGATAAGGTAAGTATGGGTATAGGGGTATATGTTTTGGGGTACTGAGGTATATGTTTTGGGGTGTTTGGGTATTTTAAGGGTTCAGATATAGTTTTGGGTTATGGGGTACAGGGGTAGTTTTAGGGTTTAGGGATAGGTATGGGTTTTGGGGTACAGGGGTATTTTTAGGGTTCAGGGCTAGGTTTGGGTTTTGGGGTATAGGGGTATTTTTAGGGTTCGGGGGTAGGTTTGGGTTTTGGGGTACAGGGGTATTTTAAGGTATCAGGGCTAGGTTTGGGTTTTGGGGTACAGGGGTATGTTTAGGGTTCAGGGCTAGGTTTGGGTTTTGGGGTACAGGGGAATTTTAGGGTTCAGGGGTACATTTGAGTTTTGAGGTACAGGGTTATTTTTAGGGTTCAGGGCTATGTTTGGAGTTTTGGGGTACAGGGTATTTTTAGGGTTCAGGGGTAGGTTTGGGTTTTTGGGTACATTGGTTTTTTAAGGGTTCAGGGCTAGGTTTGGGTTTTGGGGTACAGGGGTATTTATAGGGTTCAGGGCTAGGTTTGGGTTTTGGGGTACATTGGTATTTTTAGGGTTCAGGGCTAGGTTTGGGTTTTGGGGTACAGGGGTATTTTTAGGGTTCAGGGGTAGGTTTGGGTTTTGGGGTACAGGGGAATTTTAGGGTTCAGGGGTACATTTGAGTTTTGAGGTACAGGGTTATTTTTAGGGTTCAGGGCTATGTTTGGAGTTTTGGGGTACAGGGTATTTTTAGGGTTCAGGGGTAGGTTTGGGTTTTTGGGTACATTGGTTTTTTAAGGGTTCAGGGCTAGGTTTGGGTTTTGGGGTACAGGGGTATTTATAGGGTTCAGGGCTAGGTTTGGGTTTTGGGGTACATTGGTATTTTTAGGGTTCAGGGCTATGTTTGGGTTTTGGGGTACAGGGGTATTTTTAGGGTTCAGGGGTAGGTTTGGGTTTTGAGGTACAGGGGTATTAATACGGTTCAGGGCTAGGTTTGGGTTTTGGGGTACAGGGGTATTTTTAGGGTTTAGGGATAGATTGGGTTTTGCGAGACAGGGTATATTTATAGGGTTAACATGGGTTAGTGTTTAAGGGTGTTGGGGTATTTTAAGGAGTAAGGGTGGGTTATGATTATGGGGTGTAGGGGTATTTAAAGGGAGCAGGGTGGGATTAGCACACGATATGAGACATAGCAAGGGCGGAACGTACCACATGCCCCCAGCATTTGTCACGCCCCCAGCACACGCCCACAGCACAACGCAGACACGCCCACAAGGGACTACTATGCTGGCATGGTTCTTTTACCTTTTAAATGTGTATGGTGGGCGTCTGCATAGCCTATGTCCTTCTGCTGCAACTGCCCTTTCCAACGCTGTATTGGGTGTTGTGATTGATGCTGTGGTTCCTGAGATTACCCGCCTCAAAGGTTTGGGCTCTCTCTTTATAATATTAGTATAGATATATATAATGAAAAACCCAAAGGGACCCAATGGAAGGCAATTTGTTGAAACGCGTCTATCCTTACTAAAGGGAAAGGAGGACTGTGTGAGGGAATACGCCTTGAATGTGTGCAATCAGCCATGGGTACCTGCTTTGCCCCCAGCTATGCGAATCTGCTACGGGCTGGTGAAAGGAGCAGGTACTCCAAGCCACATTCAGTAGGGAACTGTCTGAAAATGTTATTCTTTATGTCAGATATATTGATGACGTATTTATTCTGTGGCAAGGGTCCAAAGAGTCACACTACAATTTTGTATCAGAGTTATATGAGAACAGTCTGAACCTTTCGTTTACCTGCACTGTGAGCACACAATGTGTACATTTTCTTGATTTAGAAGTATTCATACAAAACAAACAGTTGCATTCTAGAACATATAGAAAGCCCACATCAGAAAACTCGATTTTACATTCTAGATGCTTCCACCCGACAAAACTCAAGGAGACCTTCCCTTATGCAGAATGCCTCCGCATGAAACGTAACTGTAGTACAGCAGACAGTTTGAGTGGTGCTATGAATGACCCTTTTTTAGGAGACTCCGGTCAAGGGGGTACAGTCAAGAAATGCTCAAGACAGGCCAGATTAAGACTTCGCAAATCAAGAGAGAGGATCTGCTCTTTAGCCAGACTAGCAAGTTAAAGAAGACCCCACAAACAGGTACACCTAGGCTCATAACGGGCTATACAACATACCACACAAATTTGCGTAAAATGCTCTACAGAAACTGGCCAATCGTCAAAAGCGACCCCCTCAGTGGTTCTACCATTGCTAGAGTTCCCCTTATTTCCTTCAGGAGAGCAAAGTCAATGTGCAATGAACCAGTACGGTGTTTGAAGTGGGGGTCCTTATCCCTCACGGCCGCCACAAAATGCAGGAGGTGGGAGTCCTTGTCCCACCCCACTGTCACCGGGTGTGAGATCTAGACCCCTCGTTTTAACGTTAGGCTAAGTAAGGCACAATCTGAGATAGCCCTGCTCACCCCCTTAGTAGCTTGGCACGAGCAGCCAGGCTTATCTCCAAGGGAATGTACAGTATGTTGAACCACACTCACAGCAACCTAATGATGTCACTACAAATAGACACAAGTTTTTATAACGAAGAGTATAATCTTTATACAAGAAGTTATACGATATGACCACACGGTACAAAACCAACATACAATATTGGGCATTATTTCCTCTGGTGGATTGGTAGGCGCTAATCCTAACCACCCCTTCTAACCAACAGTTAAGCGGACTTCTAACCGTTCCCAAAAGGTTAGGGAAGTCGTATTGCTAGAATCACACACGTTGCAAAAGAAACAAAATACTACAATTCGTAACGATATACTCCTGAACTGTGCAATAGAGAAACAATGCTATACATAGCGCCACAGTCATGTACTTTGCAATAGAAGGAATAATGCAATGCGTATCACCACTAGCATGCCCTGTGCAAGGAAGAAACAAAGCAATGCGTAACGCTACAACCATGTACTGTGCACTGAAGAAATAATGCAATGTACCACGTTATAATGAGGTACTGTGTGATGACGAAATCATGCAATGAGCCACGCTTACAATCATGTACTCTGCAAGGGAAAATAACTCAGTGCGTAGCGCACCCAGCATGTAGTTTGTCTGACACAAATAGAGTCAGGCGTCATACGGCAGTTCGATAGTTCATTAGCAGCAGTAATGCAAAGTGTAATGGTGACACAAAAGCACCGCTTCTCACTCCGGCCCCAGTACTGCCCCTCCTGGGGCCAGCACGGGCCTCGATCCAAGCTGATGCAACAGGCTCACGCTGCTGCCAGGAGTGAGAGGCCGAGAGAGTGTCCCTTCGAGCCCGCACCCAACCCCAGGTGGTGATCCACATTACCTGGGGAGGCGCGACCCCACTCTCCTCCCCTCCTTCAGCGACTTGGGCCTTGATTCAGAACTCCGTCTATGGGCACGGAAAGCTGGGGCCAGTAGCTCTGCTCATCTGGAACTGCCGGTCTGGGCTGCTACAGTTGCACTCCAAGAGCCCAATGACCTGGCCCTCCTTCCGGCGGTCTCAGCGACCCACCCTCAACACTTGTGGAAACTTACTTTGATTTCGGTGCACACGCAACCCAGGCACTCCTCACCAGCACCTCTGGTTGCACCGTGACACGCACTCTGCTCATCCAAGACTCGCCTCTTCTCTGGTGCACACTATGACCAGACAATCGTCATCACTCCTCCGCTTGCACCACGACACACACCCTGCGTGTCCGAGTCTCACCTCTTCTCCCGGGTGCACACAACGACCAGGCGCTACTCACCAACGCCTTGGCTTGCACCCCAACACCCACCCTGCACGTCAGTGACTCAGTTTACTACTGCGTGTCCACGATCACAAGGCACAACATTTGAGGGTCTCAAGGTGCAAAAGCAAG
Organism: Lissotriton vulgaris; assembly: GCF_964263255.1. NCBI lineage: Eukaryota > Metazoa > Chordata > Amphibia > Caudata > Salamandridae > Lissotriton > Lissotriton vulgaris. The sequence goes on from NC_141693.1 coordinate 31,791,967, forward strand.
CACACACCACGTTGCTTGAAACTTCTCCGGAAACTTTCATGTTCCTGTGTTTCCAAACAGGGAGCCAGCTCCCCTCGGGCCCTTGGGGTTCAAGACACAGCACAAAGCACATTCCTGTTCAAGAAGGAGGGAATCCACCCACTGCAATGTCCCGTCAGTCTCTTCCTTAGTAAGAGCTACAAACTGCAGGCCAGCCCCGGATCACGAAGCAAGCGTCAGTCCTATCCTGCAGTCTCTTCAGCAACTTTTTCCTTGACCATGATAGAGGACAAAGCCTTTGCAGATTTGATCTGTCCATTTCTGCATTCAAAATTACACCAAATTCTAGTGGATTCAGTTCTCTTAGTTATACCCCTTCATGTCTTTGAAGTTCGTTTGGGCTCAGGGGATCCCTGACCCCTTCCTAAATCAGTTCTGGGCGTCTCCCTCCCAGTGTCACCTTTCTCCCTTTGATAATGGGGGTCTGGATACTGAATCACTCAGCAGGAGATGGGTCAATTGTTTTATAGCTGCAACCTAGGCCTCTTCACCTCCTGGGGTTTCTCCTCGCATACTCTCCAGATGGAGGTCAGCCAGGTGCCATCTCATCGAAGATCCAGAGAGTCAATCCACAGCAGAGACACACAGATATTCTTAAAGCACAAAACTCAGCCACTTTCTAAAAGAGTGGTTTCTGATCACACAGTGACAAAACCATTTGTATAGATGTCACAAGCTAAGTGAATTAACTCTTACCGTCAAGACTTGCACAGGAACAGAGTCGCTAATTTCCCAACTCTCTCCGAGGGATGTCCCAGAGCCTGTTATTAAACTTGATCCTAAGGAACCCCCCACGGGGAAGGGGGAGTGGATAAAATAAGAAACAACAGAAGAGACCACTCTGGAACTGTTCTACTGCTTCTCTTGTTTAATCCTTTCCGCAAACTTAAACTTCGGAGAAACCTTTAAATAATATTTAAAGAAAAAACATTAACATATCTCCTAACCTACACTACTCTCTCTCTGTATCTTCATTTTATCTATTGTACCTTATGTTCCAGATAACTTGCTTCTCTTCTCTTTCTTGTTATTTGCTCTCTCTCTTTCTAATCTTGTTTACTTCTTGGAAAGATGACTGCTGGTTAACACAAGTATTACTGCAGTGTTACTATTAATTTTCCTATGTATTATCTTATTACTTGATCCCTTACCTCTTAACTTGCTAGTAGATCTTTCTTCAACAGATATTCTTCTTTATAATAATCTGAAGAATGTTATTCTTAACCTACAACTATCACTAGAATTATGTATGTCTGACTAATCCTTGATGCCTATTTAAATCGAACTACATTATGCGTGCAAACTATCTAATCTAATTATCTAGGCTTTCTTATTTAGTATTGTATCCTCACTGAACCTGTCTAACTCTTATGTCTCTTTCTATCTTTTCTTAGGTGATCCAGGAATTTCGTTTTCTTCAGGTAAGTATTCCTTTTCTAATGGTTTCTTACTTCTTGTCTTTATTAATACTGATATTCAGTAGTGATAGTCTTTGTTTTAGGAACAAGGTCAAATCACTTATCTCGTTTTGTTTGTCTTCTCCTTAGGATCTGTTGCAAATGGGGGTCTCAGATAGATGAAGCTGCTCAGAAGAACGAACTACCTTTGGCAGGTACGCTGGTTTCTTTCAAGGAATTCTCCACACAAGCGCTCTCTCGGAAATTGCGCTGTAGAAGAGAGTGTCAAAATACACTTTCTCACAGCAACGAACGAATTAACCACGGAGATTTAAAACGTTCGTCCTACTCGGAACGTTTCTTTAGTGAAGTGCGCAGTAGTTTGTGGTCACGCACTTCACGATATCCCCAACACCTGTGTGGGGACATAGCAACTAGACCGTCACCTCATCGGCGGCCATCTTGGAATTCCGCCGATGATTCAGAACTCTCCAAGTATTGTTCCAGGAGCCTCTTCTCTTGTTAAGCCAGCGTGGTTTGCATTTGGAGGTAAACACAGCATTAACTGTCAGTTTAGGAGTTCTGACAATAGAAAGATTTGTTATGACATGGTGAGTTCATACAAACTACACTTCACCTCTCCATTATAAACCTATAGGAAACTATGCTAACAAAACCCCATACCCAGCTTCCCTCATTCTGTCCTATGGGCAGAATGTCTTTTCAACAGTGAAAATGAAATGGAGTGTTTTATCACTGTTAGGACATAGCACACACCTCAGTATATGTCCTGCCTTTTAACTTCTCTGCACCCTTCCCAGGTGTTTCCCAGGACCTACCACAGGGGTGCCCACAGGGTACTCAAAAGGGAAAGTAAGGGCTGACAAGTGGTTGCACTTGTTAGGAAAACATGCTAACTTAGCAGACTGCGCGCAGGCCCTACACTAAAGGCCTGAGGTCCCTTCTCTGCGCTCCTTTGCATTACTAGCCCTTGAACACACAGGGCCCATCACTATGGACTTTTACTAGTAAGGCAAACATACGAATCATTACCAACCAATTCCCATCATACTTTACATAGGGAACCCTTGTACTTTGACACTGATCAGCAGTGGCAAAATACCCAAAGCATATAAATTGGCAATATCAGGAAAACGGTCTAGGGAGAAAGCAAAAAGTTTCGGGAACTTGGGCAAAAAAGGCCAAGTCCTACACAACCCATCCCAGCCAAAAGGCAGGGTAGACCAATCATTACCTTGGTGGACTTCCCTGCTTTGGGCGATAAAACCAGGATGCAGGCCCTCTACCACAGGGACACCCTCCTGTTCCTCGCCTTCCTGACCCCAGGAGTTCTTCCTGATCACTACCCCTGAGCCAACAATGCTGTTCCATGGATCCCTCCCGGCCAGGGGAACCCCTCCAGGGGACAGCACCTATACTAACCCCACCCTGGAGTGGTACCATGGGAAGGCTCATCGGTCAGGATACTACCTCCAGTCATCCTGTCCTCCAGGTTAAAAGTGGTTTCACTCTGGTCACTTCTAGGGGACCCAGCCCCACTGGCTAGACACTGTCCCACCGGTGTTCCCACTGGGGAACACAACCTTTTTTTAACCTTCCATTTATTTTTCTGTGCCTGCCACTTAGGAATGGTACCCACAAACTTCAGGATGGCAGGAGCTCTGGCTACAGACTCCCCAAGCCCTCTTAACGCTAGGTGTTCTTCCTCACACCTCTGGCAAGTAGGCACTAGATCTCCACCCGGGGGCTCTCCTACAGCCCCCCAGTTTCCTGGGTAGTGCTGCTGATCCTGTAGTGTAGTTCCTATATCCCTGATAGGCTCTGTACATTGGAATAATATACACTTGAGATTTGACATGGGACTGAGGTCACTATGTCTCTATCGAGTACATTAAACTTATTTACTTGTGTGTGCCAGCTAACTTAGAGGTCACTAGAAACTTCTCGAATAAACAAGAAGGGAATATTCTATGACAACGGCATAAACATTACAACCTTGTTTCCCTTAGAATCCGAACAATCTCAGAATCATGGAAAAAATATATAACAGTTTCACTCAGTCAATCGTGCATGCTTTGTTTCTACAGAGTTGCACAGAAATAGAGAGACGGCAATAAAAAGGGTTTATTGAACAGTCTTATTTCTCATGTAAGAGATATGAACTGCTACAGTGTGGAGAAGTGTGGCTAAATGGTTAGAGCGGCAGACCCTGATGCAGAGGTCTAGCCCGGGACCAGGGTTCAATTCCCCGCCTCGGCGGGTCTTGGGCTCAAAATTCCACGGACCTGATAATTCTCGCCTCGGTGCCTATTCCAATCATTGAGTCCCACTCTGCAACTCTGGGCAATAGCTTGCTTAATCTCCACAACGGCCCCCACAACGCTAAGGATGTCTGGCCTCCACCTTGGGGGTGCCCAGGAGTGGACGCCTCACAGGGAAAGCCAGGATGGGTTCCACAGAGGTATTCGTACAAGCGCCTTGAGACCCTTGCGGGTGAGTAGTGTGCTATACAAGTATCAATTTACATTTACAGTCGTAGGACCGAATGCAAAGTATAATACGTACAGTTTTAGCAGTAAGATAAAATAATACTTAGCATGGTCTGTAGCTATGTCACATATTCATAAAAATACATACATAAATAACACAGGTTAAAGTACTCATCTGGTGCTTCTAAAATAATCCTACCCCAGTGTACCTAACCTAAGTGTAGTATGAGGGAAGAAGTAGGTGCTGTTTTAGCTATAGTCTAGTTTAGCCAAGAGTTGCAAAATGTTTCTCTAGGTTCTAGTCAGCTCCATACCTTAGAATGAGAGAGGTTGGAATCTCTTTGCAAGTCTCGATCTCTAACACTCCACAAGGGGAGTCAGAAACACTGGAGCTAGATTCTCTGCAAGGAGGATGACAGCGTCTGGTCAGTGCATCAGTTGGGGACTTGACTTCCGTCCGAACTTGCTGTGGCGAGCAGCGTCGTGCAAGTAGGCAACCGAACCGTGGTTTGTGGTGGTAAGTAAAGGTATATTTATACCTTGAAGGTGTTTGGGAAGGCCAGTATTGACGTACAAGTTGGGCATAAGTACATCATGACTGAACCCCTAAGGAATAGATGTTCATGCATAATAAATGAGTTCTTGAAGAAATCAATATCCAAGCAAGGAGAAATCCTAAAGGCTTAAGGGTCTGCTTTTCCAAGAACTTGTTGTGACGTAGATGAACGGATGTAGGTGGCCATGCCTGTATTTGGTTAGCATGGATAATGCCTAAATAAGGGCGGAATTCTATGCCTAAATAAGGGCAATGTGAATTGTAATACTAATAATAATAATACTGATATTTATATAGCGCGAACAGTTACCTCGCAAGGAGGTGTCCCGGCGCTGAAAAGAAACCGCAGCAACAGAGAGGAAATGCAGGGAGAGGTACTAGGCTTTCTGCGCAAAGAGCCAGGTCTTTAGGAGTTTCCTAAAGATGGCTTCTGACGAGGCAGATTGGATGGCAGAGGGGAGGGAGTTCCAGAGCTTCGCAGTGCCTACCGAGAAAGATCTGCCTCCGAGTCTCGCCCTTCTCTCTCATGGTACAGCCAGTAGGATCTGCGAGTTCGAGTGCAGGTGTCTCTCTTGGTGGTAGCGGGGGAGTCGGAGTTTAAGATAATTGGGACAGTTCCCTTTTTGTGCTCTGTACGCTAGGGTGAGCGCTTTGAATTTAACTCTGCTCGCCACTGGGAGCCAGTGCAGCTCGTGAAGATGCGGAGAGATGTGATGTTTAAAAGGCACGTGTTTTATCAATCTCGCAGCTGCATTCTGCACGCTCTGCAGGCGTTGTGTCAGATATTTCGGGAGGCCAAGATAGAGGCCGTTGGAATAATCCAGTCTGGATGTGACTGTCGCATGGACCACCGATTTACGACAGTCAGTTGGTAGAAGAGAGAGAAATTTTCGGAGGTTGCGGAGTTTATAGTGGCAGCTAGAGGTGATATGTTGTATGTGGGATGAGAAAGAAAGCGTCTCGTCCCACCATACACCCACATTTTTTGCCTTGGTGCCAGGGGCAGGAGCAGGACCCATTTCGGTGGGCCACCAGAGGTCAGGGGGGGGGGGGGTACTTTTCCCAAAGAATAGAACCTCGGTTTTGCTAGCATTCAGTTTTAGCTTATTAGTGTTCATCCATCTGGCAACGTCACTAAGACATCCTTTTATTTTGCTGAACGCTGCTTCTGACACCTCAACGTATGGGAAGACTAGTTGCGTATCATCCGCATACGAAATCGCCTTGACCCCCCATTTGGCGATTAAGGTAAAAAGTGGGGCCAGGTAAACATTGAAAAGTAGCGGGCTGAGGGCGGACCCTTGCGGGACGCCACACCACAGTTGTTTAGGTTCAGAGGAAAAAGCGCCCGAAGCTACTTTCTGAGAGCGGTTCGTCAGATAGGAGTGCAACCAGCTTAGTGTCATGTCCTCTAAACCAATATCCTTCAATCTAAGCAGCATTCTACCATGATCCACAGTATCAAAGGCAGCAGATAGATCCAGGAGCACCAGCATGGCCGATGCTCCTGAATCCAGCGACCACCTGATTGACTCAGCCACCTCAATGAGGGCCGTTTCAGTGCTGAAACCGGCCCTAAAACCAGACTGTGTTTCGTGTAGTATGCCTCTTTTTTCGATGAAACTATTGAGTTGGCGTTGGATAAGTTTTTCAAGCCTTTTTCCCTGGGCTTCTAGTAGGGAGATGGGGCGGAGATTGCTCAGATCATCGGGGACGCCATTAGGTTTTTTTTTCAATGGAAGAAGAGTGGCATGTTTCCAGCAGTCGGGGAACGTGCCAGTCTCGATAGACATGTTCCAGATGTGTAGGAGTGGCCCCACCGTGGCATCCAACATCATTTTCCACAGTTTGGGGGGGCAGGGATCATCAGGAGCACCTGATTTGCATTTGAGTAGTTCTTTCAATGCATCCTCATGGGTGATTGGGAGGAACCGAGTTAAGGGAGGGGTAGACATCTCAATGATATCATGGTCTGCCATAGTTGTAGGCTCGGAGGGGGTGAAGGAGTCATAGACCTTAAGGATTTTTTGGTCAAAGAAATCCGAGATATCCTCACAAAGTTTGCTAGAGGGAATAATTTCAGTTTCAATGGCCTTGGGTTTGAGGAAGGACTGAACTATTTTGAAAATCTCTTTGCTGGGTTGTTCCGCTTGTTGAATAGAGGATATAAAGAATAGTTTTTTTGCTTTTTTTATGGAGTGATGAAGGCTGTGCAGGGCTTTTTTATAGCAGATTTTTGCAGGTTCGGAGTAGCTTGCCCGCCACTGACGTTCTAGTCTTTTGCATTTGCTTTTTCAGCTATCAGTTCTGCAGAGAACCAGGGAGCAGACGGGGATTCTCTTCGAGAAGTGGCTATTTTGGGTGGAGCAATAGAGTCTACTGTACTGCTAATCCAGTGATTCAGTAGTATTGCATCAGAGTTCACATCTGCTGATAGTAAAGGGGGGGCAGCTGTGAGCGCCGGACATAAGGTCTCGGAGGATAAGTTATCCCAGTTCCTACGCACATACGTGCGTTTTCCTGTTGTTCGAGAGCAAGCAGCGAAAGAGACTAGGAAAGGGACAAGGAAATGATCTGTCCAAAGAAGTGGTAGCGGGGGTTTAGTTGTGGTATCCGGAATGTTAGAGAAAATGAGGTCCAACATATGACCTGCCTGGTGCGTGGTACCGGAGGTGATTAGGGCTAGATTTGCAGATTGAAGTGTGCTAATAAGTTGGGAAGTCAAAAGACAGTCAGATCTGTCGGCATGAACGTTGAAGTCACCAACTATTATATAGTGTTGGTGAGAAAGAGTGTTTTGGACTATATAGTCCATAAGTTCATGGGTCTGGGATGGAGGACAGTCCGGGGGTCTATATATTATCAGGCCAGCTAGGGACGTTTGAAGGTTAATTTGGAGACAGAAGTGTAGTCCCTCTATGCCGTTGAGAGTGGTAGGAGTGGAGGAGGACAAAGTGTATTTATCTTTGAAGATAATAGCCACTCCGCCGCCTCTTCTATTCTTCTCTCTATTAGAGAAGCTTAAAGTGAAGCCGAGCGGGACAGCTAGAGCAATGGAGGCAAGGTTTTCTTCGTTGAGCCACGTTTCGGTGAGGAATAGGGCGTCCCACTCGGAGTCAGCTAGCAGCAGATAGATATCATCTGCATGTTTAGGAAGGGATCTGCAGTTCAATAGTCCCGCTATGAAGGGGGAGGAGGGAATTGTGGCCGAGCGATTATGCGACGTTTTTGGGTAAGAGTTTATTGAGGCGGAAACGTCGCACAGAGGCTTGTTACACCGTAAGCAGGAGGGGGGGAGGACCATGGTGGAAAGGTCGAGCCTGGGAGCCTGACAAAGATTGGCAGGGTTAAGTGATAGAAGTTCGCTGCCAGACCAGACTATCCTTCTAGTATGGGACAAGTCACTGGCAGCGTGGCTGGCGCCGGGCGCGGTCCGGTCGCGGACGGGCGCAGACGGGCTTGCCTTAGGCGCGCCTTCGGTGCGCAATCAGCGCTCCCGCTGTGCTCGTCTGCTGCGCTTCCGGGGTAGGCACATGTTTATAGAAGGAAGGGAAGGGGGTGTGGCCAGATGGGGTGGGGGTGAGCGCTATGGATTCCCTCAGCTGATGTCAATGAGGGTGTGTTCCCCTCGACAGCGCTGAGATCCGCTGAGCAGGAGAAGGCAGATCGTTTTAAAAATACACAGTATTAGTCACAGGTAAAGTTTAAAACATTAAAAAGTCAAGACAGAGTTTCTCCCGGCTTCCGCCTCAGGAGCATGCAATTTCTTAAAGACGCGCTCGTATCTCAGCGCGGGGTTAAGTACTCTTGCAAGGGGGCGTGGCCAGATGGGGTGGGCGTGAGCGCTATGGATTCCCTCAGCTGGTGTCAATGAGGGTGTGTTCCCCTCGACAGCGCTGAAATCCGCTGAGCAGGAGAAGGCAGATCGTTTTAAAAATACACAGTATTAGTCACAGGTAAAGTTTAAAACATCAAAAAGTCAAGACAGAGTTTCTCCCGGCTTCCGCCTCAGGAGCATGCAATTTCTTAGTGCACAAATCAGGAAATCTATATACGGTATCTAAATCGACACAAAACAATCCCTGGGGGTGGTGCTTACTCTTCCTCCCCTCTTTTGAGACAAGGGGCTAGCCAGCAACCCCTCCTCACTACTCTGGGAATTCCCTGCACCACTTGGCCCTTCTTCCCTCTGTGGGGCCTCTTCAGGCCCCTGGACCTATGACCAGGGGTCCAGTTCTCGTGGCGGTTCCCCCTCAGACCACGCCAAGAACCTCGGCATTGTACTCGACTCATCACTCACTATGAACCGACAGGTCAACACCGTCACCTACAGCTGCTTCAACACCCTCCGCATCCTCAGCAAGAGCTTCAAGTGGATCCCCCCTGAGTCAAGGCAGACAGTCACCCAAGTACTCATCACTAGCAGACTGGACTATAGAAACGCACTCTACGCCGGCATCAACAAGTCCCTACTCCGCAAACTCCAGACAATACAGAACACCGCTGCCACCAGATTCGTCCTCGGCATCCCCCGACAGGAACACTTCAGTCACCCCCTATGAAGCCTCCACTGGCTCCCTGTGGAGAAAAGAGTCACTTTCAAAATCCTCACTCCCTCCTACGAATGCCTACACAACAACGGACCCAAATACCTAAATGACAGAATCAACTTCCACGTACCCAAAAGAAACCTCCGATCTTCCAACCTCACACTGGCCAAAACCCAGTGCATCCACAGAGCCAGAGCAGGTGGAAGATCCTTCTCTCACATTGCAGCCAAGACCTGGAACAAGCTACCAGCAGACATCAGACGCGCCCCCTCCCTGAACACCTTCAGGAAGACCCTCAAGACCTGGTACTTCAGCTAAACAGATCTGTGGACCCCCCTCAGCGCCTTGAGACCCGCACGGCTGAGTAGCATGCTTACAATTCCCTGATTGAATAAAGGACCCCACACCTTAACACGGGGTGGCGCAATCTTGGAAAATATTTCTGAGCCTAGGCTCCCCTGGGGCCAACCTGGACAACAAATCATTTACCATGCTAACCACTACCCAATCTTCCAGTGCACTCTTATACTCATCCACACTTGACATTGGCTGTGCGCTGTCACCAATCACACTTGAAGCTGTTTGTTTACCCTTAATGTCCAGTTCCATCATGCTTAATTCATGAGCAAATAGAATCTGTTTCTCTTCCAACGCAAGAGCATTCCTGCTCCCCTCTGCTTGAGTTTTAAGTTTTAACACCTCCTACTCATGCAGTCTGACCCTTTGGTTTTCCTCCAACTCCTCTGGTGAAAAACTCCTCCCTGAATGGCTACTACCAGCCCCTGTGGCTTGTCTCTCCACTGGCAAATCCTGTGGACCAAATCCATTCCCTGGGTCATCCGCATCCACCTCAACATTCCCTGTCCCCTGAGCCTCTTTGGCTTCCCACCAGACCCTCAAGGCCATTTGCAGGTCCTTCTTCTTAGTGCTGCCCTTCATGGGACATCCCAAAGCTCTGCAGAATGTGCTTCTCTGATCAACCTTATAGGAAAACAGTGCCTCAATGTTAAACTCTAATTCTCCAGCCTCAGCCTCACCAGCTATCTGGCCCTCCCTGAGACATGATGTGTAGTTTAAAGGTTATCCAACAATAGAACCAACAATTCCAAAAACACAATATGTGGTTGCGTCATGGTCTGCGATCAATTTATGATAAACACCAATTACTGAGAGTGATTTTGCACATACACGTTTAATTTACATTAGGATCGAATCTTACATTATGATTGAATCCCACCGCTGCCATCAAAGGCTGGAGGCAGGAGTCCCTGTCCCACCCCACCTCCTGGAGTTTCTCCTTGCATACTCTCCAGGTGCAGATCAGCCAGGTGCCATCTCACCCCTCCCATCTCAGATCCAGTCAGTCAATCCACATTCAGCAAAGACACACAGAAATGTTTAAAGCCCAAAACTCAGCAAATTTCTATAAGAGTTGTTTCGGAACACACAGTGACAAAACCACTTTTATGGAAAGATGTCTTATGACACTGTGAGTTCATACATATGAAACTTCACCTCTCCAATATAAACTTATAAGAAACTAGGCTATCAAACACAACTCCCAGCCTCCCCCATTCTGTCCTATGGGCAGAATGGCCTTTCAGCAGTGAACCTGAAATGGAGTGTTTTTTTCACTGGCAGGACATAGCACACACCTCAGTATATGTCTTGCCTTTTACCTACACTGCACCCTACCCAGGGGTTACCCAGGACCTACCACAGGGGTGCCCACAGCGTACTCAAAAGGGAAAGTAAGGCTTGACAAGGAGTTGCACTTGTAAGGACTACATGCTAACTTAGCAGACTGCGTGCGCACCCTACACTGCAGGCCTGAGTTCCCTTCTCTGCGCACCTTTGCATTAATAACCCTTGCACACACAGTTCACATCACTAGGGACTTTTACTAGTAAGGCAAACATACCAATCATGGCCAACCAATTACCATCCTCCTTCACATAGGGAACCCTTGTACTTTGACACTGATCAGCAGTGGCAAAATACCCAAAGCATATAAATTGGCAACTCTATGACAGGAAAACGGTCTAGGGGGAAAGCAAAAAAGTTTAGGGAACTTTAGCCAAAAAGTTCAAGTCCTACATACGGAATGCACCAAGAGTCAAGAAAGGGACAGATTGGTTGAAAACACATAGGGGTTTTCAAAGGTGCACAAAATGCAAGGCCTGTAGACATGGCGTAAACACCAAACAGGTAGATACATCCCTTAGGCAATCACCTTTAGAAATTTGTGGTAGCGTCACCTGCAAGAGCGATTTTGCGGTGTACGTCTTACAGTGTACCTGCACTAAAAAGTATGTGGGGAGTACTATAGATGTAAGGATCTTGCAGCATCTCCGTCCAATAACCAATGACGACCCCAATTACCCTTTCACTAGGCATATCAATTTATGCCATGGTGGAAAAGCACAAGACCCTACGTATTTTGTAATTGACTCTATCCCTAAGAACCCCATTGGTGGCAATAGACAATTGGCATTAAGGAGACTAGAATCCAGATATATTCTCCTAATGAACTCCAAAATCCCGCTTGGGTTGAATGTAGACGAGGTGCTTCCTGTCCATTCATAACCTGCGTATGTCCTCTCTCTTTCTCTCTCTCTCCTGTCACCCCTCGGGGGGGGGTTTGTAAAAAGTGCACTTAGAACATAACAGTCACACTTTTATAATTCATCACTCAGGTTCAATTTTAATCACTTACCTTTTTTGTGGGGTGATCCCTAACAGCCCTTTTACACATACTTATTGGTGTTAACCTCAAACAGCCCACTTGGTGAGTACCCAGTTGCTCTCTATCCTTTTATGTGCTAAACATGCAGCCCACTATGATCTGATACTGACGTAATGTAAAGCGCAGCTAGGAAACTGTCAAAGCAATATTTCATTGTTTAATAACTGCAAACCCACCTTATGTATTAAACTAGCACTACTTTCACAGGAGAATGTATGAGGTCTTCATACATAAAATACAAGTATGTGTAACAATCTGGTAACTTAACCAATATTTTGCTCACATGCAACCCACACGCTAGGAGGAGACTGATGTTAAGTCTTTCTTTCTTTCTCAGTTTTTCTTTACATTTTATTGTTATTTTGTTTTAATTAACACATGATTGCACATACTGAGAAAAATATCATGTTTATGATATCAAACCTTTTTTTCTCTCACTGTCACATGGTTAAACCTTTATGTCATTCTAACTTGCGGTTGCTGTGACAACTACTTGTGGTGACTGTGCATTTAATGATGATTTTCAATGGCGCCCAACATTGTGAGCAAAGCGGTTTACCGCCGAAACGCAACAAGGCCTTCGTTTGTGAAAATAAACTACAGTGCCAGATTTCAAAGGTGTCAGCGTCTGTCATTTGGAGTGTTTGAAAAGGATTGGTTGTATATATATATGTGTTGGACTTGGCCCTTCTAATAGGTTCACCCCTAAACTTTTTGCTTTTAATGGTGACCTGGTGATGGTGATTTTTGGGTTCTGCGCACTTTTACTGTGTCCCAATGGAAAGTGCGTGCGCACTCTGAGTGCGTAGAGTAAGGTTGGCCTGCCCTCCCATAGCAATGCATGAGGAATGTATGTGTCCCTGGTAGTTCCTGATGTGTGGGGTGTACAGGCTCGAGTCTGGTATGTGCGGACACCTGTGATTGAATGCTGCGAAATGATGTATGCGGCGTGTATGTGTCTAGTGTGGAAGTGCCACTTCTAGACATGGCTGTGCGTGTGCTGTAAAGGTGCTGGCGTGTGATTGGCTGGGGCTGGCTGGGATGCCAGGCTCCATGAGTCATGATGGGTCTGCCCGGTGGTGAGTGTTTAGATTAGCATGCTGATGTGAGGGGAGGAGTGCACCTGGGTCCTGAATGGGGCTGGGGGTTTCCCCACACAATGCTGGCTCCGCCCCCTGTGGTGCGTCTAACGCACCTAACCCTGCCAGTGAATAGAGTGAGGGGCTGAGCACATCAAGAGTGCTCACCAACCAGCTGCGACTGGTTTGCCCCCTCACCCTGTGCCATAACAAAGGATTACCTGTATAAAAATGGGGCTGTGTCCCCACACAAGCTGTTCTTTGTTGATCTTACTGAGGGGGGCTGCTTCTGGCTCCAGGAGGAACTGCCACTTGGGACTGCCTTCCTGCCTGGAGGGCCCAGTGAGCTGGCCGCCTGGCCCAGCCTTGCCCCCCCCCTGCCTTGCTCTGCAAGAAGGACCTAGTTGCTGGACTTTTTGTTCACCCTTCATGCGCTTGGAAGCGCTGTATTTTGTGCCCTAGCGCTTGGGAGCGCTTATTTCTGCTGCTAGCGCTTAGGAGCGCTTTATCTTTGCCCTGAACTTGCTCGTCCTTCAAGCACCTAGGAGCGCTGTTCATGGTCCTATAGCGGTTGGGAGAGCTTTATTTGCTAAACTACGGCGCAGGAGCCCACCCGGCTCATTGCCGTGATTTTGCCGACTTTGGGGCGCTGTATCACGGGTGCCACCCCGTTTTTATTATTTAACGACAACGGGAGCCGACTCCATGCCGAAATCACCACCTGGCAGCCCAGGACATCCCTGTGACGTCATTCCCCCAGGCTGCGCTGAGATTGGGTGCCGGCCCGGGGACGGAGCAGGAAACCGGAAGAGCAGGGCGGCCGGAGCTTCCCCAGGAGGGGAGAAGCTCCCGAGGACCGCCGCTAAGGAGGAGGCGCACTGGAGTGACTGGCGAGGCTCCTTGGGCAGAGAGGTGAGCCCCAGAGAGACGCCCTCCCAGGAAGCAGAGACCGTCCGCAGCTCCGGAGAGAAGCCGCTCCAGGGAAGAACCAGAGCCGCCGCCGGAGCCGGGTGAGTGCAGCAGAGTCCCGGTGAGTGCGGTCCCGAGTTGTTGGCCGAAGCTCCCTAGACACGAGGAGGAGAGGGGTCCCATCGGGGCATGTTTTGACGAGACGTACTGAGGCGCATGGAAAGGTACGCTCGAGGCGTACGGAGGCGGCATCTCTGTTCTTTGAGCCACGGAGAGGCTCAAACTGCACCATTGTCTTTGGGAGCCTCCAGGAGGGGGACTCCAGCTTACAGCGCCACATTGTTCTCAGAGCCCCGAGCGGCTCAAGGCGCCATAGTTGTCTACGAGCCCAAGTGGCTCCCAGCCCCCCTTTTTGTTCTTGAGCCCTGAGAGAGGCTCAGCAGCGCCACATTTGTTTTGGGAGCCTAGAGAGGCTCTAGGGGGCTTTTCCTTGTGGCCAGAGCCTGCGAGGCTCCACCGTGTTGGCCACATCCTACTGCCAGCTGCCACGTTTAGGCCCCTGACATTGGGACACAGGGTGTCCTAGCCCTAGAGAGGCCAGTTGGCATAGGGACAGTCACAGGTGTTGACTAGTGTAATTTCTGCGCAATTGTGTTCCTTACACCTCTGAATGTTTTTAGGCATCATGTGTTTTCCTTCCCTGCACCTCTGAATGTCTTTTAATGCGTCATGTGCCATGTTCTTACACAGCTGAGTGTATGTTATGCATCATGGGTTTTCCTTCCCTACACCTCTGAATGTGTTGTGATGCATTATGTGTAATGTGCCTATGCCCCTACTTGTATTGTGATACTTAGGTGGTTGTTCTTGCTAGTACAGGTGGTGCTAGTGAGGTCCTGCTTCCCTGCGTGACCTGCTCCTAAGGTGGTTAGGGTTGCGTAGGTGGTACCTACCGGTTACCAGTAGTTACTGGTGGATCACTGGCATAATATCGAGGCACATAATATCGACTACCAAAAATATCGGCGACAAAATATCGACAGACAGAATATCGACTTTGTATCTACAAACAGGTAAGTACAAAAATATCGAGTAAAAAATATAGTTTACAAAAATATAGTTTGTAAAAATATCGACTTTATTAAAAACAATGTTAAAATAAATTAATATTAAAAATTATTTACAAAAATATACTTAAAAATACTTAAATTACCTTATAATAATTAAATAATTAATTAAAGTTATAAAAAAAATGACAATCATATTTGTTAAAACATATATATATAGTAACATAATATAATTAAAAAATATCCAATACTATTACCGTAGAATAGCGGAAGTATAAAATTACTATTCCCACTCCAGAGAGTGCAACAGTAGATAAGGCGTTGGATAGTGTAGAGGTAAAAATTACTATTCCCACTAAAGAGAGTGCAACAGTAGGGAAAGCGTTGGATAGCGTAGGGGTAAAAATTACTATTCCCACTCCAGAGAGTGCAACAGTAGGGAAAGGGTTGGATAGCGTAGGGGTGAAACTTACTATTCCCAGTCCAGAGAGTGCAACAGTAGGGAAAGCGTTGGATAGCGTAGGGGTAAAAATTACTATTCCCACTCCAGAGAGTGCAACAGTAAGGAAAGCGTTGGATAGCGTAGGGGTAAAAATTACTATTCCCACTCCAGAGAGTGCAACAGTAGGGAAAGCGTTGTATAGCGTAGGGGTAAAAATTACTATTCCCACTCCAGAGAGTGCAACAGTAGGGAAAGCGTTGGATAGCGTAGGGGTAAAAATTACTATTCCCACTCCAAAGAGTGCAACAGTAGGGAAAGCGTTGGATAGCGTAGGGGTTAAAATTACTATTCCCACTCCAGAAAGTGGAACAGTAGGGAAAGCGTTGGATAGGGTAGGGTTAAAATTACTATTCCCACTCCAGTGAGTGCAACAGTAGGGAAAGTAGATACTTCATATATTATTTAAAAATATAAATATATTAATATCTATAAAAACATTAATTAATTAATTAAAAGTAATTACCACTTTAATATAATATAATAATTAATTATTTACAAATACTAATTTAATTTAATCATTACAATTAGTTATCTATTAATACTAATTAATTACTAATTAACAATTAATTAATTATTAATTAAACAGTTACTTAACAATTAAAATCTAATGAATACACAAAAAAATTAACATATGTAATTAGTCATAATTAAATTACTTCCCACCCTATTCCCCTATGAACCCACAACCCACTACAGAAATTAAATTACTTAAATTAACCTAATTATCAATTAATCAATTAAATAAAATTAATTGGCAATTACAATGTAATTAATTACCGAATAAAAATAATTTAACAATTAATTATAAACAAATTTACATATTTAATTAATTAAAATTAAATTACACTACATAAATTAACATATTTATTTAATTATAATTAAATTACTTCCCACCCTACTCCCCTATAAACCCACAACCCGCTACAGAAATTAAATTAGTTAAATTAACATAATTATCAATTAATCAATAAAATAAAATTAATTGGCAATTAAAATGTAATTAATTACAAAATAAAAATTAATTAACAATGAATCAGAAACAAATACCAATAAATAAATTTACATATTTAATTAAAATTAAATTACACTACATAAATTAACATATTTAATTAATTATAATTAAATTACTTCCCACCCTATTCCCCTATAAACCCACAACCCGCTACAGAATTAAATTACGCAAAATTTAAATAACATTAAATTCATTAATTAAATTACATTATAACATAAATAAACACTTTTAACACATAAAATACACTATAAATAATTCGATATTATTAAAAGTTCGATATTTTTCTTAACCTATGTTATGTACTTCGATATTTTGACTATCTATATTTTAAAATTCGATATTACATTACTTACCTTCAAAACAATATTTTTGATGTCTATAGTCTGTCCTTTCGATATTCTGTCCAGCCTATATTTTGTACTCGATATTATGTCCATTCGATATTTTGTAGTCAATATTTTGTCTGTTTACCGTCACTGGTTGTGTGCTTTATGTTCCATTCTATGCTACAGTGATTTATATTCTATGTTCTAAGTGCTAAATCTACCCAGTGCTAAATGCTAAAAGTGCTGATTCCTGACAGTGGTCCATGTGGCCCTGTCTTGTACATATCCTCGGTAAATTCTGCCCGTGCCTGTTGGCACATTGTAAAGTGTGTGTTTTATCTAATGTGTTTTGGTGTAATACAAAGGCTATTTTTATATATAACCTTGTGTAGAGTTTCCTTTGTGGTGGGCCTTGGGTGTTGTTGCTGGGTGCGCGCGCAAACACTTAAACTACATAGCCTCCAAGTTTAGCCTTGCTGCTCGCGCCACGTTACCTAGAGGGTGAGCAGGGGTTATCTTGGCGTGTAACTCCCTTGCCCTGACTTAGGAGTGGTGGTCTCTGACTGACTTTGGCGCAAGCCCTGGCCAGCCAGGGATCCCATTTCCTAATGATATATATATATATATATATATATTCACAGAAAAAACCATAGGTTTTACACACGTTATAGTTAGGAAGTAGCATTTAAAAAACCTATGGAATTCACTGAAAAAAACCATAGGTTTGACACATGTTATAGTTAGCTGGAAATTTTACTGATATAAAACCAATGAAATTCCACGTTATAGTTAGTTGGACTCACTATAACTTGCGCGTGCAATGCACTGCTGATGACGTCACATATTACATCACTCATGACATGGTCAGTGACATCACTCATGACATCACTGATGACACCATCCTTGTGACATAGTGACAGACCTCCTTTCACTGTAATGTAACCCTTGAAACACATATTCAAAAATAGAAACTGAAACTAAAAAAAAAATGGAGATACCCATATCAGTTACAACAAGTAATTCAGTAATTCCACCATCTATATACACATCCACTCATTCACCAACAGTTCTATATAGTCACTCATACATATACTCACTCATCATATGAAGTGATACACCTATACATCCTGTTACACACCGACAGTCATCCAAAAGTTACTCACACACATACTCACACGTGCAAATAAACTATTGAACATCCATTTATTTGAATATAGAGTTATACACACACTTCCACCTTACTTCTATTGAAAATTACACATATTTATTCTCTTAAACAATCACTTATAGAAACACATACTTATTTAAACAGGAACTCTTACAATCTCTTACTCTCACATATACTCACTTATATACATCAATATTCACATATACTAGATTAAAACATATGTCGTTACTGATAAAGACACTAGTGAGACAGTCATTCACTCACTAACAAACACATATACACACTCATCCACCCATACAGTCCTGCACATATGCTGTCTTCAAAACACATACAAACAGAGAGTCAGTCACTCATGCATCTATGTGCTAAGTAATACCCCCACTAAACCATATAGACACTCATACTGATACTAAGAGAAACATCTAATAACCCATATACATACGCATGTAGCTACTTACCAACACATGTAGCCACTTATACACAAAGTGAAACACTAATATATATATTTAAATATTTAAACATTACTCACTAATATTTATTTTTCAGAAAGACACATATTCACTGGATGGTGTCATCAGTGATGTCATGAGTGATGTCACTGACCATGTCATGAGTGATGTAATATGTGACGTCATCAGCAGTGCATTGCACGCGCAAGTTAAAGTGAGTCCAACTAACTATAACGTGGAATTTCATTGGTTTTATATCAGTAAAATTTCCAGCTAACTATAACATGTGTCAAACCTATGGTTTTTTCAGTGAATTTCATAGGTTTTTTAAATGCTACTTCCTAACTATAACGTGTGTAAAACCTATGGTTTTTTCTGTGAATTTCATTGGTTTTTAAGATGCTAATTCAGAAAAATGTCGTGTATGCAACCTATACTTTTGTCAATAAAGTTCTGGCAATATTTTTTTCGAAAACAAGCCATTTTCTTCACTGTTCAAGTTGCATAGAGACTCCTTGTAAAGCGATACAGAATTCGAAAGTCTGTACCTTGCCTTTTTTTAAACACATTAAAATTTGTCTGTAAATAAAAATAGCCTTACTAAACTTTCGTGCGCGACCCGGTGTGCGCACTCTCGGCAACAGTTGTCAATAAAATGGATATCGCATTTCCAGGCTTTCGTGCGCGACCGAGTGCGCGCACCTGCCTATATATTTCGTGAAAACTTTGCAATTTGAACTTATTGAATTTCTTCATACACCCCTCAAAGAACTTATAGTACGTCAAAGAGACTGTACCTAGACTTCTTTTTTATTCTTATGAAACTTTTCAGTAAATGGAGCCGAATGTCTTTTTAAACTTTCGTGCGTTACCAGATGTACACACCTTGGTATTTTTTTTAGAAATATAAAACGTTTCATACTTTAACAATTGTGTGCTTAAATCCAGCTCAGAAGATATACAAAATCAGGATGGTAGTTGGTTCAACCCGGACCGTTTATTAGAGGTAGATCGTCCGACTCCACCGGAGGACACCCCTAATAAAAAGGACATATATATAAAATGCGGACTAGCCGCTGTATCGTGCTAGCAAACTATAACATATAAATCGTTAGAAAAAACAAAAGGAATCGAGCAAAATCAGTAGGCCACTGATGGGATCTTTTTTTGACCTCGCTAAAATAGAAAAATTAGGAACAACCCCTCATGAGAAATATGAAACTAGTGAGAGGAACCGAGCTCGACGCCATGATGGCTGCAAGACAGCTCGGCTCCGCCGCCCACCCCACCCAAAATAACGACAAATATTATAAAGATATACAACACACCAGCAAAGTAACAGGGTAAAACGTTTTGTTAAATAACTATTTACATGGCAGCCTGCTGCAACATGAAAACAACACTTTCAATTGGTTCTTAATAGTTTCAATTCTGGAATTTACACGCAGCACTCCACCCACTTCCCTCACTATCTTTTCTACTCTCAAGAGAGAACAACGTCCTACATCTTTCGGAAGACTTTGGTGAAATGGCTACCGTATCTCATTCATCTTCCGAATCTGACCAAAATGATCGACTACCTTTAATAAGAAAAAATAAATCTTTCATCTGGCAATTTTTCACTTATCCTGAAGATCAAAAGAAAGTGAATGCACCAAAAGTAACCTGCACGATATGTGACTTGGTTCTCTCAAGAAGAAATCCAGCAAAAAAATATTCCTTTTCCATACATACCATGGTGCAGCATGTCAAACAAGTGCACCCTCTGCAATTTGCAGAGGCAACGACAAGAGCCCTAGCCATGCTATTACCATTAGAGGTGGCCAGCACATCTTCTGATCGACGACCTGTATCTCCATCGAGTGCAGAGATGGACTTCAGATATTTAACTATATATGGTCTATAACCTATGGTTTTTTCAGTGATTTTCTTTGGTTTTTTAATAGCAAATATCAAAAGCTTTTTTGTGGAAAATGACTAAAATTAGGTATACATAAGCGGCGTTCATTTATGTTCACCACAGCCATTGTTAAAAGTAAAGTGAAAGTCGCGAAACAGTGGCCACGCCATCTAGTCCCTTTTAGGCCCCATCATGCACGTAAGTAACAGCCATTTTCTGTGTCATGGCCTCTCTGCCCACTGCCAATAGCCTATGATTGTTCGAAATTGGTTCTCTTTGGGTCATTCTCTGTTCACAAATAAGCACAGAGTCGCAATACTCTGTTTAGTTTTTGCAGATAGTGAAGGATAGGTAGTGCACACTTTTGTCCCCTTTGTAACCCGTCATGCCTATCTCTGCCCCGTTTGTTGGTAGTTGGTTCAACCCGGACCGTTTATTACAGGTAGATCGTCCGACTCCACCGGAGGACCCCCCTAATAAAAAGGACATATATATAAAATGCGGACTATCCGCTGTATAGTGCTAGCAAACTATAACATATAAATCGTTAGAAAAAACATGAAACTAGAGAGAGGAACCGAGCTCGACGCCATGATGGCTGCAAGACAGCTCGGCTCCGCCGCCCACCCCGCCCAAAATAACGACAAACACTATGCAAATATTATAAATATATACAACACACCAGCAAAGTAACAGGATAAAACGTTTTTATTAAATAACTATTTACATGGCAGCCTGCTGCAACATGAAAACAACACTTCTAATTGCTTCTTAGTAGTTTCAATTCTGAAATTGAACACCCAGTACATCCAGAGGTGATGTCCGACAAGTTGTGTGGGGGGATGCCTTGCTAATGCCGCCACCCCCACCACCTTCTGTAGGAAGGACTCTGGATATGCTTGGTCCCTGAGAGGCTTCGATGTCCCTGCCTTGCACAAATGTCATAAGTTCTGGATGTTGAGTGCCATACTTCAGGGTCCGACAAGTTGTGTGGGGGGATGCCTTGCTAATGCCGCCACCCCCACCACCTTCTGTAGGAAGGACTCTGGATATGCTTGGTCCCTGAGAGGCTTCGATGTCCCTGCCTTGCACAAATGTCATAAGTTCTGGATGTTGAGTGCCATACTTCAGGGTCCAAGAAACGCGGACTCGGAGGGGGCGCTTGGCTCCTGCCCCCTCCCCAAGTCTTGTTCCCCTGGTATGGCCTGAGATCGCCCCCGACATAGGCGGCCGGCTCCCGGGGTCAGGCGGAACTTCTTGCCTTTTGATGCCTCTTCCATTCTGGACCTTGTCCCACAATCCGTTTGACCTGAATACACGTCCTGCGGTGCCCTGGTCCGACCATCACATATACCTGCGCCAGGAGACGGCGTGGGGGCACTGGAAGGGAGAGGCGGCACAAACGAGCCTCTCCCACCTCACCAGGTGGAGGTTTCTTAGCTACACCCCAGCGCTTCACTCGGCCAGCTGAGTTGCGCCTGCTCCTGCGGCACAGTGCCTCGCTCGGCCAGCTGAATTACGCCTGCTCTTGCTATTACACCGTCTCACCCGCCATCCGGCTGAATTGCACCCACTCTTCCGATACAGCGACAGGCGGCTGCCACGGAGCTCAGGAAATGGCGGTCGGCTCCACAGACTTGGGCCTGGCCTGCAAGGATGGCTCTGGGCAACCCTGGAACTCGGACGCTTGACTGCTAGGGCATGAGCCCCATTCCCAAAAGCGTCCCCTCAGCCTTGAAGATTCTACAAGAGTCACCAAGGCCCCCGACTCCTGCAGACTTCCGGTGGGGAGCGACTGCCATGATTGCTCGCGGAATGGCCACGACGTAGCCACGGGGTGCTCTCATGCTGACGCCAGCTTCAGTCTGAAACATCCAGAAACACTGTAGACTACCAATTCGATCAGTTCCGGTGGAGCCCCAACGACGTATCGCGTTGTTGCGTAATCCGTCATATGACGCGCTGCGTTAGCGCACCCGGAAGTGCTCCGGTGCGCGGGGCGCGAAGCGCAGCTTCCCGAAAGCAATCCGGGGCGCGGCGCGGAGCGCGTAACGTAAGCATTTACATTTCAGTTGGTTCTCCCTCACAATATTTTCAATGTCACATAAAAGTCACCCATCACCCACTGCCATCTCTGGCTGTTTCCATGGTAACACCTCATTCTGCACCTGGCTGAAGGCACAGGTCAAAAGTTCATATCTCAACGTTCTACAGCAAAGTAACAACACTGTTTTCCCTCCAGAAACACCTGCCAATCCACAGCTCTGTTACATGTCTTTTTTTTCACACCCAATAGTACTTTTCGTTTAACATAAACATTAACATGCAATGTACTGTTCAATCTCCACTTCTTACAATCAACCAATCATTTTTATTTTTTAAACCACACCCAGCCTCTTCCTTTTTCTTTATTTAGAATTTCAACTTCTAACTACCATTCCACTTCCAGAACCGATCGGAGGACGACTACAAATCCCTTGAAAATGAAGGTCTGGCTAATAGGACACAGTTATATTCACTGGAGTGAAAAATATGCAGTAAGCAGACGAATTTGCATCCTCGGCTTACCAAATGTACACATAACATGGATTGCCAAAAGAGGATTGAAATGTCACCAATTGATTCCATTGGTGAAAACTTTTATGCATCTCCCAGAACCAGACCTTATAATTGTGCACTGTGGTGGGAACGATCTAGGCACAATCACTGGGGTAGGTCTGGAAATGCTTCTAAAAGACACCTTTCAACAATTGATGACACTTTTTCCTCGATCTGCCTTAGTATATTCCAATATATGCCAAAGACAGAAATGGAATTGGTCCAATCAACATTGTGCACAATTTGAGAAAGCAAGGAGACATGTAAATAAATCTGTTTCTGCGTTCCTCAGAGATTATAGCATGGGTTCTATTTACCACAACAACTTGCGATACCACATGCAAGACGTCTATAGGAGAGACGGTGTTCATTTCACGAATGAGGGAAACGGAATCTTCCTCTGCAACATCAGGCTCTGCATCGGTACTTACTTATAAATGCAGAAAACACTCAATTAACACAATGGCTCTTTTCAGAGCCACCTTATATCTAAGCACTCAAACTTCTGATTTATCTCCATTTTCACACTCTTGTAAAAAGGTGTGCGCGACCGAGTGCGCGCACCACGCAACTTTAAAAAAAAAAAATATATATATATTTTCGCCTTTAAGGGCCTTACTGCACACCCTGAGAAAACCTACGCAGCAAAACAATCTCTACCTTCTCCCCTTTCCATGTTCCAACGCTTTGAAATCAACAATATATTTACTCGCAATGACAAAATGGCGGTCAACACTTCCTGATTTCCTTCGAATCGAACGTTAACAGACGTCACGCAGCAAAATTCCACTCGCGCGCGCAGCCGCTTGAGTGCGCGCACATATATATATATATATATATAACCTACTGGCGATAGCCAGTAGGTATATATCGTTAGGACCTAGTTTCCATAGGAAATCCACAACATTCTATTGGGAATAACTTTGGCTCAGATTGGGGAATTTGTGTGTAATTTTCCAAAATTTTGGCCGTTACGCTCCGCTGCTTCCCTGAAAGTCTCGGGGGGATTCATCAAGCGGGGGCCGAGAAAAAAGGGGGGTCCCAAAACGTGTTTTCCCCATGCAATTTTCCATAGGACATCTAGACAAGGCTACAGCCCGAACCGATGAACGGAATTACACCAAACTTGGCAAAATGGTAGGGCCTGGTACGCAGTACGCCCTTTTGGTAAAATGATGTAAATCCCTCCAGTAGTTGTTGAGAAAATCGGATTTTAAAAATATATATATCTGTAGGCTATGCACCGTGCTTGCACTGTAAGCTTACTGTACTCTGTACCTTCCCAAGTACGAGCTGCATGCTGATTGGCTGCCACTGTCTGTCAACACTCCAAAACAGAAATTGTTGGCAGCCATCTTGTGCCTCGTAGACTGAGGCACAGGAAAGCAGCAAAACAAATTTGTAGAACTCAAAAAGGGGGCAGGGTAGAAGTACCCTGACCCCCTAGGCCTGCTCAGAAAAAAAATATTTTTCAAAAAAAACTATTGGGGGGGCCTGGGGGCATAGTGGGTCAGGGATTTTCTACCCTGCCCCCTTTGCGTGTTTTGCTCCTTTGTTTCACTGCTTTCTTGTGCCTTGGTTCTAACGAGGCACAAGATGGCTGCCAACACATCCTGGTTTGGAGTGTTGACAGACAGTGGCAGCCAATCAGCATGCCTTTCACAGGAAATCAGCATGCTCATTGGCTGTCAACACTTCTAACCAGGAAGTGTTGGCATTCATCTTGTGCTAGGTAGACCGAGGCACAAGAAAGCCGAAAAACAAACGGGTAGAAAGCAAAAAGTGGGCAGGGAAGAAGCACCCTGACCCCGTAGGCCTGCTCAGGGGGTCCCACAAGGACCCCCAAGGCCAAAAATGTTTTTTTTAAAAAAGCTGGTATGTTTATTTAAAAATTACCCCAAGGGGGACCAAATCGCGGGGGCATAGTGATAAAGAAGTGTGGGGGGTGCCCAATCCCCCCCACACTGACCCGGGGACCGCCTCCCTCTGGGGCAAAGCAAAGCAGCCCCCTGGCGCATACTGGAGGCTCCTGGTGGGTTAGTTGGCCCCCAGGGACCCTCAGTATGCAAGGGGAATTAATTCCCCCTCTGCAAACGTGCCAGGGGTTGCGCTGCAGAGTGTTGTAAAAAGGGGGCGTGCCCTCTGAACACCTGCCTGCAAAAATTTAGTAAATCAGTATGAAACAAATAACAATTAATACATTTCAAAATTGTCATTTAAAAAACCTTCGAAATTAAATGAAAAAACCATAGGTTTCAGGCCTGATATAGTTAGGAATTAGCATTAAAAAAACCTTTGAAATTCAGTGAAAAAAACATAGGTTTCAGGCCTTATATAGCTAGGAATTAGCATTTAAAAAACCTTGCAAATTCACAGAAAAAACCATAGGTTTCAGGCCTTATATAGTTAGGAATTAGCATTTAAAAAACCTTGCAAATTCACTGAAAAAAACATAGGTTTCAGGCCTTATATAATTAGGAATTAGCATTTAAAAAACCTTTGAAATTCACTGAAAAAACCATAGGTTTCAGGCCTTATATAGTTAGGAATTAGCATTTAAAAAACCTTTGAAATTCACTCAAAAAACTATACGTTTTAGGGGTGTTATAGTTAGCTGGACATTTCACTCATACAAAACCACTGAAATTGCTCCTATATAGTTAGTTGTACTAACTATATTTCGCGCACCCGCAATCCACGGCTGATGATGTCACATATTAGATCATTCATGACATGATCAGTGACATTACTGATGACATCTCAAATGACATCACTGATGACATCATTGATGACATCATCCACGTGACAATCACATACACGTGACAATCACATACACCTTTTCATACACTAGTAAAATCTTTCATCACTCTTTGTAAAATACAGAGTTTCATATTTGAATCCATTGTCACAGCAATATAAGTATCTAAAAACCCACTCAGTGATTCATTGATGTATACACACATCTGATCACTTACCTGTAGATTCACTCATACATGCTGTTAATGAACATAGAACACTATCAAAAATACTTATACACCTATATCGGCATTGCACACCAGCACGCATCCTATTCACATATGAAGTCATCCTACTCACTTATGCAATTAATGGATCATACTTACATATTTACTTAGCTACACACTTATACAAACACCACTTCATCTATTCATTTAGATAGTAAGTCATACTTAGTGAATTATAAAATCACTATTACAAGTATACAGTTATCCATCCAGTCACTCATACAATCATTGAGTCTTATGTATACGTATTTATTTACAACAACTGACACATACACTGCCATTTATTTTTCTAGTTTGTTGGACATGTACCATTGAGAAATATATTTACTCATCACCACACCCATAAAGAGATTCACTCACCCAAACAACTGTTAGAACATGTAGTTTTAACTTCATATATCTACTGAATCAACTATTCACACATCTTTGGACAGTCAGAACCCCCCACCGAACCACACACACATTCACTCTCCCATACAAATACTCAGTTAACTAATCAATAACTAATACAGACTTTCACATAGCTAGTAACCAAATGAAGAACCAGTTTACACAACAACTGACAAAGTGATACAGATATTCACACAGTTTAGTCACTAAACAGTCAATTACACTGCTACTAAATCCTCCATCCAAATATTTATTTATATATATCCACTCATTCTTCAATGCAAATTGCTATATATATAATGCATATTTAAATAACGAAGCAAACCACATTGACTGGATGATGTCATCAGTGATGTCATCAGTGATGTCATTTGAGATGTCATCAGTGATGTCACTGACCATGTCATGAAGGATCTAATATGTGACATCATCAGCAGTGGATTGCGGGTGCGCGAAATATAGTTAGTACAACTAACTATATAGGAGCAATTTCAATGGTTTTGTATGAGTGAAATGTCCAGCTAACTATAACACCCCTAAAACGTATAGTTTTTTTAATGAATTTCAACGTTTTTTTAAATGCTAATTCCTAACTATATAAGGCCTGAAACCTATGGTTTTTTCAGTGAATTTCAAAGGTTTTTTAAAAGCTAATTCCTAACTATATAAGGCCTGAAACCTATGGTTTTTTCAGTGAATATATATGTATATATATCTGTAGTACTATTATAAAGAGAGAACACAAACATTTGAGCCAGGTAAACTCGGGAACCACAGCGCCAATCCACACACCCGATACATCGTTGAAATTGTCAGGGTGTGCAGATGGACATAGGCTATATAAAATAAAAATTAAACGTAAATGTAAAAAAGTAGTTCCCTGAAAGTAGAGCCGGCCGCGATGTAGCGCTGGCCGTGACGTAGCGCTGGCCGTGACGTGCGTGATGACGAGGAGGAGCGGTGGACATGAGCGCAGGGAGGAGCGGGCGACAGGCGGGGAGGAGCGGAGAGGAGCTGCGGACAGGCGGGGATGAGCGGTGACGAGCGGCGAGGAGCGGCAGTGAAGTCAGGAGCGCGGGGAGGAGCGGCGGCTCAGGTAAGGCTCCGGACACGTAAAATGTTGGGGCGGGAGGGGGCCGGGGCGGGAGGGGGAGGGGGCTGGAGGTGGCTCCGGGACACGGACAATGTTGGGGCGGGCGGGGGCCTGGTCGGGCGGTTGGCACAGAAGCCTCATTGCCCCCGGACAACGTCGGGGGGGCTGCTAGTATATATATATATATATATTCAATGAAAAAACCATTGGTTTTAGGCCATATATAGTTAGGGATTTGCATTTACAAAACCTTATTTTACTCGCATAAAACCATTGAAATTCCATATATAGTTATAAGCGCTAACTATATATCGCGCACCCGCAATCCACTGCTGATGATGTCACATATTACATCATTCATGACATGGTTAGTGACATCACTGATGACATCACTGATGACATCTCAAATGACATCACTGATGACATCACTGAAAACATCTCATTTGACATGACTGATGACATCACTGATGATATCATTCATGTGATAATACGATGAACCTCTTCAGACTCTAATATAACCTTAGATACAATCAGTACAATCAGTGATGTCACTAACCATGTCATGAATGATGTAATATGTGACATCATCAGCAGTGGATTGCGGGTGCGCGATATATAGTTAGCGCTTATAACTATATATGGAATTTCAATGGTTTTATGCGAGTAAAATAAGGTTTTGTAAATGCAAATCCCTAACTATATATGGCCTAAAACCAATGGTTTTTTCATTGAATTTTCAAGGTTTTGTAAATGCAAATTCCTAACTATATATCCACTATAACCTATGGTTTTTTCTATGAATTTCATTGGTTTTTTAATAGCAAATATGAAAAGCTTTAAAATGTCAAGTACGTGATAGATAAAAACATTTTCGTATTTATGCACGCTGATGTGCTTTGAACGCTGCACCCCCCCCCTCCCCTCTTTTGTCTTAGTAGTACTCTCTCTTTGCAGATAGTGAACGGTAGTTAACGCAAGCCTTTGCCCCCGTTGTAATCCGTCGTGCCTGCTTGTCTCTCCATTTGATTGATTGTTGTCCAAGCATTTACTGTTTTAGAATTGGTTCTCTTTGGATCATTCTCTATTTACAAACAAGCACAAAGTCGCAATACTCTGTTTAGTCTTTGCAGATAGTGAAAAATCGTGTAAAAAAATAAAAGTAATCGAGCAAAATCAGTAGACCACTAATTGGATCTCTTTTTGACCTCGCTAAAATAGAAATATTAGGAACAACCCTTCATGAGAAATACGAAAATAGTGAGATGAACTGAGCTCCACACCATGAGGGCTGCAAGACAGCTCGACTCCGTCACCCACCCCGCCCAAAATAACGACAAACCCTATGCAAATATTATAAATATAGACAACACACCAGCAAAGAAACAGGGTAAAACATTTTATTAAAAAACTATTTACATAACGTTGGTTTATAAGATGATGTCAGTAGTGGACCGATGTGTGAATAGGTCGAAAGCAGCACAAGGCTCCAAGATCCGGATGGCAAGCTCCTGGATGTTGGGTGCCATAGTTCAGAGTTCTGAGTTTGAGCCTTTTTCAATGCCTGTGCTTTGTTGAATCAAAATGGCGGCTTGACACAAAGCTGACTCAAGCGTTGCTACTGATGCTATGCAGACCAAAACTGGTTTTCAGTTTGTACATTTTTCTAGATTTTTCAATCCAAGTTTGGTTGACTTTGTAGAACGATGGCTTCAAATTTTCAACATACGGTGTGGTGGCGCTGACTGGGAGGGGGCGCTTCGCTCCTGCCCCCTCCCCAAGTAAGATTTTCATACGTGAAAGTACGTTAATGGTATTGGTCCCTGAGTTGCTTCGATGTCACTGCCATTCTCAAATGGCATAAGTTCTGGATGTTGGGTGCCATAGTTAACAGTTCTGAGCAGTGCTTGTAACACTGTCTGAAGCTTATTTCCACCTACTGCAGCTTCACTATTCTCAAAGTAAGTGAGTGTCGTTTGTGGACCTGACTGCATTAGAAAACAATGTGATATGTTACCTTCCTAAACAGCTTGACGGAGGCCCCTGAGGGGCGGTGTGATGGCCATGGACTCGGAGAAGACGCTTGGCTCCGACACCCTCCCCAAGTCTTATAGCACTGGTGTAGCCTGAGATCGCCCCCGACATAGGCGGCCGGCTCCCGGGGTCCGGCGGAACTTTTTGCCTTTTGATGACTCTTCAATTCTGAACCTTGTCCCACAATCCGTTTGACCTGAAGACACGCTGTAGTGGGGCGCCCCTTTACCGTTTCAGTTGCCATTCCGCCCGCTTTTGCTACACTGTGCCTCTTCCGCCATTCAGCTGTTTACCGCCCGCTCTTGCGACTACAGCGTCTCGCTCATCATGTAGTTGAGTTGCTCCCGCTCTTGCGGTGCAGCGATAGGCGGCTGGGTCCCATTCTCGAAAAGCGTCCCCTCAGCCGTGAAGATTCTACAAAAGTCTTGGGGGCCTCCGACTCCCGCAGGCTTCTGGTGGGGAGCGGCTGCCATGATTGCTCGTGGAATGGCCACGACGGAGCTACGAAATGGTAGTGGTCTCATGCTGACGCCAGCTTTAGTCTGAAATATCCAGAAACACTGTAGACTACCAATTCGATCAGTTCCGGTAGCGCCCCAACATGACCCGGAAGAGAAGAACTTGCCCTCCCCTCTTTGACTGATGGTTCTTGTTGCCTGTCCCCTCTGTTGTCATTTAACAGAACTTTTTGGACTGCTGAAAGGGGTTGTGTTCCGAACGCTGGTTGGTGGAGACATTTTGACTATATTGTTGACCTACGTTGTCGCGTAATGCGTTATATGACACGCCGCGTTAGCGCACCCGGAAGTGATCCGAGGCGCGGCGCGCAGCGCGTAACGTAAGCATAACAGGTCATGTGACTTGTTAATAAAACTTTTCATTGGTTCATTTTACTTATGTTAATTTAATGATGAAAAGCTTGGTCATATGACCTAAAAATTACGCTTTTTATTGTTTTCGAACAATATTTTTTTTTCAAACATATGTTATAATATTCCAGGCTAATGTACTTTCCCGGAAAATTTACAACTGTCTTGCAAGTAAAATATATTCCTTTTTCGAGAAAAAGGGCGTTTCTTCCTTCCATGACGGAGCCGTTGAGTAAAAGAGATTCGGCCTGCTGTCTTAGTCGCCGATACGCCTGATTATCAGATTCTTATCGATCACTTCATGTTGCAGACATGAAAAACACAACTGCCCTTGACCATTTATCTTTACTGTGTTCCTACATATTATACCTTTTATCCGTCATGTAATTGGACTGCTTTATTTCACTTGCCTTTTACTGATTCGAAAACAGTGACTAAAAGTAAAAACTTTACCAATGTAAATACTACTACCGTGTTTTGTTTTAAAAACCTTTATTGTGAAAATGTCAGTATACAAATACGGGCCTATAACCACGTGGGCCGGCCACGGAGCAAACTGAAATCGTATATGATGAGGAGACATTTACACTGTAGAAGAACGTAACGAGCGGGCCATTAGGTTGCAAGAACAAAGGTGTCTAACAGTTGCGGAATCGGTGGACGTACATTTTGTAATTAAAATAAGACAGGGCCACTTACAATAACATTTTCTAGATATACATTTGCGGGCAAGGAGTTACGAGTCCCATTTATACCGGCGCCATTTTGGGCGAGGCCGGGCAGGTCCAAGATATAGTCAAAATGTCTCCACCAACCATCGGCCAGACCAGAACCCCTTTCGGCCCTTTATGCTACAAGATGGTGTCTTCCATTCAGAAAATATTGTTGGCAGCATTTTGAAAGGAAACAGAAACAGCCGTTCTCCTAGTGAGTTTCACATTGTTACATTTAGGAAGAATGTTGAAGAGTAGTATGTGGAAAATCTGAAGCCATTTTTCTACAAACTCTCAATCAGACTTGGATGGAGAAAAAAAAACCTGAAGAATGTACAAACTGAAAACCAATTTTTGTCTGTATAGCATCAACAGTAACGCTTGAGTCAGCTTTGTGTTAAGCCGCCATTTTCATTCAATCAATAGCGTCCCCCTGCACACATTCAGGGACCTGGTCGTGTCTTCAGATGAAACGGATTGTAGGAAAAGAAGCAGAAAGGAAAAGGAAAAAAGTTCCGCCGGACCTCGGGAGCCGGCCGCCTATGTCATGTGCGACCTTTGGCCACATCAGGGCAATAGTGAAGCTGCAGCAGGTGCAAATAAGCTTCAGACAGTCTTACAAGCACTGCTCAGAACTCTCAACTGAGGCACTCAACATCCAGGACTTGCCATTCGGATCTTGGCGCCTTGTGCTGGTTCCGACCTATTCACACATCGGTCCACTACTGACATCACCTCATAAGCCAACGGGGCACCCCACGCCGACTTTCGGCGCAGCATTGTAGGATGGCCACACCAGTGCGGCAACTTGCTGGACACAACATCGGGGCCATCCAGATCTCGGCGCGTTCGACTCACTGTACCGCAAGAGTGACCGCAACTCAGCTGGACACGCCGTCTTTCGGCGCAGCATTGTAGGATGGCCACACCAGTGTGGCAATTTGCTGGACACCACCTCGGTGCCATCCGGATCTCGGCGCGTTCGAGTCACTGTACCGCAACAGTGACCGCAACTCAGCTGGACACGCCGTCTTTCGGCGCAGCATTGTAGGATGGCCACACCAGTGCGGCAATTTGCTGGACACCACCTCGGTGCCATCCGGATCTCGGCGCGTTCGAGTCACTGTACCGCAACAGTGACCGCAACTCAGCTGGACACGCCGTCTTTCGGCGCAGCATTGTAGGATGGCCACACCAGTGCGGCAATTTGCTGGACACCACCTCGGTGCCATCCGGATCTCGGCGCGTTGTGCTGCCTTCGGCCTATTCGCACATCGGTCCGCTACTGACGCCGCCTCACGTGCCAACGGATTT
The DNA here is from genome assembly GCF_964263255.1 of Lissotriton vulgaris. NCBI lineage: Eukaryota > Metazoa > Chordata > Amphibia > Caudata > Salamandridae > Lissotriton > Lissotriton vulgaris. The sequence goes on from NC_141693.1 coordinate 31,824,208, forward strand.
TCTACGCTTTTTGTAGCCCTATGCCGCATAACAGGTCATGTGACTTGTTTATAAAACTTTTCATTGGTTCATTTTACTTTTGGTTTCCTAAAGATGGAAGGCTTGGTCATATGACCTAAAAATAACACTTTTCATTGGTTTAGAAATTTTTTTTTTCCCAAACGATGAAAGCCCCACCTTGTTTCTGGATCATTCAGACTGAAGCTGGCGTCAGCATGAGAGCACCACCATCTCGTGGCTCCATCGTGGTCATTCCGCGAGCAATCATGGCAGCCGCTCCCCACCGGAAGCCTGCGGGAGTCGGGGGCCCCCAAGACTTTTGTAGAATCTTCACGGCTGAGGGGACGCTTTTCGAGAATGGAGCCCAAGCCCTAGCAGGCAAGCGTCCGAGTTCCAAGGTGTCCCAGGGCCATTTCAGTGGACCAGGCCCAAAACCGAAGAGCCGTCCTCCATTTTGAGAGTCCTGTGGCAGCCGCCTATCGCTGCACTGCAAGAGTGGGAGCAACTCAACAACATGGTGAGCGAGACGCTGTAGCCGCAAGAGCGGGCGCAACTCAGCTGGATGGCCGCCACCTGGGGAGGCACGTTCACGCCGCCTCCCCCACGCCCCCCCCCCCCCCCCGGGGCGCCGCACGCCAATTTTCGGAGCAGCATTGTAGGATACCAAAACCAGTGCGGCAGTTTACTGGACATCACCTGGGTGCCAGTCGTACATGTTGTGTCAGCCATGGGACACTGGACACAGTGCCATCAACATCTCAACGCGTTCTGCTGCCTTGGGACTATTCGCACAACAGACCGCTACTGACGAGGCCTCCCCCCGCACCACCCGGGACGCCCCACGCTGTTTTTCTGTGCTGCATTTTAGGATCCCAAAACCAGTGCGGCACCCAGGCGACATCACCTGGGTGCCGTCCAGAACTCTGCACGTTGTGCTGCCTTGGGACTATTCGCACAAAAGACAGCTTCTAACCATTGTTGCTTCTTTTTGGGCTGAAAAATGTTTAAATGTTTTTACAGTTTTTGTTCCGTTCGTTATATTTAAAAGTTAATAAAGTTTTATAATCTTACTTTGTTGGAGTGTTATCTATTTTTTAAAAAACGGGTGAATGGGGCCTTGAATCGGGTTATTGTCATGTGTGGGCTTTGGAAGTGTGCTGCTGCAGGATCGGACATTTCAAACTCAAATGCACGTTCTTTTTCTTACCTTTCCGAAGCATGGAGCGCAATAGCAGGCAGAGAAAGGGTGATGCACGTGTTGAACACTACCTGACCTGGCAAGTTGCTGGCAGTGCTCCCCTGCCCGCTCCTGAAAGAGGGCACACACACACCGCCGCCCCGAGTACTTCACAAATCTTTAAAAGACCATGCGCTTGTTCATGAGGCTTAAATGGTTTATCACCTCTTCTAGAACCCCAATCTAACACCTGCCCTGAGCAGTTCTTAGCCATGTTATCCAATGGGAGGTGGATAACATGGCTAAGAGCATTTGCTCGATAATACATGAATATCGCTGACTTTTCTGCGATAATAGCAAGGTTTATCTGCGATAAAAATCGCCGATGTGTGGCGATAATTTTTGTCTCTAAACAAGTTAGAGACAAAAATTATCGCTAGTTGTTCGTAATATGCCCCCGGGTTTTTGCTTGCAGAAATCGGGAGGCGGGAGACTAGCACTGAAATCAGCAGTCTCACGCCTGAATCGGGAGGGTTGGCATGTCTGAATTCTCTACAGCTGGGGCCATAAACTACATCCGCAGGGGTAGGTGATAGCCTGGGACCAGCCTGGCATCTAAAATGGCTGCCGTGCACGACAAAATTGTGGCATTGGAAAAAAGACAAGATGGCGCAGCCGCTGGAAGAGATGTATCAACATATATCAGCCTCCTCAGCCACCCTCAGGAAACAGGGGATTAGGATACGTCTCCCGCATCCCCTTATACCTAGTAATTTAATTAACGAAGCACAAAATGGCGAATTCCCGTTTCGCTACCAGTTTGCGGCCCAGTTCGCGGCCCGTGAAGCGCTTCTACTGTGAAAAATCATTTTTTTTTTCTTTTCCCCACGGGACCCTTTAATAACCCCAACAACATTCCTAGGGGGTCAAGAGGGGGATACCTTGCCCCCTTTCATTAAATTCCCCCTTCGTTTTTCACCTCTTCTTCTCTCTCGATCCTACCGAGAGACAAGATGGCGGCCGCTCCGGACTGTCACGCAGCAAAAAAAAAAAAAGCTCACGCACAGCCGCTGGAAGAGATGTATCAACATATATCAGCCTCCTCAGCCACCCTCAGGAAACATAGGGGATTAGGATACGTCTCCCGCACCCCCTTATACCTAGTAATTTAATTAACGAAGCGCAAAATGGCGAATTCCCGTTTCGCTACCAGTTTGCGGCCCAGTTCGCGGCCCGTGAAGCGCTTCTACCGTGAAAAATCATTTTTTTCTTTTCTTTTCCCCACGGGACCCTTTAATAACCCCAACAACATTCCTAGGGGGTCAAGAGGGGGATACCTTGCCCCCTTTCATTAAATTCCCCCTTCGTTTTTTCACCTCTTCTTCTCTCTCGATCCTACCGAGAGACAAGATGGCGGCCGCTCCGGACTGTTTAGAATGTTGACAGACACCAGAGAGCCAATCAGCTTTCTGCGCGCAAAGTTCCGAAACGCGAAAAGTAAGCGGACCGGATCGCTGCCCGGAGCGCTGTTACAGATATATATCTTGATTTAAACGTTAATTTCTCAAAATCCATTGAAGCACATATATTGAGACCTAGCAAAGGCACATCGGGCTAACAGTCCCTACAATTTTGCCAAGTTTCGTGCAAATCCATTCAGCCGTTCGAGCTAAAAGTGAGTCCAACCGCCCTATGGAAAACTCAATGTAAAAAACGCGTTTTGGGACCCCCCTTTTTTCTCAGCCCCCCCTTGACGAAACCCCACCGAATTTTCAGGGGCTGCTCAGAAACAAAATGTGCCATTTTCCTGAAAATTTCAGCCGATTCCGTCCACAAACGCCAAAGTTATTAGACATAGAATTTTCAAAAGTCCCATAGACAAATAATCCTAACTATATATACCTACTGGCGATAGCCAGTAGGTAATATATATATATATATATATATATATATATATATATATATATATATATATATATATATATATATATATATTCCAAAAGAAGTCCTGAGCCGCTGAGTTCCAGACGGCAAAAAACAGGTAACGACCTCTTCCCCAAGAAGATGCAGGATGCTCAATAACAGGCCATCAAAACACTATAGAGTGCAAGCAGTCATTATTCTTTATTCTTTATTTCAATGCAATAACGGGCAGCTGCCCTCAATATATATATATATATCCACAGGTTTGGCTCAGTTGTGCAGTCCAATGGCGCTCTCCTCACCGGTGCTCAGACTCCTTAGCAGAGCCCCGCTATCAAATATTCCACAAGTGATAATTGTTTTTCACTTGGCAAAGGAGTTCCTGTGTGCAGTCTGCTGTTTGAAATAAATCTGCTGCCTATCAATTGGTCTCCTTTGGGTTCTTTCCGCTTTTGGGAAACTGCAAGATTTGGATTGTTAACGGCCTGCCTTGGTCGTGGGAAGAGCCGACTGCCGTCTGTAGCGGGGCCGCAGCAGCGTCATTGATGCTGCTCACGAGCGGCAGGAGAAAGAACACGCACCTGAGCAGTAAGGTGCTTGTTCACAGCGGAAATGGCAGAAATAAAGCGGAGCGGGAACCTGGAGTCAAGGCACCCACATTGATTGACATTATTTGACAAGTTTGAAGCGCACCCACTGGGGTAATATTTAGGCACGGACTACGACTCCCAGGAGGCCCGAGGGCCACGCCCACAGGGGCGGGAAGAAGTTCAAAAGTACGAGGTGCCTGTGAGACGCTTTTCAACTTGCCAGTTCATTAAGCCACTGACGAAGAGGTTTGACACTCGAAACGTGTTTGGCTGGGACACATGGTGCAATTGTTTTTCACTTGGCAAAGGAGTTCCTGTGTGCAGTCTGCTGTTTGAAATAAATCTGCTGCCTATCAATTGGTCTCCTTTGGGTTCTTTCCGCTTTTGGGAAACTGCAAGATTTGGATTGTTAACGGCCTGCCTTGGTCGTGGGAAGAGCCGACTGCCGTCTTTAGCGGGGCCGCAGCAGCGTCATCGATGCTGCTCACGAGCGGCAGGAGAAAGAACACGCACCTGAGCAGTAAGGTGCTTGTTCACAGTGGAAATGGCAGAAATTAAGCGGAGCGGGAACCTGGAGTCAAGGCACCACATTGATTGACATTATTTGACAAGTTTGAAGCACACCCACTGGGCTAATATTTAGGCACTGACTACGACTCCCAGGAGGCCCGAGGGCCACGCCCACAGGGGCGGGAAGAAGTTCAAAAGTACGAGGTGCCTGTGAGACGCTTTTCAACTTGCCAGTTCATTAAGCCACTGACGAAGAGGTTTGACACTCGAAACGCGTTTGGCTGGGACACATGGTGCAATTGTTTTTCACTTGGCAAAGGAGTTCCTGTGTGCAGTCTGCTGTTTGAAATAAATCTGCTGCCTATCAATTGGTCTCCTTCGGGTTCTTTCCGCTTTTGGGAAACTGCAAGATTTGGATTGTTAACGGCCTGCCATGGTCGTGGGAAGAGCCGACTGCCGTCTGTAGCGGGGCCGCAGCAGCGTCATTGATGCTGCTCACGAGAGGCAGGAGAAAGAACACGCACCTGAGCAGTAAGGTGCTTCTTCACAGCAGAAATGGCAGAAATAAAGCGGAGCAGGAACCTGGAGTCAAGGCACCACATTGATTGACATTATTTGACAAGTTTGAAGCGCACCCACTGGGGTAATATTTAGGCACGGACTACGACTCCCAGGAGGCCCGAGGGCCACGCCCACAGGGGCGGGAAGAAGTTCAAAAGTACGAGGTGCCTGTGAGACGCTTTTCAACTTGCCAGTTCATTAAGCCACTGACGAAGAGTTTTGACACTTGAAACGCGTTTGGCTGGGACACATGGTGCAATTGTTTTTCACTTGGCAAAAGAGTTCCTGTGTGCAGTCTGCTGTTTGAAATAAATCTGCTGCCTATCAATTGGTCTCCTTCGGGTTCTTTCCGCTTTTGGGAAACTGCAAGATTTGGATTGTTAACTGCCTGCCTTGGTCGTGGGAAGAGCCGACTGCCGTCTGTAGCGGGGCCGCAGCAGCGTCATTGATGCTGCTCACGAGCGGCAGGAGAAAGAACACGCACCTGAGCAGTAAGGTGCTTGTTCACAGCGGAAATGGCAGAAATAAAGCGGAGCGGGAACCTGGAGTCAAGGCACCCACATTGATTGACATTATTTGACAAGTTTGAAGCGCACCCACTGGGGTAATATTTAGGCACGGACTACGACTCCCAGGAGGCCCGAGGGCCACGTCCACAGCGGCGGGAAGAAGTTCAAAAGTACGAGGTGCCTGTGAGACGCTTTTCAACTTGCCAGTTCATTAAGCCACTGACAAAGAGGTTTGACACTCGAAACGCGTTTGGCTGGGACACATGGTGCAATTGTTTTTCACTTGGTAAAGGAGTTCCTGTGTGCAGTCTGCTGTTTGAAATAAATCTGCTGCCTATCAATTGGTCTCCTTCGGGTTCTTTCCGCTTTTGGGAAACTGCAATATTTGGATTGTTAACGGCCTGCCTTGGTCGTGGGAAGAGCCGACTGCCGTCTGCAGCGGGGCCGCAGCAGCGTCATTGATGCTGCTCACGAGCGGCAGGAGAAAGAACACGCACCTGAGCAGTAAGGTGCTTGTTCACAGCAGAAATGGCAGAAATAAAGCGGAGCAGGAACCTGGAGTCAAGGCACCACATTGATTGACATTATTTGACAAGTTTGAAGCGCACCCACTGGGGTAATATTTAGGCACGGACTACGACTCCCAGGAGGCCCGAGGGCCACGCCCACAGGGGGGGGAAGAAGTTCAAAAGTACGAGGTGCCTGTGAGACGCTTTTCAACTTGCCAGTTCATTAAGCCACTGACGAAGAGGTTTGACACTCGAAACGCGTTTGGCTGGGACACATGGTGCAATTGTTTTTCACTTGGCAAAGGAGTTCCTGTGTGCAGTCTGCTGTTTGAAATAAATCTGCTGCCTATCAATTGGTCTCCTTCGGGTTCTTTCCGCTTTTGGGAAACTGCAAGATTTGGATTGTTAACGGCCTGCCATGGTCGTGGGAAGAGCCGACTGCCGTCTGTAGCGGGGCCGCAGCAGCGTCATTGATGCTGCTCACGAGAGGCAGGAGAAAGAACACGCACCTGAGCAGTAAGGTGCTTCTTCACAGCAGAAATGGCAGAAATAAAGCGGAGCAGGAACCTGGAGTCAAGGCACCACATTGATTGACATTATTTGACAAGTTTGAAGCGCACCCACTGGGGTAATATTTAGGCACGGACTACGACTCCCAGGAGGCCCGAGGGCCACGCCCACAGGGGCGGGAAGAAGTTCAAAAGTACAAGGTGCCTGTGAGACGCTTTTCAACTTGCCAGTTCATTAGGCCACTGACGAAGAGGTTTGACACTCGAAACGCGTTTGGCTGGGACACATGGTGCAATTGTTTTTCACTTGGCAAAGGAGTTCCTGTGTGCAGTCTGCTGTTTGAAATAAATCTGCTGCCTATCAATTGGTCTCCTTTGGGTTCTTTCCGCTTTTGGGAAACTGCAAGATTTGGAATGTTAACGGCCTGCCTTGGTCGTGGGAAGAGCCGACTGCCGTCTGTAGCGGGGCCGCAGCAGCGTCATTGATGCTGCTCACGAGCGGCAGGAGAAAGAACACGCACCTGAGCAGTAAGGTGCTTGTTCACAGTGGAAATGGCAGAAATTAAGCGGAGCGGGAACCTGGAGTCAAGGCACCCACATTGATTGACATTATTTGACAAGTTTGAAGCACACCCACTGGGCTAATATTTAGGCACTGACTACGACTCCCAGGAGGCCCGAGGGCCACGCCCACAGGGGCGGGAAGAAGTTCAAAAGTACGAGGTGCCTGTGAGACGCTTTTCAACTTGCCAGTTCATTAAGCCACTGACGAAGAGGTTTGACACTCGAAACGCGTTTGGCTGGGACACATGGAGCAATTGTTTTTCACTTGGCAAAGGAGTTCCTGTGTGCAGTCTGCTATTTGAAATAAATCTGCTGCCTATCAATTGGTTTCCTTCGGGTTCTTTCCGCTTTTGGGAAACTGCAAGATTTGGATTGTTAACAGCCTGCCTTGGTCGTGGGAAGAGCCGACTGCCATCTGTAGCGGGGCCGCAGCAGCGTCATTGATGCTGCTCACGAGCGGCAGGAGAAAGAACACGCACCTGAGCAGTAAGGTGCTTGTTCACAGCGGAAATGGCAGAAATAAAGCGGAGCGGGAACCTGGAGTCAAGGCACCCACATTGATTGACATTATTTGACAAGTTTGAAGCGCACCCACTGGGGTAATATTTAGGCACGGACTACGACTCCCAGGAGGCCCGAGGGTCACGCCCACAGGGGCGGGAAGAAGTTCAAAAGTACGAGGTGCCTGTGAGACGCTTTTCAACTTGCCAGTTCATTAAGCCACTGACGAAGAGGTTTGACACTCGAAACGCGTTTGGCTGGGACACATGATGCAATTGTTTTTCACTTGGCAAAGGAGTTCCTGTGTGCAGTCTGCTGTTTGAAATAAATCTGCTGCCTATCAATTGGTCTCCTTCGGGTTCTTTCCGCTTTTGGGAAACTGCAAGATTTGGATTGTTAACGGCCTGCCTTGGTCGTGGGAAGAGCCGACTGCCATCTGTAGCAGGGCCACAGCAGCGTCATTGATGCTGCTCACGAGCGGCAGAAGAAAGAACACACACCTGAGCAGTAAGGTGCTTGTTCACAGCGGAAATGGCAGAAATAAAGCGGAGCGGGAACCTGGAGTCAAGGCACCCACATTCATTGACATTATTTGACAAGTTTGAAGCGCACCCACTGGGGTAATATTTAGGCACGGACTACGACTCCCAGGAGGCCCGAGGGCCACGCCCACAGGGGCGGGAAGAAGTTCAAAAGTACGAGGTGCCTGTGAGACGCTTTTCAACTTACCAGTTCATTAAGCCACTGACGAAGAGGTTTGACACTCGAAACGTGTTTGGCTGGGACACATGGAGCAATTGTTTTTCACTTGCCAAAGGAGTTCCTGTGTGCAGTCTGCTGTTTGAAATAAATCTGCTGCCTATCAATTGGTCTCCTTCGGGTTCTTTCCGCTTTTGGGAAACTGCAAGATTTGGATTGTTAACAGCCTGCCTTGGTCGTGGGAAGAGCCGACTGCCGTCTGTAGCGGGGCCGCAGCAGCGTCATTGATGCTGCTCACGAGCGGCAGGAGAAAGAACACGCACCTGAGCAGTAAGGTGCTTGTTCACAGCGGAAATGGCAGAAATAAAGCGGAGCGGGAACCTGGAGTCAAGGCACCCACATTGATTGACATTATTTGACAAGTTTGAAGCGCACCCACTGGGGTAATATTTAGGCACGGACTACGACTCCCAGGAGGCCCGAGGGCCACGCCCACAGGGGCGGGAAGAAGTTCAAAAGTACGAGGTGCCTGTGAGACGCTTTTCAACTTGCCAGTTCATTAAGCCACTGACGAAGAGGTTTGACACTCGAAACGCGTTTGGCTGGGACACATGGTGCAATTGTTTTTCACTTGGCAAAGGAGTTCCTGTGTGCAGTCTGCTGTTTGAAATAAATCTGCTGCCTATCAATTGGTCTCCTTCGGGTTCTTTCCGCTTTTGGGAAACTGCAAGATTTGGATTGTTAACGGCCTGCCATGGTCGTGGGAAGAGCCGACTGCCGTCTGTAGCGGGGCCGCAGCAGCGTCATTGATGCTGCTCACGAGAGGCAGGAGAAAGAACACACACCTGAGCAGTAAGGTGCTTCTTCACAGCAGAAATGGCAGAAATAAAGCGGAGCAGGAACCTGGAGTCAAGGCACCACATTGATTGACATTATTTGACAAGTTTGAAGCGCACCCACTGGGGTAATATTTAGGCACGGACTACGACTCCCAGGAGGCCCGAGGGCCACGCCCACAGGGGCGGGAAGAAGTTCAAAAGTACAAGGTGCCTGTGAGACGCTTTTCAACTTGCCAGTTCATTAGGCCACTGACGAAGAGGTTTGACACTCGAAACGCGTTTGGCTGGGACACATGGTGCAATTGTTTTTCACTTGGCAAAGGAGTTCCTGTGTGCAGTCTGCTGTTTGAAATAAATCTGCTGCCTATCAATTGGTCTCCTTTGGGTTCTTTCCGCTTTTGGGAAACTGCAAGATTTGGAATGTTAACGGCCTGCCTTGGTCGTGGGAAGAGCCGACTGCCGTCTGTAGCGGGGCCGCAGCAGCGTCATTGATGCTGCTCACGAGCGGCAGGAGAAAGAACACGCACCTGAGCAGTAAGGTGCTTGTTCACAGTGGAAATGGCAGAAATTAAGCGGAGCGGGAACCTGGAGTCAAGGCACCCACATTGATTGACATTATTTGACAAGTTTGAAGCACACCCACTGGGCTAATATTTAGGCACTGACTACGACTCCCAGGAGGCCCGAGGGCCACGCCCACAGGGGCGGGAAGAAGTTCAAAAGTACGAGGTGCCTGTGAGACGCTTTTCAACTTGCCAGTTCATTAAGCCACTGACGAAGAGGTTTGACACTCGAAACGCGTTTGGCTGGGACACATGGAGCAATTGTTTTTCACTTGGCAAAGGAGTTCCTGTGTGCAGTCTGCTATTTGAAATAAATCTGCTGCCTATCAATTGGTTTCCTTCGGGTTCTTTCCGCTTTTGGGAAACTGCAAGATTTGGATTGTTAACAGCCTGCCTTGGTCGTGGGAAGAGCCGACTGCCATCTGTAGCGGGGCCGCAGCAGCGTCATTGATGCTGCTCACGAGCGGCAGGAGAAAGAACACGCACCTGAGCAGTAAGGTGCTTGTTCACAGCGGAAATGGCAGAAATAAAGCGGAGCGGGAACCTGGAGTCAAGGCACCCACATTGATTGACATTATTTGACAAGTTTGAAGCGCACCCACTGGGGTAATATTTAGGCACGGACTACGACTCCCAGGAGGCCCGAGGGTCACGCCCACAGGGGCGGGAAGAAGTTCAAAAGTACGAGGTGCCTGTGAGACGCTTTTCAACTTGCCAGTTCATTAAGCCACTGACGAAGAGGTTTGACACTCGAAACGCGTTTGGCTGGGACACATGATGCAATTGTTTTTCACTTGGCAAAGGAGTTCCTGTGTGCAGTCTGCTGTTTGAAATAAATCTGCTGCCTATCAATTGGTCTCCTTCGGGTTCTTTCCGCTTTTGGGAAACTGCAAGATTTGGATTGTTAACGGCCTGCCTTGGTCGTGGGAAGAGCCGACTGCCATCTGTAGCAGGGCCACAGCAGCGTCATTGATGCTGCTCACGAGCGGCAGAAGAAAGAACACACACCTGAGCAGTAAGGTGCTTGTTCACAGCGGAAATGGCAGAAATAAAGCGGAGCGGGAACCTGGAGTCAAGGCACCCACATTCATTGACATTATTTGACAAGTTTGAAGCGCACCCACTGGGGTAATATTTAGGCACGGACTACGACTCCCAGGAGGCCCGAGGGCCACGCCCACAGGGGCGGGAAGAAGTTCAAAAGTACGAGGTGCCTGTGAGACGCTTTTCAACTTACCAGTTCATTAAGCCACTGACGAAGAGGTTTGACACTCGAAACGTGTTTGGCTGGGACACATGGAGCAATTGTTTTTCACTTGCCAAAGGAGTTCCTGTGTGCAGTCTGCTGTTTGAAATAAATCTGCTGCCTATCAATTGGTCTCCTTCGGGTTCTTTCCGCTTTTGGGAAACTGCAAGATTTGGATTGTTAACAGCCTGCCTTGGTCGTGGGAAGAGCCGACTGCCATCTGTAGCGGGGCCGCAGCAGCGTCATTGATGCTGCTCACGAGCGGCAGGAGAAAGAACACGCACCTGAGCAGTAAGGTGCTTGTTCACAGCGGAAATGGCAGAAATAAAGCGGAGCGGGAACCTGGAGTCAAGGCACCCACATTGATTGACATTATTTGACAAGTTTGAAGCGCACCCACTGGGGTAATATTTAGGCACGGACTACGACTCCCAGGAGGCCCGAGGGTCACGCCCACAGGGGCGGGAAGAAGTTCAAAAGTACGAGGTGCCTGTGAGACGCTTTTCAACTTGCCAGTTCATTAAGCCACTGACGAAGAGGTTTGACACTCGAAACGCGTTTGGCTGGGACACATGATGCAATTGTTTTTCACTTGGCAAAGGAGTTCCTGTGTGCAGTCTGCTGTTTGAAATAAATCTGCTGCCTATCAATTGGTCTCCTTCGGGTTCTTTCCGCTTTTGGGAAACTGCAAGATTTGGATTGTTAACGGCCTGCCTTGGTCGTGGGAAGAGCCGACTGCCATCTGTAGCAGGGCCACAGCAGCGTCATTGATGCTGCTCACGAGCGGCAGAAGAAAGAACACGCACCTGAGCAGTAAGGTGCTTGTTCACAGCGGAAATGGCAGAAATAAAGCGGAGCGGGAACCTGGAGTCAAGGCACCCACATTCATTGACATTATTTGACAAGTTTGAAGCGCACCCACTGGGGTAATATTTAGGCACGGACTACGACTCCCAGGAGGCCCGAGGGCCACGCCCACAGGGGCGGGAAGAAGTTCAAAAGTACGAGGTGCCTGTGAGACGCTTTTCAACTTACCAGTTCATTAAGCCACTGACGAAGAGGTTTGACACTCGAAACGTGTTTGGCTGGGACACATGGAGCAATTGTTTTTCACTTGCCAAAGGAGTTCCTGTGTGCAGTCTGCTGTTTGAAATAAATCTGCTGCCTATCAATTGGTCTCCTTCGGGTTCTTTCCGCTTTTGGGAAACTGCAAGATTTGGATTGTTAACAGCCTGCCTTGGTCGTGGGAAGAGCCGACTGCCGTCTGTAGCGGGGCCGCAGCAGCGTCATTGATGCTGCTCACGAGCGGCAGGAGAAAGAACACGCACCTGAGCAGTAAGGTGCTTGTTCACAGCGGAAATGGCAGAAATAAAGCGGAGCGGGAACCTGGAGTCAAGGCACCCACATTGATTGACATTATTTGACAAGTTTGAAGCGCACCCACTGGGGTAATATTTAGGCACGGACTACGACTCCCAGGAGGCCCGAGGGCCACGCCCACAGGGGCGGGAAGAAGTTCAAAAGTACGAGGTGCCTGTGAGACGCTTTTCAACTTGCCAGTTCATTAAGCCACTGACGAAGAGGTTTGACACTCGAAACGCGTTTGGCTGGGACACATGGTGCAATTGTTTTTCACTTGGCAAAGGAGTTCCTGTGTGCAGTCTGCTGTTTGAAATAAATCTGCTGCCTATCAATTGGTCTCCTTTGGGTTCTTTCCGCTTTTGGGAAACTGCAAGATTTGGAATGTTAACGGCCTGCCTTGGTCGTGGGAAGAGCCGACTGCCGTCTGTAGCGGGGCCGCAGCAGCGTCATTGATGCTGCTCACGAGCGGCAGGAGAAAGAACACGCACCTGAGCAGTAAGGTGCTTGTTCACAGTGGAAATGGCAGAAATTAAGCGGAGCGGGAACCTGGAGTCAAGGCACCCACATTGATTGACATTATTTGACAAGTTTGAAGCACACCCACTGGGCTAATATTTAGGCACTGACTACGACTCCCAGGAGGCCCGAGGGCCACGCCCACAGGGGCGGGAAGAAGTTCAAAAGTACGAGGTGCCTGTGAGACGCTTTTCAACTTGCCAGTTCATTAAGCCACTGACGAAGAGGTTTGACACTCGAAACGCGTTTGGCTGGGACACATGGAGCAATTGTTTTTCACTTGGCAAAGGAGTTCCTGTGTGCAGTCTGCTATTTGAAATAAATCTGCTGCCTATCAATTGGTTTCCTTCGGGTTCTTTCCGCTTTTGGGAAACTGCAAGATTTGGATTGTTAACAGCCTGCCTTGGTCGTGGGAAGAGCCGACTGCCATCTGTAGCGGGGCCGCAGCAGCGTCATTGATGCTGCTCACGAGCGGCAGGAGAAAGAACACGCACCTGAGCAGTAAGGTGCTTGTTCACAGCGGAAATGGCAGAAATAAAGCGGAGCGGGAACCTGGAGTCAAGGCACCCACATTGATTGACATTATTTGACAAGTTTGAAGCGCACCCACTGGGGTAATATTTAGGCACGGACTACGACTCCCAGGAGGCCCGAGGGTCACGCCCACAGGGGCGGGAAGAAGTTCAAAAGTACGAGGTGCCTGTGAGACGCTTTTCAACTTGCCAGTTCATTAAGCCACTGACGAAGAGGTTTGACACTCGAAACGCGTTTGGCTGGGACACATGATGCAATTGTTTTTCACTTGGCAAAGGAGTTCCTGTGTGCAGTCTGCTGTTTGAAATAAATCTGCTGCCTATCAATTGGTCTCCTTCGGGTTCTTTCCGCTTTTGGGAAACTGCAAGATTTGGATTGTTAACGGCCTGCCTTGGTCGTGGGAAGAGCCGACTGCCATCTGTAGCAGGGCCACAGCAGCGTCATTGATGCTGCTCACGAGCGGCAGAAGAAAGAACACGCACCTGAGCAGTAAGGTGCTTGTTCACAGCGGAAATGGCAGAAATAAAGCGGAGCGGGAACCTGGAGTCAAGGCACCCACATTCATTGACATTATTTGACAAGTTTGAAGCGCACCCACTGGGGTAATATTTAGGCACGGACTACGACTCCCAGGAGGCCCGAGGGCCACGCCCACAGGGGCGGGAAGAAGTTCAAAAGTACGAGGTGCCTGTGAGACGCTTTTCAACTTACCAGTTCATTAAGCCACTGACGAAGAGGTTTGACACTCGAAACGTGTTTGGCTGGGACACATGGAGCAATTGTTTTTCACTTGCCAAAGGAGTTCCTGTGTGCAGTCTGCTGTTTGAAATAAATCTGCTGCCTATCAATTGGTCTCCTTCGGGTTCTTTCCGCTTTTGGGAAACTGCAAGATTTGGATTGTTAACAGCCTGCCTTGGTCGTGGGAAGAGCCGACTGCCGTCTGTAGCGGGGCCGCAGCAGCGTCATTGATGCTGCTCACGAGCGGCAGGAGAAAGAACACGCACCTGAGCAGTAAGGTGCTTGTTCACAGCGGAAATGGCAGAAATAAAGCGGAGCGGGAACCTGGAGTCAAGGCACCCACATTGATTGACATTATTTGACAAGTTTGAAGCGCACCCACTGGGGTAATATTTAGGCACGGACTACGACTCCCAGGAGGCCCGAGGGCCACGCCCACAGGGGCGGGAAGAAGTTCAAAAGTACGAGGTGCCTGTGAGACGCTTTTCAACTTGCCAGTTCATTAAGCCACTGACGAAGAGGTTTGACACTCGAAACGCGTTTGGCTGGGACACATGGTGCAATTGTTTTTCACTTGGCAAAGGAGTTCCTGTGTGCAGTCTGCTGTTTGAAATAAATCTGCTGCCTATCAATTGGTCTCCTTTGGGTTCTTTCCGCTTTTGGGAAACTGCAAGATTTGGATTGTTAACGGCCTGCCTTGGTCGTGGGAAGAGCCGACTGCCGTCTGTAGTGGGGGCCGCAGCAGCTTCATTGGTGCTGCTCACGAGCGGCAGGAGAAAGAACCCGCACCTGAGCAGTAAGGTGCTTGTTCATAGCGGAAATGGCAGAAATAAAGCGGAGCGGGTGCACCTGGAGTCAAGGCACCCACATTGATTGACATTATTTGACAAGTTTGAAGCGCACCCACTGGGGTAATATTTAGGCACGGACTACGACTCCCAGGAGGCCCGAGGGCCACGCCCACAGGGGCGGGAAGAAGTTCAAAAGTACGAGGTGCCTGTGAGACGCTTTTCAACTTGCCAGTTCATTAAGCCAGTGACGAAGAGGTTTGACACTCGAAACGCGTTTGGCTGGGACACATGGTGCAATTGTTTTTCACTTGGCAAAGGAGTTCCTGTGTGCAGTCTGCTGTTTGAAATAAATCTGCTGCCTATCAATTGGTCTCCTTTGGGTTCTTTCCGCTTTTGGGAAACTGCAAGATTTGGATTGTTAACGGCCTGCCTTGGTCGTGGGAAGAGCCGACTGCCGTCTTTAGCGGGGCCGCAGCAGCGTCATCGATGCTGCTCACGAGCGGCAGGAGAAAGAACACGCACCTGAGCAGTAAGGTGCTTGTTCACAGTGGAAATGGCAGAAATTAAGCGGAGCGGGAACCTGGAGTCAAGGCACCCACATTGATTGACATTATTTGACAAGTTTGAAGCGCACCAACTGAGGTAATATTTAGGCACGGACTACGACTCCCAGGAGGCCCGAGGGCCACGCCCAGAGGGGCGAGAAGAAGTTCAAAAGTACGAGGTGCCTGTCAGACGCTTTTCAACTTGCCAGTTCATTAAGCCACTGACGAAGAGGTTTGACACTCGAAACGCGTTTGGCTGGGACACATGGAGCAATTGTTTTTCACTTGGCAAAGGAGTTCCTGTGTGCAGTCTGCTGTTTGAAATAAATCTGCTGCCTATCAATTGGTCTCCTTCAGGTTCTTTCCGCTTTGGGGAAACTGCAAGATTTGGATTGTTAACAGCCTGCCTTGGTCGTGGGAAGAGCCGACTGCCGTCTGTAGCGGGGCCGCAGCAGCGTCATTGATGCTGCTCACGAGCGGCAGGAGAAAGAACACGCACCTGAGCAGTAAGGTGCTTGTTCACAGCGGAAATGGCAGAAATAAAGCGGAGCGGGAACCTGGAGTCAAGGCACCCACATTGATTGACATTATTTGACAAGTTTGAAGCGCACCCACTGGGGTAATATTTAGGCACGGACTACGACTCCCAGGAGGCCCGAGGGCCACGCCCACAGGGGCGGGAAGAAGTTCAAAAGTACGAGGTGCCTGTGAGACGCTTTTCAACTTGACAGTTCATTAAGCCACTGACGAAGAGGTTTGACACTCGAAACGCGTTTGGCTGGGACACATGGTGCAATTGTTTTTCACTTGGCAAAGGAGTTCCTGTGTGCAGTCTGCTGTTTGAAATAAATCTGCTGCCTATCAATTGGTCTCCTTTGGGTTCTTTCCGCTTTTGGGAAACTGCAAGATTTGGATTGTTAACGGCCTGCCTTGGTCGTGGGAAGAGCCGACTGCCGTCTGTAGTGGGGGCCGCAGCAGCGTCATTGGTGCTGCTCACGAGCGGCAGGAGAAAGAACACGCACCTGAGCAGTAAGGTGCTTGTTCACAGCGGAAATGGCAGAAATAAAGCGGAGCGGGAACCTGGAGTCAAGGCACCCACATTGATTGACATTATTTGACAAATTTGAAGCGCACCCACTGGGGTAATATTTAGGCACGGACTACGACTCCCAGGAGGCCTGAGGGCCACACCCACAGGGGCGGGAAGAAGTTCAAAAGTACGAGGTGCCTGTGAGACGCTTTTCAACTTGCCAGTTCATTAAGCCACTGACGAAGAGGTTTGACACTCGAAACGCGTTTGGCTGGGACACATGGAGCAATTGTTTTTCACTTGGCAAAGGAGTTCCTGTGTGCAGTCTGCTGTTTGAAATAAATCTGCTGCCTATCAATTGGTCTCCTTCGGGTTCTTTCCGCTTTTGGGAAACTGCAAGATTTGGATTGTTAACGGCCTGCCTTGGTCGTGGGAAGAGCCGACTGCCATCTGTAGCAGGGCCACAGCAGCGTCATTGATGCTGCTCACGAGCGGCAGAAGAAAGAACACGCACCTGAGCAGTAAGGTGCTTGTTCACAGCGGAAATGGCAGAAATAAAGCGGAGCGGGAACCTGGAGTCAAGGCACCCACATTCATTGACATTATTTGACAAGTTTGAAGCGCACCCACTGGGGTAATATTTAGGCACGGACTACGACTCCCAGGAGGCCCGAGGGCCACGCCCACAGGGGCGGGAAGAAGTTCAAAAGTACGAGGTGCCTGTGAGACGCTTTTCAACTTACCAGTTCATTAAGCCACTGACGAAGAGGTTTGACACTCGAAACGTGTTTGGCTGGGACACATGGAGCAATTGTTTTTCACTTGGCAAAGGAGTTCCTGTGTGCAGTCTGCTGTTTGAAATAAATCTGCTGCCTATCAATTGGTCTCCTTCGGGTTCTTTCCGCTTTTGGGAAACTGCAAGATTTGGATTGTTAACAGCCTGCCTTGGTCGTGGGAAGAGCCGACTGCCGTCTGTAGCGGGGCCGCAGCAGCGTCATTGATGCTGCTCACGAGCGGCAGGAGAAAGAACACGCACCTGAGCAGTAAGGTGCTTGTTCACAGCGGAAATGGCAGAAATAAAGCGGAGCGGGAACCTGGAGTCAAGGCACCCACATTGATTGACATTATTTGACAAGTTTGAAGCGCACCCACTGGGGTAATATTTAGGCACGGACTACGACTCCCAGGAGGCCCGAGGGCCACGCCCACAGGGGCGGGAAGAAGTTCAAAAGTACGAGGTGCCTGTGAGACGCTTTTCAACTTGCCAGTTCATTAAGCCACTGACGAAGAGGTTTGACACTCGAAACGCGTTTGGCTGGGACACATGGTGCAATTGTTTTTCACTTGGCAAAGGAGTTCCTGTGTGCAGTCTGCTGTTTGAAATAAATCTGCTGCCTATCAATTGGTCTCCTTTGGGTTCTTTCCGCTTTTGGGAAACTGCAAGATTTGGATTGTTAACGGCCTGCCTTGGTCGTGGGAAGAGCCGACTGCCGTCTGTAGTGGGGGCCGCAGCAGCTTCATTGGTGCTGCTCACGAGCGGCAGGAGAAAGAACACGCACCTGAGCAGTAAGGTGCTTGTTCATAGCGGAAATGGCAGAAATAAAGCGGAGCGGGTGCACCTGGAGTCAAGGCACCCACATTGATTGACATTATTTGACAAGTTTGAAGCGCACCCACTGGGGTAATATTTAGTCACGGACTACGACTCCCAGGAGGCCCGAGGGCCACGCCCACAGGGGCGGGAAGAAGTTCAAAAGTACGAGGTGCCTGTGAGACGCTTTTCAACTTGCCAGTTCATTAAGCCAGTGACGAAGAGGTTTGACACTCGAAACGCGTTTGGCTGGGACACATGGTGCAATTGTTTTTCACTTGGCAAAGGAGTTCCTGTGTGCAATCTGCTGTTTGAAATAAATCTGCTGCCTATCAATTGGTCTCCTTTGGGTTCTTTCCGCTTTTGGGAAACTGCAAGATTTGGATTGTTAACGGCCTGCCTTGGTCGTGGGAAGAGCCGACTGCCGTCTTTAGCGGGGCCGCAGCAGCGTCATTGATGCTGCTCACGAGCGGCAGGAGAAAGAACACGCACCTGAGCAGTAAGGTGCTTGTTCACAGTGGAAATGGCAGAAATTAAGCGGAGCGGGAACCTGGAGTCAAGGCACCCACATTGATTGACATTATTTGACAAGTTTGAAGCGCACCAACTGAGGTAATATTTAGGCACGGACTACGACTCCCAGGAGGCCCGAGGGCCACGCCCAGAGGGGCGAGAAGAAGTTCAAAAGTACGAGGTGCCTGTCAGACGCTTTTCAACTTGCCAGTTCATTAAGCCACTGACGAAGAGGTTTGACACTCGAAACGCGTTTGGCTGGGACACATGGAGCAATTGTTTTTCACTTGGCAAAGGAGTTCCTGTGTGCAGTCTGCTGTTTGAAATAAATCTGCTGCCTATCAATTGGTCTCCTTCAGGTTCTTTCCGCTTTGGGGAAACTGCAAGATTTGGATTGTTAACAGCCTGCCTTGGTCGTGGGAAGAGCCGACTGCCGTCTGTAGCGGGGCCGCAGCAGCGTCATTGATGCTGCTCACGAGCGGCAGGAGAAAGAACACGCACCTGAGCAGTAAGGTGCTTGTTCACAGCGGAAATGGCAGAAATAAAGCGGAGCGGGAACCTGGAGTCAAGGCACCCACATTGATTGACATTATTTGACAAGTTTGAAGCGCACCCACTGGGGTAATATTTAGGCACGGACTACGACTCCCAGGAGGCCCGAGGGCCAGGCCCACAGGGGCGGGAAGAAGTTCAAAAGTACGAGGTGCCTGTGAGACGCTTTTCAACTTGACAGTTCATTAAGCCACTGACGAAGAGGTTTGACACTCGAAACGCGTTTGGCTGGGACACATGGTGCAATTGTTTTTCACTTGGCAAAGGAGTTCCTGTGTGCAGTCTGCTGTTTGAAATAAATCTGCTGCCTATCAATTGGTCTCCTTTGGGTTCTTTCCGCTTTTGGGAAACTGCAAGATTTGGATTGTTAACGGCCTGCCTTGGTCGTGGGAAGAGCCGACTGCCGTCTGTAGTGGGGGCCGCAGCAGCGTCATTGGTGCTGCTCACGAGCGGCAGGAGAAAGAACACGCACCTGAGCAGTAAGGTGCTTGTTCACAGCGGAAATGGCAGAAATAAAGCGGAGCGGGAACCTGGAGTCAAGGCACCCACATTGATTGACATTATTTGACAAATTTGAAGCGCACCCACTGGGGTAATATTTAGGCACGGACTACGACTCCCAGGAGGCCTGAGGGCCACACCCACAGGGGCGGGAAGAAGTTCAAAAGTACGAGGTGCCTGTGAGACGCTTTTCAACTTGCCAGTTCATTAAGCCACTGACGAAGAGGTTTGACACTCGAAACGCGTTTGGCTGGGACACATGGAGCAATTGTTTTTCACTTGGCAAAGGAGTTCCTGTGTGCTGTCTGCTGTTTGAAATAAATCTGCTGCCTATCAATTGGTCTCCTTCGGGTTCTTTCCGCTTTTGGGAAACTGCAAGATTTGGATTGTTAACGGCCTGCCTTGGTCGTATGAAGAGCCGACTGCCGTCTGTAGCGGGGCCGCAGCAGCGTCATTGATGCTGCTCACGAGCGGCAGGAGAAAGAACACGCACCTGAGCAGTAAGGTGCTTGTTCACAGCGGAAATGGCAGAAATAAAGCGGAGCGGGAACCTGGAGTCAAGGCACCACATTGATTGACATTATTTGACAAGTTTGAAGCGCACCCACTGGGGTAATATTTAGGCACGGACTACGACTCCCAGAAGGCCCGAGGGCCACGCCCACAGGGGCGGGAAGAAGTTCAAAAGTACGAGGTGCCTGTGAGACGCTTTTCAACTTGCCAGTTCATTAAGCCACTGACGAAGAGGTTTGACACTCGAAACGCGTTTGGCTGGGACACATGATGCAATTGTTTTTCACTTGGCAAAGGAGTTCCTGTGTGCAGTCTGCTGTTTGAAATAAATCTGCTGCCTATCAATTGGTCTCCTTCGGGTTCTTTCCGCTTTTGGGAAACTGCAAGATTTGGATTGTTAACGGCCTGCCTTGGTCGTGGGAAGAGCCGACTGCCGTCTGTAGCAGGGCCACAGCAGCGTCATTGATGCTGCTCACGAGCGGCAGGAGAGTGCACCTGAGCAGTAAGGTGCTTGTTCACAGCGGAAATGGCAGAAATAAAGCGGAGCGGGAACCTGGAGTCAAGGCACCCACATTGATTGACATTATTTGACAAGTTTGAAGCGCACCCACTGGGGTAATATTTAGGCACGGACTACGACTCCCAGGAGGCCCGAGGGCCACGCCCACAGGGGCGGGAAGAAGTTCAAAAGTACAAGGTGCCTGTGAGACGCTTTTCAACTTGCCAGTTCATTAAGCCACTGACGAAGAGGTTTGACACTCAAAACGCGTTTGGCTGGGACACATGGTGCAATTGTTTTTCACTTGGCAAAGGAGTTCCTGTGTGCAGTCTGCTGTTTGAAATAAATATGCTGCCTATCAATTGGTCTCCTTCGGGTTCTTTCCGCTTTTGGGAAACTGCAAGATTTGGATTGTTAACGGCCTGCCTTGGTCGTGGGAAAAGCCGACTGCCGTCTGTAGCGGGGCCGCAGCAGCGTCATTGATGCTGCTCACGAGCGGCAGGAGAAAGAACACGCACCTGAGCAGTAAGGTGCTTGTTCACAGCGGAAACGGCAGAAATAAAGCGGAGCGGGAACCTGGAGTCAAGGCATCCACATTGATTGACATTATTTGACAAGTTTGAAGCACACCCACTGGGGTAATATTTAGGCATGGACTACGACTCCCAGGAGGCCCGAGGGCCACGCCCACAGGGGCGGGAAGAAGTTCAAAAGTACGAGGTGCCTGTGAGACGCTTTTCAACTTGCCAGTTCATTAAGTCACTGACGAAGAGGTTTGACACTCGAAACGCGTTTAGCTGGGACACATGGTGCAATTGTTTTTCACTTGGCAAAGGAGTTCCTGTGTGCAGTCTGCTGTTTGAAATAAATCTGCTGCCTATCAATTGGTCTCCTTTGGGTTCTTTCCGCTTTTGGGAAACTGCAAGATTTGGATATATATTATGACACACTATCTGATGGCTGAATAAAAGAATGCTAAGAAAAAGCTGGTCCTTGCCTCGTGTCTCTTTGTGAGGAGCGCTGCTGCGAGGTATTTGCAGATATATATATATATATATATAAAAACAAACGCCCGAAAGATTTGAAGATGCACTCCCAGCCACTGTAAGCCTCCCGGCTCCTTTTACATGAAGAACCAACATTCACTTTCCAGGTAATTTTCTTTATTGCCAACGCGTTTCCAGGCTTTTAGCCTCTTCTTCTCGGGCAGCTGAAAAGTACGGCACAGACATTCCTTTTTTTTTTTTTAAAACCTTTTTATTGAAAAAACATTTTTCCCCACTTTTGCATGCAGGGCACGGCAATATATTACATTGAAGCTAAACATAATATTTGTTTCGGTTTTTCTTCTCAGTTACCAGATCAGCCACAATACATAGAAAATGTAAATCTATCAACATACTTCGACTCTTTCTAGTCTCTTTCTAGTCCGTACAGTCTCTTCACTTTAGTGTACTGCACCAATTATGATGATGATTGGCCAACAGACTGAGGTAATATAAATTCTATGGTCATGTTGTGTTCCCTAGCGAGTACCCCACCGACTCCATGTACGAGTTAAAAGTGCATGTAACTTCCCTCCTGTACCAGCTATGAAGACGCAAATACATTTGCGTCCAACGTTAACTTGTCCTCTTTCAGACCCACCATGAATGGGTTTGATGGTCCGTTCCTAAGTATGCTATGCCAACGTCTTTTTGAAGTGTACTCCTACGTTTTTCAGCCTGGCTGAAAGTAGGCCCTGAATCTCTGCCACCGAGCCTCTTTTCTGGCTTCTGACTGCGAGGGCCTCTGCCCAAGCAGCCCCCGTACCCGTGAACTCTGACTTACTTCTAGCGCGGCCCTCCGTGCTCAGCTCAGCCTGCTGCCTGCCAAGATTGACTATAACCTTCGAGTTATCTGTTTTCCTCCCCGAAGATACATTCCGGCCTGCTAGCTTCAGTAAACATCCTTCCTCAGCTACAGGGCTAAAGGGCCGACCTGTCTTTATGCAAGTAATTCATAGCCTCTGTTGCCATGCTTCCATGGAAGGCCCCATGCCCCCACGCTTCTCATACAGACACTCAGGCGCTTATACACGCACTCACAGCAAGTATAGAATAGCTTCTGCTCTAGAGACCTTTCTGCCCAGATAGCTTAGTTCCTAAACATCAGATATCGCATATGATAGAAGCACAAGTTGATCTGACATGCCAGACTTCTGTCTCTTTCCGCCAGTGTAAATGTCAAGTCCCCTGCACCCCGTCTATCACACGTCATGCAGCTGCGCGCGCATCCAAGCTTCCGATTTCCGCTGACATTGCAACATTCTGTTAGCACCACCCCTTGGTGCCACCCACTTGCGTCACCTATCAGTGACGTTTCTAGCACACACGCCTAGTTTACGCCTCTTGATGATGTACTAGCACCACGTGTATACTGTTATCTTGTCTTCTCTCAGCTGTTACGCCTCTTACATTGAACATTATGATGTAAATCAAGTATATAAGCTATGTATTGTCAATAAACGACGGCGCGCTCATCTATCCCTTCTGACATCCTGTGTGGTGGTCAGAACATGATATCCTGATTCCTTTATGAGGAATAAAACCCTTAGAAACTCTTACACCACGGACTCTGTTTTCCTTCTTTCCGATTGAGTTATTATTGATTAAGTACTTACCTGCATAGAAATTAAGAGAGTAAATTAATTATTTACATCATTTTGGCGCCCGAATAGGGACCCCTCCCCCACCTCACGCGCCGGAAGGTGCGTTGCAATCCGTGTCCCCTGCCATCAGTTAGACGGACAACACGTGTACTGGCAGGATTTCCTGCATCCCCCTCTGACACACGGAGGTGACGAAGACTGCGATCAGTGCCCAGACGAGGCGGTGAGGAGTGCGGAGGATCCCGACCAGAGCCCAGCCGAAGGAAGCAAGGTCCGAGGTGTGAAGAGGCCCACCAGTTTTCCGAAGTTTTCCGAAGTTTTCCGAAGTTTTCCGAAGTTTTCCGAAGTTCCGAGTCGAGTCCAGTCGAGTTTTCCGAGGCCTTCTGTTTTCCGTGCTTCCCGGTGAGTACCATTGCTGGGTCGTATCTAGACGGGTTTGGGTACGCAAGTCCGGTCTGCACTGTTTTTAGGCAGTGTATCTGTACTGTTTAGCAGTATATAAAGTATTCCGAATTTCTGCACTGTTACAGCAGTGTATCTGTATCGTTGAGCGGTACATTCAGAGTAGGGGGAAGTTAGCTATGTCTTTAAATGTTTCATGTGATTAATGTCGTGGTATGAATGTGATTGTTCTTGTGTATTATTGTGTTTTTTTTGTTTAAATAGTTACAGGCGAAATTAAGTATTAAGGATCAAGCATTTCAGTATCAAGTAGGCACAATGCCGTTTTTTAACAAATTAAAGCAGATAGGAACTAGGAAAGGGATGTTAGAGGAAGAGATTCCAATCCCCCCTAGGGACACTCCAGGTAATTTCATGTATAATAAGCATGGCATAGACGCCATCTTGTATCTAGAGTTATGGACAGATTATACCAAGCACCTAGAGGAAAGATACCGATGGCCAGTTAACGGAACATGGGATGCCGAGTGCATCATAAAGGTAGAAGAAATATTACGGAAAAAGAAAGCTAGACAATCTCAGAAAGACGCCATAGAATTTTGGCGTAAGGAATCACGTAAGCGTGCTGATAGAGCACTCCGTAGAGAAGACAGGCTTAAAGAATCAGAAAAGGCCCAAGAAAACGAATTAGTTACTGAGGGAATTCGAGTAAAAGTAGAACAAATAGATCGTATCCTAAATGGCAAAGTGAACAACATGTATCTTTTGGCCGATGGTACCCCTGACGCCATTTCAGAAATACCGAAAAATTTGCCGTCACCATTAGTTCCAACTAAAGTAATGCATAAGACTACTAAAGACATATTCCTAAATTCATATCTCGAAGATGTAGCGCCAGCTTACACCAATCTGCCTGTTCGTGCCCTGCCTACTGACAGGGCCGGGGGTGGTACTGCCCCCCAAGATCACTCTCAGCCGACACCGAAAAAGACTAGTCCCGTTCCGCCAGCTCCGCCACTTCCCTCACCTAAAACTGATCTGCCGAAACCACTTCAATCAGATCCTACTAAAAGACAAATTCAGATACTGACTACACACAGAGATAATGCCCAAGTTTCCGCTTCAGGAGGTGCGACCGCGGGTCTCCAGACCCCGCCACCGACTCACAGATTAAATCTCAGAGGTATGCAGAGTCCTTTTACGCACAGATCCCCCCGTTCTTCTAATTCATCCCGTCTTGATGCACTAAAAGAAAATATGTCAGTTTGTAGATACGATCCAGAACCTGGACAGGACGACTTAATGGTATTAGCGTCTTTACGGTTAAGATCTGCTACTGATAGTTTGTTATGTTATGC
Organism: Lissotriton vulgaris; assembly: GCF_964263255.1. Lineage (NCBI taxonomy): Eukaryota > Metazoa > Chordata > Amphibia > Caudata > Salamandridae > Lissotriton > Lissotriton vulgaris. Next base: position 31,849,003 of record NC_141693.1, read on the forward strand.
AGGAATGAAGGAGCACCTAGATAGAATATATGAGTTCGTTCAAACGGGAAAGGACCCCGACAGTATTAAGGATGCCCTGGAGAAACAGAAAGTTACCATGCAAGCACTGATACTACGATTTTTCATAAATTGTCTAATAAGAGAACGAGACAGGCCCGGAACAGAGCAGAGTGAATTGGATGCATTGAACAAGTGGGGTCAAAATATAGCCGATGGAAAACATGACAGACAAAATTGCATAGAGGCCATGTATAAAAAGATTAAGAAAGCAGTGATAGCAGTACACGAGAAAGAGAAAGAAAAGGCTCCCTCCGAGGAGGAAGAAGAATCTGAAGAACCAGAACCAACTACAAGCACTATAGCATATGTAGGTAAGGGAACTTATCTTAGGAAGGGTATCCGTCCAGAAAGCAAGAGAGTTTTCTTCTCTGCCTTAACGAATCCGAATTCTGCTGAACATCAGTTCCAGGAAACTGATAAACGGCTTCGAGATCGAGTTGGGTACCATGTACTCAATTCTATGGATGAACAAGAATTAGCCCGATCAGCGGTATCATGGGCCGAAAATGCAGACATATATAATGATGACACCGTAGCACAGACATTTCTGAACCTCTCCCCCGACGAACAGAAATTAGCAGGTATATATATGATTCAGCACCTTCTCATTAAGTACAGAAAACATTATTCCGATCCAGGTCCCTTACATGAGACACTAGAAGCACTACTGATGGATAGATGGAGAGGCCTAAGCACTAAATTAGTTCAAATAATTCTAGAACAACGACGCAGATATGACACCTTTGTAAGTCCTGAATATGTTCCCGCCCCACCTCCAGAAAGGAAAATGTACCATATGCAGTGCGGGGGTGGTATTGAAAGTCAGAACCCCTTGCGAGAAGTGCACCCTGTTATGGGTGAGGATAAAATTTTGAAACGCGTGTATGTACACACGCCTCTAACTAAATTAGAACTGTTAGAAATGAAGAAATTAGTACCGTGCCATGATAAAGACCCTGCAGGTTTTCATAGAGAGCTCAAAGACATGTTACTGATGGGGGACTACACATATGATGATATCATGAAAATGTTGAAAGTATTATTGCCTACGGGTATATTCGAGAAATTAAAGGAAAAGGACTGGGAGGTGGGAGACGCAAAGATTGCCTGGGCAGAAATAGAGGATGAAGAAAAGAAACGGGTTCCAGGGTTAGGCCTTGGGGACAAAACTAAAGCATTACCAGGTTTAATAGTACAGGTCCTGCCCAGATTATTGACAACTAGAAAGGAGGATTGGGATGCAATCTCGTCCTGTAAACAGAAACATGATGAAGATACTAGCGACTTTTATTCAAGATTCGAGAAATGTTTTATTATCAATAGTGGCCTCCAGCCAAGTAGCGAGTCGTACCCACATCTTTTTGTATCAAAGTTAGTCGAGAATTCCCTACCGTTAGTTAAAAATAGAGTGTATAAAGTCGAGAGTACATGGCAAGCAAATACGCCATCCCAGATGTTACAAATGTTACAATATCACCAGAATAGAATTAGGGAAGAACAAGATCAGGAACAGAAGCGCATGAAAGACACGAAAATGAAAATGTTAGTAGCCCAGACGGTTCCATCCGACAGTCACAGAAAAGGTACGACCCAGACAAGTCACACTGCAGCTCCTGTTAAAGGGACATGCAATTATTGCAAGCAGCCAGGTCACTACGTACACGAATGTACAGTTCTGAAACATAACATAGCGACAGGTAAAACTAAAGAGAGACCGCATCCGCCTAGACAAGACCATAACCAGCATCAGTCTACACAGAATACACAGCCCATGCATGCATCCGCACAGACAGCACAGACCGTAGCAGTACCACAGCCACAGCCCATTGCTGCAACTCAGCAAGTCTCACAACAGATGTACCAGTATGCCCAGTCTGCTTACCCCGAATATTCCCGATATACATGAAGCAGCCTAGAGAGGGAAGGTGGCTTGCCTCTTATCGAGATTCCTGTAGATCAAGAAGGTCCTTATGTACACAGTCAAGTATTGGGGAAAGATAGAAAGTTTTTAATTGACACAGGGGCAAGTCGCACTACAATAAGTCATGACGAAGTTCCAGGGGCACCCCTCTCAGGCTCACAAAATGTTTCCCTTGGTTTTTCAGGACAACCTATTGTAAATGAAGTCTCAGAACCAGTTCCCCTGGCTGTGGGTCCATTATCACGCGTTACAGACCTGTTACTAACAAAATCATGTCCGGAAAATCTGTTAGGAATTAAAACACTGAAGGCTCTAGGGGCTATAATATGCTGCTCCCCGGAGGGAGTTAGACTCTTTCTGCGGGATTTCAAGGGTCATTACGTCCTTCGTGAGTTTGACGTCAGATTGAAAAATGTACCTGATTACTTGTGGGCAAAAGGCCCAACTGATGTAGGATGTATGCACATTACACCATACCGCGTTACCCTCAAGGCAGGTGTTGTATTACCCAGAATCAGACAATACAAGTTACCACCCGATGCTGTAGCGGCTTTACTGAAAATCATTGAAGAGCTCATTGCCCAAGGAGTGGTCGTCGAGACCGACTCCAATATCTGTAACTCACCCATCATTCCGATTCTTAAACGTACTGATCCCAATGCACCGCCAGTATATCGGCTGGTGATTGATCTTCGAGAATTGAATAAATGCATTATCCCACAGTATCCTGTGGTCCCCGATATATCATCTCTCTTGACTGCTATTGATTCAGAAGCAACGTTCTTTACTGTAATTGATCTCAAGAACGCCTTCTTCAGCGTGCCTATTGATCCAGAGAGCCAATATCTCTTCGGATTCTGTTTAAATGGACGCAGTTTCAAATTTTCGCGCGCACCTCAAGGATTCACAGAAAGCCCCAGCATCTATAGTCAAGCACTGAAAAGACAACTAGATTGTATTCAAATGCCAGTTAACACCGCTTTACTACAATACGTCGATGATCTGCTGATCACCGCACGAAGTGAGCCCGAATGTGAAAAAGCATCACTGACAGTTTTACATTTCCTGGCCGACAAGGGACACAAGGTGTCTCCTTCGAAGCTACAATTCTGTGTTCAGCAAGTTGTGTACTTGGGTCACTTGCTGTCCAAAGTGGGGAGACAGCTCACTCCCGATCGCATTCAGTTAATTGTGAACATGCCGCAACCCAAGACACAAAAGGAAGTGCGGGCCTTCATAGGCCTCACCTCGTACTGCAGACAATGGATTCCCCAGTATGCATTTCTAGCTAAACCACTCATCCAGTTAACGACACAGGAGGCAGCGACTTCGACTGTCCTCCCTTGGACTCAGGAACACACACAAGCTTTTGAAGAATTAAAGAAAGTTTTATGCCAAGCACCAGTTTTAGCGACACCATGTTACAGCAAACCGTTTACACTTTTTGTTACAGAACGTGATGGCACAGCGTTGTCTGTCCTCACTCAAGACCAAGCAGGTTCACATAAGCCTTGTGCTTATTTTTCTAGTACATTGGATTCAGTAGCTCAAGCACTCCCTGCGTGCTTAAAGTCAGTAGCAGCAACAGCGTTAGCAATAAGACAAAGTGATTCAATTGTTTTAGGTCATCAGTTAACAGTTCAAGTACCACATTCTGTAGAGGTTTTGTTAAACAGAACCCAGACTCAACACTTAACTATAGCACGACTGACAGGTTATGAATTAACACTATTCCAGCCACACATAGAAATCAGACGTTGCAGCATCCTGAACCCCGCAACACTGTTACCTACAGTTATGACAGATCCAGCTCCGCATGATTGTATAGAAATAATTAATGCAGTAACTAAGCCTAGACGAGACTTAACAGATGTCCCATTGACAAATCCAGACCTGACACTTTATGTGGACGGTTCATGCATGAGAACAAGTACAGGAGAATTAGTGGCCGCGTACGCCGTGACCACTGAAACTGAAATTAAAGAAACACATCGTATTGACACCCTGTCTGCTCAAGCAGCAGAGCTCATCGCTCTGACTCGAGCCTGTATTCTAGCCAAGAACAGAAATGTTAACATATACACAGATTCCCGCTATGCCTTCGGAGTTGTACACGACTTCGGAGTCCTCTGGCAAGAACGAGGTTTTCTGACTTCCCATGGGGCCAAGATACAACATGGCCCCCTCATTCAAGCACTGTTAGAAGCAATACATTTGCCTTCGGGCATATCAGTCATGAAGTGTAAGGCACATACTAAAGTCACAGATTCTGTTTCCCAGGGTAACGACCTGGCAGACCAGACAGCAAAACATACAGCACTGACTCACACCCAGACTACTGATGTGACAAAGACAATAGTCCAGACCCAGTGTATGGCAGTTAGAGATCCCGCCCTAGATGTAAGTGATATCCAGACACATGCTACTCCAGAGGAGATAAAGAAATGGACTGAACTAGGAGGGATTCAGACAGATCAAGGTTGGGTGACGAAGGGAAAATCTATATGGTTTCTCCCCGACTCAATGGTTCAAGTCATGATAAATACAGCACATAGTCCTGCCCATCTTGGAGAGAAAGCCATGTTAGACAGTTTACAGAATCTCTGGTACAACAAACACTTACGAGCAGCAGCAAAACAGAAAGTGCGTACTTGCATGATCTGTTGTCAGTTCAATCCAGGTAAAAGCGTCCCTGTTGAGCAAGGTGGATTTCATCCTCCCGATCACCCTTTTGAAGTCCTCCAGATGGATTATATCCAGATGAATAGCTGTAGAGGATTTAAGTATGTCCTTGTAATTGTTTGTGCTCTGTCCCGCTGGACCGAAGCATACCCAGTCCCAGACTACACTGCTCCGACCACTGCCAGACAGTTGGTTCGTGAATTCTTCCCACGGTACGGTTTGCCCCGTGTCGTGTACTCAGATAACGGACAGCCGTTCTCGTCCGAGTTGATGAGACAAGTTTCCCTCTTGCTAGGATATCAGTGGAGGTTCCACTGTGTCCGACATCCCGAAGCAGCTGGCCTTGTAGAAAGGCATAATCAGACACTAAAAATCCGTCTTGCCAAGATCTGTCAGGAAAAAGGGGTCGACTGGATAGTCGCCCTGCCCGTGGCACTATTCTACATGAGGATGGTCGCCCACTCGAGATCAGGGCTATCCCCGTACGAAGTGGTCTTTGGCAGACCGCCGAATATGTGGGGGACGCCCGTTCCGAAAAAGATCACTGATATTGATTGTAACATGTTGACAGATTACCTTGCCTCCTTGATGTCTGCACTCCAATCATGTCGTTCACAGGTTGCCGCAGCCTTCCCTGACAACACCGATGTAAAGGCGCATGAGGTCCGCCCAGGTGACCTGGTAGTCGTCCGGAATTTCGACCGGAAAAGTCCGCTGGAGCCCCGCTGGAAGTCTCCAAAGACCGTTCTGCTTACCACTAGGACCGCCGTGAAAATCGAGGGGAGAAAGGGGTGGGTCCACACGAGTCACATCAAACTATGCAATGAACTAAAAAACGGACTGAAACAGGACTCTGACTCGTCCACCCCCACCAAAGACTGTGTCGAAGCACAAGACGTTACTGTGCCTAAAAGAGAAAAGACTCCTCAAGAACTTTACCGAATGAAGCTTCGATCTAGCAAGTCAGACAGTTTAATTGTTTAAGTCCTCCCTTAGGTGAATCGGTTAAATAGTTTCTGACATGTATCCCCTAGATCGAGTTAGAGAGAGAGAGGAAAAGAAAAGAACATATTGCAAATCACTTCGTAGTCACTGCATAGTGACACTAATAATCATGTTTATTCTGAGTATTCTAATTATTATTGCCAGCATTCTGCTTCCTATGTACTGGCCTATTTTCAGGCGTGAACAATCTGCTTACAATGTCTCTGCTGAACACACTTTTAGTGAACTTCCCGCACATGAACTATCTTACAGACTTGCGCTGCGCAACAATACATTCATTAGTATGTTACACCATTCCCATCAGACAAATAATGCTACAGACTGTTGGATATGTGGCCGACTCCCTCCCTACCAGAATTACAAGGGAGCTCTGCCTCTCTTTCCGTACCCATTCACTCACAATGGCTCCTGTGGAGCATGGTTTAAAATAATTAATTCTTTAGATCCTGATATTGCTGTTTTCGATGGGGGCTGGGTTTGGGGAAACTTGAACTTAGTCCTGCTCAACGTCTGTTATCCTGATCAAGAAGGACTTCCCACTCGAATAGGAACTGATCTAGAAAATGAAGTATATGGATTAGGTAATTACACAATTAGCCTTATGATCCTCACTGTTGAATCTGAAACTGCTCCAGTTCTGCCCCATATGTTAGTACTACCAGTCACAGGTGAATTATGTGTTAGCAAGAAAGGTTCAGTACACGTAGGTCATAGTAAATGCACTACTGTGGTCGAGTTCAGTGACCATGGTAAATCGTCCTTTAAAGCTATCAGTCATTCCTACTTTGTTTGTGGTCATACCGCATACATACGTTTGCCTCCAGATTGGGATGGTACCTGTTACATTGCCTTCCTTCTGCCACCTGTTTTCCTAGCTCCTCCTGATTACCATAGAAATACGAATCTAGCACCGAATAGACCCAAAAGAGATATTCCCCTTGTCGACTACACAGAAACGGCATGGGAACAGTACACTGATTTCAATAAAGGATTCTTTTTCTTCCTAGGACCTGTCCAAAACAGTAAATTAATACGCAGATTAACGAGAACACTCGAAGCAGTAGTGAACGAAACTGCCTCCGCTCTAGGTAACTTAACAGAGGAGCAGTCTGCTATACGGACTGTTGTCCTTCAAAATCGTCTTGTGATTGACGTCATCTTGGCAGATAGAGGTGGAGCTTGTAAGGTCATCGGGTCAAGTTGCTGTGTTTTCATTCCACAAAACGCACCATCTGTCTATCAAGCTATCACCCGTTTACATAAAATTGCAAATCAGATACATCAGAATCCAGGCACCTGGACTTGGTCCGGTTGGTTCTGGACTACGTTGACAGCTTGGGGATGGAAGATCTTATCGTTCCTAGGCATTGGCCTTGTTATAGTATTCAGTTGTTGCCTGTGCCTGCAGTGTGGGCCAGCGATATGTGGACTGTGTGCCACATCCTGCATTGAGCATTCCAGTTGCCTCTCAAACAGTCAAAGAAAGAAAGACGAACATATAATGTTACAAGAACAAACCGATCGCTTTATGAGGATCGACATTTCATGAAGGGTCCGTAGGGAACAAGGAGGGAATGAGGTAATATAAATTCTATGGTCATGTTGTGTTCCCTAGCGAGTACCCCACCGACTCCATGTACGAGTTAAAAGTGCATGTAACTTCCCTCCTGTACCAGCTATGAAGACGCAAATACATTTGCGTCCAACGTTAACTTGTCCTCTTTCAGACCCACCATGAATGGGTTTGATGGTCCGTTCCTAAGTATGCTATGCCAACGTCTTTTTGAAGTGTACTCCTACGTTTTTCAGCCTGGCTGAAAGTAGGCCCTGAATCTCTGCCACCGAGCCTCTTTTCTGGCTTCTGACTGCGAGGGCCTCTGCCCAAGCAGCCCCCGTACCCGTGAACTCTGACTTACTTCTAGCGCGGCCCTCCGTGCTCAGCTCAGCCTGCTGCCTGCCAAGATTGACTATAACCTTCGAGTTATCTGTTTTCCTCCCCGAAGATACATTCCGGCCTGCTAGCTTCAGTAAACATCCTTCCTCAGCTACAGGGCTAAAGGGCCGACCTGTCTTTATGCAAGTAATTCATAGCCTCTGTTGCCATGCTTCCATGGAAGGCCCCATGCCCCCACGCTTCTCATACAGACACTCAGGCGCTTATACACGCACTCACAGCAAGTATAGAATAGCTTCTGCTCTAGAGACCTTTCTGCCCAGATAGCTTAGTTCCTAAACATCAGATATCGCATATGATAGAAGCACAAGTTGATCTGACATGCCAGACTTCTGTCTCTTTCCGCCAGTGTAAATGTCAAGTCCCCTGCACCCCGTCTATCACACGTCATGCAGCTGCGCGCGCATCCAAGCTTCCGATTTCCGCTGACATTGCAACATTCTGTTAGCACCACCCCTTGGTGCCACCCACTTGCGTCACCTATCAGTGACGTTTCTAGCACACACGCCTAGTTTACGCCTCTTGATGATGTACTAGCACCACGTGTATACTGTTATCTTGTCTTCTCTCAGCTGTTACGCCTCTTACATTGAACATTATGATGTAAATCAAGTATATAAGCTATGTATTGTCAATAAACGACGGCGCGCTCATCTATCCCTTCTGACATCCTGTGTGGTGGTCAGAACATGATATCCTGATTCCTTTATGAGGAATAAAACCCTTAGAAACTCTTACACCACGGACTCTGTTTTCCTTCTTTCCGATTGAGTTATTATTGATTAAGTACTTACCTGCATAGAAATTAAGAGAGTAAATTAATTATTTACATCAAGACAGAAAATGAAAAATTAGAGGTCAAAATGGGGTGAAAGGAAAGACAGCAAAACAGCAAGACACGCATTATATGGTCCAGTGCACGATAAGCATATATAGTTCTAACCTTTCAGTCCATGCTCCCTTCTTTCCATCGAGTAATGGGATCCCAAATCTGTTTACCAAGCTTCCTTCCCTTTTTCCCCTTCCTTGCATAAATCTCAATCTCCAAGTTATATATTGTTAATAATTTAGCCAACCAGTGATGAAATGAAGGTGGCAAAGTGTCCAGCCATGCAAATGCAATGCAGAGTCTCATAACTGACATAGCTACAAACAAGAATTCCCCCCCACCCTGCTGTTGCGCCTCATCCTCCTTCACTCCCAGAAGAATTATTGAGGGGGTTAAAAGAATATCAGTTCCTAATATTGTATTTATAAAACACTCGATGCCTTTTTTGAGCATTTGCAGGTGAGGGCATGCTGCAAACACATGTACCAGATCTGCATCTAAGCTTCCGCAACTAAAACAGCTAGTTCCTGTTGTGCCTCCCCACTGTGCTATCTTTGCAGGTGTGTGTGATAAAGATGGTATATAGTTTTATAGTGTTGTGCCTGGAGAGGCGCTGAGCACAGCAGTGTATATCCCTTTTCTAAAGACGTATAGAAACTTTCCTCACTGATATCCAAACTATTTTTCAATTTTTTTGCCCATTTTTCAGTATCATCCTTCCTTCATTTTTGCTATGTGAAATGGGCTGTTTTTCTTATAGCTGCAGCCCTGTCGCTTTGAGCCTTTCCTTCTCTTTGTGCCTTCCCTTCTGTTAGGTAAGTCAGGTACTCCTGTGCCCCGATTTCAGAGTAAAATACCCTAAACTGACCATTAAGACCAACTTTCAGGCGGCAGGGAAACATCAGACATACCTCACATCCTACATTTTGGAAGGGTGTTATTAGCTGCCTCATGCGCCACCTTCTCTCCACAGTGGTGTGGCACGGCACAGACATTCCAATTCAATTTGCTTGCTGCTTTATATACTAACCCTCAGTGGGCCACGCTTATTGCAGAACTTTTAAGATGCATTGGATACATTAATCACCCACAGTGGGTTCTGTCCGATACTTTAATTATTTTCAGTTTAACTTCAATTTTCATTTCCCCTTCAGTGGGTCCCAGACTGTAGCAGCAGGTTTAATTAAATTCATATTAGCTGCGCTAAAGTATCGGACAGAACCCACTGTGGGTGATTAATGTATCCAATTTGGACTACAGGTCCTGACATGCATCTTAAAAGTTCTGCAATAAGCGTCGCCCACTGAGGGTTAATATATAAAGGGTTAAATCGTGATTGAATGCCCTACAAAAAAACATATAATCGAAAGAAAAAAAGCCCTTAGAATTCACCTACAATTATGCTAATTTCAAATGTAGCTACTGTTGCAAGCAACTCTGTTGAGGTCAAATAGATTATGAACTCCCCAACTCATCCCATAAATGTACTGATAGTTCTGCATCTGCATTCAGCCCCCCCTGGAATCATGCTGCTTGCCTCCAAAATCATATGTGAGTCCAGTCTCCTCAGGTTGACTTGTCTATTTCCCCCTTTGGGATGTTTGGGTATTGTGTCTAAACCAGCGAATTTTCCAACTCTCCATTTCCCTGCATGGTATTGATTATAGTGCCTTGCTGTGCTGTGCATTCCATCATTATTAGTAATGGCTCGCCAATCATCCAGGATACATTTCTTTATTTGGGCGAATGGTAGACCCTATATCCCACTTTCCACAAGAACAAACAACAGCATTTTCTACATAATCAGTGCTGTGGGTTCTACATTTTTTGATTTTCCATATTCTTGTGTGTACTGCAGTGTTACAGATTCAATGTTATTACTGAACCTGCAGGCCTTGCAACAACCACAGATTTTAAAACCTTTGGGTCATTGGAGCCATGTTCCTTTTTTAGGTTTTAAGAAACTGTGCACTAGCATGTCCGCAAGTGATTAAAATTTTCCGTAAATCATGTGCCCCTTCGGAGCATTTAGTGATGAAAGGTATTCAACTTTTGTCCCTGATTTTAGATTCCGTTTGTCCAAATAGGATTTTTTTTCCAGCTTACTAAGTCAGTTTTCTTTCTTGAAATATCAAGATGTTTCTTGGACTACCCTCTCACTTTGAACCTAAAAATCATTTCATCACAAGCTGTTATGCATTTCATCTCTGAGCTACAATTAGGTTTTGCTCGGAGAAACTCCCCATAGCGGATACTCCACCTAAAGTTTAGTGCATGACTGGTACGAGCATGTAGAATGGAATTCCCTGTAGTATGTTTTCAGAAGAAGTTGGACTGTAAATAATTGCTGACTACTGTTAGTCTCAGATCAATAAAATCCACAGTGATTTTACTGTAGGTCATTGTAAAACATAGATTTAAACTGTTGGGGTTTAGGTCACGCTCGACCTCGGACCTGGGGATCTGGGTTTGAGTCTCGGTAACAACGCCAAACCTCCTGTGATTCTGGGCAAATGACTTAATCTCCCTGTGCCTAAAATGTATGGGTGTCCTCATGTAACGTAACTGGTGCTATGTAAAGCGCTCTGATACCTGATTCGGTTCGGTTCGGTTCTAGTTGGCGCTATATAAAACTCTGCAACAAAAAGTCTTGCAATTCATTTTTCTGAGCATTCCAAACACAGAAGACGTCATCAAGGTACCTGAGCCAGATAACTGTCTGGCCAGACCACTGAGACATCTCTGTTTCCCAGACCGCCTTATCCTCCCACCAGCTAATCAAACAATTGGCATAACTGGTGGTGAAACAGGTGACCATAGCTGTTCCATGTATTTGTTTGTAGATGACCTTTTTAAATGGAATAATTTTTTCATTAAGACAGATGTTGATCATGTCCAGGAGCACATGAGAATGTGCCAAAAGATTAATGTCTCCTGCCCCTAAAAAATATTTACAAGCAGTTAAGCCATCTACATAGCGGATGCTCCTTTATAGACTTTCAACATCACGGCACACCATTGTGTATGATTCTTCCCATTATAAATTCTTGATTTTTGTTTAAAAGGATTTTGTGTCTCCCACATAAGATGCTAAACCTTTCACAAAGGGAGCAAGAAAATGATCTACATATACCAAAGTATTTTCAGAAAGACTGTTTTTGGAGAAAATTATGGGTGGACCTGGTGGACAAGATTTATGTTTCTGAATTTTTGGAAGCTTATATAATGTTGATAAGACTGGGAAATAGTTTTTCATAAATTGCATCTCCTCCCAAGTTAACTGGTGAATAAGATTTAACACTTTGTTTCAGAGAAGTTTTTCCGTTAGCAATAAAATATGCACATAATGAGAATCAAAATGAATTTGCATTCCATTTGAGTTATCCTTCTAAATCAAATTCTAACAGTTCTCAGTAAGGGATTTTGAATTCATTTGAATTTATTGTTCTGGGTTTTTGGTAATTATAATACTCTTGAAGCTCTTTAATGCAATTCTGATGATAAGTATGTCTTCTATTTCAATTATAATGTAAGGATACTGAGTGCGATTGAAATCCATTGTGTTTCTCTGCGTTACTGCCAAGTAAAAATATTTTGCGAAACAACTCATCGCTATGGTTCATCTTTTCAAAACTGAAAAATTAAGGTTGGAAATACAGAAGATATGAAAATTGCTTGATGTTTGCCATTGGAGCACCGGTCCACAGGCTGGGCATCTATTAGCGTCCTTTTGTTGCTTCACATATATATATATATATATATATATATATATATATATATATATATATATATATATATATATATATATATATATATATATATATATATATAAAATAACTCCCTTCCAATCCACAACAATTCCGGAATCGAAGGACAGCACACAAGGAAACCGGCACTAAAATCTTTATTGTGCACTAATCAACAAGGATGACGCCTCCAGAGACAGCGAAAAATAAAGTAAAGGATTTGTCATATCACAAACTCCTCTTTAAACCATCAGCAAGTGCCATGAAGAGACAAGAAACAGAATCAGGGGAGTCTAAAGCGCCCAGAATGATAACCAAATTCAGGAGGGGAGCTTGGGCACTTGAGAAGATAATGAAAGCTCATTGGAATCTTCTAGTGGCCGATCCAATAATAGGTGACCGGATAGGAGCCAGGCCACAGATAACATACCGACGAGCAAGATCATTACGAGATAGGCTGGTCCACAGCTACCCGAATGATGATGTGCAAACACATTGGTTATGAATGCCTAATGGCTTTTCAACCTGTGGTATGTGTACAGCAGATCGCAATGGCAAGAACTGTAGGGAATACACTACAGGTACCAATCAGAAAAGACCGATTAAACACATCATCAATTGTAACAATTGATTTTACTGTCTACATACTGGAGTGCCCTTGTGGCCTCCGGTATGTAGGCAGTACTAAACTCCCACTCAAGCTTAGAATACTACAACATCTACGTGCAATAACCAATTGTGACCAATTGTGACCATAATTATCTGGTTGCCCGCCATTATACAGAGTTCCACAATATTAACAGCTTACGTTTTTTTGGTGTAGAAAGAAAGAATACCCAAACATATAAGGGGCAGCAACTGAGAAAGGCAACTAAGGGTTCTTGAATTGAGGTACATTGTAGATTTGGACTGCAAGATACCTAAGGGACTAAACAGTAGGAAATAGTTTGGCTACACACATAGGCTCATAAGGGACAAGACTAGCCATAAGTGATCTCTCGAGTGAGAGTGGATCTTTCCTGGACAGAAGAATGTAAGGATTTTAAAGAGATGTTATTTTGAAATTTTCGTATATGCACTTTTTAAAGGAATGGGACAAAAATGTGTTATACAGAGCGAGAATATTTGTGCTTAGGCTTATTTGGTCAACAGTCATAAATGTTCCACAATGGTGGAGTTTTATGGGGAAGCAGATTCTGTATTCCATTTGCACTGTTTATCTCGCCAGTATGTCCCAGACTCACACAAGATATACACGTTTTCGAAACACTGCAAAAATTAACACACACACTCACATTGTCCCTTCACATCCCCTACACCAAGCACTTAGATAAAGGATTCTATCTGTGTTTCCTGAGACTTGACCGATTGTTGGCCTTGGTTTATCACAAATCCACAATAGCACACATAAACATGAGGACAAGACCTACATATGGGAGCTCCCATAAAAGGAAATATGAGACGCATATACGTATTGGATTCTTAAAATTGCATCATGGTCACATTGTTGTATAGCATTATTTGATGAGGATCATTTACCATTAAACATGTATGTGTGCTGATTTATATTAGAATAATTATGCATTGTTCGCGTGTGAAGTTAAAGTTATTTGCGTAATGGCGCTTAATAAATGCATCATGTAAATCAGCTAACACTGCTCACAAAGAGACTGCCAAGGAAAAGACTGCGAGTTATATACCATCAATACCTACATCGCCCATAATGCAATGGGGCGGTAATTCAAATATACGAATGCTTACTGTATTGGATTACAGGTTGCACCTGCTACCACCGACGGCATCAACGTTGTAGGCAGGGGACTGCCCGAGCAGCTTTTTTGGAAGTATATATACACTCTCACACACACATTTATACTGAGCTTGTATACTGCTGAATGCAGGGTTAAAAGAAAAGCAATAACAGCAGCCATAAAAAATAATGATATCGCAGCAGTAAGACTAGCCAGAAAAGATTACTCCCGAATTATTAAAGTAGCAAAGGGGGATTGGGAGGAGGACCATTGGCAGCAACTCAAGCTTGCAGCCAATGCAAAAGACTCAACCTTATTTTGGAACCTGGTTAAGAAATTAGATAGAAAAGGGACAGAGCCAATATCCAACCATATTACGGAATCACAGTGGCACTCACACTTCTTAAAATTATACTGTGGAGAAGTAGATCTGGGACCGACAATAAGGATAGACAATGAACTGAATATGGAGACTCCCAATCAGCCGGATATCTTTACAGCTCGGGAAGCGCAGGACGCAATCCCAAGCATAACACCGGGTAAGGCTGCAGGGCCAGATGGGCTGTGTGGTAAATAAAATATTACCCTGTCATAATTTCTATACTTAAACAAAGGGTCATGCATTAAATGAGAGGCAGAGTCCGTGGTGTCCGATTCAAAAGGGCTTTATTTCAATAACTCGAGTTAAGGGAGAATCGGGTTCCATCACCACTAAGGTTCAGGAAGGGTCTTCATCTGAAGTTTATTCACAGAGTACAATATTTATACATTAATCTCGTACATAGAGAAGGAGGAGGAGGACTCCAGGCGGAGCAAGAGAAAGAGATAAGAACATGTGGGCATGCATGAGGGCGTACACTTGAGATGTCATAGGTGTGTCATAAGTGGGTGGATACATGGAGGGGGGTGGCATGGCCAGCTGGAACTTTGCCCTACTTGTGCGCGCAACTTGATCATGACGTGTAATTGACGTGTAACTGGGGGAAGCTGACTTTTGTTCTAGTAGGGAGGCCTTCAGTGTCAGGGCGACCTGCACATCGAGTAATATCTGAAATCTTAGGTCCGGGGATGTATTATCTGGAGCAAAAGGTCGCTCATCACCAAGAGCCGGTGTGGGCATATATTTCTTCGTGCATTGCGTGGGGGCTTTGGGCTTTCTATGGATGCGAGCTCTGTAAATCACTTAAACAGAGACAGAAAGGCTAGGCCCTATCTTTGCAGAAGGGTTCTGTTTACTTTCTTCACGGGCAAGAATGTGATCTGTAGAGCAAGCAGATAACTGTTTTGCAAAATACTGTCTTGGCACCCCGTGCTGGGCCTCTCTCGGCTGGGCCAGAAGTATGCGAGAGGTCAGGGATGCGTAGCTGTAACTCTCAGTGTGTCAGGAGCCATGAAAACCTTAATTCGGGTCCTGGCTCTGGCTGAGCCACAAAAACTGGTTCATCTCGACTTTAAACGTGCACAGTGCAAACACATGGGCAACATAGGCCTCAGTGCGGAATTAACGTTTCTTTCATGGAAATCTTGATGACTGGCGTCCTAATGCAGGACGTAAATGCAGAGGCATTATTATTTCGGCCATAGAGGGAAAATGCATGAGTGACATGCACATACACTAAACGTTGGGGTACACGTGGGGGACATATTGGCCATGTAAAATTTCATTTTCCTCATTCCCTCCTTGTCCCCTACGTTCCCTTCAAGTCACATCTATTTGCATGAGACCATGTATATGATCATACAGCATCATTTGTTCATCCTTGATCCTTTGTTTACGTGGATGTGGAACACAGGCAGTGGCACACAGGCCGCAAATCGCCGGGCCACACTGCAGACAGAGACAGCAGCCGAATATCATAAGCAGTATATAAATAATAATTAAAAAAAAATTACATTAAATTATTAAGTGTTTTATTTATTTTAAATGTATATGTATTAGTTTTAATTTTGTTTTAATATTTTTATTTAATATGTGTAAAATTATATGTATTTTAAAATTATTTTTACATTATTATTAATAGATTTAAAAAAACGATATTTTTGATTCCGATATTTTTGTACTACGATATTATTTTTTCGATATTTTTGTACTTACCTTTATGAAGATAGGATTCCGATATATTTGATGTCGATATTTTTGCTCCGATATTTTTGTATTTCGATATTCTGTCTGTCGATATTATGTCAGACATTCTTTATAAACTCCCTAGAGCAAGATGGTTAAAACCTGTGTGTACGGAGATGGGAGTCAGAGATTTCAGGATCGCTTTGCGTATTTTCCTATCAGACACTACATCGCTGTTTATTGTTTGCGGGATTGCAACGTTTTTGGCTAGTGCCTGGTTCACTCGGACCAGGCTGATAAGTAACATTAATAATCAGATCCCCGTACCTACATAGATGAATTTTAGATTGATTGCACCTTGTCTGTAACCACCATTTTTATTATATATAGATTTTAGCCTTTTTTAAATGATGACGGATGTAATACTTTTGCCCATTGGTTTTATATATATAAATGTTTGTACTTTTATGATATGTAATATATCGAATAAAGTATTACCACTTAGCTTGTGTAGTAAAGGCATATGCACAGTAGAGGCAGCATTTAAATGCTGTTTCCCATTGTTTGGAAATGTGTTTATAACTCTTTCTCTGAGTTTGTCACAGATATCTTTTGACCTATGTACGATGTGAATGCTCTATAACAAATGGACACAATTTTTCTAATTGTATATTCATGTGGCAGTACCTCTTCATGATAAAGTAATATACATACTTAACCGCATCTAATTCAGGTAATTCAAATTACCTGATAATGAGAGCCAATGAGTACACCTACTTTTAGACAGAGTGTTTCTTAGTATTAGTTGATAAGTGATAGCAAAATAAAATGTCTGTTATTTGTCACATGATGTAACATCTACATAATGTTAGGACTTGGTGAGCACTAGACAGACGCTGAATTACTGTATAAAGACCGTACAATCTTCTTTGTTGTATCACTGTATCTGCATGCTTCCTCAGTAATTATTTTAATACATCACCAATATTTTGTTCTATCTCTAATACAACTGTAAATCCATTTTGATATCTTCTCTATTTAGGATCATTCAGAAACACATTCATTGCCACCTCTTGAATTGAGAGATGTCCACAGGAATTAGGAAAAGATTGACAATGATAATCTACACTTTTATATTAATTATCCTTAACATCTCCCCATCACTTCCAGGTAAGACCACAGGTGGTATATAGTCTACTTGTGCATGATTTCCTTTAAATGTATCACATCAGTTCCTCCTGGATTTTCAATGGCATGACTTGTATGTAAAATAACTGTTTTTGAGCCCTGTATGCTTGGATGCAGCCTTCTGACAAGTACATTCTCTTAAAATGTTGAAGTAAGTAAAACGGCTCAAAAACACTCGCTGTGAAATCAAATCTTATATTCTGATCACACCTACATCTTGTTAAATCCCATAGTAATAGGCTCTGTGTTTGGTCTTATCCCTCCTCGGGTGGATTCACACTTCATGAGTGCTTCTTCAGGTCCTTATTTAGTAAGCTGCCAACCTGCAATCTCAGCAAGGGTTTTACCAAGCTGGCAAGTCTTGAGTGTCTTGAGTCTTGAGTGCCGGAGGCACGGGTAGCTTCAAGCAGCACACCAAGTTTGTCTACAACAAGTTGTGGTGTCAGATTTTGTGCACGTGCAGGCGCTGTACTGGTCAAATAAATCTTCATCTTGTGTGTTAATGCAGCTTTGTCTATGCTTAAACAGATACAGCCTGAGGTAGGGTGGCAGTAATAATGGAGTTTATTGTGCAGAATGGAGTTTACTGTGCTGAATGCATTGGAGGTAGGCGCTGTCGCAGGTAGGTTAGCAGCAAACAGTTAGTTGCAGCCTTTGAACAGGCCTATGCTTTCAGGCAATTGCAACCTTTGTCCTTTGTGAATTCCTCAAACAGACAGACACAATCACACAGTTGCAACAGTTGCAGCCTTTGTCTGGGTGAACACAGTCATGCAGGTATAGCCACAAATGGGACAACAAAGAGCCCAGTGCAGTGGTTTCTACAAGGAACCAAGATGAGAGATGATGACAGGGCATCAGTTTCACCCAAAGTTCATTCCCAAGTAGTCTGCTCCCCCTGAATGCCTAACAGGCTTCTAGAACAAGCTGGGACTCATTCCTCCTGGACTGTCCTTACTACAGCAGGTCCCTTTTTTCTATCAGCCGGCGGCCAGGTTCCTAGGAAAGTCAGGGCAGATCCACTGCTTCAGCAGTAGAAAGATTAGACTTCAAGTGATGTTCCTTCATCTCTGGGATATTGGCTCTGAGGAAGACACCAGCCTTAGTTGCACAGCATTCTTTTGAATACTCTGTAAGCCCTTCCTTCTTTTGTCATAAAGAACTTGGAACTGGAACAAAGTGTAGAGGGTGAGTTGGGTACCGCTTGCATACACAAAATCTGAGCAGGGGATGTGGTCCACTGTCTAAAACTGTTTAATCAGTTTTGGGTGGCTGTCATTTCAAGTGTCCTGCTCAGGCTCCAGACACAGCCCTTGTTTAGAAGGATGCTTCTAACAGTAGCTAGCACTGGAGTTGTCTCCACCCCGGCCCTCTCACACGGAAGGCACAGAGTGGTGTGTGAGTTGGTTCATCTACTGCCATCACCCCGACTGAACAAGAAATCAGGAGCAGACAGGGCAGGCTTTAGCAAGAAACTTTCTCGCCTTTCAAAACAGAATCTGCAATTCTGTCCCCCACTGCTACTAACCACCAAACAAAAGTGCCAAGGGCCTATTTACTAGCTCTTTGCTAATGAAAATGCCCCAAAATGTATAAAGATATTCCTGTATTCATCCTTTTCACTTCATTGTCTGGGTATCCTTCCTCCAGCTACAGGAATGTAGGTGATAAACGTCCACTGTCTGGGAACCCAGGCTTGGCCCGTGATCTAATATAAAATCTGGGCGGTCCCCAGAGCCCCAGGAGTCATATTTCTAACCCTTTGGTGCAAGGACTTAGTTCAATGCATCAACATTGAGATGGACAACTAGTTGGAATGCAGCTCTAGTATAAACCCGCTGAGCAATCCTGTGCAGCTAGTGTTACCATCAGTCCCTCTTGATGAGTTGCAATCCAAACAATGAGTTGTTTATGAATAACACACTAAAAGATAGCATTAAGTGCTAGGCCTGGGAGGTGAACTCTGGTCCATTCGCGGAGTTTGCAGACTTTTCTACACTCCACTCTCCGTGGAGCACGGGCACAGATAAGTATAAGTAATGCGGAGGTATAAACTTTACACGTAGTTTGCGGCTATCACTTTTTAGTATGTAGACTAAACTAACATGTCACAACATGTGTCAGCACAAGCCATATGTTGACATTATGGGCCCAATTCCAATCCCACTCGTAAAACCCTCGGTACCGCTCGTATCCGGAGGGCTCTCTGACCGACTCATGCGCCGGGGCTTCGAGCGCCTGAGTACGATGTGAGTATGCGCTGACGGACTCGGGTCGCTTGGACCCCTATTGAAGTCAATGGGAGCCTGTTGTACCTTGCATATATAGGCTGCCATTGACGAAAAAGGTATGTTGCAGAAAAGGGTGCTCCCTGTCGTGGGGACGAGTTGGTGCCACCGCACCATACATGCATGTTTAACGGGGGACCCTTGGGTCCCACCCTGTGTCCGACTAGTAAGGCTAAGGGTGAACGGGGCCCCTCTACGGCCCCCCCGAAGTCCGCTTACCAGAGGTTTTACGTGGCGGCGACATTCAAGATGCGACGGCAACAGCTCCGACACGGCGCGCTTCTCCGGGGATGCAATGCGCTTTTCTCGATGCGGTGCAATATGACAGCTACAGCGCCGACATCCACGATGCGACGGCAGCAGCAGTGACAGCGACACACTTCCTCTTCTATGCGAGATGCTTCTCTCGATGCGGTGCAATACGACAGCTACAGTGCCGACATTCAAGATGCGATAGCAGCAGCAGTGACGGCGACACGCTTCTTCCTCGTTGAGTCGCGCTTCCAGCTCCTTGCAACACGCAGTGCCTCAGAAGGCCCCAAAACAGCAGCAGGCACTTCCAAAATAACTCGGGAGCAGGGGGTTGAAGTTTGTTGTCCCTGAGACTTCAGCAGGAGGCAAACTCTTTTCCATCCCTTGGAGATCCTTCACAAGTTGAAAATAAAGCACACAAAGTTCTTTCTCCTTTCTTTGGCAGTCAGGCAACCACTGCAGGCCAATCCCCCAAGCAGCACTTTAGTTTAGGAAAAGTCTCTCCTCAGTTTCTTCAGGTTCCTCTCCTCAGCAAAGGTTTCTTCTTGTAGTCCAAAAGTGATCTAAATTCTTGGTATCATGGTCCCAATACTTATACACCAAAATCCTTTGTCCCCTAAGGGCAGAGAAGCCTTTGCCCAGTCCAAACCAGTTCTGGAGCACTCCGTTTACATGACTCCCTCTTTCCTTTCACAGTGCAGGGCAGAGACACCAGTCGCAACCTAGGAGTTGGAGCCAGCATTGTGAAAGGCAGGCACAGCCCCATTCAAGGTTCAGGTGCAACTCCTCTGACCCATCTAGATGCAGATCTCTCTATTCACCACTGGGCTGACTCATTCTGTCTCTTGGAATCCCCCAGCCCTGTCACTCAAGAACACCAGACAAGGAATACACAACCTAGCAGAGGCAGGCTTGAAAGGTTATGCAAGAAAAAAGTATTATTTTCAAACACAGAATGTTAAAACTAACTTCACTAAAATATGTATTTTATCATTCTGAGTTCAGGTCTACTAAACTCGAATTCCTACCATGTTCTCTGAGTCAGTTAGGATTATAAAAATGTAATTACCTAACGGCCCATTCTGGCCTATGGAGAACAGGTAGCCTTGCAATAGTGAAAAAGCGAAAATGGCTGTAATTCACTATTAGGACATGCCACACACACCAGGGCATGTCCTACCTTATACTTACAATGCTCCCTGCCCTGGGGCCTATTATAGGGATGTCTGATATGAAGAAAAGGGAAGATGTAGGGACTGGCAAGTGGGTGCACTTGCCCAGTCAGCATGACAGTACCAGACTACATGCAGGCTCTGCAATGGCAGACCTTAGACACACTTTTTCAGGCTGCTTCTGTGGGTGGCACAACCAGTGCTGACAGCCCATCAGCAGCATTTGGTTTACCAGCCCTGGGCACTCCTGGCGCACTGTACTAGGGCCTGACAGGTAAACAAAACCAGCCAATCATGGAACCACTGATCAATACATTAATTTACAGTAAGGAGTACTGGCACTGTGGCACTGGACAGCAGTGGCACAGTGCACAAAGCATCTAATACCAGCAAAAACACATGAGGCAACAGCAAAAATTGAAGGGAGACCCACGCCAATGGTGCCAGGTCTAACAGGTCCTAAGTGTTCATCTTTGTAAACAATAAGATTACACTGCAAGGGGACATATTGTAATGGCTGTTCCTTATAACATAAACAAAAACATGTCAGCTTACAGAGTTGTTGGCCATAATAATATCAGTATTTTTGCAGAAGCTTAGCAAGGATGTCATGGCCCCTGGTGCAAGTAAGGAAAATAGTCACTATGACTGCTGTTTGGGGTTTAAAATGCAATTATCTGGGTTCACTTGGCCCCGGTGCACTGAACCTTCTACAGCAATGGTAGCTACGCTCTTGAATTTTGCATGTACTCTAAAACCTGCACACATTCTATTAAGGATAAAGAAAAGCCTACCGCGAGCATGAAATGAAAACAGACTAAAGGAATTAGCACTGTCACAGTTTTCATGGCAATCCCCGGATTGTGTTTTGAGGTAAACTAATTTTGAGATATGTATCCTAATAAATAGCATTGAATACTATATATTAGTTCTCTAGAACAAATAATCATATAAAACATGGCTTCTAAAGGTACTCGAATAAAACCTTAAATTGCATTATGGTTACTTTTTCCCAATCAACGATGGTGTCATGTAATCACCATTTTGTCTGGGAGTTTTTGCTGCGGTAAGTGTTTCATTAGAAATTAATAAATGAAAGGCCGCCTTTATCCTTTGTTTTTGCAGCAAGTGCTGGTGAAGTATTTGGAGATAGGCACAAGAACAGATCCTGAACATACTGAGTGCCCATGGATGGTGAAATTGATTGTGCTTCAATTCCTGTCAGATCAGGTTTTTATAGCAACAATGGTGTGGATGCTAACTTGAACATTAAGACTCATCCATCACAAGGAGCATATTGCAAATTGGAAGATGCAGGGATTGGCACTAGGCCTAGTGCAACGTCAATGATCTCAGAAGTTGTTTCTCATTGTTTGATGGCATGGGGCCACCGCCAATGGTCAGTCAAGCATTGGGTCTTGCAGGATTTCTCATTGTTTGATGGCATGGGGCCACCGCCAATGGTCAGTCAAGCATTGGGTCTTGCAGGCAATGTATGGGCCAGAAGAGGGGTCTCACTTGAGGAACGTTCATTTTGAGAAAGGATAGAGAACTGTACTCCGTCAATACCGATGGCCATTCAAAGACTGATAGAAAGCCAGGGTTTCATGGCTTTCATTTCTGTTCCATTAGATAACCCAACTCCATGCTCTTGGTTGGATTGCTTTATAATAGCATGGCCAATAATGGGAAGGATTGCAGGGAATCCACCAAATAAACAGGAGAACAAAGAATAGGAAAATTAAGGAATCAGAATGAAAATAGTCCTACAACTGGTCAATGTGCCAGATGCAAAGGTTTTGTAGAAGTTCCACTATGCTAGTGTCATTTGATGAGTTGAAGATAGTGTGCACAAAGTCAGCAAAATGGGTATAAAACTGAGTCTCGAAGAGTTTTTGAACCTCTGATGCAGAACATACTGTTTGCCAAACGTTTCTGCCGCTGAGGTCAGAGGAACCACTTTTTGAATTAGAACCGCAAAAAGCTTCTTCAAGTTTTCAAAATGCATAGTATCAGTATCTATTTGTGGAGATATTTTCAAGTACCGGTAGAGGAGAGGGTTGCAAGGTTATTCAACAACATTGTACAATCTCTGATCCTGTGAATAAATATTGCTTACCTTAACATTCATTAGTTAATATTAAATAGTCACCATTGTTCATGAGCATGTGATGGGTTGGAATTGATAAAATAGGTAATGCTGAGCTGAAAATATGCAACTCAGACCTAGCTTCAAAAGGCTGCAGACTCTGTGTAAGTGATGGAGTGATTGACCCAGAGGGTTTGTTCATCCAGATGTGCCGATGACTCCAACCTGTCCTGTGTGAGGCAGGAGAAGGCAAACGGTATTGCTGGCAGATGGGGAAGGAAAGAATGAGCATTGTTCCATACACACCCAGCACTTGTATTTCTTGCACTCATGAACGTGAAAAGCTTTAGTAGGAAGGGAGGTTGCTCCATACAGGAGTCATGGGGTATGTAGACATTTGGCAACAGAAAAAGAGGGCTTCTTCCATTTCTTCTGTGCTTAACGGGGTATCAGCACCTTCTTTATTTCACCTTTGGTATGTAAATTAAGGTTAGATGTGGGGTTGAAACACAGCACTTTTGTTGATAAGCTGCCAATGTACTTCCCCAGGCTGTAGCTTCTGCAGTGCCCATTTTATCTGTGTGATTGCTCGCGACTGAGCCTGACCATGGCGTAGAAGACTTAAATCCTCTTCTAGAAGATCAACAGTGGAGTCAATATGTAACTCAGGGAATGCACTCTTTTTTGAGAGTGCTTGTATAACATTATTACATAATGTTTGTTTGTATTGCTTATTTAAATGTAATTTGTAAAACTTTCCTATAAGCTTGTCTGATTCTTTCTGCAACCTCTTTCTCTGAATATATTTACCATTCATTGTAAATTGCATAACCTGCTTCAAATATGTAACATTTACCTTTTGCTGGATGTGAAGCTGGAAGGAAATCATTAAAATCCATATTTTTACAAAGTTTGTACAAGTGCTCCTTCACAACTGATAAGGTTGGAGTGTGATAGCCATCAGCAAAGCTTACCCACACTATATGTACTAACATTCACATGTATATATGTCATAGCTGGGGTCTGGGCAATTAGCTGAAGGACTAGGAGTTTTGGGAAGAAATTGTTGCATGCATATATCAGTATCAACAGGCCATCTTGGGTCAATGTCCGCGGACTCGATTATTCTCGCCTAGGTGCCTACGCTAACCATGGGTCCCACTCTGCAACTCTGGGCAATAGCTTGCTTAATCTCTACAATGGCCCTAGCAGCGCCGGGGATGCCTGGCTTCACCTTGGGGGTGCCCTCTCACAGGGAAAGCCAGGACGGGTTCCCCAGCAGTATACAGCACCAGGACACCATTTAACGAGGTAACAGTGCGCTTTACAAGTACACTTACATTACATTACATTACATTACAAATGGCTATACTTTAAGGATGTAACTTGGCAAATAGTATGTACTATTTTGAATTGTATCATTCAATGTAGCATCTTTGTTATTTTTTCTCTACCAATTTGGAAATTGTTTTGAATTGAATTGTGGAATGAAAGATGTTTTGAATTCGCTCGTGGGCCTAAATCCTAGACAAGTGGTCTGCTGGATTGATTTAGTCAGAACAATTATTTCTTTAGGTATTATGCATTCTCTAAAAGGGGTGCCTTTATGATGAATCTGCTAAAATGTTGTTCCCCAAAGATATTTTTTCATCAATGTTTTCTTTCCAATGCCAATAACTTAGTATAGCATTATTTTTAATAAATGATCTCGAGTAGATTAGTTTGTTATTGGTAATAAGGTTCTTTAGTAATCATACTGAGTTTGTGAAAAATAAAAATCTGAAGAATCCATTTAGGCAGCACTATTAAAACATATAATTTTCTTTAAGCAATTATTGTGCCTACATAAAGGTGAAGCACTGCAGTGTTCCCACTGTGTGGAGGTATATATCTCTATTAACTGGCTCAATGTAAATAAGCGGTACAAAAGGGGGGTGGTGATGGACGGAGCATCTGAATCAATCAAACACTCACACCCAGTCAAAAGATCTGGTTTTGATCCATCACCGTTCTTTAGCCCACTCCGCCACCCCAGTTCAGACATGGCTATATGCAAATCAGTCTGACCCTGTGCCTCATGGGAACAGTCCAGCCCGAACTGCCAAGCCATGTCTTCCCTGTACCGGAAACAAGCTTCTGAGGACCGGTTTCTGGCATTCCAGCCGTCTTCGGCCAGGCTTGCTTGAATCCAGTGGCAAAGTGAGCAAGGGACTCACGTCTGAGCATACCCTGCCACAGCTTGTTTCCGGTCCAGGGAAGGCATGGCTTGGCAGTTTGGGCTGGACTGTTACCATGAGGCACAGGGTCAGACTGATTTGCATATATCCATGTCTGAACTGGGGTGGCAGAGTGGGCTAAAGAACGGTGATGGATTAAACCCAGATCTTTTGACTGGGTGTGAGTGTTTGATTGATTCAGATGCTCCGTCCATCACCACCCCCTTTTGTACCGCTTTTGGCCGCCATAAGTGTGGCAGGGTATGCTCAGACGTGAGTCCCTTGCTCACTTTGCCACTGGATTCAAGCATGCCGGGCTGAAGACGGCTGGAATGCCAGAAACCGGTCCTCGGAAGCTTGTTTACGGTCCAGGGAAGGCATGGCTTGGCAGTTCGGGCTGGACTGTTCCCATGAGGCACAGGGTCAGACTGATTTGCAAATAGCCATGTCTGAACTGCGGTGGCAGAGTGGGCTAAAGAACGGTGATGGATTAAACCCAGATCTTTTGACTGGGTGTGAGTGTTTGATTGATTCAGATGCTCCATCCATCACCACCCCCTTTTGTACCGCTCCATGTAAATAAGGATGCCAAAACAGTGGAATATTTATCAGCATTTAGAGATGAATCCTCATTGTAGGGTTGTGTTTGTGCCTATAGATCTAACGTCATACTTTTATAATGTCTCAGCCATCTGTAAAGGAACAAGGTATTTACATATCGTCCATTGAAAGCTTTAAAACATAAGGGATCCGCCACAGTTCAGTGGGTCCATTATTTGGTAAGGAACCATTTCCCAAACTATGCCGTCCACAAAGGTATAAGCAGTGATATTCATAGCATGATGATCGTCTTGAGCTCTGTGAGAAGAAGAATGTGGCTGCTGTGCTCGAACCGCAGGTAATGCACACATTTAGCAGAAATGCAATGTTTGTTTAACAAAAGCAAGAGTGCAGTCAGCTGCTGAGTCACATTAGAAGGTAAAAGTAGCAATCCAGAAGTATGACCATTGTGGTATTAGATACCTGTCACTAAACTAATATTAATAAGCAGTAGGTGAGGTTGAGTGACTGTGGAGTATGTGGCAAATCAGTTATTTCAAAATCAGAGCCATTTTCAGAAAGTGATATTTCTTCCGATGCCATAATTTCAGTTGATGTTGACTCAGTCAGAGGTTCATAGTAAACCATAGTAGTAGTGGAATCTGTTGGCATTGTCAAAATTGCTCCAACAGGTTCCTCTGTGAAATCTGGCACTTTGTGTGTAGCTGGAGACAGACACAGCAGGATGAAGGGTCCCCAGATTGGGAGATAATTTATCAGCATTGCTGTACTCTTCACAGGGTAGATCCTTCAGAGTAGGGAAAGGTTGTGAGGCTCTATTCTGAAGGAGTCTTGGTGTCAGAGGTGGGCTGCTGAGCAGAATCAGCCTCATAAAGCTTTTTAACATGGACAATGGGGACTTCTCTTACAGTTTGTGTGCCTTATACCCAGAAACTGGGATAGGTAGTATTTAGGATGCCCAAGATACTTGTTTATCTGAGATGTGTTCTTGAATTAGATCACCTACTTTGGGAATCCACTCATCAGCACCTTTCTGTTCAGAAGACCTCAAATTAGACAGTCAAATGTTGGTCTAGGTCGAACTTTTGTTCTTCCGCCACTGTTCCAGGATTACCTAGGTTAGGTATATGTACTGATACTCTGAACAGCATCTCGTATGGAATGGATCCACCTAATAATACTGTAGGCAAAATATGTAATGCTCATTGGACCTCACTCAGATTACTTAGCCAACTTAGTCTTACACTGACACCCTACTGGTCAAGGCTTGTTTAATGGTAATGTTGGAACACTTTAGTAACTCGTTGCTCTTTATGTGTAAGGAATTCAAATAATACAGACATACTCCCAGAGACAACAGCATCCCTGAATGCCTTTATGGCAAACTCAGGATCATTATCTGAATGAAAGGTATGATCTGCGTGTGTTTTTCCGCCATGAAAGGGACGGTGGAAAGTGGGAAACAACCTTTACAACACAGTCATTACATCACACTACATTTACAATGCAGTCATAACATCGCAACATTCTTTACAACGAATGTCACTACAACACAACCATTACATTGCATGTCACTACAACGCATGACACTACAATGCATGTCACTACAACGCAGGCATTACACCGCATGTCATTACAACGCACACCATTATAACACCTAGTACCCCTACACTATCCAACAATTACCCTACTGTTGCACCCAATGGAGTTAGAATAGTCATTTTTACCCCTACACTATCCAACACTTACCTTAAATGCAATGTAATGGTGTGCGCTGTAACGTTATGCGTTGTAAAGGTATAATGCGATGTAATGCAATGCATTGTAAATGTAGTTTTAAAACATTCATTGTAATGGCATGCGATCTAAATGTATGCATTGTAAAGGATGTTGCTATGTAAAAACTGTGTTGTAAAGGCATGCATTGTAAATGTATGTGTTGTAATGTCATACATTTGTGGAAAGTGGTTTTGGGGTCCCTAGCCGGGTCCCTGTCCCCCGTGGCCATCCGCTATGGGTCCAGGGGTACACCTGTGGCGGCCCCTTAAACATCCATGCATCATGTTGCAGCCACTGTATGGTGCCTGCCACACGGTGCATGGATGTTTCAAAAGTGTATTTTCCCTATTGCAGCTTGTGCTGTGGGCCGCCTACCCAAATCATAGTAGCTGGTCTGCTGACTCCTTGTCGGGGGGTCTCATTTCTGCTATGATGCCGATCAGGCACTCGTCTGACTGGTATCGTACTGAGGTCCATAGTATTTAGCTTTTGTAGGTAGATAGGTCCACCAGTATCTCTGATGGTGTATTGCTATGGTAGCACTCATGCCAACATGGGCAGCCAGTAACCCATTGTGAGCTGTTTTAATTACACCTAATCTAACATGCTCCTTTGGTATTATTATTTCTACAAGTCCAGGCAGTGATGCCTTTGGAGTGTTATCTGAACAGAGAGTGGAGTAGTACCTACAAGGACAGTAGTCTGGAGGCTTTTCATCCTTAGCAGTTGCTTGTAAATGTCTGTGTTGTGCTTTGTTTGAAATCTGCTTACCTCTGCTATTTTAAAAGTATGAGCCACTGCCCTTGTGGCTAAATCTCTTTAGCAAGACTTCCCTCACATTTAATAGCCAATAGTATGTTGATCAGTGGCGGCTGTTGGAATTTGAAAGTGGTGAGGTGTATGCAGAGCGAATCAACGTATGCGAGTGAGCGCAGCGAGCGATCCCGACGGCAATGAAGTGGGTTCGGGGGGTTCTCCCTCGTAAAGAAATGTGCATCTTTTTGGTGCGATTTTCAGCACTATTTCTGTGATAAATGGACTAAAAATTCTGTTCTTCTAGGAATTCATGAAAGAAAACTCATACATTATTTCATAAAATTTCTGGGTTGCCAAGCAAGTCTGACTTCTGAAGGGTGCTAGGTTGCTAAGCAAGACTGCTCTACTCTTTCCAATAGAAAACACTAGTTAGCGATTTGAAGAAGTTCAGTGGACAAACCTGGGGTCTAGAGAGAATCCCTCTCCTGAGAAAGAAATTTAAAAACGATTGGTAAATGGTGCATTTGAAAGCAAATGAATGCAGCGATAAAGCAAGGCTTATTAAGCAGTGGGAATGTATAGTGTTGAAATATTAAACACATTAAAAACTGCCCTGTCTCTTTATGCATTAATTTGTTCAACAGTTACTGCTATTCCTGTTTCCAATAATTGTTGCATTCATCTGTCAGTTTTTACTGGTGCGTTCTAAAAAAAGGATTTCGATAATTGTGCCTTACAATCCAGATATAGTCCTTTATAGTGACCTAATGATTTCGAGAGAGACCAGATTGGTAACTTGAAGGTTTTTGAAGAAACAGGTTTATTAAGTTTGAAACGATTATCCAGCTGTCTGGACTCCCATGTTTGCGACTATTTCTCTCAGATTTCATGAAACATCTTAATCCTATTTCAAGCAAACATGTCTTCTAGATAGATGAATCCTGCTGTACAACAGTTATGCTAGTTATAGAGTTGCTGCATTGTATTCTTGAGTTGCTCCATAGATGTGCTGCTAAATGTGTATATCCATTAATACGTCATTTTTAGTGTGTTGAGTGCTACATCTGAAATGTGGAATGCATTATAGACTTCACCCATTGTTGCCATACTAAGGCTGGGTCACAGTATAATAAACCTGACGGCTTCTGTTGGTTGAGGATGGTTCCAGATAGCCTGCGCAGGTGTCTGAGTACAGCCAGGTATCATTTTCACAAAACTAGTGAATGAGGTCAGAAAAGAGAAAAGCACAAGTAACATAGACACATGTGCTTCTGCAATGTGTATTTAATTGTTTTTGAGGCTCTCTTGTATTGCTGCTGGACTTGTACTGCCTCTGCCAGGCTGTGCAAGCAAAATGTTGTATATGAGAGACATACTCCGCTTTTCGTGACAGCACAGGTTTTTCCACCCACCAGAGAAGAGCCATGATGCAAACCTGTGATGGTGCTTACTTGGAACTGCACGTGTTAAAGATGCTTATTTTTCAGTCATTTGATAAGTGTACTAATGCGTGCCAATAGTCTAAAAACTACCTTACGTATAACTTTTCTTGAAATGTAAGGAATGCCGAACACGCTCACAGAAAAAAGTGGCGTTAATGTTATCTCCAGGTCAATGTGTGTAGAAATATTTATCACATTAATGCAGGTGGGCTACAATTCCACGTGTGCTGCAGTGAGGCACAAAAGAATGATTTACAAACAGCAGTGTCAGGTCGCGTGCAGTAACAAAAACAAATAAACAAATATACTACATATTTGCAACCTGTCAGTCAAAGCACGTTATGTTAGTGAAATTGCCTTTCTCTTGACCCCAGGGGCAAAGATTTTCCCCAGCATCAAATACATTTCCAAAGATATCATTAATAAACATAAGGTGCTACAAGGGACTTATTTCAAAGACGTTGACTGTTAATCGGCGAGTGGTATCTCTATTTCACACTCTTAAGTATCCTTAGGATATCTAATTTATTTCAAACACAGCATAAATGCATGGAAGGTACAAATAAAAATAGAGCTAGAGAAGGAAGGTTTGTTCTGAAATAAATCTTTACTTTATAAAAATGACAAGGGATGTAAACATAAATCAATTCGAGCAAAAAGGTCATGAACAAAGAAAGATAAAGAATTTTTTCTGTGGTTCATAACCAAATATATCAACTCCAAATAGTTAAGGCAAACAACCCAAATTAAACAATAAAACGTGGTTGTAAGTTGGCGTCTAATGACAGCGATGAAGGAGATGATAGCAAGATGTCGACGTTTCGGTCTTTATTGTGTTCATCGATAAGACCATCATCAGGACGATGTTATGTTTCAATGCTGAAAACAACTCCCTATGTAAAAATAAATCAATTATTAAAGACTGGTAAAAACAAATTGAATTAACAATTTTCTTGAACCCTACAAAAGCTCTATACACATGTAACATAAAAGTTAGGGACAGTATCAACCCCTTCCCGGTGATACCTCCATTCAGTCTAAAAATCAACGAGCAGTCAATATGACTGAATACAAATTCGTGCGGATATTAGGTATAATATCCTGACTAAATCGCTCCATCAAACATTTATAAATGATCTTAGTTTAAAAAAAGGGGGTATATAACCTCAATTAGGTGAAATAAATGCAAGACATACTGTGTCATTCAAGGACTTGGAAAAAAGACTAAACCTTAGTAAGTGTCATAATGGACTCACTTGTACATGAACATTCTTCCTTATGTGTCAGGACATCTTTATCACGACATTTTCACAAATGATCTAATGACACATTTCTTGAAATGTACATCTTGTAGGCACAAAAACAGTGTCTTGAGTTAGCAATAATTTGGAGATCATATTTCAACAGCTCTTAAACAAATCTTCTGTATTTAGGAACAAGACTGCATTTTTATATCCAGAACAAGAAATACTGGCACACAAATGTATATAATCTATATTCTCGAGTTTGTCATCATAAATCGCATTGTCCTCTCACAATATAGAGCATCAAAAATAAAGCTCTGGGCATGTGTATTATCAAAGACAAGTAACATACCTATGAGTATTTAGGGGGGCCGCGTTAGGGTATTCCAGCGGTCTGTGAAGCTATCTATGGGAAGAACAAATCTACAGGGAGAAACAAAAGACCCTATCAGTTTATCAAGCAGAGCCCAGAGGTGCATTGAATTATGCTAGAAAGGACTAAAAACAATCTACCTCACACCAAGGTGGATGCTGGCCCACGTTTTTTCAAATGTGTTTGGTAGTCCAGGCCGAATAGTGCGCTGTTCTATCTGCAACCGAGGAAATTCAATTATATTAGGTCAGTAAAAAGCGCGTGAACATGCTAATTATACAAGTATTGGCAAAATGAGGCTCTGCACAGTTGTTAGCAGGTCGGATGCTGAGTAAATAAGAGTAGCGGAGCTCAAAAGATTTAAATAGAGACCGAGAAAATTAAAAGTCGGCAAAGTTATTTGAAAAGTTCTGCGCAGTTCTTAACAGTTCGGATGCAAAATGAGGTTTGGATGAAGATCGGCAAAGTTATTTGAAAGGGAAATATTTATTTTATCTAAATGGGACTGAAAGTTATTTTCTGCCACCATTTATCTAAACCAAACATCTATGGATTTAAATTTAAAGCGCAACCGCTAAAATCTAGCTTAGAAAGGTACTTACTTCTGAAAAACTAACTTTTGAGCTCCGCAACTCTTATTTACTCAGCATCCGACCTGCTAACAACTGTGCAGAGCCTCATTTTGCCAATACTTGTATAATTAGCATGTTCACGCGCTTTTTACTGACCTAATATAATTGAATTTCCTCGGTTGCAGATAGAACAGCGCACTATTCGGCCTGGACTACCAAACACATTTGAAAAAACGTGGGCCAGCATCCACCTTGGTGTGAGGTAGATTGTTTTTAGTCCTATCTAGCATAATTCAATGCACCTCTGGGCTCTGCTTGATAAACTGATAGGGTCTTTTGTTTCTCCCTGTAGATTTGTTCTTCCCATAGATAGCTTCACAGACCGCTGGAATTCCCTAACGCGGCCCCCCTAAATACTCATAGGTATGTTACTTGTCTTTGATAATACACATGCCCAGAGCTTTATTTTTGATGCTCTATATTGTGAGAGGACAATGCGATTTATGATGACAAACTCGAGAATTTAGATTATATACATTTGTGTGCCAGTATTTCTTGTTCTGGATATAAAAATGCAGTCTTGTTCCTAAATACAGAAGATTTGTTTAAGAGCTGTTGAAATATGATCTCCTAATTATTGCTAACTCAAGACACTGTTTTTGTGCCTACAAGATGTACATTTCAAGAAATGTGTCATTAGATCATTTGTGAAAATGTCGTGATAAAGATGTCCTGACACATAAGGAAGAATGTTCATGTACAAGTGAGTCCATTATGACACTGACTAAGGTTTAGTCTTTTTTCCAAGTCCTTGAATGACACAGTATGTCTTGCATTTATTTTACCTAATTGAGGTTATATACCCCCTTTTTTTAAACTAAGATCATTTATAAATGTTTGATGGAGCGATTTAGTCAGGATATTATACCTAATATCCGCACGAATTTGTATTCAGTCATATTGACTGCTCGTTGATTTTTAGACTGAATGGAGGTATCACCGGGAAGGGGTTGATACTGTCCCTAACTTTTATGTTACATGTGTATAGAGCTTTTGTAGGGTTCAAGAAAATTGTTAATTTAATTTGTTTTTACCAGTCTTTAATAATTGATTTATTTTTACATAGGGAGTTGTTTTCAGCATTGAAACATAACATCGTCCTGATGATGGTCTTATCGATGAACACAATAAAGACCGAAACGTCGACATCTTGCTATCATCTCCTTCATCGCTGTCATTAGACGCCAACTTACAACCACGTTTTATTGTTTAATTTGGGTTGTTTGCCTTAACTATTTGGAGTTGATATATTTGGTTATGAACCACAGAAAAAATTCTTTATCTTTCTTTGTTCATGACCTTTTTGCTCGAATTGATTTATGTTTACATCCCTTGTCATTTTTATAAAGTAAAGATTTATTTCAGAACAAACCTTCCTTCTCTAGCTCTATTTTTATTTGTACCTTCCATGCATTTATGCTGTGTTTGAAATAAATTAGATATCCTAAGGATACTTAAGAGTGTGAAATAGAGATACCACTCGCCGATTAATAGTCAACGTCTTTGAAATAAGTCCCTTGTAGCACCTTATGTTTTGAACCATAAACTGCCCAAGCCTACAAGGGTTTATTGGGTTTCCCCTGTGAAAAAAAAATCATTAATAAACAGGCGCGTGTTAAGAAAATGAAGATAGTTCTTAATGCACAGACATTTACAATTCAAATTAAATCAGGCACTGACATATACATTCCGAAACATAAAGACAATAACAAGTACAGCTAACCCTGGGTGAAGCACTACGCTACGCTCGCGGAATTTGCGAAGTTTGAGCAACTTCGCACTACGCGAGCTGCACGTAGCACAGTGCAAACAAGCGTAGTGCAGCGTAGCGTAGTGCAGCGCTCATTTTTTGCTTGTTCGCGGTCCTGAACGTCATGTTCGCGACCGCGAGCAGGCAAAATGACATCCCGGCGAGATTCTCAACGCGGGAAGGTAAGGTTTCTCATTGTGAGTGGTTGCGCATGCTCGCGACCGCTCTCAATGAGAAACTACCAGTTCGCGTCGAGAAAGCTGCAGCTCGAGTAATAATCTACTCAAGCAGCAGAAATCTACAGCTCGCACTGTGCAAGATGCAGTTTTCAATGATTGCACAGTGCTGGATGCTTGTCCGCACTGTGCAATCATTGAAAACACATCTTGCACAGTGCGAACATGCTACTACGCAGCTCGCGTAGTGCTACGTGAAGTTCGCGTAGTGCGAAGTGCACTTCGCGTAGCTTCGCGTAGCGCTACTTCGCGAACTACGCCCACCCTTACGTACAGCCAGAGTACCATACAATCGACAGGGTGACAATGTAAATATTCAAGGCGCACCAGAAACGTGCGATTGTCACCACAGCATTACCGAAACACGCAAACAACAGTTTTGCAGCATGGAACCTGCGGTACTCGGCTAGTTCACACGTTCGCTCCCATGCTCAATATAAAGAGTAGGACACCCAGGGAAATGCAAACAAAACTATCGGCCAGTGATATGTGTTCGCTGCAACTCAAAGTTACGATTTCATTTCTATGAGACCATTACATCAATTATAACATAATCAAACAATAAGGTGATTATAGTCAGCAGATCCATCTGCGTAACAATGAAATGCATTATGTGGTGATGACAGACATGCAGATATATCTCGGTTAAAATGAACGATCGCTAAATTACATCAATGCAGCTTGCTATAAACAGTGGAAGGACAGTGCAAGGAATAAAACACGTCAGCATGAATCGCATAGTGTCCCATGCGCGGGCGCCATCTCCAGAACGCGCCAAGATCAACCTATTGCCTAGAAGCGCCAGTGAAAAAGACCCTTAATTTTTATGTATTTCAAAATTATGTTATTGCCTCCCCCTTGCCCGCTGCCCCACGTTGAGAATCCATTCATCACTGCTGGCCTAAAAACGTGTGACGCCCTCCAATCAGGTTGGAAATAAAAATCAAATCTTTTTGCTAGCCTGCAGTAGAGAGGGGAGTCGACAAGCCTTCGCTCTAATGCTCTGTTTATGGGACAGAAAGTGCTCCAGCGAGGATAATATTTCTTCATTTTTAGCATTCAGAACTCGCTGGAAAATTGGAAACTTTCCAGAGCAGGAAATGGCTGTGAGCATGTTTCCCTGCCATCTGATGATTGCCGGGCAGGCTCCCATGGTGGCATCATTAAGACAGGCACATGTTTTCCAAGCTCCCAAATCCCGCTCCGTAACTGTAGGCGCTAAGATTAAGAACTGTGCATTTGTGTTGTCTCTGGATAAGAGTTTACCAATGCAGAAAAGAGAGCAGGGCAGCTAATATAAAAAGCTATGCAGCGTGCCCTCACCTGATCTATAAAACACAACTATCTGTTGCTGGAAAGCTATCAGGGGGGGATTAATTAAAGTTAAAAAAAAATACTTAAACTTGCCTTATCGGGCTGGTCTGCGCCGCCTCTGCTGTCTGCTCCTGGGCTGGGATCCGGTGCATTGGCACCTTCAACGTCTTCTGCCTCTCAGGCAATCCAGACGCTGCTCCAGCAGGCAGCAGCGCCAGGATTGGTTGAGGGCTTAGGAGACTGGGGGCTGCGCATGAAGCAACCCTCGCTCTTCTGAGGGGAAGGCTAGTGCGCATGTTCGGGCTCATCGTAAAAATGATCAGCCCAAAAAGAACATGCGTACTAGCGCGCTGTCACTCAACCCTGAGAGTGCGCAGCATCCCTGTTCTACGTCTGATGCTAATTCCAATCAGGAGTCCTGATTGCTGCTATTAGAGTCAGATGTAGAACGATTTCCTTGGCATTAGTGTTGCAACGCCCCCAATGGACGCACCACCACTGATGTTGAACATGCACCAATGGAAGTTTGTCTTGTAATACAGCCATCTTTCCCCAAAACAGTCAATTTTTTGTTGGTTTCCTTTTTGAATGTCTGAATCTGAATTAGCCACCAATGTACTCAATCGACATTGCAACATTGCGCACAGAAGCATGAATCCAATAAGATTAGTATATGAACTGCTAGAACAGCATTCTGTAGGGCAAGTAATAACGCTTGAATTTCTATAAGTTGTGAAGTGCAATCATCTACAACTGTGTGTGTGAATTACCTTGACTTCGCCATCTTTGGAATCGTAGGTCGTGCAGAGCCATTTTTTTAAATAAAAGATGCACTTATAGTTTCCAATGGGTGGAATGTTAAAAGTCTGTGGTATGTTTTGTGAAAATTGGAAGAATTCCTGCACACTCACAGCTGGATAATATTAAAATGTTACATCACCTGCACTTAACTAAGTGGTCCAAAGCACTCATTGCAGGTGTGGTGTGGGAACATTGGGAATGCTTGTTTTGGTCGCTGATCTTAGTGCTAAAGGGATGTGTAGGTCGGGACAAATGAGTCCCTTCCTTTGGAGGGTACACCCTCTATTATGCTACCCTCCAGTGGGAGGGGGCATAAGCATCTTTGTAATTTCCAGAGTCCCAATATCCTTCAATATGGAGGGGACTGAGATGCGTGTTTCACCTCTCATCCCATAGTGGAGGTCAGGAACCGATGGGAGCCAGTTGCTGGGGCAGCAAAAGGCAGGGACAGCATCCAAAGGTGGCAGGCTTTGAAGCTTCCCCTTTCATGGACCTGGCCCATCCTGGGGCAGGAGGCATGACACCTCTGCCCAGGATGGGCTTTGTTTCGGGACCCAGAGAAAAGGGGCCCTCTAGCCAGAGGCCTAGAAACCTGTCTGGTGGTGACAAATGGCAGGCAGACGATCAAGAACCACACCAGGGCTTTTCGATATTCAGGGGGCATCTCTAAGATGTCCTCTGAGTGCTTTTTACATTGAATCCCACACTGGCATCAGTGTTGGTTAAATATGCTGAGATGTTTGCTACCAAACCTTCCAGCTTTCAGTAAAGCCATTATGGAGCTATGGAGTTTGTAGTGACCAACACCCAGACCATATATTATTTATGTCTTTGCTACACTTACAATGTCTAAGAATAGACTTAGACACTGTATGGGTTCTGTGGAAATTAGCCTTTTTATGGGCCCATCTGTGCAGGGGTTTACCTTTATCTGTCCACTGGTTCTTAAACCAACAAAGTAGAGATTGACACTGAAACTGGAATATCAAATAACAAGTTTATTTATCAATCATGAGCGGGACTACATTAATACAACACCCTCAGGCACTGTATGAGATAGTCCCCAGAATACAGAGGCCATGGGCCTTTTATACAGACTTTGTTGCAGAGTAAGCATGGAGAATCAAATGGGAGGTACAGGCATACACAGGAATGGCTATTAACTAACATGGGTAGGCAAATATTACTTAGTCAACAAAGTGGGAGAGGAGACAGAACTGCTTACGTCAGTCGAAATAGCCTGACAGTTACACTCTAAGACAGGCGCATTCTAGCTGCTACAGGCCTTTCTGAGCATATACATAGCTCTGGCTCAGTACTGAAGGAGTTAACTACAGTTGATGACTCAAGCAGAATAGAAAGGCAAGCAACACTGAATCACATGGCTATCAAAAATGGATGCCACAAGTAAGATGGATTCAGCTCATGCTAACGGCAATTTCTGTTGATTTCCACAGACTTCCCTTTTAGTGTTAGCTGAAGACATCTGCTATGCAATAGAAGAAACATGAAAGTTATCACCGATCTCGATTGACATTAGTTCTCTTATTTCTTGGTCTGTTACTAGCCGGGCATTTATATTCTTATCATTTTGTTTAGCTGGTACACATGAGGTACAAGTAGAAATACAAAGGGATCAGAGCATTGGGCCACAATGTATACAGAGGCAGCAGGAAAAAAGAATCCCAACAATTATATATAGGGCTGATAATAACTACCAACCCCAGCCAGAAAACAGTGTCCAAAGCCATCCAGTTCAATTCCAAGTTAACAAAAAATTATCTTAATAGACCTTCCAGTGATCTTCTTTATGATGACTAGATTACCATTGATATATTCAGGGGGAGGGGGAGTAGTACTTATCAAAATGTACACAAGATGTTTTTCTTGCAGAATAATTGTCACAAAAACAATCTTGTTTTGGAGGACCTGGAGGACCAAACGGGGCCATGGAAATTAGGAAAAGGAGCCGCAAAGGGCTAATCCTCCTCAAAAATGGGACAACCAAAGGGGTACATTGTTATCAAACATTACTTCAAGAATTGAGGCCACTGTACAACCAGCCAAAGGGGAGTCTTCTCCCTGTGTCCGTCTGAGCCTCACAGGCAGGCTCTTATTGATCATCAAGTGTTCACTTCTTCCACAGTGGAGCTGCACAACTTGCAACCCAGAAAAACAGTCACGGCCCAGGCTAAGGAAAAAGTTTATTTCAGGATAGGGCAATCACCCTCCAGGGCAAATACCCTAAATGATCCTGTCCAGTGTCTCAGGCAGTGCACCAGTATTCTTCACTTTGATCTAACAGGCACTTGAGGCACAGCACCTGTACCCTGAACTCAAGTCATAACCGGATCTTTTCCCAGCTGAGGCTCCGCTGGCAGCACCAAACACCCTCTGATACATGAGGCTTTTTTCTCCACTGGTTGGATGCCCCAGGAACCATGGAACGTGACTGCTGAATCAGAGAGAGGAAGCTTTCTGCTCTGCACTAGTACGTGAGTGCAGCTCCAATTTGTCGATTACTGGAATATGTTATTCTGGGTGAATGCATGTGATCTCCCCATAAGGTGGCAGCGCACCACGTTACTGACTGCCTGACCTTAAAATGGCGGCCACTGTAGACCAAAAACGGTGTGAGACAATACACAGCAACCATCGTCTACTTTGTTACACAAATGGTGCTTGCTCCTTTACCACCACCAACTTCGTCTTTTAAAAAGCCGATAGCCTTCTTTATGCTACATACTGCCCAGGCCAAACTATATGAAGATCTACTCCCCCCCTTAATGCTCGATCTCCGAAATGGCAGCAACCTGGATAGGGAAACGGAAAGAGGACTAGGCATAGGTCTACTCTCCCCTTAATGCTCGATCCCTAAAATGGCAGCAACCTGGATAGGGAACAGAAAGAGGACTGAGGACTGGGCATAAAAACAGAAATAGACCCTCACATACTGGTTTAGACCAAAATACCAAGACGGCAGTCATCTTGGAATGACTAAATACAACTCCTATAATTACAAAGGGGGTGATGAAATACCATAGAATAATATGTTATCTACTCAAGAGAAGGATAATTTCCAAAGGAGAACAATTTAAGAAATGACCCAGGGGGCGAGAAGATACATCAAATTGGGACACAAGGAAACAAAGGAGAGGAAAGAAATCCACGTACAGGAACAACACTAGACCTGCAAACAACGAGAAACAGGTAATGAAATGAAAGTGAGGCCGCCGCTACAGGAATAACACCGAAGAAATATTTAACATCAATCAGTAAATATGGCCTGAACCAATTCAAATTTAAATTTAGCAGGCACAAACTCCTATGTCATAAAGTACCCTACTAACCTATCTAAGACTGCAGCCCAAAAATTCAAACACAATCTAATTAGAAAATACCCAGACATGCTGATCTCCGACCCCTACTTCAATCTAAACAAAGGCATAGATAGGGGGGGTCCTCACAGTTTGTGGATAGCCTCCTCGAAACGGTGACTCAGCCTGCTCTCCGGTATAATAGATTTCTCAAAGTAGGTGATCTAAACCTACATTTTGAAGATATTAACTGTACTGAGGCACAATATGTAATAACCTCCTTAAAAGCCTTGATGCTTAGGTTATCTGATAGATGGCCAAGCCATCAAGCGGGGCATCTTCTTGATCCCATCTTTGCCAACTGGGACGATATTAAAGTATCCCCACCAATTAGGATGTTATGGTCTGACCATTACCTCATTCCGTTTAGTGTGCAGGGCCTGAGTAGAGGGGAAAAATCTAAGCGTCTACCTCCATCTAGACGCAGGAACTGGAGGAAATTTTGCCACAAGACATTTGATTCTGCCCTAAACAAGGAAATTCCTCCGCTGAGTCAGACCCTCAGGGGAGCCTGAAAGGAGTTTGAGAATTGGATAACTAAGGCCCTGGATAAGGTCGCCCCCTGGACCCAAAAAACACCTGCATGCGGATCTAGATCAGGCTTTGGTACAATGAGGAGCTGCGTGCAGCTAAGGCCAAATGTAAGATTCTCGAACGCCGATGGCGGAAAGATTATGATATTATTCACAAAGAATCTTATAGGAATAGCCTTAGGGTGTACCATAGCCTGATTAGAAAGGCGAAAAGGGAGCACATTAAAGAGAGGATTGAAAATTCGGATAATTCTTCCAAAGAGCTCTTCTTAATCTTTAAGGAGTTTACAACTCCCACAGCGATTATGACCGAAGACCCTCCCTCTGTTGAGATTTGTGATAAAATGGCAGATTACTTTGGGAATAAAGTGGAGAAGATCTATGAATCTTTTCAGCAGAGTACAACAGGTGTTACCCCGCCTAGGGGGACCTGTTATGGGCCCATGAATAACTGTGCTCTTGAGGAATTTAGGGTTCCTCCACGGGAGGAGTTGATAATAATTATCTCCGATATCCAATCTGGATCTCCAATGGATGTTGCCCCTGCTAAGATCCTCAGAAACCATCTACAGCTCCTGAGTTACCACATAGCCAATTTGGCCACTCTGTCATTTCTAGAAAGTCGGGTGCCGGAGGAATGGAAGTTGGCCCAGGTTGTTCCTATTAAAAAGAAGGCCAATCTGAGTATGACTCAGTTAGATAATCTTCGTCCTATTTCCCTTCTGCCTTTTTGTGCTAAGGTAGTGGAGAAACTGGTTAACAGTCAACTGGTGAGCTATGTGGAGGACAACCATCTTCTTCACTCCTCCCAATCGGGTTTTAGGGCAAAGTATTCTACTGAGACTGCCCTCCTTTTCTCCACCGAACTGCTTCTCCGCAAAGCTGATGATGGTCACTCCGCTGCACTGATATTACTGGACCTGAGTGCGGCTTTTGAAACTGTGTCGCACTCGGGTCTTCTTATGCGTATGAGTGAGATGGGAATAGCCGGCCAAGCCTATGAATGGATAAGCTCTTTTTGGCGGACAGGAAATTTCAAGTTCACTGCCCCCCATTCAAATCCAAACTAAGATCTCTCAGACAAGGGGTTCCGCAGGGCTCTATATTGAGCCCCACGTTGTTTAATCTTTATATGGAACCCCTTTTAAGGTTGGTGGAATCATATGGGGTGGATATTGTCTCGTATGCGGATGATACCCAACTGGTGATTACTCTATCTCATAACCCAGTTGGGGCAGCAGAGAACTTCTCCTCCTGTCTTGTGGCACTTGCTGGCTGGATGAAGAATAACTGTCTGCGCCTTAATGGTAATAAAACGGAACTCCTGGTCATCGGTCCGTCTCCCTCCATCTGGACCTCAGCCTGGTGGCCAGCTGATTTGGGTACTATGCCCATTCCATCAGCTACGGTGAAAAATCTGGGGTTTGTTTTAGATTCTAATCTCTCCTATTCCCAACATGTGAGGATTGTAGCCGGGAAAGGCTACGGCACACTTAAGGTCCTCCGTAAGATCTTATATCTGCTTCCTCTTAAAGCTAGGAAAACCCTAGTGCATGCCCTAGTCACCCCACACCTCGATTATGGGAACTCATTGCTCTGTGGGCTTAGCAAAAAGGGCTTGAATCAACTCCAATGTGTCCAGAATGCTGCGGCCAGGTTAGTCTTTAAACTACCTAGGAGGTCATCAGGAAAGCGTGCCCTTCAAATCTTGCATTGGCTTCCCATGCAAGAACGCATTAGGTTTAAGACCTTATGCATAACACACCGCATTGCTCATGGCCGTGGCCCTACATACCTTCAGAAGATGATGACCGTTTATCGTCCCAGACGGTCGTTGAGATCCATGGGAAGTATGCAGATGGTGGTCCCTCGTATCCAAAGAGCACGGGTGGGAGGGCGATCCTTTAGGTTCCTGGCCAGCAAATACTGGAATGAACTACCACTCGAACTTCGGATGGAGCCTTCGGAATTGCGCTTTTGGCTGAAACTTAAAACTCACTTGTTCCCTAAGGTCTAGTTGTATCTGCTGCCTTTCGCTCTTTTTTCTCCTTTGTGTTGCTGGGCCTATTTTGGAGTTCTGTCGGTATGCATCCACAGCGCGGGACGCACTGT
Organism: Lissotriton vulgaris; assembly: GCF_964263255.1. Lineage (NCBI taxonomy): Eukaryota > Metazoa > Chordata > Amphibia > Caudata > Salamandridae > Lissotriton > Lissotriton vulgaris. The sequence goes on from NC_141693.1 coordinate 31,891,131, forward strand.
TTTCCTGTGTAACCAGGCGCTTAATAAATGTTTTTATTATTATTATTATTATTATTAGTTGTTAATGAATTGATATTTTCCACCAGAAAAATGGCTAAATGGCACTTGGCCATTACGAAGATGATCAACATAAAAAATTAAGTAAAATCCCACATGGTACAAAACTTATGATCGCCCCATCACCAAGATTAAGATTAAAAGCGGAGCTATGCATAACGATCTACTAGAACGGAATTGTACTTATACAAGCAAATAACGATGAGCTAGAAAAGTTTGACAACCTGTTTCCAATGTTAAAAGAGTGGGTAGATAACTCAACGTTATCCAAATCAACGCTATCCAATCAACACCAAACCACACAAATAACCACCCAATTCACCACTGACACTATCATCACAACACGGAGAGACCATCCAGAACCTCAACCTACATTGATACCAGGAGACACATTGTTAACAGGAGACAAATTGGACGGAAGGGATACAGAGACTGGAGATAATTCTAGACCATATACCACTTCCGCCACGTCACCTCTACAGAGTGAAGACTCAGCGCCTTTACCACAGGAGATGACCTCTCCAACACACAGGCCAGTCACAGGGAACATCCAGCCAGACAGAAAGGAGTGGGAAGATAACACCCCTCTCATACCCAAACTCAACTACATTACAAAGGACAGCTATGACCTTACGAAAATCATATCCTACTAGCGTAGGATCAAGATCCCAAAACATAGGGAGCGCAGCCCACTCCACAAATAGAGAAGGCACAAACACCTGAACTTTTGACAAGAATAGGATCAATGAAGACATCGAAGTTCTAAAGCAACAGGACTCAAACAAAACCTGAAATAAGCTGATGGGTACTCCTAAGACTTCACTTCAAACGCAGAGAGAAATCGAAGCACTCCAAACACAAGTGAGAAATATGTCCCAGGACATTTTAAACGCACTACAAACTATGGAGAAAAAAATACTAGAAATCACGATAAGCACCCACTCCAAAATCGAACACGTCCAAAAATGTATGCATAATATTCAAGAAAAGAGTAGTAAAACAACTATGACATTATTAAACAGGCAAAATCGACCAGACAGAAATCTTAAATACTTATCAGACGAGGAAACCCTAGCCATACTTCGGTTGTATGAATCTAAAGTTAGAAGCAGAGGGGAGGAAATTAAATCAGTCCCGATAGATGCAAATCGAACATGCTGGCCTAAGAATAGGAAACTCAACCTTAAAAATCTACAACAAGTCCAGCTAACCGCCAATACTCAAGAGATGAATTCTAGTAGCTCAGGAAAACCGCTACTATGTCTGCTGCTCAACTGTCGATCTGCAGCAAAACATGCCTCTGACATCTCTGCCCTCATTGTAAACCAGGAAATTGATATAACAATCCTAACAGAATCTTGGCTCACAGAATCCTCTTCCCCTTTCATGGATCTACTGGTGCCCCCCGCTATAACTTTGTGAGATTAGACAGACAAAAAAGGACAGGTGGCGGGATAGCCTGCAAACATCGATCTAGATATCGATATAGAAGTCAACCAAATACAAGCAGACCCTCTCGAATCGTATGAATACCTAGGTCTCAATATCAGAAAAGCAGACAATCAAAAGTGCAACCTGCATGCACTTAACCATCCACCAGGCAATAATGTTGCTTTCATAGATCAATTATGGAGATCATCACAACTAACTCTAACAGTCACACCAACAACATATTCCTAGGTGACTTCAATTTACACTGGGACGACAACAATGACAAACAGGTTAACGCACTTAAAGACTTTTTAACAGAGCTAAACCTTACTCAAGCCTGCACACAGCCTACACACTTGAAAGGGGCAACCTTATATTGGGTAATTTTGAGAAGTGTAGATACTACTATCCTCTCAATTGTTCCATGCGACTGGTCTGATCAACATGCCATAACCTTCCTGATTCCCACCATAAAGAAGAGTAAGACCACGCAGCCAGTCAAACCTAAAAAGTGGAGTCGGGACATCAAAGACCCTAATATTCAGCACTAATAGAAAAATGTGAGAAGGAACTACATCCACCTGCCAACTTGCTCAACGTTAATGAACTCACTGAGCACTACACTAAGTCAATGACGAATATAGTCAATGCCACCATGCCACTAAAACTGAAAAGAATATCAGAGAAAGATAAAAATCCTTGGTTTCTTGGTTTAATGAAACACTGAATGAAGATAGGAGGAAACTGAGATTTGCAGAGAGAAAATGGAGACAGCACCCATCATCCCCCAAGCTTAAAACCCTCAGAAAAATGAGAAACCAGTACAACAAAAGGGTACTCATCTCCAAAAAAGATTTTTTTTTATTGGAACTGGACAACACTAAAAACAGACCTCGGAAACTATTTGAGATGTTAAAGCAACAATCAAATAAGTTGGCCAAAGCTGCCCAAGAAATGACTAAAACCCAACTGAGCTGCGAAGAATTCTCTACATTCTTTACTGACAAGGCTAACTCGTTAGAAAAAGAGCTCAGAATGGAAGCTAACAACCTTGCCAGTCAACCACCTCCACTGAACATAGAAACCATGACAAACGATCATGATAGATTGAAAAACAATGTACAATGGGCAACATTCAAGCTATATGATCAGAACACCATTGACAAAACTCTATCGGATATAAAACCTAATAATCACTACTCTAGTTGAATCTACTAAATCACTTGGAATCACGCTTGACAAGAACCTAGACATGAAAGCCCACATCAATTCATTGGCAAAAAGTGCTCGGTTTCACCTGAACTATAGTAGAAAATTGAAACCACTCATTTCTATGGCGGACCTCAAAATGGCAGTCCAATCCTTAGTTATCTCAAGGATTAAATATGGATGTACTACTCTAGCAGGTCTATCAAACATTTCCACAGCACCACTAAAAGCAGGTCTTAATGCAGCCACAAGACTCATTACGGGATCAAGAAAATATGATCATATCTCCCATCATCTGAAAGCATTAAACTGGTTACCTTATGAAGCCAGAATTCAACTAAAACTGGCATGTACTACCCACAAAGGGCTCCACTACAAAACACCAGGGTACTTAGCTAAGAAAATAGAACTATCAGGAGGAAGCAAACCAGCTAGGAGTGCCAGAGAGCTGTTGCTGAAACCTCCCATATTCCGGAATAAGAAAACTTATGACAGAGCTTTCTCCGGAGCAGCCCCAGAATTTGGAACTCACTACCTCCAAACATTAGAAAAAATCCAAACACAGCAACATTCAAGAAGGAAGCAAAGCTCTTCCTAATGAGCGAATTCCTTCCTTAAGCTAGACTGTTCTTCATCAGCAACGTGATTAAGTATTGTGTTTAATACCTAAACGTAGATGGTGAGCTGGGTATGATGTTGAACCAATGGAAAGCACATGTTCAGTCAGTCAAACATTTACTTTATTTGGTTAATCATAACCATAAAGCATACATATACAAAAAAGACTTCCATAAAAATAGTAACAAGTTAAAAGTTCATTTAAATAAAATGTGTCTTATTGTTCGTTGATTTAACCACTTTGTCTCAGGCCTTATCTATGGTCTGTTTCTGCTTTTTGAATCTCAGACTCTACAAGATTCATAAATTTTACCCCGCGGCATGCTAAAATGTTTGAACCTCCTCCCAACCAGCTAATCACAGCTTGCCTGCAAGTGCGAATCTGTAGCATGTTAAAAATTGGTTTCAATAAATGTTTTCTCTTTTCTTTTAAGGGAACACATGTACACAGGAGATGGCACAGTGTCTCACTGTGATAATCACATAGTCTGCATCTTTGTCCCTGATATGCGGCCTTCCAAGATGGGATCAAGTCTTTGGAGGAGTGGTCACCCATTCTGAAGGCCATGTATTTTCTTTTTAAAGATAGCCTAAAGTGCGCCGTGAGGTACTGTTGTGGTTTTAAACATTTGTACGAATTTAGGATAGTCCATGCGTGTCGTCGTTTGGCCAGGGTCTTTTTATCTTCGACCAAAGAGAGGGCTTTTGTGTTTAGCTTGCAGATCTTTTTAAAGGCGGCTTCTTCTGGAGGGTTCTTCCAGATCTCTGCCATTTTGAGGGTTTCCAATGATGCTCGCAGGTCGTAGCCCCATGAATTAGGTTCCTGTTGGTCGTATTGTTTTTTGATTTCTCGCCAACATAAATTATTTAAGGATCCTGTCTCTGCCATTCTCAGTTTCCAGCACCACTTAACTAGTGCCTCTTTCCTTTGGTATATTTGATTTTGCAAACCAAATTCCAGCCTCATTTGTGCCGGGGCCGTTCCTTTGTGTAGGAGAAACACAGATTTATATATTTTTGTCTGTAGTGTATTTAAAATGTCTGATTCTTTTCCGTGCCATATTTCCAGACCGTATGAGAGAGTGGGTAGAACTTGAGCTGCCATTACTTTTAGTAGGTGGTCATATGAAGGGCATTGCAATTTCTTTTGGAGAACTTTGTACGCAAAGCTCAGTGATTGTGCTTTTGCCGTGATTATTCTTTTTTGAGTTGACAGTGACATGTTTTTGCTTATTGTGACCCCTAGATATTTATACGATTTTACTTCCTCTATGTGTCTGCCATTAGTGAACCACTTAAAAGAACTTTTACTGGCGCCCGCCAATCTCACCACTTTTGTTTTTTTGATGTTTAGTTCAAGGCCTTCTCTCTCAAAATAATCTGTTAATTCCAATATTGATCTTTGTAGGCCTATTGGTGTTTGATTTAGGATTACAATGTCGTCCGCATATTGGAGGAATTGAATGCTTTCGTTGGCCAATTTGGGCGGGTGTCCATTCACGTTCTTAAGTTGATCTTTCAAATCGGCCAAGTATATGTTAAAGAGGGTTGGGGAGAGCACGCAGCCCTGTTTAAGGCCGTTGGTTATTTTTTGTTCTGCCGATATTCTTCTTCCATCTCCCAATTTTACTTTTGCCCATGTTCCGCTGTATTGTGCCATTATTGTTTCCAATAATCCTTTCGGAAGACCCAACTGTTCCAGTTTTCTCCATAGGCGACTTCTGGGCACTCGGTCGAAAGCGGATTTCAAGTCTATATAGCAGGCTATTAATCCGGTCTTCCTTTTCACTGCGCCTTCGATTAATAGTGACAGAGCGGACAGATTGGTTAAACAGCCCATGCCTTCTCTGAAACCGGTTTGGAATATGGGTATTATTTTGTTGTCCTTTGTCCATTGTCGTAGAAGGGACAGAATACAAGATGAAAAGAGCTTTGCCTCCACGTCGATTAGAGCTATTAATCTGTAGTTCCCTGGTTCCATTCTACATCCACCTTTGTATATTGGATGGAAGATGTTTCCTTGCCAGGACGGTGGGATCTTTTTTTCTTTGTGAATGTAATTAAATAAAGGTGTTAGGTATGTTGCCCAGAAGTCGGTGTCATATTTGAATAAGGCGTTTGGAATTCCATTCGGCCCAGCTGCTCCTTCCGTTTTTATTTTCTTTATTAGGCCAGTTAGCTGTTTGATTGTTGTCAGCGGCATTTGTTCATCTTTGTCGATATTGTCCTGTCCATCAATATTTCTTTGTCCAAGGCCTAATTCTTTTTGTTCTATGCCGTTTTTTGAATTTTTGATTATTTCTCTTTTTGTTGGGAAACTCTGGATGTTATACAGGTTATCAATATAAGCGGCCCATGTTGTTTCACTTATTCCTATGTTCAATTGACCACCAGCTCCTTTTGAAAGTTTGTTTATTGTATTCCAGAATTCTCCGCTATGTGGCAATTTACTGGTCCTTAACAGCTCTTCCCAGATTTCCTCTGTGTGGGATTTTTTAGCTTTTCTGCACTCCTCTTTATATTCTTTCCTCATTTTTTGTAAATCGTTGTTGTCTGCTTTTTTTCCTGCCTTGTTTTCTGCTGCCTTTTTTCTTTGTTTTTTCGCAATTTCCCTTTTCATATATCTTAGTTTAGTGTTATACCAAGGCTCTGTGTTTGCATTAGGACCAAGAGTTGCTGATGTGTTTATCGCAAATTTTCCCAGCACGAATTTATGTAAATTTTCCCATTTAGTTATGGGTGATTGATTTTCGATGGCCTTTGTCAATTTTTCGTGTTCCAAAACTGCGTTCATTATCTCCTTTTTTACTGGGCCCCTACTTTTAATTTTATTCAGTTTATATATTTCCGGTGTTACAGTCAGATATTCTAATTGTGTTTTCTCCTCAATCTTTTTCCTCATTATTGTCTCTTGTGGGGAGTGATCACTCTCTGGTCGGCTGTGAATCCCGAAGCGGTCTATGTTTTTTCTTAATTCCTTACTTATTAAGGTGAAGTCAATTGTAGAGTTCCTTTTGCCACTGGTGAAAGTGGTCTTGGCGGGTATGTCTCCTTCCGTATTACCATTTAGGATTGATAAGCCTAGAGGTTCCAGATCACTCCAAATTTTCTGGACGTTGTCCTTGGTTCGGTTGGTTTTTATTAGGTTACAATTGAAATCGCCCGAGACAAATATCTCATGGCCTTGATAAGTTCTGTTTAGAGTTTTTATCAAATTTACTACTGTTTGGGCTTTTTTCCCTTTTGTGGCCTTGTCTGGGTGGATATATAGATTTATTATTAATAACTTCCATCCGGGGTTTTTTTTGCTTACTTTAGACTCTACTTTGATCACTTGTATCCAGTTCTCCCCTGATTCTATCAGTTCAGTTTCCCAGTCTAAGTTGTTTGTGATGAAAATGGACAGGCCGCCCCTTGGATGTCCGTATTTTGCTAGTTTTTCTGCCATTGTGTGATGTTCCTCGTATCCCAATATTTGCCTCGGGGTTATGTTCCAAGTTTCTTGGAGTAGTATTATTTCAAATTTGCTTAGGTATTCTATTGTCTCTTGGTCTTGTGACATTTCTTTAAAACCATGTACATTCCATGAGCAAATCTTTATTTTTGTTTCTGATTTTGCAAATTGATTGGTATTTTGTTTTTGTGTTCTTTCCGCCACTTTGGCTGCATCAGGATCGATGGGTGTTTAATGCCTGTGCCAACCAAGACCAGTCTTTGTTTTCCTTCGAGCCCTGATATTGCTGATTTATTTTAGTGCTACTCAGGTCTTGTTCGGAGATTGAATTACTTCTTGCTCCCCTCAAGATTGTTTGTGATGTTTCTTTTATATTGTTCAGTTGAGAAATCTTGCTTTTTAATAGGGGGAACGGATATTTTGTTGCGGTGTGACGTTCTACAGTTATTCCCCTTTCTGAGAAGTGTGACCTGGTTGAGTAAATAAGTTCTGCTTTTTCTTTAGATGCCCAGGTGGTACTGCTTATTTCTGAGTTCATATTTTTGTGTCCTTGAATGAATTCTACAGCCTTCAGGTCACTTGTTGTGATTCCCCTTAATTTTGGTATCTCTTCGATTAGTCGCAGGATGTTTCCCCTGTTCAGCGTATCTGAATTCCCTTTTGTTTGAAATTCCGGTTTAAATAGTAGTTTACATTCTGTTACCATGCTTGCTGTTTCGGGGTATCGTGTTTGGAAAACTCTCCTTTTTCCCTCTGCTGGGTCAAGATGAATGTGAGGTATGTTGTCAAATTGGTGGACCGTAGTTATCTGGTCTACTCGAATGTGGTCTGCCATAGATGCTTCTTTTATGGAGGGCTTTTCACCTTGATTTATTTGTGTATTGCTTACATTTTGTGTTGTCTTTTTATTTGGCTCAGGTTCATGAAGGTCTCTGCAAATTCTTCCTTTATTTCCTGCTGTAATTATCAGACCCATATTTGGTTCCTTCGCTAGGTCTGCCTCCGTTTTATGGCTTTGATCTTTTACCATTCTTTCCTTAATTGAAGGAAGGTTTCCTCCCGCCAGCCAATTTAAACCTTTACGGGTCAAAGTTTCACGTTCCCATTGTGACTTATTTTCATGTGTTTTTTGTTGTTCTATGGCCTCTCTTTGATTTGACTTTAGTATGTCGCTTTTGTCGTTAACTTTGTTTATGCTTGATTTTTCCTCATATTCCGGTTTTCTCTGTTCACTTGGCATTATTTTGATCTGGTCTGGGGATTGTGTTTGGTCTCCTACTTTGTCTAATGTAATTCCTTTAATGCTTCCTTTGTTTCCTTCTTCGTTGATACTGGTATCTGTGATTTGATTAATTGAGGCCTCTTTTGTCTTTTGTTCAAAAATGGCAAAGAATTGTTTTGCCTGTTTATTTTTTATAGCATTTTTTCTTGCCTTCCTTGCCCGTTTCCGCTGTCTTTTGGTCAGGGGTTCTGACATGCCCGATGAACCCAATGTTTTGTTTTCTTCCGTACGTCGCTTTAGTGGTTTATTGTCGTCTAAGTCATTTGAAGTTTTTACTACTTCTATGTTGTGAATAGTTCTATTTGTTTCGGTTTTTTCAGTTTTGCTGGCCTCTGTATTGGGGTTATCACTTTTGTTTGTTTTCTCACAGGTTGCCGCTAATATTTCTTTCAAAATGTCTGGTAATGAAACCAATTTATCTATTATTTCCTTGCAGACACAGTTTTGTTCTATTAGTTTCCCTTTTCTTTGTTTTTCTTCTTCCTTTTCTTTTATAAGGTATAATGAAATTTTTTCCAATTTTAGATTTATTCCCGATATATGTGATGCCATTAGATTCATCAGATCTACCTGCACATCAAGTTTGTTCGATTGGAAATTCAGCGCAGTGATTGATTGTTGTAAGCTTTTTAGGAGCACGTCCCCCCAGAGTATATGTTTTTCTTTTGTTTGTAGTGGCTGTGCCCCAGTTGATCTGGTTGGACTTTCTGAGGAAGAAATCGTTATATGCTGATCTTCTTTTGTTATGTTCTTTACTATATCGGAGACATGGCTCTTATCGGCCGGTTGTCTAATTGGGCTTGATGTTAGGATTATTGGTGAGGAAGTTTGCTTCCTTGGCTTCCTTTTTTCTCCATTATCTTTCCTTTTATCAGTGTTTTCGAGTTTTTCCGATTTACTCAAATTTTCGAGACTCAGTTGCATTGGGTGGGCCTCCTTGTGTGTGTTTTCCTCAAGCATTCTCCGCAGTTCTGATTCTTCAAAGATGGAGAATGATTTGGACCACTCTATCTTTTGTGCGCTTTTCTGTAGATTTATTCGGGATCCCGACGTGCTCTGATTAAAGTTTGCTGGACTATTTTTGTTAATCTCGTTAGGGGTTAAATTTGATGTTAGCATTGTTTGATTGCAGGTTGCATGGACTTGTGCCGTGGTTTTGACCAGCCAATTCTTTATTGTTGATTTTTCTTTGAGATTGGGACTCATACTTTTTTCCGAGTCTATTCTCATCTTGCGTTTTTTACTTGATGGCGTCGAGTGGTTTACATTTTTCAGGTTATTTTGAGGTTTTGCACCCTCACCATTGCTTGATATTACCGCCCCTTGCTCTTTTGTGAACTGAAAATTATACTTCACTTTGTCCCTCCCGAACTTGAAAGGCTCTGTCGTGGGGATATGTGCCTGATCAGGTTGGTCGCTCCCGGTTGTCTCTTCTGAATTGCTTTTGTTCCCTTGTTCTTTTTTCCCCTTTGAGGCCAACCTTCTTTTTGCTTTCTGTGTTCGAGGCTGTCGAATTTTTCCTGACCTCATCTTCCAGCTACAAATTTTCAGGGATGTTTTTTCCTTCTGGCTCGTATTCTGTTTCTCTGTGGAAAGCACATCAGAACAATATGTATAGAAATACTGTTACACCTTGTTCCTTAAGAAGTTCATAGAAAGAAAAAAATGCTGCTATGCCTGTTATGGTCCAAATATACCCCAGTGCATATTATATTTTGTATTTTATTGTATAAGTGTTTTGGCAAAACTGCTAGGAGAAATATGTACCGGATTATTATATATAGTAATACCGCTATACCCGCTATACTCCAAATGTACCCATTATACACTGTATATTTCACCCAAGATAGTGGTAGGGGTACACTTTTCTTCCAGCCGTCTACCTTCACCGCTGTTATAGTGGCCAGCAACCCCTAGGCTGGGTCCCTTCACCTTGGCTCCAAATTAGACTTGTGCTGAATCCCAGGCTGAATCTGATGCCCGGGCCCCTCTGGCAATGGTCGTAAGGCAGCAGATATCTGTTAGTGAACAGAACAGAAATATTTACACAAAACATACAAATAATGAATCAAAAGAGGATATTCTATTTCAGAAACACCCCTATTTTTTTCTTCTGAAGAACCTAAAAAAAAGGAATTTCAAAACAACTATTCTTTTAACAAACTTGTACTTATTAGTCATAGAACACACGATACAGTTTCTACTTTGTGAACCTTCACTATTGTTCAAAACTGCATGTTAAAGAGCAGGAGTCGCTGCTAGCATGAGATGAAAGCCATTTTATTCTTGGCAGACATTTTAGTTAGCCATGTGCTTGCCATGTGCTTTCTCCCACTTCCAGAGCCTCACACATGCTCAGAAAGGCCTAGCTGGAAGAATGCACCTGCTCCTAGTATGTAACTGTCAGGTTATTCTTGCTGATGTAAGGAGAAATGTCTCTCCTCCCACTTTGTTGAGCAAGCAAATGTTGTATACCCATATTAGTCAATAAGCATGCTTGTATGTGCCAGGACCTCCCCTTGCTTTTATGCTATGTAATCTATGCATATGTAAGGCCCTTGTTCTCTGTACTACTTAGACTGGCTCCTACAGTGGCCCAAGGGTACCGTATGATGCAGTCTCCCTCCTCTGAGGTTAATAAATGCATTATTTTTATATTACATCTTCTGTACCAATTTCTTCTTCGTTGGTTTAAGGACCAGGTGTATCAGTGAACCTCTTAGATGGTTTCTATTTCTTTACTGCAGACACCTCTAAAATTATTTTCCTTGCATAAGAACAACCATGTTTTGCTCCTATGACCACGCTCTCATATTTTAGGTGTAGCAGAAAACTCTGAAACTGTGAATGTAACAGAGATCCATATTACATGAATAACTAATAAATTAAACATAACCTAATAGGTACATTAATTTTCCAGTAGAACTTGTTTGTGGCAGACGAGAAAACAAGCAAAGAACATTTTGTTCTTAAAAATGTGTGCTCAGGGCATATGGGCATCTTTAGTAGCATTGTGAACCATATGCATCATACTTTTTTGTCATAATTTTTTATTGGAGTTCAAAGATAGGCAATGCATCATACTTTTCACGATCCGGGCCATGAAACATCATAACTAAGCATGGGCGAAATTTGCTAATTCGCTGTACGCGAAATCGGGCGAAATTGTTACAGCGATTCGCAAATTTCGCAAATATCAGCGAACTCGCAGCCTTTTTCTTTTGCCAGTTTGCAAGCGTTTTTTACAAGTTTGGGTACGCGATCTTACTTGTGTGGCCGCAACGGTCCCAACCATGTTGTTTCCACGTGTCCAGCCTGTTCTCGACCCTGTGGTTCATCGCAGCCACCCTCCGGTTCATCAGTGCCACCCTCTGGTTCATCACTGCCACCCTCTGGTTCACCACCACCATCCTCTGGTTCATCACTATCACCCTCTGGTTCACCACTGCCAGCCTCTGCTTCACCACTGCCACCCTCTGGTTCATCACTGCCACCCTCTGGTTCACCACTGCCACCCTCTGGTCCTTCAGTGCCACACTCTGATTCATCACTGCCACCCTCTGGTTCATCACTGCCACCCCCTGGTTCATCGCTGCCACCCGCTGGTTCATCACAGCACCCTCTGGTTCATCACAGCACCCTCTGGTTCACCACTGTCACCCTCTGGTTCATAACTGCCACCCTCTGGTTCACCACTGCCACCCTCTGTTTCACCACTGCCACCCTCTGTTTTACCACTGCCACCCTCTGGTTCATCACTGCCACCCTCTGGTTCATCACAGCACCCTCTGTTTCATCACTGCCACCCTCTGGTTCATCACTGCCACCATCTGGTTCACCACTGCACCCTCTAGTTCACCACTGCCACCCTCTGGTTCACCACTGCCAGCCTCTGGTTCATCACTGCCACCACCTGGTTCATCACTGCCACCCTCTGGTTCATCACAGCACCCTCTGGTTCATCACAGCACCCTTTTGGTTCACCACTGCCACCCTCTGGTTCATCACTGTCACCCTCTAGTTCATCATTGCATCCTCTGGTTCACCACTGCCACCCTCTGGTTCATCACTGTCACCCTCTGGTTCATCACTGTCACCCTCTGGTTCATCACAGCACCATCTGGTTCACCACTGCCACCCTCTGATTCACCACTGCCACCCTCTGTTTCACCACTGCCACCCTCTGGTTCACCACTGCCACCCCCTGGTTCACCACTGCCACCCTCTGGTCCATTACTGTCACCCTCTAGTTCATCACTGCCACCCTCTGGTTCATCACAGCACCCTCTGGTTCACCACAGCCACCCTCTGGTTCATCACTGTGACCCTCTGGTTTATCACTGCCACCCTCTGGTTCATAACTGCACCCTCTGGTTCACCACTGCCACCCTCTGGTTCATCACTGTCACCCTCTGGCTCATCACTGTCACCCTCTGGTTCATCACAGCAGCCTCTGGTTCACCACTGCTACCCTTTGGTTCACCACTGCCACCCTCTGGTTCACCACTGCCACCCTTTGGTTCACCACTGCCACCCTCTGGTTCATCACTGCCACCCCCTGGTTCATCACTGCCACCCTCTGGTTCATCACAGCACACTCTGGTTCACCACTGCCACCCTCTGGTTCACTACTGTCACACCCTGGTCCATCAGTGCCACCCTCTGGTTCATCACTGTCACCCTCTGGTTCACCACTGCCACCCTCTGGGTCACCACTGCCACCCTCTGGTCCATCATTGCCACCCTCTGGTTCATCACTGCCACCCTCTGGTTCATCACTTCCACCCCCTGGTTCATCACTGTCACCCTCTGGTTCATCACAGCACCCTTTGGTTCATCACAGCACTCTCTGGTTCACCACTGTCACCCTCTGGTTCATAACTGCCACCCTCTGGTTCACCACTGCCACCCTCTGTTTCACCACTGCCACCCTCTGGTTCATCACTGCCACCCTCTGGTTCATCACTGCCACCATCTGGTTCACCACTGCCACCCTCTGGTTCACCACTGCCACCCTCTGGTTCATCACTGCCAACCCCTGGTTCATCACTGCCACCCTCTGGTTCATCACAGCACCCTCTGGTTCATCACAGCACCCTCTGGTTCACCACTGACACCCTCTGGTTCATCACTGTCACCCTCTAGTTCATCACTGCACCCTCTGGTTCACCACTGCCACCGTCTGGTTCATCACTGTCACCCTCTGGTTCATCACTGTCACCCCCTGGTTCATTACAGCACCCTCTGGTTCACCACTGCCACCCTCTGTTTCACCAATGCCACCCTCTGTTTCACCACTGCCACCCTCTGGTTCACCACTGCCACCCTCTGGTTCACTACTGCCACCCTCTGGTCTATTACTGTCACCCTCTGGTTCATCACTGCCACCCTCTGGTTCATCACAGTACCCTCTGGTTCACCACTGCCACCCTCTGGTTCATCACTGTCACCCTCTGGTTCATCACCGCCACCCTCTGGTTCATCACTGCACCCTCTGGTTCACCACTGCCACCCTCTGGTTCATCACTGTCACCCTCTGGTTCATCACTGTCACCCTCTGATTCATCACAGCATCCCCTGGTTCACCACTGCCACCCTCTGGTTCACCACTGCCACCCTCTGATTCACCACTGCCACCCTTTGGTTCACCACTGCCACCCTCTGGTTCATCACTGCCACCCCTGGTTCATCACTGCCACCCTCTGGTTCATCACAGCACCCTCTGGTTCACCCCTGCCACCCTCTCGTTCATCACTGTCACCCTCTGGTTCATCACTGCCACCCTCTAGTTCACCACTGACACCCTCTGGTACATCACTGCCACCTTCTTGTTCATCACTGCCACCTTCTGGTTCATCACTGACACCCTCTGGTTCATCACTGCCACCATCTGGTTCACCACTGCACCCTCTGGTTCACCACTGCCACCCTCTGGTTCACCACTGCCAGCCTCTGGTTCATCACTGCCACCCCCTGGTTCATCACTGCCACCCTCTGGTTCATCACAGCACCCTCTGGTTCATCACAGCACCCTTTTGGTTCACCACTGCCACCCTCTGGTTCATCACTGTCACGCTCTAGTTCATCATTGCATCCTCTGGTTCACCACTGCCACCCTCTGGTTCATCACTGTCACCCTCTGGTTCATCACTGTCACCCTCTGGTTCATCACAGCACCATCTGGTTCACCACTGCCACCCTCTGATTCACCACTGCCACCCTCTGTTTCACCACTGCCACCCTCTGGTTCACCACTGCCACCCCCTGGTTCACCACTGCCACCCTCTGGTCCATTACTGTCACCCTCTAGTTCATCACTGCCACCCTCTGGTTCATCACAGCACCCTCTGGTTCACCACAGCCACCCTCTGGTTCATCACTGTGACCCTCTGGTTTATCACTGCCACCCTCTGGTTCATAACTGCACCCTCTGGTTCACCACTGCCACCCTCTGGTTCATCACTGTCACCCTCTGGCTCATCACTGTCACCCTCTGGTTCATCACAGCAGCCTCTGGTTCACCACTGCTACCCTTTGGTTCACCACTGCCACCCTCTGGTTCACCACTGCCACCCTTTGGTTCACCACTGCCACCCTCTGGTTCATCACTGCCACCCCCTGGTTCATCACTGTCACCCTCTGGTTCATCACAGCACACTCTGGTTCACCACTGCCACCCTCTGGTTCACCACTGTCACACCCTGGTCCATCAGTGCCACCCTCTGGTTCATCACTGCCACCCTCTGGTTCACCACTGCCACCCTCTGGTTTACCACTGCCACCCTCTGGTCCATCATTGCCACCCTCTGGTTCATCACTGCCACCCTCTGGTTCATCACTTCCACCCCCTGGTTCATCACTGTCACCCTCTGGTTCATCACAGCACCCTTTGGTTCATCACAGCACTCTCTGGTTCACCATTGTCACCCTCTGGTTCATAACTGCCACCCTCTGGTTCACCACTGCCACCCTCTGTTTCACCACTGCCACCCTCTGGTTCATCACGGCCACCCTCTGGTTCATCACTGCCACCATCTGGTTCACCACTGCCACCCTCTGGTTCACCACTGCCACCCTCTGGTTCACCACTGCCACCCTCTGGTTGATCACTGCCAACCCCTGGTTCATCACTGCCACCCTCTGGTTCATCACAGCACCCTCTGGTTCATCACAGCACCCTCTGGTTCACCACTGACACCCTCTGGTTCATCACTGTCACCCTCTAGTTCATCACTGCACCCTCTGGTTCACCACTGCCACCATCTGGTTCATCTCTGTCACCCTGTGGTTCACCACTGTCACCCTCTGGTCCTTCAGTGCCACCCTCTGATTCATCACTGCCACCCTCTGGTTCACCACCACCACCCTCTGGTTCATCACTATCACCCTCTGGTTCACCACTGCCAGCCTCTGCTTCACCACTGCCACCCTCTGGTTCATCACTGCCACCCTCTGGTTCACCACTGCCACCCTCCGGTCCTTCAGTGCCACCCTCTGATTCATCACTGCCACCCTCTGGTTCATCACTGCCACCCCCTGGTTCATCGCTGCCACCCGCTGGTTCATCACAGCACCCTCTGGTTCATCACAGCACCCTCTGGTTCACCACTGTCACCCTCTGGTTCATAACTGCCACCCTCTGGTTCACCACTGCCACCCTCTGTTTCACCACTGCCACCCTCTGTTTTACCACTGCCACCCTCTGGTTCATCACTGCCACCCTCTGGTTCATCACAGCACCCTCTGTTTCATCACTGCCACCCTCTGGTTCATCACTGCCACCATCTGGTTCACCACTGCACCCTCTGGTTCACCACTGCCACCCTCTGATTCACCACTCTCAGCCTCTGGTTCATCACTGCCACCACCTGGTTCATCACTGCCACTCTCTGGTTCATCACAGAACCCTCTGGTTCATCACAGCACCCTTTTGGTTCACCACTGCCACCCTCTGGTTCATCACTGTCACCCTCTAGTTCATCATTGCATCCTCTGGTTCACCACTGCCACCCTCTGGTTCATCACTGTCACCCTCTGGTTCATCACTGTCACCCTCTGGTTCATCACAGCACCATCTGGTTCACCACTGCCACCCTCTGATTCACCACTGCCACCCTCTGTTTCACCACTGCCACCCTCTGGTTCACCACTGCCACCCCCTGGGTCACCACTGCCACCCTCTGGTCCATTACTGTCACCCTCTAGTTCATCACTGCCACCCTCTGGTTCATCACAGCACCCTCTGGTTCACCACAGCCACCCTCTGGTTCATCACTGTGACCCTCTGGTTTATCACTGCCACCCTCTGGTTCATAACTGCACCCTCTGGTTCACCACTGCCACCCTCTGGTTCATCACTGTCACCCTCTGGCTCATCACTGTCACCCTCTGGTTCATCACAGCAGCCTCTGGTTCACCACTGCTACCCTTTGGTTCACCACTGCCACCCTCTGGTTCACCACTGCCACCCTTTGGTTCACCACTGCCACCCTCTGGTTCATCACTGCCACCCCCTGGTTCATCACTGCCACCCTCCGGTTCATCACAGCACACTCTGGTTCACCACTGCCACCCTCTGGTTCACCACTGTCACACCCTGGTCCATCAGTGCCACCCTCTGGTTCATCACTGTCACCCTCTGGTTCACCACTGCCACCCTCTGGTTCACCACTGCCACCCTCTGGTCCATCATTGGCACCCTCTGGTTCATCACTGCCACCCTCTGGTTCATCACTTCCACCCCCTGGTTCATCACTGTCACCCTCTGGTTCATCACAGCACCCTTTGGTTCATCACAGCACTCTCTGGTTCACCACTGTCACCCTCTGGTTCATAACTGCCACCCTCTGGTTCACCACTGCCACCCTCTGTTTCACCACTGCCACCCTCTGGTTCATCACTGCCACCCTCTGGTTCATCACTGCCACCATCTGGTTCACCACTGCCACCCTCTGGTTCACCACTGCCACCCTCTGGTTCATCACTGCCAACCCCTGGTTCATCACTGCCACCCTCTGGTTCATCACAGCACCCTCTGGTTCATCACAGCACCCTCTGGTTCACCACTGACACCCTCTGGTTCATCACTGTCACCCTCTAGTTCATCACTGCACCCTCTGGTTCACCACTGCCACCGTCTGTTTCATCACTGTCACCCTCTGGTTCATCACTGTCACCCCCTGGTTCATCACAGCACCCTCTGGTTCACCACTGCCACCCTCTGTTTCACCCCTGCCACCCTCTGTTTCACCACTGCCACCCTCTGGTTCACCACTGCCACCCTCTGGTTCACTACTGCCACCCTCTGGTCTATTACTGTCACCCTCTGGTTCATCACTGCCACCCTCTGGTTCATCTCATTACCCTCTGGTTCACCACTGCCACCCTCTGGTTCATCACTGTCACCCTCTGGTTCATCACCGCCACCCTCTGGTTCATCACTGCACCCTCTGGTTCACCACTGCCACCCTCTGGTTCATCACTGTCACCCTCTGGTTCATCACTGTCACCCTCTGATTGATCACAGCATCCCCTGGTTCACCACTGCCACCCTCTGGTTCACCACTGCCACCCTCTGGTTCACCACTGCCACCCTTTGGTTCACCACTGCCACCCTCTGGTTCATCACTGCCACCCCTGGTTCATCACTGCCACCCTCTGGTTCATCACAGCACCCTCTGGTTCACCCCTGCCACCCTCTTGTTCATCACTGTCACCCTCTGGTTCATCACTGCCACCCTCTGGTTCACCACTGACACCCTCTGGTACATCACTGCCACCTTCTTGTTCATCACTGCCACCTTCTGGTTCATCACTGACACCCTCTGGTTCATCACTGCCACCATCTGGTTCACCACTGCACCCTCTGGTTCACCACTGCCACCCTCTGGTTCACCACTGCCAGCCTCTGGTTCATCACTGCCACCCCCTGGTTCATCACTGCCACCCTCTGGTTCATCACAGCACCCTCTGGTTCATCACAGCACCCTTTTGGTTCACCACTGCCACCCTCTGGTTCATCACTGTCACCCTCTAGTTCATCATTGCATCCTCTGGTTCACCACTGCCACCCTCTGGTTTATCACTGTCACCCTCTGGTTCATCACTGTCACCCTCTGGTTCATCACAGCACCATCTGGTTCACCACTGCCACCCTCTGATTCACCACTGCCACCCTCTGTTTCACCACTGCCACCCTCTGGTTCACCACTGCCACCCCCTGGTTCACCACTGCCACCCTCTGGTCCATTACTGTCACCCTCTAGTTCATCACTGCCACCCTCTGGTTCATCACAGCACCCTCTGGTTCACCACAGCCACCCTCTGGTTCATCACTGTGACCCTCTGGTTTATCACTGCCACCCTCTGGTTCATAACTGCACCCTCTGGTTCACCACTGCCACCCTCTGGTTCATCACTGTCACCCTCTGGCTCATCACTGTCACCCTCTGGTTCATCACAGCAGCCTCTGGTTCACCACTGCTACCCTTTGGTTCACCACTGCCACCCTCTGGTTCACCACTGCCACCCTTTGGTTCACCACTGCCACCCTCTGGTTCATCACTGCCAACCCCTGGTTCATCACTGCCACCCTCTGGTTCATCACAGCACACTCTGGTTCACCACTGCCACCCTCTGGTTCACCACTGTCACACCCTGGTCCATTAGTGCCACCCTCTGGTTCATCACTGCCACCCTCTGGTTCACCACTGCCACCCTCTGGTTCACCACTGCCACCCTCTGGTCCATCATTGCCACCCTCTGGTTCATCACTGCCACCCTCTGGTTCATCACTTCCACCCCCTGGTTCATCACTGTCACCCTCTGGTTCATCACTTCCACCCCCTGGTTCATCACTGTCACCCTCTGGTTCACCACTGTCACCCTCTGGTTCATAACTGCCACCCTCTGGTTCACCACTGCCACCCTCTGTTTCACCACTGCCACCCTCTGGTTCATCACTGCCACCCTCTGGTTCATCACTGCCACCATCTGGTTCACCACTGCCACCCTCTGGTTCACCACTGCCACCCTCTGGTTCACCACTGCCACCCTATGGTTCATCACTGCCAACCCCTGGTTCATCACTGCCACCCTCTGGTTCATCACAGCACCCTCTGGTTCATCACAGCACCCTCTGGTTCACCACTGACACCCTCTGGTTCATCACTGTCACCCTCTAGTTCATCACTGCACCCTCTGGTTCACCACTGCCACCATCTGGTTCATCACTGTCACCCTCTGGTTCATCACTGTCACCCCCTGGTTCATCACAGCACCCTCTGGTTCACCACTGCCACCCTCTGTTTCACCACTGCCACCCTCTGTTTCACCACTGCCACCCTCTGGTTCACCACTGCCACCCTCTGGTTCACTACTGCCACCCTCTGGTCTATTACTGTCACCCTCTGGTTCATCACTGCCACCCTCTGGTTCATCACAGTACCCTCTGGTTCACCACTGCCACCCCCTGGTTCATCACTGTCACCCTCTGGTTCATCACTGTCACCCTCTGATTCATCACAGCATCCCCTGGTTCACCACTGCCACCCTCTGTTTCACCACTGCCACCCTCTGGTTCACCACTCCCACCCTTTGGTTCACCACTGCCACCCTCTGGTTCATTACTGCCACCCCTGGTTCATCACTGCCACCCTCTGATTCATCACAGCACCCTCTGGTTCACCCCTGCCACCCTCTCGTTCATCACTGTCACCCTCTGGTTCATCACTGCCGCCCTCTGGTTCACCACTGACACCCTCTGGTACATCACTGCCACCTTCTTGTTCATCACTGCCACCTTCTGGTTCATCACTGACACCCTCTGGTTCACCACTGCCACCCTCTGGTTCACCATTGTCACCCCCTGGTTCACCACTGCTACCCTCTAGTTCATCACTGCCACCCTCTGGTTCATCACTGCCACCCTCTGGTTCACCACTGTCACCCCCTGGTTCACCGCTGCCACCCTCTGGTTCATCACTGCCACCCTCCGGTTCATCACTGCCACCCTCCGGTTCCCCACTGCCACCCTCTGGTTCACCACTGTCACCCCCTGGTTCACCACTGCCACCCTCTGGTTCATCACTGCCACCCTCTGGTTCATCATTGCCACCCTATGGTTCACCACTGCAACCCTCTGGTTCATTACTGCCATCCTCTGGTTCACCACTGCCAACCTCTGGTTCACCACTGCCACCCTCTGGTTCACCCCTGCCACCCTCTGCTTCATAACTGCCACCCTCTGATTCACCACTGCCACCCTCTGGTTCACCACTGCCACCCTCTGGTTCATCACTGGCACCCTCTGGTTCACCACTGCCACCCTCTGGTTCACCACTGCACCTTCTGGTTCATCACAGCCACCCTCTGGTCCTTCAGTGCCACCCTCTGATTCATCACTGCCACCCTCTGGTTCATCACTGCCACCCCCTGGGTCATCGCTGCCACCCGCTGGTTCATCACAGCACCCTCTGGTTCATCACAGCACCCTCTGGTTCACCACTGTCACCCTCTGGTTCATAACTGCCACCCTCTGGTTCACCACTGCCACCCTCTGTTTCACCACTGCCACCCTCTGTTTTACCACTGCCACCCTCTGGTTCATCACTGCCACCCTCTGGTTCATCACAGCACCCTCTGTTTAATCACTGCCACCCTCTGGTTCATCACTGCCACCATCTGGTTCACCACTGCACCCTCTGGTTCACCACTGCCACCCTCTGGTCCTTCAGTGCCACCCTCTGATTCATCACTGCCACCCTCTGGTTCATCACTGCCACCCCCTGGTTCATCGCTGCCACCCGCTGGTTCATCACAGCACCCTCTGGTTCATCACAGCACCCTCTGGTTCACCACTGTCACCCTCTGGTTCATAACTGCCACCCTCTGGTTCATCACAGCACCCTCTGTTTAATCACTGCCACCCTCTGGTTCATCACTGCCACCATCTGGTTCACCACTGCACCCTCTGGTTCACCACTGCCACCCTCTGGTTCACCACTGCCAGCCTCTGGTTCATCACTTCCACCCCCTGGTTCATCACTGCCACACTCTGATTCATCACAGCACCCTCTGGTTCATCACAGCACCCTTTTGGTTCACCACTGCCACCCTCTGGTTCATCACTGTCACCCTCTAGTTCATCATTGCATCCTCTGGTTCACCACTGCCACCCTCTGGTTCATCACTGTCACCCTCTGGTTCATCACTGTCACCCTCTGGTTAATCACAGCACCATCTGGTTCACCACTGCCACCCTCTGATTCACCACTGCCACCCTCTGTTTCACCACTGCCACCCTCTGGTTCACCACTGCCACCCCCTGGTTCACCACTGCCACCCTCTGGTCCATTACTGTCACCCTCTCTAGTTCATCACTGCCACCCTCTGGTTCATCACAGCACCCTCTGGTTCACCACAGCCACCCTCTGGTTCATCACTGTGACCCTCTGGTTTATCACTGTCACCCTCTGGTTCATAACTGCACCCTCTGGTTCACCACTGCCACCCTCTGGTTCATCACTGTCACCCTCTGGCTAGTCACTGTCACCCTCTGGTTCATCACAGCAGCCTCTGTTTCACCACTGCTACCCTTTGGTTCACCACTGCCACCCTCTGGTTCACCACTGCCACCCTTTGGTTCACCACTGCCACCCTCTGGTTCATCACTGCCACCCCCTGGTTCATCACTGCCACCCTCTGGTTCATCACAGCACACTCTGGTTCACCACTGCCAACCTCTGGTTCACCACTGTCACACCCTGGTCCATCAGTGCCACCCTCTGGTTCATCACTGCCACCCTCTGGTTCACCACTGCCACCCTCTGGTTCACCACTGCCACCCTCTGGTCCATCATTGCCACCCTCTGGTTCATCACTACCACCCTCTGGTTCATCACTTCCACCCCCTGGTTCATCACTGTCACCCTCTGGTTCATCACAGCACCCTTTGGTTCATCACAGCACCCTTTGGTTCATCACAGCACTCTCTGGTTCACCACTGTCACCCTCTGGTTCATAACTGCCACCCTCTGGTTCACCACTGCCACCCTCTGTTTCACCACTGCCACCCTCTGGTTCATCACTGCCACCCTCTGGTTCATCACTGCCACCATCTGGTTCACCACTGCCACCCTCTGGTTCACCACTGCCACCCTCTGGTTCACCACTGCCACCCTATGGTTCATCACTGCCAACCCCTGGTTCATCACTGCCACCCTCTGGTTCATCACAGCACCCTCTGGTTCATCACAGCACCCTCCGGTTCACCACTGACACCCTCTGGTTCATCACTATCACCCTCTAGTTCATCACTGCACCCTCTGGTTCACCACTGCCACCATCTGGTTCATCACTGTCACCCTCTGGTTCATCACTGTCACCCCCTGGTTCATCACAGCACCCTCTGGTTCACCACTGCCACCCTCTGTTTCACCACTGCCACCCTCTGTTTCACCACTGCCACCCTCTGGTTCACCACTGCCACCCTCTGGTTCACTACTGCCACCCTCTGATCTATTACTGTCACCCTCTGGTTCATCACTGCCACCCTCTGGTTCATCACTGTACCCTCTGGTTCACCACTGCCACCCCCTGGTTCATCACTGTCACCCTCTGGTTCATCACTGTCACCCTCTGATTCATCACAGCATCCCCTGGTTCACCACTGCCACCGTCTGTTTCACCACTGCCACCCTCTGGTTCACCACTCCCACCCTTTGGTTCACCACTGCCACCCTCTGGTTCATCACTGCCACCCCTGGTTCATCACTGCCACCCTCTGATTCATCACAGCACCCTCTGGTTCACCCCTGCCACCCTCTCGTTCATCACTGTCACCCTCTGGTTCATCACTGCCACCCTCTGGTTCACCACTGACACCCTCTGGTACATCACTGCCACCTTCTTGTTCATCACTGCCACCTTCTGGTTCATCACTGACACCCTCTGGTTCACCACTGCCACCCTCTGGTTCACCATTGTCACCCCCTGGTTCACCACTGCTACCCTCTAGTTCATCACTGCCACCCTCTGGTTCATCACTGCCACCCTCCGGTTCATCACTGCCACCCTCCGGTTCCCCACTGCCACCCTCTGGTTCACCACTGTCACCCCCTGGTTCACCACTGCCACCCTCTGGTTCATCACTGCCACCCTCTGGTTCATCATTGCCACCCTATGGTTCACCACTGCAACCCTCTGGTTCATTACTGCCATCCTCTGGTTCACCACTGCCAACCTCTGGTTCACCACTGCCACCCTCTGGTTCACCCCTGCCACCCTCTGCTTCATAACTGCCACCCTCTGGTTCACCACTGCCACCCTCTGGTTCACCACTGCCACCCTCTGGTTCATCACTGGCACCCTCTGGTTCACCACTGCCACCCTCTGGTTCACCACTGCACCTTCTGGTTCATCACAGCCACCCTCTGGTTCACCACTGCCACCCTCTGGTCCTTCAGTGCCACCCTCTGATTCATCACTGCCACCCTCTGGTTCATCACTGCCACCCCCTGGTTCATCGCTGCCACCCGCTGGTTCATCACAGCACCCTCTGGTTCATCACAGCACCCTCTGGTTCACCACTGTCACCCTCTGGTTCATAACTGCCACCCTCTGGTTCACCACTGCCACCCTCTGTTTCACCACTGCCACCCTCTGTTTTACCACTGCCACCCTCTGGTTCATCACTGCCACCCTCTGGTTCATCACAGCACCCTCTGTTTAATCACTGCCACCCTCTGGTTCATCACTGCCACCATCTGGTTCACCACTGCACCCTCTGGTTCACCACTGCCACCCTCTGGTCCTTCAGTGCCACCCTCTGATTCATCACTGCCACCCTCTGGTTCATCATTGCCACCCCCTGGTTCATCGCTGCCACCCGCTGGTTCATCACAGCACCCTCTGGTTCATCACAGCACCCTCTGGTTCACCACTGTCACCCTCTGGTTCATAACTGCCACCCTCTGGTTCATCACAGCACCCTCTGTTTAATCACTGCCACCCTCTGGTTCATCACTGCCACCATCTGGTTCACCACTGCACCCTCTGGTTCACCACTGCCACCCTCTGGTTCACCACTGCCAGCCTCTGGTTCATCACTGCCACCCCCTGGTTCATCACTGCCACCCTCTGATTCATCACAGCACCCTCTGGTTCATCGCAGCACCCTTTTGGTTCACCACTGCCACCCTCTGGTTCATCACTGTCACCCTCTAGTTCATCATTGCATCCTCTGGTTCACCACTGCCACCCTCTGGTTCATCACTGTCACCCTCTGGTTCATCACTGTCACCCTCTGGTTAATCACAGCACCATCTGGTTCACCACTGCCACCCTCTGATTCACCACTGCCACCCTCTGTTTCACCACTGCCACCCTCTGGTTCACCACTGCCACCCCCTGGTTCACCACTGCCACCCTCTGGTCCATTACTGTCACCCTCTCTAGTTCATCACTGCCACCCTCTGGTTCATCACAGCACCCTCTGGTTCACCACAGCCACCCTCTGGTTCATCACTGTGACCCTCTGGTTTATCACTGCCACCCTCTGGTTCATAACTGCACCCTCTGGTTCACCACTGCCACCCTCTGGTTCATCACTGTCACCCTCTGGCTAGTCACTGTCACCCTCTGGTTCATCACAGCAGCCTCTGGTTCACCACTGCTACCCTTTGGTTCACCACTGCCACCCTCTGGTTCACCACTGCCACCCTTTGGTTCACCACTGCCACCCTCTGGTTCATCACTGCCACCCCCTGGTTCATCACTGCCACCCTCTGGTTCATCACAGCACACTCTGGTTCACCACTGCCACCCTCTGGTTCACCACTGTCACACCCTGGTCCATCAGTGCCACCCTCTGGTTCATCACTGCCACCCTCTGGTTCACCACTGCCACCCTCTGGTTCACCACTGCCACCCTCTGGTCCATCATTGCCACCCTCTGGTTCATCACTGCCACCCTCTGGTTCATCACTTCCACCCCCTGGTTCATCACTGTCACCCTCTGGTTCATCACAGCACCATTTGGTTCATCACAGCACTCTCTGGTTCACCACTGTCACCCTCTGGTTCATAACTGCCACCCTCTGGTTCACCACAGCCACCCTCTGTTTCACCACTGTCACCCTCTGGTTCATCACTGCCACCCTCTGGTTCATCACTGCCACCATCTGGTTCACCACTGCCACCCTCTGGTTCACCACTGCCACCCTCTGGTTCACCACTGCCACCCTCTGGCTCATCACTGCCAACCCCTGGTTCATCACTGCCACCCTCTGGTTCATCACAGCACCCTCTGGTTCATCACAGCACCCTCTGGTTCACCACTGACACCCTCTGGTTCATCACTGTCACCCTCTAGTTCATCACTGCACCCTCTGGTTCACCACTGCCACCGTCTGGTTCATCACTGTCACCCTCTGGTTCATCACTGTCACCCCCTGGTTCATCACAGCACCCTCTGGTTCACCACTGCCACCCTCTGGTTCACCACTGCCACCCTCTGTTTCACCACTGCCACCCTCTGGTTCACTACTGCCACCCTCTGGTCCATTACTGTAACCCTCTGGTTCATCACTGCCACCCTCGGGTTCATCACAGCACCCTCTGGTTCACCACTGCCACCCTCTGGTTCATCACTGTCACCCTCTGGTTCATCACCGCCACCCTCTGGTTCATCACTGCACCCTCTGGTTCACCACTGCCAACCTCTGGTTCATCACTGTCACCCTCTGGTTCATCACTGTCACCCTCTGATTCATCACATCATCCCCTGGTTCACCACTGCCACCCTCTGGTTCACCACTACCACCCTCTGGTTCACCACTGCCACCCTTTGGTTCACCACTGCCACCCTCTGGTTCATCACTGCCACCCCTGGTTCATCACTGCCACCCTCTGGTTCATCACAGCACACTCTGGTTCATCACAGCACCCTCTGGTTCACCCCTGCCACCTTCTCGTTCATCACTGTCACCCTCTGGTTCATCACTGCCACACTCTGGTTCACCACTGACACCCTCTGGTACATCACTGCCACCTTCTTGTTCATCACTGCCACCTTCTGGTTCATCACTGACACCCTCTGGTTCGCCACTGCCACCCTCTGGTTCACCATTGTCACCCCCTGGTTCACCACTGCTACCCTCTAGTTCATCACTGCCACCCTCTGGTTCATCACTGCCACCCTCTGGTTCACCACTGTCACCCCCTGGTTCACCGCTGCCACCCTCTGGTTCATCATGCCACCCTCCGGTTCATAACTGCCACCCTCCGGTTCCCCACTGCCACCCTCTGGTTCACCACTGTCACCCCCTGGTTCACCACTGCCACCCTCTGGTTCATCACTGCCACCCTCTGGTTCATCATTGCCACCCTATGGTTCACCACTGCAACTCTCTGGTTCATTACTGCCATCCTCTGGTTCACCACTGCCAACCTCTGGTTCACCACTGCCACCCTCTGGTTCACCCCTGCCACCCTCTGCTTCATAACTGCCACCCTCTGGTTCACCACTGCCACCCTCTGGTTCACCACTGCCACCCTCTGGTTCATCACTGGCACCCTCTGGTTCACCACTGCCACCCTCTGATTCACCACTGCACCTTCTGGTTCATCACAGCCACCCTCTGGTTCACCACTGCCACCCTCTGGTTCATTACTGCCACCCCCTGGTTCATCACTACCACCCTCTGGTTCATCACTGCCACCCTCTGGTTCATCACTGCCACCCTCTGGTTCACCACTGCCATGCTCCGGTTCATTACTGCCACCCTCTGGTTCACCACTGTCACCCCCTGGTTCACCACTGCCACCCTCTTGTTCATCACTGCCACCCTCCGGTTCATCACTGCCACCCTCCGGTTCCCCACTGCCACCCTCTGGTTCACCACTGTCACCCCCTGGTTCACCACTGCCACCCTCTGGTTCATCACTGCCACCTGCTGGTTCATCACTGCCACCCTATGGTTCACCACTGCCACCCTCTGGTTCATTACTGCCATCCTATGGTTCACCATTGCCAACCTCTGGTTCACCACTGCCACCCTCTGGTTCACCACTGCCAACCTCTGTTTCACCCCTGCCACCCTCTGGTTCATGACTGGCACCCTCTGGTTCACCACTGCCACCCTCTGGTTCACCACTGCACCTTCTGGTTCATAACTGCCACCCTCTGGTTCACCACTGCCACCCTCTGTTTCACCACTGCCACCCTCTGGTTCATCACTGCCACCCTCTGGTTCATCACTGCCACCATCTGGTTCACCACTGCCACCCGCTGGTTCACCACTGCCACCCTCTGGTTCACCACTGCCACCCTCTGGTTCATCACTGCCAACCCCTGGTTCATCACTGCCACCCTCTGGTTCATCACAGCACCCTCTGGTTCATCACAGCACCCTCTGGTTCACCACTGACACCCTCTGGTTCATCACTGTCACCCTCTAGTTCATCACTGCACCCTCTGGTTCACCACTGCCACCGTCTGATTCATCACTGTCACCCTCTGGTTCATCACGGTCACCCCCTGGTTCATCACTGCCACCCTCTGGTTCATCACAGCACCCTCTGGTTCACCACTGACACCCTCTGGTTCATCACTGTCACCCTCTAGTTCATCACTGCATCCTCTGGTTCACCACTGCCACCGTCTGATTCATCACTGTCACCCTCTGGTTCATCACTGCCAACCCCTGGTTCATCACTGCCACCCTCTGGTTCATCACAGCACCCTCTGGTTCATCACAGCACCCTCTGGTTCACCACTGCCACCCTCTGGTTCACCACTGCACCTTCTCGTTCATCACCGCCACCCTCTGGTTCACCACTGCCACCCTCTGGTTCATTACTGCCACCCCCTGGTTCATCACTACCACCCTCTGGTTCATCACTGCCACCCTCTGGTTCATCACTGCCACCCTCTGGTTCACCACTGCCACGCCCGGTTCATTACTGCCACCCTCTGGTTCACCACTGTCACCCCCTGGTTCACCACTGCCACCCTCTTGTTCATCACTGCCACCCTCCGGTTCATCACTGCCACCCTCCTTTTCCCCACTGCCACCCTCTGGTTCGCCACTGTCGCCCCCTGGTTCACCACTGCCACCCTCTGGTTCATCACTGCCACCTGCTGGTTCATCACTGCCACCCTATGGTTCACCACTGCCACCCTCTGGTTCATTACTGCCATCCTATGGTTCACCATTGCCAACCTCTGGTTCACCACTGCCACCCTCTTTTTCACCACTGCCAACCTCTGTTTCACCCCTGCCACCCTCTGGTTCATCACTGGCACCCTCTGGTTCACCACTGCCACCCTCTGGTTCACCATTGCACCTTCTGGTTCATCACAGCCACCCCCTGGTTCATCACTGTCACCCTCTGGTTCATCACAGCACCCTTTGGTTCATCACAGCACTCTCTGGTTCACCACTGTCACCCTCTGGTTCATAACTGCCACCCTCTGGTTCACCACTGCCACCCTCTGTTTCACCACTGCCACCCTCTGGTTTATCACTGCCACCCTCTGGTTCATCACTGCCACCATCTGGTTCACCACTGCCACCCTCTGGTTCACCACTGCCACCCTCTGGTTCACCACTGCCACCCTCTGGTTCATCACTGCCAACCCCGGGTTCATCACTGCCACCCTCTTGTTCATCACAGCACCCTCTGGTTCATCACAGCACCCTCTGGTTCACCACTGACACCCTCTGGTTCATCACTGTCACCCTCTAGTTCATCACTGCACCCTCTGGTTCACCACTGCCACCGTCTGATTCATCACTGTCACCCTCTGGTTCATCACGGTCACCCCCTGGTTCATCACTGCCACCCTCTGGTTCATCACAGCACCCTCTGGTTCACCACTGACACCCTCTGGTTCATCACTGTCACCCTCTAGTTCATCACTGCACCCTCTGGTTCACCACTGCCACCGTCTGATTCATCACTGTCACCCTCTGGTTCATCACTGCCAACCCCTGGTTCATCACTGCCACCCTCTGGTTCATCACAGCACCCTCTGGTTCATCACAGCACCCTCTGGTTCACCACTGCCACCCTCTGGTTCACCACTGCACCTTCTGGTTCATCACAGCCACCCTCTGGTTCACCACTGCCACCCTCTGGTCCTTCAGTGCCACCCTCTGATTCATCACTGCCACCCTCTGGTTCATCACTGCCACCCCCTGGTTCATCGCTGCCACCCGCTGGTTCATCACAGCACCCTCTGGTTCATCACAGCACCCTCTGGTTCACCACTGTCACCCTCTGGTTCATAACTGCCACCCTCTGGTTCACCACTGCCACCCTCTGTTTCACCACTGCCACCCTCTGTTTTACCACTGCCACCCTCTGGTTCATCACTGCCACCCTCTGGTTCATCACAGCACCCTCTGTTTCATCACTGCCACCCTCTGGTTCATCACTGCCACCACCTGGTTCACCACTGCACCCTCTGGTTCACCACTGCCACCCTCTGGTTCACCACTGCCAGCCTCTGGTTCATCACTGCCACCCCCTGGTTCATCACTGCCACCCTCTGGTTCATCACAGCACCCTCTGGTTCATCACAGCACCCTTTTGGTTCACCACTGCCACCCTCTGGTTCATCACTGTCACCCTCTAGTTCATCATTGCATCCTCTGGTTCACCACTGCCACCCTCTGGTTCATCACTGTCACCCTCTGGTTCATCACTGTCACCCTCTGGTTCATCACAGCACCATCTGGTTCACCACTGCCACCCTCTGATTCACCACTGCCACCCTCTGTTTCACCACTGCCACCCTCTGGTTCACCACTGCCACCCCCTGGTTCACCACTGCCACCCTCTGGTCCATTACTGTCACCCTCTCTAGTTCATCACTGCCACCCTCTGGTTCATCACAGCACCCTCTGGTTCACCACAGCCACAATCTGGTTCATCACTGTGACCCTCTGGTTTATCACTGCCACCCTCTGGTTCATAACTGCACCCTCTGGTTCACCACTGCCACCCTCTGGTTCATCACTGTCACCCTCTGGTTCATCACTGTCACCCTCTGGTTCATCACAGCACCATCTGGTTCACCACTGCCACCCTCTGATTCACCACTGCCACCCTCTGTTTCACCACTGCCACCCTCTGGTTCACCACTGCCACCCCCTGGTTCACCACTGCCACCCTCTGGTCCATTACTGTCACCCTCTCTAGTTCATCACTGCCACCCTCTGGTTCATCACAGCACCCTCTGGTTCACCACAGCCACAATCTGGTTCATCACTGTGACCCTCTGGTTTATCACTGCCACCCTCTGGTTCATAACTGCACCCTCTGGTTCACCACTGTCACCCTCTGGTTCATCACAGCAGCCTCTGGTTCACCACTGCTACCCTTTGGTTCACCACTGCCACCCTCTGGTTCACCACTGCCACCCTTTGGTTCACCACTGCCACCCTCTGGTTCATCACTGCCACCCCCTGGTTCATCACTGCCACCCTCTGGTTCATCACAGAACACTCTGGTTCACCACTGCCACCCTCTGGTTCACCACTGTCACACCCTGGTCCATCAGTGCCACCCTCTGGTTCATCACTGCCACCCTCTGGTTCACCACTGTCACCCTCTGGTTCATCACAGCAGCCTCTGGTTCACCACTGCTACCCTTTGGTTCACCACTGCCACCCTCTGGTTCACCACTGCCACCCTTTGGTTCACCACTGCCACCCTCTGGTTCATCACTGCCACCCCCTGGTTCATCACTGCCACCCTCTGGTTCATCACAGCACACTCTGGTTCACCACTGCCACCCTCTGGTTCACCACTGTCACACCCTGGTCCATCAGTGCCACCCTCTGGTTCATCACTGCCACCCTCTGGTTCACCACTGCCACCCTCTGGTTCACCACTGCCACCCTCTGGTCCATCATTGCCACCCTCTGGTTCATCACTGCCACCCTCTGGTTCATCACGTCCACCCCCTGGTTCATCACTGTCACCCTCTGGTTCATCACAGCACCCTTTGGTTCATCACAGCACTCTCTGGTTAACCACTGTCACCCTCTGGTTCATAACTGCCACCCTCTGGTTCACCACTGCCACCCTCTGTTTCACCACTGTCACCCTCTGGTTCATCACTGCCACCCTCTGGTTCATCACTGCCACCATCTGGTTCACCACTGCCACCCTCTGGTTCACCACTGCCACCCTCTGGTTCACCACTGCCACCCTATGGTTCATCACTGCCAACCCCTGGTTCATCACTGCCACCCTCTGGTTCATCACAGCACCCTCTGGTTCATCACAGCACCCTCTGGTTCACCACTGACACCCTCTGGTTCATCACTGTCACCCTCTAGTTCATCACTGCACCCTCTGGTTCACCACTGCCACCATCTGGTTCATCACTGTCACCCTCTGGTTCATCACTGTCACCCCCTGGTTCATCACAGCACCCTCTGGTTCACCACTGCCACCCTCTGTTTCACCACTGCCACCCTCTGTTTCACCACTGCCACCCTCTGGTTCACCACTGCCACCCTCTGGTTCACTACTGCCACCCTCTGGTCTATTACTGTCACCCTCTGGTTCATCACTGCCACCCTCTGGTTCATCACAGTACCCTCTGGTTCACCACTGCCACCCCCTGGTTCATCACTGTCACCCTCTGGTTCATCACTGTCACCCTCTGATTCATCACAGCATCCCCTGGTTCACCACTGCCACCCTCTGTTTCACCACTGCCACCCTCTGTTTCACCACTGCCACCCTCTGGTTCACCACTCCCACCCTTTGGTTCACCACTGCCACCCTCTGGTTCATCACTGCCACCCCTGGTTCATCACTGCCACCCTCTGATTCATCACAGCACCCTCTGGTTCACCCCTGCCACCCTCTCGTTCATCACTGTCACCCTCTGGTTCATCACTGCCACCCTCTGGTTCACCACTGACACCCTCTGGTACATCACTGCCACCTTCTTGTTCATCACTGCCACCTTCTGGTTCATCACTGACACCCTCTGGTTCACCACTGCCACCCTCTGGTTCACCATTGTCACCCCCTGGTTCACCACTTCTACCCTCTAGTTCATCACTGCCACCCTCTGGTTCATCACTGCCACCCTCTGGTTCACCACTGTCACCCCCTGGTTCACCGCTGCCACCCTCTGGTTCATCACTGCCACCCTCCGGTTCATCACTGCCACCCTCCGGTTCCCCACTGCCACCCTCTGGTTCACCACTGTCACCCCCTGGTTCACCACTGCCACCCTCTGGTTCATCACTGCCACCCTCTGGTTCATCATTGCCACCCTATGGTTCACCACTGCAACCCTCTGGTTCATTACTGCCATCCTCTGGTTCACCACTGCCAACCTCTGGTTCACCACTGCCACCCTCTGGTTCACCCCTGCCACCCTCTGCTTCATAACTGCCACCCTCTGGTTCACCACTGCCACCCTCTGGTTCACCACTGCCACCCTCTGGTTCATCACTGGCACCCTCTGGTTCACCACTGCCACCCTCTGGTTCACCACTGCACCTTCTGGTTCATCACAGCCACCCTCTGGTTCACCACTGCCACCCTCTGGTCCTTCAGTGCCACCCTCTGATTCATCACTGCCACCCTCTGGTTCATCACTGCCACCCCCTGGTTCATCGCTGCCACCCGCTGGTTCATCACAGCACCCTCTGGTTCATCACAGCACCCTCTGGTTCACCACTGTCACCCTCTGGTTCATAACTGCCACCCTCTGGTTCACCACTGCCACCCTCTGTTTCACCACTGCCACCCTCTGTTTTACCACTGCCACCCTCTGGTTCATCACTGCCACCCTCTGGTTCATCACAGCACCCTCTGTTTAATCACTGCCACCCTCTGGTTCATCACTGCCACCATCTGGTTCACCACTGCACCCTCTGGTTCACCACTGCCACCCTCTGGTCCTTCAGTGCCACCCTCTGATTCATCACTGCCACCCTCTGGTTCATCACTGCCACCCCCTGGTTCATCGCTGCCACCCTCTGGTTCATCACAGCACCCTCTGGTTCATCACAGCACCCTCTGGTTCACCACTGTCACCCTCTGGTTCATAACTGCCACCCTCTGGTTCATCACAGCACCCTCTGTTTAATCACTGCCACCCTCTGGTTCATCACTGCCACCATCTGGTTCACCACTGCACCCTCTGGTTCACCACTGCCACCCTCTGGTTCACCACTGCCAGCCTCTGGTTCATCACTGCCACCCCCTGGTTCATCACTGCCACCCTCTGATTCATCACAGCACCCTCTGGTTCATCACAGCACCCTTTTGGTTCACCACTGCCACCCTCGGGTTCATCACTGTCACCCTCTAGTTCATCATTGCATCCTCTGGTTCACCACTGCCACCCTCTGGTTCATCACTGTCACCCTCTGGTTCATCACTGTCACCCTCTGGTTAATCACAGCACCATCTGGTTCACCACTGCCACCCTCTGATTCACCACTGCCACCCTCTGTTTCACCACTGCCACCCTCTGGTTCACCACTGCCACCCCCTGGTTCACTACTGCCACCCTCTGGTCTATTACTGTCACCCTCTGGTTCATCACTGCCACCCTCTGGTTCATCACAGTACCCTCTGGTTCACCACTGCCACCCCCTGGTTCATCACTGTCACGCTCTGGTTCATCACTGTCACCCTCTGATTCATCACAGCATCCCCTGGTTCACCACTGCCACCCTCTGTTTCACCACTGCCACCCTCTGTTTCACCACTGCCACCCTCTGGTTCACCACTCCCACCCTTTGGTTCACCACTGCCACCCTCTGGTTCATCACTGCCACCCCTGGTTCATCACTGCCACCCTCTGATTCATCACAGCACCCTCTGGTTCACCCCTGCCACCCTCTCGTTCATCACTGTCACCCTCTGGTTCATCACTGCCACCCTCTGGTTCACCACTGACACCCTCTGGTACATCACTGCCACCTTCTTGTTCATCACTGCCACCTTCTGGTTCATCACTGACACCCTCTGGTTCACCACTGCCACCCTCTGGTTCACCATTGTCACCCCCTGGTTCACCACTTCTACCCTCTAGTTCATCACTGCCACCCTCTGGTTCATCACTGCCACCCTCTGGTTCACCACTGTCACCCCCTGGTTCACCGCTGCCACCCTCTGGTTCATCACTGCCACCCTCCGGTTCATCACTGCCACCCTCCGGTTCCCCACTGCCACCCTCTGGTTCACCACTGTCACCCCCTGGTTCACCACTGCCACCCTCTGGTTCATCACTGCCACCCTCTGGTTCATCATTGCCACCCTATGGTTCACCACTGCAACCCTCTGGTTCATTACTGCCATCCTCTGGTTCACCACTGCCAACCTCTGGTTCACCACTGCCACCCTCTGGTTCACCCCTGCCACCCTCTGCTTCATAACTGCCACCCTCTGGTTCACCACTGCCACCCTCTGGTTCACCACTGCCACCCTCTGGTTCATCACTGGCACCCTCTGGTTCACCACTGCCACCCTCTGGTTCACCACTGCACCTTCTGGTTCACCACTGCCACCCTCTGGTTCACCACTGCCACCCTCTGGTCCTTCAGTGCCACCCTCTGATTCATCACTGCCACCCTCTGGTTCATCACTGCCACCCCCTGGTTCATCGCTGCCACCCGCTGGTTCATCACAGCACCCTCTGGTTCATCACAGCACCCTCTGGTTCACCACTGTCACCCTCTGGTTCATAACTGCCACCCTCTGTTTCACCACTGCCACCCTCTGTTTTACCACTGCCACCCTCTGGTTCATCACTGCCACCCTCTGGTTCATCACAGCACCCTCTGTTTAATCACTGCCACCCTCTGGTTCATCACTGCCACCATCTGGTTCACCACTGCACCCTCTGGTTCACCACTGCCACCCTCTGGTCCTTCAGTGCCACCCTCTGATTCATCACTGCCACCCTCTGGTTCATCACTGCCACCCCCTGGTTCATCGCTGCCACCCGCTGGTTCATCACAGCACCCTCTGGTTCATCACAGCACCCTCTGGTTCACCACTGTCACCCTCTGGTTCATAACTGCCACCCTCTGGTTCATCACAGCACCCTCTGTTTAATCACTGCCACCCTCTGGTTCATCACTGCCACCATCTGGTTCACCACTGCACCCTCTGGTTCACCACTGCCACCCTCTGGTTCACCACTGCCAGCCTCTGGTTCATCACTGCCACCCCCTGGTTCATCACTGCCACCCTCTGATTCATCACAGCACCCTCTGGTTCATCACAGCACCCTTTTGGTTCACCACTGCCACCCTCTGGTTCATCACTGTCACCCTCTAGTTCATCATTGCATCCTCTGGTTCACCACTGCCACCCTCTGGTTCATCACTGTCACCCTCTGGTTCATCACTGTCACCCTCTGGTTAATCACAGCACCATCTGGTTCACCACTGCCACCCTCTGATTCACCACTGCCACCCTCTGTTTCACCACTGCCACCCTCTGGTTTACCACTGCCACCCCCTGGTTTACCACTGCCACCCTCTGGTCCATTACTGTCACCCTCTCTAGTTCATCACTGCCACCCTCTGGTTCATCACAGCACCCTCTGGTTCACCACAGCCACCCTCTGGTTCATCACTGTGACCCTCTGGTTTATCACTGCCACCCTCTGGTTCATAGCTGCACCCTCTGGTTCACCACTGCCACCCTCTGGTTCATCACTGTCACCCTCTGGCTAGTCACTGTCACCCTCTGGTTCATCACAGCAGCCTCTGGTTCACCACTGCTACCCTTTGGTTCACCACTGCCACCCTCTGGTTCACCACTGCCACCCTTTGGTTCACCACTGCCACCCTCTGGTTCATCACTGCCACCCCCTGGTTCATCACTGCCACCCTCTGGTTCATCACAGCACACTCTGGTTCACCACTGCCACCCTCTGGTTCACCACTGTCACACCCTGGTCCATCAGTGCCACCCTCTGGTTCATCACTGCCACCCTCTGGTTCACCACTGCCACCCTCTGGTTCACCACTGCCACCCTCTGGTCCATCATTGCCACCCTCTGGTTCATCACTGCCACCCTCTGGTTCATCACTTCCACCCCCTGGTTCATCATTGTCACCCTCTGGTTCATCACAGCACCCTTTGGTTCATCACAGCACTCTCTGGTTCACCACTGTCACCCTCTGGTTCATAACTGCCACCCTCTGGTTCACCACAGCCACCCTCTGTTTCACCACTGTCACCCTCTGGTTCATCACTGCCACCCTCTGGTTCATCACTGCCACCATCTGGTTCACCACTGCCACCCTCTGGTTCACCACTGCCACCCTCTGGTTCACCACTGCCACCCTCTGGTTCATCACTGCCAACCCCTGGTTCATCACTGCCACCCTCTGGTTCATCACAGCACCCTCTGGTTCATCACAGCACCCTCTGGTTCACCACTGACACCCTCTGGTTCATCACTGTCACCCTCTAGTTCATCACTGCACCCTCTGGTTCACCACTGCCACCGTCTGGTTCATCACTGTCACCCCCTGGTTCACCACTGCCACCCTCTGGTTCATCACTGCCACCCTCTGGTTCATCATTGCCACCCTATGGTTCACCACTGCAACCCTCTGGTTCATTACTGCCATCCTCTGGTTCACCACTGCCAACCTCTGGTTCACCACTGCCACCCTCTGGTTCACCCCTGCCACCCTCTGCTTCATAACTGCCACCCTCTGGTTCACCACTGCCACCCTCTGGTTCACCACTGCCACCCTCTGGTTCATCACTGGCACCCTCTGGTTCACCACTGCCACCCTCTGGTTCACCACTGCACCTTCTGGTTCATCACAGCCACCCTCTGGTTCACCACTGCCACCCTCTGGTCCTTCAGTGCCACCCTCTGATTCATCACTGCCACCCTCTGGTTCATCACTGCCACCCCCTGGTTCATCGCTGCCACCCGCTGGTTCATCACAGCACCCTCTGGTTCATCACAGCACCCTCTGGTTCACCACTGTCACCCTCTGGTTCATAACTGCCACCCTCTGGTTCACCACTGCCACCCTCTGTTTCACCACTGCCACCCTCTGTTTTACCACTGCCACCCTCTGGTTCATCACTGCCACCCTCTGGTTCATCACAGCACCCTCTGTTTAATCACTGCCACCCTCTGGTTCATCACTGCCACCATCTGGTTCACCACTGCACCCTCTGGTTCACCACTGCCACCCTCTGGTCCTTCAGTGCCACCCTCTGATTCATCACTGCCACCCTCTGGTTCATCACTGCCACCCCCTGGTTCATCACTGCCACCCTCTGGTTCATCACAGCACACTCTGGTTCACCACTGCCACCCTCTGGTTCACCACTGTCACACCCTGGTCCATCAGTGCCACCCTCTGGTTCATCACTGCCACCCTCTGGTTCACCACTGCCACCCTCTGGTTCACCACTGCCACCCTCTGGTCCATCATTGCCACCCTCTGGTTCATCACTGCCACCCTCTGGTTCATCACTTCCACCCCCTGGTTCATCATTGTCACCCTCTGGTTCATCACAGCACCCTTTGGTTCATCACAGCACTCTCTGGTTCACCACTGTCACCCTCTGGTTCATAACTGCCACCCTCTGGTTCACCACAGCCACCCTCTGTTTCACCACTGTCACCCTCTGGTTCATCACTGCCACCCTCTGGTTCATCACTGCCACCATCTGGTTCACCACTGCCACCCTCTGGTTCACCACTGCCACCCTCTGGTTCACCACTGCCACCCTCTGGTTCATCACTGCCAACCCCTGGTTCATCACTGCCACCCTCTGGTTCATCACAGCACCCTCTGGTTCATCACAGCACCCTCTGGTTCACCACTGACACCCTCTGGTTCATCACTGTCACCCTCTAGTTCATCACTGCACCCTCTGGTTCACCACTGCCACCGTCTGGTTCATCACTGTCACCCCCTGGTTCACCACTGCCACCCTCTGGTTCATCACTGCCACCCTCTGGTTCATCATTGCCACCCTATGGTTCACCACTGCAACCCTCTGGTTCATTACTGCCATCCTCTGGTTCACCACTGCCAACCTCTGGTTCACCACTGCCACCCTCTGGTTCACCCCTGCCACCCTCTGCTTCATAACTGCCACCCTCTGGTTCACCACTGCCACCCTCTGGTTCACCACTGCCACCCTCTGGTTCATCACTGGCACCCTCTGGTTCACCACTGCCACCCTCTGGTTCACCACTGCACCTTCTGGTTCATCACAGCCACCCTCTGGTTCACCACTGCCACCCTCTGGTCCTTCAGTGCCACCCTCTGATTCATCACTGCCACCCTCTGGTTCATCACTGCCACCCCCTGGTTCATCGCTGCCACCCGCTGGTTCATCACAGCACCCTCTGGTTCATCACAGCACCCTCTGGTTCACCACTGTCACCCTCTGGTTCATAACTGCCACCCTCTGGTTCACCACTGCCACCCTCTGTTTCACCACTGCCACCCTCTGTTTTACCACTGCCACCCTCTGGTTCATCACTGCCACCCTCTGGTTCATCACAGCACCCTCTGTTTAATCACTGCCACCCTCTGGTTCATCACTGCCACCATCTGGTTCACCACTGCACCCTCTGGTTCACCACTGCCACCCTCTGGTCCTTCAGTGCCACCCTCTGATTCATCACTGCCACCCTCTGGTTCATCACTGCCACCCCCTGGTTCATCGCTGCCACCCGCTGGTTCATCACAGCACCCTCTGGTTCATCACAGCACCCCCTGGTTCACCACTGTCACCCTCTGGTTCATAACTGCCACCCTCTGGTTCATCACAGCACCCTCTGTTTAATCACTGCCACCCTCTGGTTCATCACTGCCACCATCTGGTTCACCACTGCACCCTCTGGTTCACCACTGCCACCCTCTGGTTCACCACTGCCAGCCTCTGGTTCATCACTGCCACCCCCTGGTTCATCACTGCCACCCTCTGATTCATCACAGCACCCTCTGGTTCATCACAGCACCCTTTTGGTTCACCACTGCCACCCTCTGGTTCATCACTGTCACCCTCTAGTTCATCATTGCATCCTCTGGTTCACCACTGCCACCCTCTGGTTCATCACTGTCACCCTCTGGTTCATCACTGTCACCCTCTGGTTAATCACAGCACCATCTGGTTCACCACTGCCACCCTCTGATTCACCACTGCCACCCTCTGTTTCACCACTGCCACCCTCTGGTTCACCACTGCCACCCCCTGGTTTACCACTGCCACCCTCTGGTCCATTACTGTCACCCTCTCTAGTTCATCACTGCCACCCTCTGGTTCATCACAGCACCCTCTGGTTCACCACAGCCACCCTCTGGTTCATCACTGTGACCCTCTGGTTTATCACTGCCACCCTCTGGTTCATAGCTGCACCCTCTGGTTCACTACTGCCACCCTCTGGTTCATCACTGTCACCCTCTGGCTAGTCACTGTCACCCTCTGGTTCATCACAGCAGCCTCTGGTTCACCACTGCTACCCTTTGGTTCACCACTGCCACCCTCTGGTTCACCACTGCCACCCTTTGGTTCACCACTGCCACCCTCTGGTTCATCACTGCCACCCCCTGGTTCATCACTGCCACCCTCTGGTTCATCACAGCACACTCTGGTTCACCACTGCCACCCTCTGGTTCACCACTGTCACACCCTGGTCCATCAGTGCCACCCTCTGGTTCATCACTGCCACCCTCTGGTTCACCACTGCCACCCTCTGGTTCACCACTGCCACCCTCTGGTCCATCATTGCCACCCTCTGGTTCATCACTGCCACCCTCTTGTTCATCACTTC
Source organism: Lissotriton vulgaris (assembly GCF_964263255.1). NCBI lineage: Eukaryota > Metazoa > Chordata > Amphibia > Caudata > Salamandridae > Lissotriton > Lissotriton vulgaris. Next base: position 31,931,004 of record NC_141693.1, read on the forward strand.
CACCCCCTGGTTCATCATTGTCACCCTCTGGTTCATCACAGCACCCTTTGGTTCATCACAGCACTCTCTGGTTCACCACTGTCACCCTCTGGTTCATAACTGCCACCCTCTGGTTCACCACAGCCACCCTCTGTTTCACCACTGTCACCCTCTGGTTCATCACTGCCACCCTCTGGTTCATCACTGCCACCATCTGGTTCACCACTGCCACCCTCTGGTTCACCACTGCCACCCTCTGGTTCACCACTGCCACCCTCTGGTTCATCACTGCCAACCCCTGGTTCATCACTGCCACCCTCTGGTTCATCACAGCACCCTCTGGTTCATCACAGCACCCTCTGGTTCACCACTGACACCCTCTGGTTCATCACTGTCACCCTCTAGTTCATCACTACACCCTCTGGTTCACCACTGCCACCGTCTGGTTCATCACTGTCACCCTCTGGTTCATCACTGTCACCCCCTGGTTCATCACAGCACCCTCTGGTTCACCACTGCCACCCTCTGGTTCACCACTGCCACCCTCTGTTTCACCACTGCCACCCTCTGGTTCACTACTGCCACCCTCTGGTCCATTACTGTAACCCTCTGGTTCATCACTGCCACCCTCGGGTTCATCACAGCACCCTCTGGTTCACCACTGCCACCCTCTGGTTCATCACTGTCACCCTCTGGTTCATCACCGCCACCCTCTGGTTCATCACTGCGCCCTCTGGTTCACCACTGCCAACCTCTGGTTCATCACTGTCACCCTCTGGTTCATCACTGTCACCCTCTGATTCATCACAGCATCCCCTGGTTCACCACTGCCACCCTCTGGTTCACCACTACCCCCCACTGGTTCACCACTGCCACCCTTTGGTTCACCACTGCCACCCTCTGGTTCATCACTGCCACCCCTGGTTCATCACTGCCACCCTCTGGTTCATCACAGCACACTCTGGTTCATCACAGCACCCTCTGGTTCACCCCTGCCACCTTCTCGTTCATCACTGTCACCCTCTGGTTCATCACTGCCACCCTCTGGTTCACCACTGACACCCTCTGGTACATCACTGCCACCTTCTTGTTCATCACTGCCACCTTCTGGTTCATCACTGACACCCTCTGGTTCGCCACTGCCACCCTCTGGTTCACCATTGTCACCCCCTGGTTCACCACTGCTACCCTCTAGTTCATCACTGCCACCCTCTGGTTAATCACTGCCACCCTCTGGTTCACCACTGTCACCCCCTGGTTCACCGCTGCCACCCTCTGGTTCATCATGCCACCCTCCGGTTCATAACTGCCACCCTCCGGTTCCCCACTGCCACCCTCTGGTTCACCACTGTCACCCCCTGGTTCACCACTGCCACCCTCTGGTTCATCACTGCCACCCTCTGGTTCATCATTGCCACCCTATGGTTCACCACTGCAACTCTCTGGTTCATTACTGCCATCCTCTGGTTCACCACTGCCAACCTCTGGTTCACCACTGCCACCCTCTGGTTCACCCCTGCCACCCTCTGCTTCATAACTGCCACCCTCTGGTTCACCACTGCCACCCTCTGGTTCACCACTGCCACCCTCTGGTTCATCACTGGCACCCTCTGGTTCACCACTGCCACCCTCTGATTCACCACTGCACCTTCTGGTTCATCACAGCCACCCTCTGGTTCACCACTGCCACCCTCTGGTTCATTACTGCCACCCCCTGGTTCATCACTACCACCCTCTGGTTCATCACTGCCACCCTCTGGTTCATCACTGCCACCCTCTGGTTCACCACTGCCACGCTCCGGTTCATTACTGCCACCCTCTGGTTCACCACTGTCACCCCCTGGTTCACCACTGCCACCCTCTTGTTCATCACTGCCACCCTCCGGTTCATCACTGCCACCCTCCGGTTCCCCACTGCCACCCTCTGGTTCACCACTGTCACCCCCTGGTTCACCACTGCCACCCTCTGGTTCATCACTGCCACCTGCTGGTTCATCACTGCCACCCTATGGTTCACCACTGCCACCCTCTGGTTCATTACTGCCATCCTATGGTTCACCATTGCCAACCTCTGGTTCACCACTGCCACCCTCTGGTTCACCACTGCCAACCTCTGTTTCACCCCTGCCACCCTCTGGTTCATCACTGGCACCCTCTGGTTCACCACTGCCACCCTCTGGTTCACCACTGCACCTTCTGGTTCATAACTGCCACCCTCTGGTTCACCACTGCCACCCTCTGTTTCACCACTGCCACCCTCTGGTTCATCACTGCCACCCTCTGGTTCATCACTGCCACCATCTGGTTCACCACTGCCACCCGCTGGTTCACCACTGCCACCCTCTGGTTCACCACTGCCACCCTCTGGTTCATCACTGCCAACCCCTGGTTCATCACTGCCACCCTCTGGTTCATCACAGCACCCTCTGGTTCATCACAGCACCCTCTGGTTCACCACTGACACCCTCTGGTTCATCACTGTCACCCTCTAGTTCATCACTGCACCCTCTGGTTCACCACTGCCACCGTCTGATTCATCACTGTCACCCTCTGGTTCATCACGGTCACCCCCTGGTTCATCACTGCCACCCTCTGGTTCATCACAGCACCCTCTGGTTCACCACTGACACCCTCTGGTTCATCACTGTCACCCTCTAGTTCATCACTGCATCCTCTGGTTCACCACTGCCACCGTCTGATTCATCACTGTCACCCTCTGGTTCATCACTGCCAACCCCTGGTTCATCACTGCCACCCTCTGGTTCATCACAGCACCCTCTGGTTCATCACAGCACCCTCTGGTTCACCACTGCCACCCTCTGGTTCACCACTGCACCTTCTCGTTCATCACCGCCACCCTCTGGTTCACCACTGCCACCCTCTGGTTCATTACTGCCACCCCCTGGTTCATCACTACCACCCTCTGGTTCATCACTGCCACCCTCTGGTTCATCACTGCCACCCTCTGGTTCACCACTGCCACGCCCCGGTTCATTACTGCCACCCTCTGGTTCACCACTGTCACCCCCTGGTTCACCACTGCCACCCTCTTGTTCATCACTGCCACCCTCCGGTTCATCACTGCCACCCTCCGGTTCCCCACTGCCACCCTCTGGTTCGCCACTGTCACCCCCTGGTTCACCACTGCCACCCTCTGGTTCATCACTGCCACCTGCTGGTTCATCACTGCCACCCTATGGTTCACCACTGCCACCCTCTGGTTCATTACTGCCATCCTATGGTTCACCATTGCCAACCTCTGGTTCACCACTGCCACCCTCTTTTTCACCACTGCCAACCTCTGTTTCACCCCTGCCACCCTCTGGTTCATCACTGGCACCCTCTGGTTCACCACTGCCACCCTCTGGTTCACCATTGCACCTTCTGGTTCATCACAGCCACCCCCTGGTTCATCACTGTCACCCTCTGGTTCATCACAGCACCCTTTGGTTCATCACAGCACTCTCTGGTTCACCACTGTCACCCTCTGGTTCATAACTGCCACCCTCTGGTTCACCACTGCCACCCTCTGTTTCACCACTGCCACCCTCTGGTTCATCACTGCCACCCTCTGGTTCATCACTGCCACCATCTGGTTCACCACTGCCACCCTCTGGTTCACCACTGCCACCCTCTGGTTCACCACTGCCACCCTCCGGTTCATCACTGCCAACCCCTGGTTCATCACTGCCACCCTCTTGTTCATCACAGCACCCTCTGGTTCATCACAGCACCCTCTGGTTCACCACTGACACCCTCTGGTTCATCACTGTCACCCTCTAGTTCATCACTGCACCCTCTGGTTCACCACTGCCACCGTCTGATTCATCACTGTCACCCTCTGGTTCATCACGGTCACCCCCTGGTTCATCACTGCCACCCTCTGGTTCATCACAGCACCCTCTGGTTCACCACTGACACCCTCTGGTTCATCACTGTCACCCTCTAGTTCATCACTGCACCCTCTGGTTCACCACTGCCACCGTCTGATTCATCACTGTCACCCTCTGGTTCATCACTGCCAACCCCTGGTTCATCACTGCCACCCTCTGGTTCATCACAGCACCCTCTGGTTCATCACAGCACCCTCTGGTTCACCACTGCCACCCTCTGGTTCACCACTGCACCTTCTGGTTCATCACAGCCACCCTCTGGTTCACCACTGCCACCCTCTGGTCCTTCAGTGCCACCCTCTGATTCATCACTGCCACCCTCTGGTTCATCACTGCCACCCCCTGGTTCATCGCTGCCACCAGCTGGTTCATCACAGCACCCTCTGGTTCATCACAGCACCCTCTGGTTCACCACTGTCACCCTCTGGTTCATAACTGCCACCCTCTGGTTCACCACTGCCACCCTCTGTTTCACCACTGCCACCCTCTGTTTTACCACTGCCACCCTCTGGTTCATCACTGCCACCCTCTGGTTCATCACAGCACCCTCTGTTTCATCACTGCCACCCTCTGGTTCATCACTGCCACCACCTGGTTCACCACTGCACCCTCTGGTTCACCACTGCCACCCTCTGGTTCACCACTGCCAGCCTCTGGTTCATCACTGCCACCCCCTGGTTCATCACTGCCACCCTCTGGTTCATCACAGCACCCTCTGGTTCATCACAGCACCCTTTTGGTTCACCACTGCCACCCTCTGGTTCATCACTGTCACCCTCTAGTTCATCATTGCATCCTCTGGTTCACCACTGCCACCCTCTGGTTCATCACTGTCACCCTCTGGTTCATCACTGTCACCCTCTGGTTCATCACAGCACCATCTGGTTCACCACTGCCACCCTCTGATTCACCACTGCCACCCTCTGTTTCACCACTGCCACCCTCTGGTTCACCACTGCCACCCCCTGGTTCACCACTGCCACCCTCTGGTCCATTACTGTCACCCTCTCTAGTTCATCACTGCCACCCTCTGGTTCATCACAGCACCCTCTGGTTCACCACAGCCACAATCTGGTTCATCACTGTGACCCTCTGGTTTATCACTGCCACCCTCTGGTTCATAACTGCACCCTCTGGTTCACCACTGCCACCCTCTGGTTCATCACTGTCACCCTCTGGCTCATCACCGTCACCCTCTGGTTCATCACAGCAGCCTCTGGTTCACCACTGCTACCCTTTGGTTCACCACTGCCACCCTCTGGTTCACCACTGCCACCCTTTGGTTCACCACTGCCACCCTCTGGTTCATCACTGCCACCCCCTGGTTCATCACTGCCACCCTCTGGTTCATCACAGAACACTCTGGTTCACCACTGCCACCCTCTGGTTCACCACTGTCACACCCTGGTCCATCAGTGCCACCCTCTGGTTCATCACTGCCACCCTCTGGTTCACCACTGTCACCCTCTGGTTCATCACAGCAGCCTCTGGTTCACCACTGCTACCCTTTGGTTTACCACTGCCACCCTCTGGTTCACCACTGCCACCCTTTGGTTCACCACTGCCACCCTCTGGTTCATCACTGCCACCCCCTGGTTCATCACTGCCACCCTCTGGTTCATCACAGCACACTCTGGTTCACCACTGCCACCCTCTGGTTCACCACTGTCACACCCTGGTCCATCAGTGCCACCCTCTGGTTCATCACTGCCACCCTCTGGTTCACCACTGCCACCCTCTGGTTCACCACTGCCACCCTCTGGTCCATCATTGCCACCCTCTGGTTCATCACTGCCACCCTCTGGTTCATCACGTCCACCCCCTGGTTCATCACTGTCACCCTCTGGTTCATCACAGCACCCTTTGGTTCATCACAGCACTCTCTGGTTAACCACTGTCACCCTCTGGTTCATAACTGCCACCCTCTGGTTCACCACTGCCACCCTCTGTTTCACCACTGTCACCCTCTGGTTCACCACTGCTACCCTTTGGTTCACCACTGCCACCCTCTGGTTCACCACTGCCACCCTTTGGTTCACCACTGCCACCCTCTGGTTCATCACTGCCACCCCCTGGTTCATCACTGCCACCCTCTGGTTCATCACAGCACACTCTGGTTCACCACTGCCACCCTCTGGTTCACCACTGTCACACCCTGGTCCATCAGTGCCACCCTCTGGTTCATCACTGCCACCCTCTGGTTCACCACTGCCACCCTCTGGTTCACCACTGCCACCCTCTGGTCCATCATTGCCACCCTCTGGTTCATCACTGCCACCCTCTGGTTCATCACTTCCACCCCCTGGTTCATCACTGTCACCCTCTGGTTCATCACAGCACCATTTGGTTCATCACAGCACTCTCTGGTTCACCACTGTCACCCTCTGGTTCATAACTGCCACCCTCTGGTTCACCACAGCCACCCTCTGTTTCACCACTGTCACCCTCTGGTTCATCACTGCCACCCTCTGGTTCATCACTGCCACCATCTGGTTCACCACTGCCACCCTCTGGTTCACCACTGCCACCCTCTGGTTCACCACTGCCACCCTCTGGCTCATCACTGCCAACCCCTGGTTCATCACTGCCACCCTCTGGTTCATCACAGCACCCTCTGGTTCATCACAGCACCCTCTGGTTCACCACTGACACCCTCTGGTTCATCACTGTCACCCTCTAGTTCATCACTGCACCCTCTGGTTCACCACTGCCACCGTCTGGTTCATCACTGTCACCCTCTGGTTCATCACTGTCACCCCCTGGTTCATCACAGCACCCTCTGGTTCACCACTGCCACCCTCTGGTTCACCACTGCCACCCTCTGTTTCACCACTGCCACCCTCTGGTTCACTACTGCCACCCTCTGGTCCATTACTGTAACCCTCTGGTTCATCACTGCCACCCTCGGGTTCATCACAGCACCCTCTGGTTCACCACTGCCACCCTCTGGTTCATCACTGTCACCCTCTGGTTCATCACCGCCACCCTCTGGTTCATCACTGCACCCTCTGGTTCACCACTGCCAACCTCTGGTTCATCACTGTCACCCTCTGGTTCATCACTGTCACCCTCTGATTCATCACATCATCCCCTGGTTCACCACTGCCACCCTCTGGTTCACCACTACCACCCTCTGGTTCACCACTGCCACCCTTTGGTTCACCACTGCCACCCTCTGGTTCATCACTGCCACCCCTGGTTCATCACTGCCACCCTCTGGTTCATCACAGCACACTCTGGTTCATCACAGCACCCTCTGGTTCACCCCTGCCACCTTCTCGTTCATCACTGTCACCCTCTGGTTCATCACTGCCACACTCTGGTTCACCACTGACACCCTCTGGTACATCACTGCCACCTTCTTGTTCATCACTGCCACCTTCTGGTTCATCACTGACACCCTCTGGTTCGCCACTGCCACCCTCTGGTTCACCATTGTCACCCCCTGGTTCACCACTGCTACCCTCTAGTTCATCACTGCCACCCTCTGGTTCATCACTGCCACCCTCTGGTTCACCACTGTCACCCCCTGGTTCACCGCTGCCACCCTCTGGTTCATCATGCCACCCTCCGGTTCATAACTGCCACCCTCCGGTTCCCCACTGCCACCCTCTGGTTCACCACTGTCACCCCCTGGTTCACCACTGCCACCCTCTGGTTCATCACTGCCACCCTCTGGTTCATCATTGCCACCCTATGGTTCACCACTGCAACTCTCTGGTTCATTACTGCCATCCTCTGGTTCACCACTGCCAACCTCTGGTTCACCACTGCCACCCTCTGGTTCACCCCTGCCACCCTCTGCTTCATAACTGCCACCCTCTGGTTCACCACTGCCACCCTCTGGTTCACCACTGCCACCCTCTGGTTCATCACTGGCACCCTCTGGTTCACCACTGCCACCCTCTGATTCACCACTGCACCTTCTGGTTCATCACAGCCACCCTCTGGTTCACCACTGCCACCCTCTGGTTCATTACTGCCACCCCCTGGTTCATCACTACCACCCTCTGGTTCATCACTGCCACCCTCTGGTTCATCACTGCCACCCTCTGGTTCACCACTGCCATGCTCCGGTTCATTACTGCCACCCTCTGGTTCACCACTGTCACCCCCTGGTTCACCACTGCCACCCTCTTGTTCATCACTGCCACCCTCCGGTTCATCACTGCCACCCTCCGGTTCCCCACTGCCACCCTCTGGTTCACCACTGTCACCCCCTGGTTCACCACTGCCACCCTCTGGTTCATCACTGCCACCTGCTGGTTCATCACTGCCACCCTATGGTTCACCACTGCCACCCTCTGGTTCATTACTGCCATCCTATGGTTCACCATTGCCAACCTCTGGTTCACCACTGCCACCCTCTGGTTCACCACTGCCAACCTCTGTTTCACCCCTGCCACCCTCTGGTTCATGACTGGCACCCTCTGGTTCACCACTGCCACCCTCTGGTTCACCACTGCACCTTCTGGTTCATAACTGCCACCCTCTGGTTCACCACTGCCACCCTCTGTTTCACCACTGCCACCCTCTGGTTCATCACTGCCACCCTCTGGTTCATCACTGCCACCATCTGGTTCACCACTGCCACCCGCTGGTTCACCACTGCCACCCTCTGGTTCACCACTGCCACCCTCTGGTTCATCACTGCCAACCCCTGGTTCATCACTGCCACCCTCTGGTTCATCACAGCACCCTCTGGTTCATCACAGCACCCTCTGGTTCACCACTGACACCCTCTGGTTCATCACTGTCACCCTCTAGTTCATCACTGCACCCTCTGGTTCACCACTGCCACCGTCTGATTCATCACTGTCACCCTCTGGTTCATCACGGTCACCCCCTGGTTCATCACTGCCACCCTCTGGTTCATCACAGCACCCTCTGGTTCACCACTGACACCCTCTGGTTCATCACTGTCACCCTCTAGTTCATCACTGCATCCTCTGGTTCACCACTGCCACCGTCTGATTCATCACTGTCACCCTCTGGTTCATCACTGCCAACCCCTGGTTCATCACTGCCACCCTCTGGTTCATCACAGCACCCTCTGGTTCATCACAGCACCCTCTGGTTCACCACTGCCACCCTCTGGTTCACCACTGCACCTTCTCGTTCATCACCGCCACCCTCTGGTTCACCACTGCCACCCTCTGGTTCATTACTGCCACCCCCTGGTTCATCACTACCACCCTCTGGTTCATCACTGCCACCCTCTGGTTCATCACTGCCACCCTCTGGTTCACCACTGCCACGCCCGGTTCATTACTGCCACCCTCTGGTTCACCACTGTCACCCCCTGGTTCACCACTGCCACCCTCTTGTTCATCACTGCCACCCTCCGGTTCATCACTGCCACCCTCCTTTTCCCCACTGCCACCCTCTGGTTCGCCACTGTCGCCCCCTGGTTCACCACTGCCACCCTCTGGTTCATCACTGCCACCTGCTGGTTCATCACTGCCACCCTATGGTTCACCACTGCCACCCTCTGGTTCATTACTGCCATCCTATGGTTCACCATTGCCAACCTCTGGTTCACCACTGCCACCCTCTTTTTCACCACTGCCAACCTCTGTTTCACCCCTGCCACCCTCTGGTTCATCACTGGCACCCTCTGGTTCACCACTGCCACCCTCTGGTTCACCATTGCACCTTCTGGTTCATCACAGCCACCCCCTGGTTCATCACTGTCACCCTCTGGTTCATCACAGCACCCTTTGGTTCATCACAGCACTCTCTGGTTCACCACTGTCACCCTCTGGTTCATAACTGCCACCCTCTGGTTCACCACTGCCACCCTCTGTTTCACCACTGCCACCCTCTGGTTTATCACTGCCACCCTCTGGTTCATCACTGCCACCATCTGGTTCACCACTGCCACCCTCTGGTTCACCACTGCCACCCTCTGGTTCACCACTGCCACCCTCTGGTTCATCACTGCCAACCCCTGGTTCATCACTGCCACCCTCTTGTTCATCACAGCACCCTCTGGTTCATCACAGCACCCTCTGGTTCACCACTGACACCCTCTGGTTCATCACTGTCACCCTCTAGTTCATCACTGCACCCTCTGGTTCACCACTGCCACCGTCTGATTCATCACTGTCACCCTCTGGTTCATCACGGTCACCCCCTGGTTCATCACTGCCACCCTCTGGTTCATCACAGCACCCTCTGGTTCACCACTGACACCCTCTGGTTCATCACTGTCACCCTCTAGTTCATCACTGCACCCTCTGGTTCACCACTGCCACCGTCTGATTCATCACTGTCACCCTCTGGTTCATCACTGCCAACCCCTGGTTCATCACTGCCACCCTCTGGTTCATCACAGCACCCTCTGGTTCATCACAGCACCCTCTGGTTCACCACTGCCACCCTCTGGTTCACCACTGCACCTTCTGGTTCATCACAGCCACCCTCTGGTTCACCACTGCCACCCTCTGGTCCTTCAGTGCCACCCTCTGATTCATCACTGCCACCCTCTGGTTCATCACTGCCACCCCCTGGTTCATCGCTGCCACCCGCTGGTTCATCACAGCACCCTCTGGTTCATCACAGCACCCTCTGGTTCACCACTGTCACCCTCTGGTTCATAACTGCCACCCTCTGGTTCACCACTGCCACCCTCTGTTTCACCACTGCCACCCTCTGTTTTACCACTGCCACCCTCTGGTTCATCACTGCCACCCTCTGGTTCATCACAGCACCCTCTGTTTCATCACTGCCACCCTCTGGTTCATCACTGCCACCACCTGGTTCACCACTGCACCCTCTGGTTCACCACTGCCACCCTCTGGTTCACCACTGCCAGCCTCTGGTTCATCACTGCCACCCCCTGGTTCATCACTGCCACCCTCTGGTTCATCACAGCACCCTCTGGTTCATCACAGCACCCTTTTGGTTCACCACTGCCACCCTCTGGTTCATCACTGTCACCCTCTAGTTCATCATTGCATCCTCTGGTTCACCACTGCCACCCTCTGGTTCATCACTGTCACCCTCTGGTTCATCACTGTCACCCTCTGGTTCATCACAGCACCATCTGGTTCACCACTGCCACCCTCTGATTCACCACTGCCACCCTCTGTTTCACCACTGCCACCCTCTGGTTCACCACTGCCACCCCCTGGTTCACCACTGCCACCCTCTGGTCCATTACTGTCACCCTCTCTAGTTCATCACTGCCACCCTCTGGTTCATCACAGCACCCTCTGGTTCACCACAGCCACAATCTGGTTCATCACTGTGACCCTCTGGTTTATCACTGCCACCCTCTGGTTCATAACTGCACCCTCTGGTTCACCACTGCCACCCTCTGGTTCATCACTGTCACCCTCTGGTTCATCACTGTCACCCTCTGGTTCATCACAGCACCATCTGGTTCACCACTGCCACCCTCTGATTCACCACTGCCACCCTCTGTTTCACCACTGCCACCCTCTGGTTCACCACTGCCACCCCCTGGTTCACCACTGCCACCCTCTGGTCCATTACTGTCACCCTCTCTAGTTCATCACTGCCACCCTCTGGTTCATCACAGCACCCTCTGGTTCACCACAGCCACAATCTGGTTCATCACTGTGACCCTCTGGTTTATCACTGCCACCCTCTGGTTCATAACTGCACCCTCTGGTTCACCACTGTCACCCTCTGGTTCATCACAGCAGCCTCTGGTTCACCACTGCTACCCTTTGGTTCACCACTGCCACCCTCTGGTTCACCACTGCCACCCTTTGGTTCACCACTGCCACCCTCTGGTTCATCACTGCCACCCCCTGGTTCATCACTGCCACCCTCTGGTTCATCACAGAACACTCTGGTTCACCACTGCCACCCTCTGGTTCACCACTGTCACACCCTGGTCCATCAGTGCCACCCTCTGGTTCATCACTGCCACCCTCTGGTTCACCACTGTCACCCTCTGGTTCATCACAGCAGCCTCTGGTTCACCACTGCTACCCTTTGGTTCACCACTGCCACCCTCTGGTTCACCACTGCCACCCTTTGGTTCACCACTGCCACCCTCTGGTTCATCACTGCCACCCCCTGGTTCATCACTGCCACCCTCTGGTTCATCACAGCACACTCTGGTTCACCACTGCCACCCTCTGGTTCACCACTGTCACACCCTGGTCCATCAGTGCCACCCTCTGGTTCATCACTGCCACCCTCTGGTTCACCACTGCCACCCTCTGGTTCACCACTGCCACCCTCTGGTCCATCATTGCCACCCTCTGGTTCATCACTGCCACCCTCTGGTTCATCACGTCCACCCCCTGGTTCATCACTGTCACCCTCTGGTTCATCACAGCACCCTTTGGTTCATCACAGCACTCTCTGGTTAACCACTGTCACCCTCTGGTTCATAACTGCCACCCTCTGGTTCACCACTGCCACCCTCTGTTTCACCACTGTCACCCTCTGGTTCATCACTGCCACCCTCTGGTTCATCACTGCCACCATCTGGTTCACCACTGCCACCCTCTGGTTCACCACTGCCACCCTCTGGTTCACCACTGCCACCCTATGGTTCATCACTGCCAACCCCTGGTTCATCACTGCCACCCTCTGGTTCATCACAGCACCCTCTGGTTCATCACAGCACCCTCTGGTTCACCACTGACACCCTCTGGTTCATCACTGTCACCCTCTAGTTCATCACTGCACCCTCTGGTTCACCACTGCCACCATCTGGTTCATCACTGTCACCCTCTGGTTCATCACTGTCACCCCCTGGTTCATCACAGCACCCTCTGGTTCACCACTGCCACCCTCTGTTTCACCACTGCCACCCTCTGTTTCACCACTGCCACCCTCTGGTTCACCACTGCCACCCTCTGGTTCACTACTGCCACCCTCTGGTCTATTACTGTCACCCTCTGGTTCATCACTGCCACCCTCTGGTTCATCACAGTACCCTCTGGTTCACCACTGCCACCCCCTGGTTCATCACTGTCACCCTCTGGTTCATCACTGTCACCCTCTGATTCATCACAGCATCCCCTGGTTCACCACTGCCACCCTCTGTTTCACCACTGCCACCCTCTGTTTCACCACTGCCACCCTCTGGTTCACCACTCCCACCCTTTGGTTCACCACTGCCACCCTCTGGTTCATCACTGCCACCCCTGGTTCATCACTGCCACCCTCTGATTCATCACAGCACCCTCTGGTTCACCCCTGCCACCCTCTCGTTCATCACTGTCACCCTCTGGTTCATCACTGCCACCCTCTGGTTCACCACTGACACCCTCTGGTACATCACTGCCACCTTCTTGTTCATCACTGCCACCTTCTGGTTCATCACTGACACCCTCTGGTTCACCACTGCCACCCTCTGGTTCACCATTGTCACCCCCTGGTTCACCACTTCTACCCTCTAGTTCATCACTGCCACCCTCTGGTTCATCACTGCCACCCTCTGGTTCACCACTGTCACCCCCTGGTTCACCGCTGCCACCCTCTGGTTCATCACTGCCACCCTCCGGTTCATCACTGCCACCCTCCGGTTCCCCACTGCCACCCTCTGGTTCACCACTGTCACCCCCTGGTTCACCACTGCCACCCTCTGGTTCATCACTGCCACCCTCTGGTTCATCATTGCCACCCTATGGTTCACCACTGCAACCCTCTGGTTCATTACTGCCATCCTCTGGTTCACCACTGCCAACCTCTGGTTCACCACTGCCACCCTCTGGTTCACCCCTGCCACCCTCTGCTTCATAACTGCCACCCTCTGGTTCACCACTGCCACCCTCTGGTTCACCACTGCCACCCTCTGGTTCATCACTGGCACCCTCTGGTTCACCACTGCCACCCTCTGGTTCACCACTGCACCTTCTGGTTCATCACAGCCACCCTCTGGTTCACCACTGCCACCCTCTGGTCCTTCAGTGCCACCCTCTGATTCATCACTGCCACCCTCTGGTTCATCACTGCCACCCCCTGGTTCATCGCTGCCACCCGCTGGTTCATCACAGCACCCTCTGGTTCATCACAGCACCCTCTGGTTCACCACTGTCACCCTCTGGTTCATAACTGCCACCCTCTGGTTCACCACTGCCACCCTCTGTTTCACCACTGCCACCCTCTGTTTTACCACTGCCACCCTCTGGTTCATCACTGCCACCCTCTGGTTCATCACAGCACCCTCTGTTTAATCACTGCCACCCTCTGGTTCATCACTGCCACCATCTGGTTCACCACTGCACCCTCTGGTTCACCACTGCCACCCTCTGGTCCTTCAGTGCCACCCTCTGATTCATCACTGCCACCCTCTGGTTCATCACTGCCACCCCCTGGTTCATCGCTGCCACCCGCTGGTTCATCACAGCACCCTCTGGTTCATCACAGCACCCTCTGGTTCACCACTGTCACCCTCTGGTTCATAACTGCCACCCTCTGGTTCATCACAGCACCCTCTGTTTAATCACTGCCACCCTCTGGTTCATCACTGCCACCATCTGGTTCACCACTGCACCCTCTGGTTCACCACTGCCACCCTCTGGTTCACCACTGCCAGCCTCTGGTTCATCACTGCCACCCCCTGGTTCATCACTGCCACCCTCTGATTCATCACAGCACCCTCTGGTTCATCACAGCACCCTTTTGGTTCACCACTGCCACCCTCGGGTTCATCACTGTCACCCTCTAGTTCATCATTGCATCCTCTGGTTCACCACTGCCACCCTCTGGTTCATCACTGTCACCCTCTGGTTCATCACTGTCACCCTCTGGTTAATCACAGCACCATCTGGTTCACCACTGCCACCCTCTGATTCACCACTGCCACCCTCTGTTTCACCACTGCCACCCTCTGGTTCACCACTGCCACCCCCTGGTTCACTACTGCCACCCTCTGGTCTATTACTGTCACCCTCTGGTTCATCACTGCCACCCTCTGGTTCATCACAGTACCCTCTGGTTCACCACTGCCACCCCCTGGTTCATCACTGTCACGCTCTGGTTCATCACTGTCACCCTCTGATTCATCACAGCATCCCCTGGTTCACCACTGCCACCCTCTGTTTCACCACTGCCACCCTCTGTTTCACCACTGCCACCCTCTGGTTCACCACTCCCACCCTTTGGTTCACCACTGCCACCCTCTGGTTCATCACTGCCACCCCTGGTTCATCACTGCCACCCTCTGATTCATCACAGCACCCTCTGGTTCACCCCTGCCACCCTCTCGTTCATCACTGTCACCCTCTGGTTCATCACTGCCACCCTCTGGTTCACCACTGACACCCTCTGGTACATCACTGCCACCTTCTTGTTCATCACTGCCACCTTCTGGTTCATCACTGACACCCTCTGGTTCACCACTGCCACCCTCTGGTTCACCATTGTCACCCCCTGGTTCACCACTTCTACCCTCTAGTTCATCACTGCCACCCTCTGGTTCATCACTGCCACCCTCTGGTTCACCACTGTCACCCCCTGGTTCACCGCTGCCACCCTCTGGTTCATCACTGCCACCCTCCGGTTCATCACTGCCACCCTCCGGTTCCCCACTGCCACCCTCTGGTTCACCACTGTCACCCCCTGGTTCACCACTGCCACCCTCTGGTTCATCACTGCCACCCTCTGGTTCATCATTGCCACCCTATGGTTCACCACTGCAACCCTCTGGTTCATTACTGCCATCCTCTGGTTCACCACTGCCAACCTCTGGTTCACCACTGCCACCCTCTGGTTCACCCCTGCCACCCTCTGCTTCATAACTGCCACCCTCTGGTTCACCACTGCCACCCTCTGGTTCACCACTGCCACCCTCTGGTTCATCACTGGCACCCTCTGGTTCACCACTGCCACCCTCTGGTTCACCACTGCACCTTCTGGTTCACCACTGCCACCCTCTGGTTCACCACTGCCACCCTCTGGTCCTTCAGTGCCACCCTCTGATTCATCACTGCCACCCTCTTGTTCATCACTGCCACCCCCTGGTTCATCGCTGCCACCCGCTGGTTCATCACAGCACCCTCTGGTTCATCACAGCACCCTCTGGTTCACCACTGTCACCCTCTGGTTCATAACTGCCACCCTCTGTTTCACCACTGCCACCCTCTGTTTTACCACTGCCACCCTCTGGTTCATCACTGCCACCCTCTGGTTCATCACAGCACCCTCTGTTTAATCACTGCCACCCTCTGGTTCATCACTGCCACCATCTGGTTCACCACTGCACCCTCTGGTTCACCACTGCCACCCTCTGGTCCTTCAGTGCCACCCTCTGATTCATCACTGCCACCCTCTGGTTCATCACTGCCACCCCCTGGTTCATCGCTGCCACCCGCTGGTTCATCACAGCACCCTCTGGTTCATCACAGCACCCTCTGGTTCACCACTGTCACCCTCTGGTTCATAACTGCCACCCTCTGGTTCATCACAGCACCCTCTGTTTAATCACTGCCACCCTCTGGTTCATCACTGCCACCATCTGGTTCACCACTGCACCCTCTGGTTCACCACTGCCACCCTCTGGTTCACCACTGCCAGCCTCTGGTTCATCACTGCCACCCCCTGGTTCATCACTGCCACCCTCTGATTCATCACAGCACCCTCTGGTTCATCACAGCACCCTTTTGGTTCACCACTGCCACCCTCTGGTTCATCACTGTCACCCTCTAGTTCATCATTGCATCCTCTGGTTCACCACTGCCACCCTCTGGTTCATCACTGTCACCCTCTGGTTCATCACTGTCACCCTCTGGTTAATCACAGCACCATCTGGTTCACCACTGCCACCCTCTGATTCACCACTGCCACCCTCTGTTTCACCACTGCCACCCTCTGGTTTACCACTGCCACCCCCTGGTTTACCACTGCCACCCTCTGGTCCATTACTGTCACCCTCTCTAGTTCATCACTGCCACCCTCTGGTTCATCACAGCACCCTCTGGTTCACCACAGCCACCCTCTGGTTCATCACTGTGACCCTCTGGTTTATCACTGCCACCCTCTGGTTCATAGCTGCACCCTCTGGTTCACCACTGCCACCCTCTGGTTCATCACTGTCACCCTCTGGCTAGTCACTGTCACCCTCTGGTTCATCACAGCAGCCTCTGGTTCACCACTGCTACCCTTTGGTTCACCACTGCCACCCTCTGGTTCACCACTGCCACCCTTTGGTTCACCACTGCCACCCTCTGGTTCATCACTGCCACCCCCTGGTTCATCACTGCCACCCTCTGGTTCATCACAGCACACTCTGGTTCACCACTGCCACCCTCTGGTTCACCACTGTCACACCCTGGTCCATCAGTGCCACCCTCTGGTTCATCACTGCCACCCTCTGGTTCACCACTGCCACCCTCTGGTTCACCACTGCCACCCTCTGGTCCATCATTGCCACCCTCTGGTTCATCACTGCCACCCTCTGGTTCATCACTTCCACCCCCTGGTTCATCATTGTCACCCTCTGGTTCATCACAGCACCCTTTGGTTCATCACAGCACTCTCTGGTTCACCACTGTCACCCTCTGGTTCATAACTGCCACCCTCTGGTTCACCACAGCCACCCTCTGTTTCACCACTGTCACCCTCTGGTTCATCACTGCCACCCTCTGGTTCATCACTGCCACCATCTGGTTCACCACTGCCACCCTCTGGTTCACCACTGCCACCCTCTGGTTCACCACTGCCACCCTCTGGTTCATCACTGCCAACCCCTGGTTCATCACTGCCACCCTCTGGTTCATCACAGCACCCTCTGGTTCATCACAGCACCCTCTGGTTCACCACTGACACCCTCTGGTTCATCACTGTCACCCTCTAGTTCATCACTGCACCCTCTGGTTCACCACTGCCACCGTCTGGTTCATCACTGTCACCCCCTGGTTCACCACTGCCACCCTCTGGTTCATCACTGCCACCCTCTGGTTCATCATTGCCACCCTATGGTTCACCACTGCAACCCTCTGGTTCATTACTGCCATCCTCTGGTTCACCACTGCCAACCTCTGGTTCACCACTGCCACCCTCTGGTTCACCCCTGCCACCCTCTGCTTCATAACTGCCACCCTCTGGTTCACCACTGCCACCCTCTGGTTCACCACTGCCACCCTCTGGTTCATCACTGGCACCCTCTGGTTCACCACTGCCACCCTCTGGTTCACCACTGCACCTTCTGGTTCATCACAGCCACCCTCTGGTTCACCACTGCCACCCTCTGGTCCTTCAGTGCCACCCTCTGATTCATCACTGCCACCCTCTGGTTCATCACTGCCACCCCCTGGTTCATCGCTGCCACCCGCTGGTTCATCACAGCACCCTCTGGTTCATCACAGCACCCTCTGGTTCACCACTGTCACCCTCTGGTTCATAACTGCCACCCTCTGGTTCACCACTGCCACCCTCTGTTTCACCACTGCCACCCTCTGTTTTACCACTGCCACCCTCTGGTTCATCACTGCCACCCTCTGGTTCATCACAGCACCCTCTGTTTAATCACTGCCACCCTCTGGTTCATCACTGCCACCATCTGGTTCACCACTGCACCCTCTGGTTCACCACTGCCACCCTCTGGTCCTTCAGTGCCACCCTCTGATTCATCACTGCCACCCTCTGGTTCATCACTGCCACCCCCTGGTTCATCACTGCCACCCTCTGGTTCATCACAGCACACTCTGGTTCACCACTGCCACCCTCTGGTTCACCACTGTCACACCCTGGTCCATCAGTGCCACCCTCTGGTTCATCACTGCCACCCTCTGGTTCACCACTGCCACCCTCTGGTTCACCACTGCCACCCTCTGGTCCATCATTGCCACCCTCTGGTTCATCACTGCCACCCTCTGGTTCATCACTTCCACCCCCTGGTTCATCATTGTCACCCTCTGGTTCATCACAGCACCCTTTGGTTCATCACAGCACTCTCTGGTTCACCACTGTCACCCTCTGGTTCATAACTGCCACCCTCTGGTTCACCACAGCCACCCTCTGTTTCACCACTGTCACCCTCTGGTTCATCACTGCCACCCTCTGGTTCATCACTGCCACCATCTGGTTCACCACTGCCACCCTCTGGTTCACCACTGCCACCCTCTGGTTCACCACTGCCACCCTCTGGTTCATCACTGCCAACCCCTGGTTCATCACTGCCACCCTCTGGTTCATCACAGCACCCTCTGGTTCATCACAGCACCCTCTGGTTCACCACTGACACCCTCTGGTTCATCACTGTCACCCTCTAGTTCATCACTGCACCCTCTGGTTCACCACTGCCACCGTCTGGTTCATCACTGTCACCCCCTGGTTCACCACTGCCACCCTCTGGTTCATCACTGCCACCCTCTGGTTCATCATTGCCACCCTATGGTTCACCACTGCAACCCTCTGGTTCATTACTGCCATCCTCTGGTTCACCACTGCCAACCTCTGGTTCACCACTGCCACCCTCTGGTTCACCCCTGCCACCCTCTGCTTCATAACTGCCACCCTCTGGTTCACCACTGCCACCCTCTGGTTCACCACTGCCACCCTCTGGTTCATCACTGGCACCCTCTGGTTCACCACTGCCACCCTCTGGTTCACCACTGCACCTTCTGGTTCATCACAGCCACCCTCTGGTTCACCACTGCCACCCTCTGGTCCTTCAGTGCCACCCTCTGATTCATCACTGCCACCCTCTGGTTCATCACTGCCACCCCCTGGTTCATCGCTGCCACCCGCTGGTTCATCACAGCACCCTCTGGTTCATCACAGCACCCTCTGGTTCACCACTGTCACCCTCTGGTTCATAACTGCCACCCTCTGGTTCACCACTGCCACCCTCTGTTTCACCACTGCCACCCTCTGTTTTACCACTGCCACCCTCTGGTTCATCACTGCCACCCTCTGGTTCATCACAGCACCCTCTGTTTAATCACTGCCACCCTCTGGTTCATCACTGCCACCATCTGGTTCACCACTGCACCCTCTGGTTCACCACTGCCACCCTCTGGTCCTTCAGTGCCACCCTCTGATTCATCACTGCCACCCTCTGGTTCATCACTGCCACCCCCTGGTTCATCGCTGCCACCCGCTGGTTCATCACAGCACCCTCTGGTTCATCACAGCACCCCCTGGTTCACCACTGTCACCCTCTGGTTCATAACTGCCACCCTCTGGTTCATCACAGCACCCTCTGTTTAATCACTGCCACCCTCTGGTTCATCACTGCCACCATCTGGTTCACCACTGCACCCTCTGGTTCACCACTGCCACCCTCTGGTTCACCACTGCCAGCCTCTGGTTCATCACTGCCACCCCCTGGTTCATCACTGCCACCCTCTGATTCATCACAGCACCCTCTGGTTCATCACAGCACCCTTTTGGTTCACCACTGCCACCCTCTGGTTCATCACTGTCACCCTCTAGTTCATCATTGCATCCTCTGGTTCACCACTGCCACCCTCTGGTTCATCACTGTCACCCTCTGGTTCATCACTGTCACCCTCTGGTTAATCACAGCACCATCTGGTTCACCACTGCCACCCTCTGATTCACCACTGCCACCCTCTGTTTCACCACTGCCACCCTCTGGTTCACCACTGCCACCCCCTGGTTTACCACTGCCACCCTCTGGTCCATTACTGTCACCCTCTCTAGTTCATCACTGCCACCCTCTGGTTCATCACAGCACCCTCTGGTTCACCACAGCCACCCTCTGGTTCATCACTGTGACCCTCTGGTTTATCACTGCCACCCTCTGGTTCATAGCTGCACCCTCTGGTTCACTACTGCCACCCTCTGGTTCATCACTGTCACCCTCTGGCTAGTCACTGTCACCCTCTGGTTCATCACAGCAGCCTCTGGTTCACCACTGCTACCCTTTGGTTCACCACTGCCACCCTCTGGTTCACCACTGCCACCCTTTGGTTCACCACTGCCACCCTCTGGTTCATCACTGCCACCCCCTGGTTCATCACTGCCACCCTCTGGTTCATCACAGCACACTCTGGTTCACCACTGCCACCCTCTGGTTCACCACTGTCACACCCTGGTCCATCAGTGCCACCCTCTGGTTCATCACTGCCACCCTCTGGTTCACCACTGCCACCCTCTGGTTCACCACTGCCACCCTCTGGTCCATCATTGCCACCCTCTGGTTCATCACTGCCACCCTCTTGTTCATCACTTCCACCCCCTGGTTCATCATTGTCACCCTCTGGTTCATCACAGCACCCTTTGGTTCATCACAGCACTCTCTGGTTCACCACTGTCACCCTCTGGTTCATAACTGCCACCCTCTGGTTCACCACAGCCACCCTCTGTTTCACCACTGTCACCCTCTGGTTCATCACTGCCACCCTCTGGTTCATCACTGCCACCATCTGGTTCACCACTGCCACCCTCTGGTTCACCACTGCCACCCTCTGGTTCACCACTGCCACCCTCTGGTTCATCACTGCCAACCCCTGGTTCATCACTGCCACCCTCTGGTTCATCACAGCACCCTCTGGTTCATCACAGCACCCTCTGGTTCACCACTGACACCCTCTGGTTCATCACTGTCACCCTCTAGTTCATCACTACACCCTCTGGTTCACCACTGCCACCGTCTGGTTCATCACTGTCACCCTCTGGTTCATCACTGTCACCCCCTGGTTCATCACAGCACCCTCTGGTTCACCACTGCCACCCTCTGGTTCACCACTGCCACCCTCTGTTTCACCACTGCCACCCTCTGGTTCACTACTGCCACCCTCTGGTCCATTACTGTAACCCTCTGGTTCATCACTGCCACCCTCGGGTTCATCACAGCACCCTCTGGTTCACCACTGCCACCCTCTGGTTCATCACTGTCACCCTCTGGTTCATCACCGCCACCCTCTGGTTCATCACTGCGCCCTCTGGTTCACCACTGCCAACCTCTGGTTCATCACTGTCACCCTCTGGTTCATCACTGTCACCCTCTGATTCATCACAGCATCCCCTGGTTCACCACTGCCACCCTCTGGTTCACCACTACCCCCCACTGGTTCACCACTGCCACCCTTTGGTTCACCACTGCCACCCTCTGGTTCATCACTGCCACCCCTGGTTCATCACTGCCACCCTCTGGTTCATCACAGCACACTCTGGTTCATCACAGCACCCTCTGGTTCACCCCTGCCACCTTCTCGTTCATCACTGTCACCCTCTGGTTCATCACTGCCACCCTCTGGTTCACCACTGACACCCTCTGGTACATCACTGCCACCTTCTTGTTCATCACTGCCACCTTCTGGTTCATCACTGACACCCTCTGGTTCGCCACTGCCACCCTCTGGTTCACCATTGTCACCCCCTGGTTCACCACTGCTACCCTCTAGTTCATCACTGCCACCCTCTGGTTAATCACTGCCACCCTCTGGTTCACCACTGTCACCCCCTGGTTCACCGCTGCCACCCTCTGGTTCATCATGCCACCCTCCGGTTCATAACTGCCACCCTCCGGTTCCCCACTGCCACCCTCTGGTTCACCACTGTCACCCCCTGGTTCACCACTGCCACCCTCTGGTTCATCACTGCCACCCTCTGGTTCATCATTGCCACCCTATGGTTCACCACTGCAACTCTCTGGTTCATTACTGCCATCCTCTGGTTCACCACTGCCAACCTCTGGTTCACCACTGCCACCCTCTGGTTCACCCCTGCCACCCTCTGCTTCATAACTGCCACCCTCTGGTTCACCACTGCCACCCTCTGGTTCACCACTGCCACCCTCTGGTTCATCACTGGCACCCTCTGGTTCACCACTGCCACCCTCTGATTCACCACTGCACCTTCTGGTTCATCACAGCCACCCTCTGGTTCACCACTGCCACCCTCTGGTTCATTACTGCCACCCCCTGGTTCATCACTACCACCCTCTGGTTCATCACTGCCACCCTCTGGTTCATCACTGCCACCCTCTGGTTCACCACTGCCACGCTCCGGTTCATTACTGCCACCCTCTGGTTCACCACTGTCACCCCCTGGTTCACCACTGCCACCCTCTTGTTCATCACTGCCACCCTCCGGTTCATCACTGCCACCCTCCGGTTCCCCACTGCCACCCTCTGGTTCACCACTGTCACCCCCTGGTTCACCACTGCCACCCTCTGGTTCATCACTGCCACCTGCTGGTTCATCACTGCCACCCTATGGTTCACCACTGCCACCCTCTGGTTCATTACTGCCATCCTATGGTTCACCATTGCCAACCTCTGGTTCACCACTGCCACCCTCTGGTTCACCACTGCCAACCTCTGTTTCACCCCTGCCACCCTCTGGTTCATCACTGGCACCCTCTGGTTCACCACTGCCACCCTCTGGTTCACCACTGCACCTTCTGGTTCATAACTGCCACCCTCTGGTTCACCACTGCCACCCTCTGTTTCACCACTGCCACCCTCTGGTTCATCACTGCCACCCTCTGGTTCATCACTGCCACCATCTGGTTCACCACTGCCACCCGCTGGTTCACCACTGCCACCCTCTGGTTCACCACTGCCACCCTCTGGTTCATCACTGCCAACCCCTGGTTCATCACTGCCACCCTCTGGTTCATCACAGCACCCTCTGGTTCATCACAGCACCCTCTGGTTCACCACTGACACCCTCTGGTTCATCACTGTCACCCTCTAGTTCATCACTGCACCCTCTGGTTCACCACTGCCACCGTCTGATTCATCACTGTCACCCTCTGGTTCATCACGGTCACCCCCTGGTTCATCACTGCCACCCTCTGGTTCATCACAGCACCCTCTGGTTCACCACTGACACCCTCTGGTTCATCACTGTCACCCTCTAGTTCATCACTGCATCCTCTGGTTCACCACTGCCACCGTCTGATTCATCACTGTCACCCTCTGGTTCATCACTGCCAACCCCTGGTTCATCACTGCCACCCTCTGGTTCATCACAGCACCCTCTGGTTCATCACAGCACCCTCTGGTTCACCACTGCCACCCTCTGGTTCACCACTGCACCTTCTCGTTCATCACCGCCACCCTCTGGTTCACCACTGCCACCCTCTGGTTCATTACTGCCACCCCCTGGTTCATCACTACCACCCTCTGGTTCATCACTGCCACCCTCTGGTTCATCACTGCCACCCTCTGGTTCACCACTGCCACGCCCCGGTTCATTACTGCCACCCTCTGGTTCACCACTGTCACCCCCTGGTTCACCACTGCCACCCTCTTGTTCATCACTGCCACCCTCCGGTTCATCACTGCCACCCTCCGGTTCCCCACTGCCACCCTCTGGTTCGCCACTGTCACCCCCTGGTTCACCACTGCCACCCTCTGGTTCATCACTGCCACCTGCTGGTTCATCACTGCCACCCTATGGTTCACCACTGCCACCCTCTGGTTCATTACTGCCATCCTATGGTTCACCATTGCCAACCTCTGGTTCACCACTGCCACCCTCTTTTTCACCACTGCCAACCTCTGTTTCACCCCTGCCACCCTCTGGTTCATCACTGGCACCCTCTGGTTCACCACTGCCACCCTCTGGTTCACCATTGCACCTTCTGGTTCATCACAGCCACCCCCTGGTTCATCACTGTCACCCTCTGGTTCATCACAGCACCCTTTGGTTCATCACAGCACTCTCTGGTTCACCACTGTCACCCTCTGGTTCATAACTGCCACCCTCTGGTTCACCACTGCCACCCTCTGTTTCACCACTGCCACCCTCTGGTTCATCACTGCCACCCTCTGGTTCATCACTGCCACCATCTGGTTCACCACTGCCACCCTCTGGTTCACCACTGCCACCCTCTGGTTCACCACTGCCACCCTCTGGTTCATCACTGCCAACCCCTGGTTCATCACTGCCACCCTCTTGTTCATCACAGCACCCTCTGGTTCATCACAGCACCCTCTGGTTCACCACTGACACCCTCTGGTTCATCACTGTCACCCTCTAGTTCATCACTGCACCCTCTGGTTCACCACTGCCACCGTCTGATTCATCACTGTCACCCTCTGGTTCATCACGGTCACCCCCTGGTTCATCACTGCCACCCTCTGGTTCATCACAGCACCCTCTGGTTCACCACTGACACCCTCTGGTTCATCACTGTCACCCTCTAGTTCATCACTGCACCCTCTGGTTCACCACTGCCACCGTCTGATTCATCACTGTCACCCTCTGGTTCATCACTGCCAACCCCTGGTTCATCACTGCCACCCTCTGGTTCATCACAGCACCCTCTGGTTCATCACAGCACCCTCTGGTTCACCACTGCCACCCTCTGGTTCACCACTGCACCTTCTGGTTCATCACAGCCACCCTCTGGTTCACCACTGCCACCCTCTGGTCCTTCAGTGCCACCCTCTGATTCATCACTGCCACCCTCTGGTTCATCACTGCCACCCCCTGGTTCATCGCTGCCACCAGCTGGTTCATCACAGCACCCTCTGGTTCATCACAGCACCCTCTGGTTCACCACTGTCACCCTCTGGTTCATAACTGCCACCCTCTGGTTCACCACTGCCACCCTCTGTTTCACCACTGCCACCCTCTGTTTTACCACTGCCACCCTCTGGTTCATCACTGCCACCCTCTGGTTCATCACAGCACCCTCTGTTTCATCACTGCCACCCTCTGGTTCATCACTGCCACCACCTGGTTCACCACTGCACCCTCTGGTTCACCACTGCCACCCTCTGGTTCACCACTGCCAGCCTCTGGTTCATCACTGCCACCCCCTGGTTCATCACTGCCACCCTCTGGTTCATCACAGCACCCTCTGGTTCATCACAGCACCCTTTTGGTTCACCACTGCCACCCTCTGGTTCATCACTGTCACCCTCTAGTTCATCATTGCATCCTCTGGTTCACCACTGCCACCCTCTGGTTCATCACTGTCACCCTCTGGTTCATCACTGTCACCCTCTGGTTCATCACAGCACCATCTGGTTCACCACTGCCACCCTCTGATTCACCACTGCCACCCTCTGTTTCACCACTGCCACCCTCTGGTTCACCACTGCCACCCCCTGGTTCACCACTGCCACCCTCTGGTCCATTACTGTCACCCTCTCTAGTTCATCACTGCCACCCTCTGGTTCATCACAGCACCCTCTGGTTCACCACAGCCACAATCTGGTTCATCACTGTGACCCTCTGGTTTATCACTGCCACCCTCTGGTTCATAACTGCACCCTCTGGTTCACCACTGCCACCCTCTGGTTCATCACTGTCACCCTCTGGCTCATCACCGTCACCCTCTGGTTCATCACAGCAGCCTCTGGTTCACCACTGCTACCCTTTGGTTCACCACTGCCACCCTCTGGTTCACCACTGCCACCCTTTGGTTCACCACTGCCACCCTCTGGTTCATCACTGCCACCCCCTGGTTCATCACTGCCACCCTCTGGTTCATCACAGAACACTCTGGTTCACCACTGCCACCCTCTGGTTCACCACTGTCACACCCTGGTCCATCAGTGCCACCCTCTGGTTCATCACTGCCACCCTCTGGTTCACCACGTTCACCCTCTGGTTCATCACAGCAGCCTCTGGTTCACCACTGCTACCCTTTGGTTTACCACTGCCACCCTCTGGTTCACCACTGCCACCCTTTGGTTCACCACTGCCACCCTCTGGTTCATCACTGCCACCCCCTGGTTCATCACTGCCACCCTCTGGTTCATCACAGCACACTCTGGTTCACCACTGCCACCCTCTGGTTCACCACTGTCACACCCTGGTCCATCAGTGCCACCCTCTGGTTCATCACTGCCACCCTCTGGTTCACCACTGCCACCCTCTGGTTCACCACTGCCACCCTCTGGTCCATCATTGCCACCCTCTGGTTCATCACTGCCACCCTCTGGTTCATCACGTCCACCCCCTGGTTCATCACTGTCACCCTCTGGTTCATCACAGCACCCTTTGGTTCATCACAGCACTCTCTGGTTAACCACTGTCACCCTCTGGTTCATAACTGCCACCCTCTGGTTCACCACTGCCACCCTCTGTTTCACCACTGTCACCCTCTGGTTCATCACTGCCACCCTCTGGTTCATCACTGCCACCATCTGGTTCACCACTGCCACCCTCTGGTTCACCACTGCCACCCTCTGGTTCACCACTGCCACCCTCTGGTTCATCACTGCCAACCCCTGGTTCATCACTGCCACCCTCTGGTTCATCACAGCACCCTCTGGTTCATCACAGCACCCTCTGGTTCACCAATGACACCCTCTGGTTCATCACTGTCACCCTCTAGTTCATCACTGCACCCTCTGGTTCACCACTGCCACCATCTGGTTCATCACTGTCACCCTCTGGTTCATCACTGTCACCCCCTGGTTCATCACAGCACCCTCTGGTTCACCACTAACACCCTCAGGTTCACCACTGCCACCCTCTGTTTTACCACTGCCACCCTCTGGTTCACTACTGCCACCCTCTGGTCCATTACTGTCACCCTCTGGTTCATCACTGCCACCCTCGGGTTCATCACAGCACCCTCTGGTTCACCACTGCCACCCTCTGGTTCATCACTGTCACACTCTGGTTCATCACCGCCACCCTCTGGGTCATCACTGCACCCTCTGGTTCACCACTGCCAACCTCTGGTTCATCACTGTCACCCTCTGGTTCATCACTGTCACCCTCTGATTCATCACAGCATCCCCTGGTTCACCACTGCCACCCTCTGGTTCACCACTACCACCCTCTGGTTCACCACTGCCACCCTTTGGTTCACCACTGCCACCCTCTGGTTCATCACTGCCACCCCTGGTTCATCACTGCCACCCTCTGGTTCATCACAGCACACTCTGGTTCATCACAGCACCCTCTGGTTCACCCCTGCCACCCTCTCGTTCATCACTGTCACCCTCTGGTTCATCACTGCCACCCTCTGGTTCACCACTGACACCCTCTGGTACATCACTGCCACCTTCTTGTTCATCACTGCCACCTTCTGGTTCATCACTGACACCCTCTGGTTCGCCACTGCCACCCTCTGGTTCACCATTGTCACCCCCTGGTTCACCACTGCTACCCTCTAGTTCATCACTGCCACCCTCTGGTTCATCACTGCCACCCTCTGGTTCACCACTGTCACCCCCTGGTTCACCGCTGCCACCCTCTGGTTCATCATGCCACCCTCCGGTTCATAACTGCCACCCTCCGGTTCCCCACTGCCACCCTCTGGTTCACCACTGTCACCCCCTGGTTCACCACTGCCACCCTCTGGTTCATCACTGCCACCCTCTGGTTCATCATTGCCACCCTATGGTTCACCACTGCAACCCTCTGGTTCATTACTGCCATCCTCTGGTTCACCACTGCCAACCTCTGGTTCACCACTGCCACCCTCTGGTTCACCCCTGCCACCCTCTGCTTCATAACTGCCACCCTCTGGTTCACCACTGCCAACCTCTGGTTCACCACTGCCACCCTCTGGTTCATCACTGGCACCCTCTGGTTCACCACTGTCACCCTCTGGTTCACCACTGCACCTTCTGGTTCATCACAGCCACCCTCTGGTTCACCACTGCCACCCTCTGGTTCATTACTGCCACCCCCTGGTTCATCACTACCACCCTCTGGTTCATCACTGCCACCCTCTGGTTCATCACTGCCACCCTCTGGTTCACCACTGCCACGCTCCGGTTCATTACTGCCACCCTCTGGTTCACCACTGTCACCCCCTGGTTCACCACTGCCACCCTCTTGTTCATCACTGCCACCCTCCGGTTCATCACTGCCACCCTCCGGTTCCCCACTGCCACCCTCTGGTTCACCACTGTCACCCCCTGGTTCACCACTGCCACCCTCTGGTTCATCACTGCCACCTGTTGGTTCATCACTGCACCCTATGGTTCACCACTGCCACCCTCTGGTTCATTACTGCCATCCTATGGTTCACCATTGCCAACCTCTGGTTCACCACTGCCACCCTCTGGTTCACCACTGCCAACCTCTGTTTCACCCCTGCCACCCTCTGGTTCATCACTGGCACCCTAAGGTTCACCACTGCCACCCTCTGGTTCACCACTTCACCTTCTGGTTCATCACAGCCACCCCCTGGTTCATCACTGTCACCCTCTGGTTCATCACAACACCCTTTGGTTCATCACAGCACTCTCTGGTTCACCACTGTCACTCTCTGGTTCATAACTGCCACCCTCTGGTTTACCACTGCCACCCTCTGTTTCACCACTGCCACCCTCTGGTTCATCACTGCCACCCTCTGGTTCATCACTGCCACCATCTGGTTCACCACTGTCACCCTCTGGTTCACCACTGCCACCCTCTGGTTCACCACTGCCACCCTCTGGTTCACCACTGCTACCCTCTACTTCATCACTGCCACCCTCTGGTTCATCACTGCCACCCTCTGGTTCACCACTGTCACCCCCTGGTTCACTGCTGCCACCCTCTGGTTCAGCACTGCCACCCTCCGGTTCATCACTGCCACCCTCCGGTTCCCCACTGCCACCCTCTGGTTCACCACTGTCACCCCCTGGTTCACCACTGCCACCCTCTGGTTCATCACTGCCACCCTCTGGTTCATCATTGCCACCCTATGGTTCACCACTGCCACCCTCTGGTTCATTACTGCCATCCTCTGGTTCACCACTGCCAACCTATGGTTCACCACTGCCACCCTCTGGTTCACCCCTGCCACCCTCTGCTTCATAACTGCCACCCTCTGGTTAACCACTGCCACCCTCTGGTTCACCACTGCCACCCTCTGGCTCACCACTGGCACCCTCTGGTTCACCACTGCCACCCTCTGGTTCACCACTGCACCTTCTGGTTCATCACAGCCACCCTCTGGTTCACCACTGCCACCCTCTGGTTCATTACTGCCACCCCCTGGTTCATCACTACCACCCTCTGGTTCATCACTGCCACCCTCTGGTTCATCACTGCCACCCTCTGGTTCACCACTGCCACGCTCCGGTTCATTACTGCCACCCTCTGGTTCACCACTGTCACCCCCTGGTTCACCACTGCCACCCTCTGGTTCATCACTGCCACCCTCTGGTTCATCACTGCCACCCTCCGGTTCCCCACTGCCACCCTTTGGTTCACCACTGTCACCCCCTGGTTCACCACTGCCACCCTCTGGTTCATCACTGCCACCCTCTGGTTCACCACTGCCACCCTCTGGTTCATCACTGGCACCCTCTGGTTCACCACTGCCACCCTCTGGTTCACCACTGCACCTTCTGGTTCATCACAGCCACCCTCTGGTTCACCACTGCCACCCTCTGGTTCATTACTGCCACCCCCTGGTTCATCACTACCACCCTCTGGTTCATCACTGCCACCCTCTGGTTCATCACTGCCACCCTCTGGTTCACCACTGCCACACTCCGGTTCATTACTGCCACCCTCTGGTTCACCACTGTCACCCCCTGGTTCACCACTGCCACCCTCTGGTTCATCACTGCCACCCTCCGGTTCATCACTGCCACCCTCCGGTTCCCCACTGCCACCCTCTGGTTCACCACTGTCACCCCCTGGTTCACCACTGCCACCCTCTGGTTCATCACTGCCACCTGCTGGTTCATCACTGCCACACTATGGTTCACCACTGCCACCCTCTGGTTCATTACTGCCATCCTATGGTTCACCATTGCCAACCTCTGGTTCACCACTGCCACCCTCTGTTTCACCCCTGCCACCCTCTGGTTCATCACTGCACCTTCTGGTTCATCACAGCCACCCTCGGGTTCACCACTGCCACCCTCTGGTTCATTACTGCCACCCCTGGTTCATCACTGCCACCCTCTGGTTCATCACTGCCACCCTCTGGTTCACCACTGCCACCCTCTGGTTCATCACTGCCACCCTATGGTTCATCACTGCCACCATCTGGTTCACCACTGCCACCCTCTGGTTCACCACTGCCACCCTCTGGTTCACCACTGCCACCCTCTGGTTCATCACTGCCAACCCCTGGTTCATCACTGCTACCCTCTGGTTCATCACAGCACCCTCTGGTTCATCACAGCACCCTCTGGTTCACCACTGACACCCTCTGGTTTATCACTGTCACCCTTTAGTTCATCACTGCACCCTCTGGTTCACCACTGCCACCGTCTGGTTCATCACTGTCACCCTCTGGTTCATCACTGTCACCCCCTGGTTCATCACAGCACCCTCTGGTTCACCACTGCCACCCTCTGGTTCACCACTGCCACCCTCTGTTTCACCACTGCCACCCTCTTGTTCACCACTGCGACCCTCTGGTTCACTACTGCCACCCTCTGGTCCATTACTGGCCCCCTCTGGTTCACCACTGCCACCCTCTGGTTCACCACTGCACCTTCTGGTTTATCACAGCCACCCTCTGGTTCACCACTGCCACCCTCTGGTTCATTACTGCCACCCCCTGGTTCATCATTACCACCCTCTGGTTCATCACTGCCACCCTCTGGTTCACCACTGCCACCCTCTGGTTCATCACTGCCAACCCCTGGTTCATCACTGCTACCCTCTGGTTCATCACAGCACCCTCTGGTTCATCACAGCACCCTCTGGTTCACCACTGACACCCTCTGGTTTATCACTGTCACCCTTTAGTTCATCACTGCACCCTCTGGTTCACCACTGCCACCATCTGGTTCATCACTGTCACCCTCTGGTTCATCACTGTCACCCCCTGGTTCAGCACAGCACCCTCTGGTTCACCACTGCCACCCTCTGGTTCACCACTGCCACCCTCTGTTTCACCACTGCCACCCTCTTGTTCACCACTGCGACCCTCTGGTTCACTACTGCCACCCTCTGGTCCATTACTGTCACCCTCTGGTTCACCACTGCCACCCTCTGGTTCACTACTGCCACCCTCTGGTCCATCACTGGCACCCTCTGGTTCACCACTGCCACCCTCTGGTTCACCACTGCACCTTCTGGTTTATCACAGCCACCCTCTGGTTCACCACTGCCACCCTCTGGTTCATTACTGCCACCCCCTGGTTCATCATTACCACCCTCTGGTTCATCACTGCCACCCTCTGGTTCATCACTGCCACCCTCTGGTTCACCACTGACACGCTCCGGTTCATTACTGCCACCCTCTGGTTCACAACTGCCACCCTCTGTTTCACCCTTGCCACCCTCTGGTTCATCACTGGCACCCTCTGGTTCACCACTGCCACTCTCTGGTTCACCACTGCACCTTCTGGTTCATCACAGCCACCCTCTGGTTCATCACTGTCAACCTTCTGGTTCATTACTGCCACCCCTGGTTCATCACTGCCACCCTCTGGTTCATCACTGCCACCCTCTGGTTCATCACTGCCACCATCTGGTTCACCACTGTCATGCTCTGGTTCATTACTGCCACCCTCTGGTTCACCACTGTCACGCTCTGGTTCACCACTGCCACCCTCTGGATCACCACTGCCACCCTCTGGTTCACCACTGCCACCCTCTGGTCCATTACTGTCACCCTCTGGTCCATTACTGTCACCCTCTGGTTCATCACTGCCACCCTCTGGTTCATCACAGCACCCTCTGGTTCACCACTGCCCCCTCTGGTTCATCACTGTCACCCTCTGGTTCATCACTGCCACACTCTGGTTTATCACTGCACCCTCTGGTTCACCACTGCCACCTTCTGGTTCATCACTGTCACCCTCTGGTTCATTACTGTCACCCTCTGATTCATCACAGCAACATCTGGTTCACCACTGCCACCCTCTGGTTCACCACTGCCACCCTCTGGTTCATCACTGCCACCCCCTGGTTCATCACTGCCACCCCCTGGTTCATCACAGCACACTCTGCTTCATCACAGCACCCTCTGGTTCACCCCTGCCACCCTCTGGTTCATCACTGTCACCCTCTGGTTCATCACTGCCACCCTCTGGTTCACCACTGATACCCTCTGGTACATCACTGCCACCTTCTTGTTCATCACTGCCACCCTCCGGTTCACCCCTGCCACCCTCTGGTTCATCACTGACACCCTCTGGTTCACCACTGCCACCCCCTGGTTCACCACTGCCACCCTCTGGTTCATCACTGCCACCATCTGGTTCACCACTGCCATGCTCTGGTTCATTACTGCCACCCTCTGGTTCACCACTGTCACCCTCTGGTTCACCACTGCCACCCTCTGGATCATAACTGCCACCCTATGGTTCACCACTGCCACCATCTGGTTCACCACTGCCACCCTCTGGTCCATTATTGTCAACCTCTGGTCCATCACTGCCACCCTCTGGTTCATCACAGCACCCTCTGGTTCACCACTGCCCCCCTCTGGTTCATCACTGTCACCCTCTGGTTCATCACTGCCACCCTCTGGTTTATCACTGCACCCTCTGGTTCATCACTGCCACCCTCCGGTTCACCACTGCCACCCTCTGGTTCACCACTGTCACCCCCTGGTTCACCACTGCCACTCTCTGGCTCATCACTGCCACCCTCTGGTTCATCACTGCCACCCTATGGTTCACCACTGCCACCCTCTGGTTCATTACTGCCATCCTCTGGTTCACCACTGCCACCCCCTGGTTCACCACTGCCACCCTCTGGTTCATAACTGCCACCCTCTGGTTCACCACTGCCACCCTCTGTGTCACCACTGCCACCCTCTGGTTCATCACTGGCACCCTCTGGTTCACCACTACCACCCTCTGGTTCACCACTGCACCTTCTGGTTCATCACAGCCACCCTCTGGTTCACCACTGCCACCCTCTGGTTCATTACTGCCACCTCCTGGTTCATCACTGCCACCCTCTGGTTCACCACTGCCACCCTCTGGTTCATCACTGCCACCCTCTGGGTCACCACTGCCACGCTTTGGTTCATTACTGCCTCTTTCTGGTTCACCACTGCCACCCTCTGGTTCACCACTGCCACCCTCTGGTTCACCACTGCCACCCTCTGGATCATAAATGCCACCCTCTGGTTCACCACTGCCACCCTCTGGTTCATCACTGCCACCCTCTGGTTCACCACTGCCACCCTCTGGTTCACCACTGCACCTTCTGGATCACCACTGCCACCCTCTAGTTCATCACTGCCTCCCTCTGGTTCACCACTGCCACCCTCTGTTTCACCACTGCCACCCTCTGGTTCAACACTGCCACCCTCTGGTTCATCACTGCCACCATCTGGTTCACCACTGCCACCCTCTGGTTCACCACTGCCACCCTCTGGTTCATCAGTGCCACCCCCCTGGTTCATCACTGCCACCCTTGGGTTCATCACAGCACCCTCTGGTTCATCACAGCACCCTCTGGTTCACCACTGCCACCCTCTGGTTCATCACTGTCACCCTCTTGTTCATCAATGCATCCTCTGGTTCACCACTGCCACCCTCTGGTTCATCCCTGTCACCCTGTGGTGCATCACAGTCACCCCCTGGTTCACCACTGCCACCCTCTGGTTCATCCCTGTCACCCTGTGGTGCATCACAGCACCCTCTGGTTCACCACTGCCACCCTCTGGTTCACCACTGCCACCCTCTGTTTCACCACTGCCACCCTCTGGTTCACCACTGCCACCCTCTGGTTCATCACTGCCACCCTCTGGTTCATCACTGCACCCTCTGGTTCACCACTGCCACCCTCTGGTTCATCACTGTCACCCTCTGGTTCATCACTGTCACCCTCTGGTTCATCACAGCAACCTCTGGTTCACCACTGCCACCCTCTGGTTCACCACTGCCACCCTCTCGTTCACCACTGCCACCCTCTGGTACATCACTGCCACCTTCTGGTTCATCACTGCCACCTTCTGGTTCATCACTGACATCCTCTGGTTCACCACTGCCACCCTCTGGTTCATCACTGCCGCCCTCTGGTTCATCACCGCCACCCTCTAGTTCATCACTGCCACCCTCTGGTTCATCACTGCCACCCTCAGGTTCACCACTGCCACCCTCTGTTTCACCACTGCCACCCTCTGGTTCATCACTGGCACCCTCTGGTTCACCACTGCCACCCTCTGGTTCATCACTGTCACCCTCTGGTTCATCACTGTCACCCTCTGATTCATCACAGCAACCCCTGGTTCACCACTGCCACCCTCTGGTTCACCACTGCCACCCTTTGGTTCACCACTGCCACCCTCTGGTTCATCACTGCCACCCCTGGTTCACCACTGCACCTTCTGGTTCATCACAGCCACCCTCTGGTTCACCACTGCCACCCTCTGGTTCATTACTGCCACCTCCTGGTTCATCACTGCCACCCTCTGGTTCACCACTGCCACCCTCTGGTTCATCACTGCCACCCTCTGGGTCACCACTGCCACGCTTTGGTTCATTACTGCCACTTTCTGGTTCACCACTGCCACCCTCTGGTTCACCACTGCCACCCTCTGGTTCACCACTGCCACCCTCTGGATCATAAATGCCACCCTCTGGTTCACCACTGCCACCCTCTGGTTCATCACTGCCACCCTCTGGTTCACCACTGCCACCCTCTGGTTCACCACTGCACCTTCTGGATCACCACTGCCACCCTCTAGTTCATCACTGCCTCCCTCTGGTTCACCACTGCCACCCTCTGTTTCACCACTGCCACCCTCTGGTTCAACACTGCCACCCTCTGGTTCATCACTGCCACCATCTGGTTCACCACTGCCACCCTCTGGTTCACCACTGCCACCCTCTGGTTCATCAGTGCCACCCCCCTGGTTCATCACTGCCACCCTTGGGTTCATCACAGCACCCTCTGGTTCATCACAGCACCCTCTGGTTCACCACTGCCACCCTCTGGTTCATCACTGTCACCCTCTTGTTCATCAATGCATCCTCTGGTTCACCACTGCCACCCTCTGGTTCATCCCTGTCACCCTGTGGTGCATCACAGCACCCTCTGGTT
The DNA here is from genome assembly GCF_964263255.1 of Lissotriton vulgaris. NCBI lineage: Eukaryota > Metazoa > Chordata > Amphibia > Caudata > Salamandridae > Lissotriton > Lissotriton vulgaris. The sequence goes on from NC_141693.1 coordinate 31,966,661, forward strand.
CACCACTGCCACCCTCTGGTTCACCACTGCCACCCTCTGGTTCACCACTGCCACCCTCTGGTTCACCACTGCCACCCTCTGGTTCATCACTGCCACCCTCTGGTTCATCACTGCACCCTCTGGTTCACCACTGCCACCCTCTGGTTCATCACTGTCACCCTCTGGTTCATCACTGTCACCCTCTGGTTCATCACAGCAACCTCTGGTTCACCACTGCCACCCTCTGGTTCACCACTGCCACCCTCTCGTTCACCACTGCCACCCTCTGGTACATCATTGCCACCTTCTGGTTCATCACTGCCACCTTCTGGTTCATCACTGACATCCTCTGGTTCACCACTGCCACCCTCTGGTTCATCACTGCCACCCTCTAGTTCATCACTGCCACCCTCTGGTTCATCACTGCCACCCTCAGGTTCACCACTGCCACCCTCTGTTTCACCACTGCCACCCTCTGGTTCATCACTGGCACCCTCTGGTTCACCACTGCCACCCTCTGGTTCATCACTGTCACCCTCTGGTTCATCACTGTCACCCTCTGATTCATCACAGCAACCCCTGGTTCACCACTGCCACCCTCTGGTTCATCACTGCCACCCCTGGTTCATCACTGCCACCCTCTGGTTCATCACAGCACACTCTGGTTCATCACAGCACCCTCTGGTTCACCCCTGCCACCCTCTGGTTCATCACTGTCACCCTCTGGTTCATCACTGCCATCCTCTGGTTCACCACTGACACCCTCTTGTACATCACTGCCACCTTCTTGTTCATCACTGCCACCTTCTGGTTCATCACTGACATCTCCGGTTCACCATTGCCACCCTCTGGTTCACCACTGTCACCCCCTGGTTCACCATTGCTACCCTCTAGTTCATCACTGCCACCCTCTGGTTCATCACTGCCACCCTCTGGTTCACCACTGTCACCCCCTGGTTCACCGCTGCCACCCTCTGGTTCATCACTGCCACCCTCTGGTTCCCCACTGCCACCCTCTGGTTCACCACTGTCACCCCCTGGTTCACCACTGCCACCCTCTGGTTCATCACTGCCACCCTCTGGTTCATCATTGCCACCCTATGGTTCACCACTGCCACCCTCTGGTTCATTACTGCCATCCTCTGGTTCACCACTGCCAACCTCTGGTTCACCACTGCCACCCTCTGGTTCACCCCTGCCACCCTCTGCTTCATAACTGCCACCCTCTGGTTCACCACTGCCACCCTCTGGTTCACCACTGCAACCCTCTGGTTCATCACTGGCACCCTCTGGTTCACCACTGCCACCCTCTGGTTCACCACTGCACCTTCTGGTTCATCACAGCCACCCTCTGGTTCACCACTGCCACCCTCTGGTTCATTACTGCCATCCCCTGGTTCATCACTACCACCCTCTGGTTCATCACTGCCACCCTCTGGTTCATCACTGCCACCCTCTGGTTCACCACTGCCACGCTCCGGTTCATTACTGCCACCCTCTGGTTCACCACTGTCACCCCCTGGTTCACCACTGCCACCCTCTGGTTCATCACTGCCACCCTCCGGTTCATCACTGCCATCCTCCGGTTCCCCACTGCCACCCTCTGGTTCACCACTGTCACCCCCTGGTTCACCACTGCCACCCTCTGGTTCATCACTGCCACCTGCTGGTTCACCACTGCCACCCTCTGGTTCATTACTGCCATCCTATGGTTCACCATTGCCAACCTCTGGTTCACCACTGCCACCCTCCGGTTCACCACTGCCACCCTCTGGTTCATAACTGCCACCCTCTGGTTCACCACTGCCACCCTCTGTTTCACCCCTGCCACCCTCTGGTTCATCACTGGCACCCTCTGGTTCACCACTGCCACCCTCTGGTTCACCACTGCACCTTCTGGTTCATCACAGCCACCCTCTGGTTCACCACTGCCACCCTCTGGTTCATTACTGCCACCCCTGGTTCATCACTGCCACCCTCTGGTTCATCATTGCCACCCTCTGGTTCATCACTGCCACCATCTGGTTCACCACTGCCATGCTCTGGTTCATTACTGCCACCCTCTGGTTCACCACTGTCACCCTCTGGTTCACCACTGCCACCCTCTGGTTCATCACTGCCACCCTCTGGTTCATCACTGCCACCATCTGGTTCACCACTGCCACCCTCTGGTTCACCACTGCCACCCTCTTGTTCACCACTGCCACCCTCTGGTTCATCACTGCCAACCCCTGGTTCATCACTGCCACCCTCTGGTTCATCACAGCACCCTCTGGTTCATCACAGCACCCTCTGGTTCACCACTGACACCCTCTGGTTTATCACTGTCACCCTTTGGTTTATCACTTCACCCTCTGGTTCACCACTGCCACCGTCTGGTTCATCACTCTCACCCTCTAGTTCATCACTGTCACCCCCTGGTTCATCACAGCACCCTCTGGTTCACCACTGCCACCCTCTGGTTCACCACTGCCACCCTCTGTTTCACCACTGCCACCCTCTGGTTCACCACTGCGACCCTCTGGTTCACTACTGCCACCCTCTGGTCCATTACTGTCACCCTCTGGTTCACCACTGCCACCCTCTGGTTCACTACTGCCACCCTCTGGTCCATCACTGGCACCCTCTGGTTCACCACTGCCACCCTCTGGTTCACCACTGCACCTACTGGTTTATCACAGCCACCCTCTGGTTCACCACTGCCACCCTCTTGTTCATTACTGCCACCCCCTGGTTCATCATTACCACCCTCTGGTTAATCACTGCCACCCTCTGGTTCATCACTGCCACCCTCTGGTTCACCACTGCCATGCTCCGGTTCATTACTGCCACCCTCTGGTTCACAACTGCCACCCTCTGTTTCACCCTTGCCACCCTCTGGTTCATCACTGGCACCCTCTGGTTCACCACTGCCACGCTCTGGTTCACCACTGCACCTTCTGGTTCATCACAGCCACCCTCTGGTTCATCACTGTCACCCTCTGGTTCATTACTGCCACCCCTGGTTCATCACTGCCACCCTCTGGTTCATCACTGCCACCATCTGGTTCACCACTGCCATGCTCTGGTTCATTACTGCCACCCTCTGGTTCACCACTGTCACCCTCTGGTTCACCACTGCCACCCTCTGGTTCATCACTGCCACCCTCTGGTTCATCACTGCCACCATCTGGTTCACCACTGCCACCCTCTGGTTCACCACTGCCACCCTCTTGTTCACCACTGCCACCCTCTGGTTCATCACTGCCAACCCCTGGTTCATCACTGCCACCCTCTGGTTCATCACAGCACCCTCTGGTTCATCACAGCACCCTCTGGTTCACCACTGACACCCTCTGGTTTATCACTGTCACCCTTTGGTTTATCACTTCACCCTCTGGTTCACCACTGCCACCGTCTGGTTCATCACTCTCACCCTCTAGTTCATCACTGTCACCCCCTGGTTCATCACAGCACCCTCTGGTTCACCACTGCCACCCTCTGGTTCACCACTGCCACCCTCTGTTTCACCACTGCCACCCTCTGGTTCACCACTGCGACCCTCTGGTTCACTACTGCCACCCTCTGGTCCATTACTGTCACCCTCTGGTTCACCACTGCCACCCTCTGGTTCACTACTGCCACCCTCTGGTCCATCACTGGCACCCTCTGGTTCACCACTGCCACCCTCTGGTTCACCACTGCACCTACTGGTTTATCACAGCCACCCTCTGGTTCACCACTGCCACCCTCTTGTTCATTACTGCCACCCCCTGGTTCATCATTACCACCCTCTGGTTAATCACTGCCACCCTCTGGTTCATCACTGCCACCCTCTGGTTCACCACTGCCATGCTCCGGTTCATTACTGCCACCCTCTGGTTCACAACTGCCACCCTCTGTTTCACCCTTGCCACCCTCTGGTTCATCACTGGCACCCTCTGGTTCACCACTGCCACGCTCTGGTTCACCACTGCACCTTCTGGTTCATCACAGCCACCCTCTGGTTCATCACTGTCACCCTCTGGTTCATTACTGCCACCCCTGGTTCATCACTGCCACCCTCTGGTTCATCACTGCCACCCTCTGGTTCATCACTGCCACCATCTGGTTCACCACTGTCATGCTCTGGTTCATTACTGCCACCCTCTGGTTCACCACTGTCACCCTCTGGTTCACCACTGCCACCCTCTGGATCATAACTGCCACCCTCTGGTTCACCACTGCCACCCTCTGGTTCACCACTGCCACCCTCTGGTCCATTACTGTCACCCTCTGGTTCATCACAGCACCCTCTGGTTCACCACTGCTCCCTCTGGTTCATCACTGTCACCCTCTGGTTCATCACTGCCACCCTCTGGTTTATCACTGCACCCTCTGGTTCACCACTGCCACCTTCTGGTTCATCACTGTCACCCTCTGGTTCATTACTGTCACCCTCTGATTCATCACAGCAACATCTGGTTCACCACTGCCACCCTCTGGTTCACCACTGCCACCCTCTGGTTCATCACTGCCACCCCCTGGTTCATCACTGTCACCCCCTGGTTCATCACAGCACACTCTGGTTCATCACAGCACCCTCCGGTTCACCCCAGCCACCCTCTGGTTCATCACATACACCCTCTGGTTCACCACTGCCACCCCCTGGTTCACCACTGCCACCCTCTGGTTCATCACTGCCACCATCTGGTACACCACTGCCATGCTCTGGTTCATTACTGCCACCCTCTGGTTCACCACTGTCACCCTCTGGTTCACCACTGCAACCCTCTGGATCATAACTGCCACCCTCTGGTTCACCCCTGCCACCCTCTGGTTCACCACTGCCACCCTCTGGTCCATTATTGTCAACCTCTGGTCCATCACTGCCACCCTCTGGTTCATCACAGCACCCTCTGGTTTACCACTGCCCCCCTCTGGTTCATCACTGTCACCCTCTGGCTCATCACTGCCACCCTCTGGTTTATCACTGCACCCTCTGGTTCACCACTGCCACCCTCTGGTTCATCACTGTCACCCTCTGGTTCATTACTGTCACCCTCTGGTTCATCACAGCAATATCTGGTTCACCACTGCCACCCTCTGGTTCACCACTGCCACCCTCTGGTTTATCACTGCCACCCCCTGGTTCATCACTGCCACCCTCTGGTTCATCACAGCACACTCTGGTTCATCACAGCACCCTCTGGTTCACCCCTGCCACCCTCTGGTTCATCACTGTCACCCTCTGGTTCATCACTGCCACCCTCTGGTTCACCACTGACACCCTCTGGTACATCACTGCCACCTTCTTGTTCATCACTGCCACCCTCCGGTTCACCCCTGCCACCCTCTGGTTCATCACTGACACCCTCTGGTTCACCACTGCCACCCCCTGGTTCACCACTGCCACCCTCTAGTTCATCACTGCCACCCTCTGGTTCATCACTGCCACCCTCTGGTTCACCACTGTCACCCCCTGGTTCACCACTGCCACCCTCTGGTTCATCACTGCCACCCTCTGGTTCATCACTGCCACCCTCCGGTTCACCACTGCCACCCTCTGGTTCACCACTGTCACCCCCTGGTTCACCACTGCCACTCTCTGGCTCATCACTGCCACCCTCTGGTTCATCACTGCCACCCTTTGGTTTACCACTGCCACCCTCTGGTTCATTACTGCCATCCTCTGGTTCACCACTGCCACCCTCTGGTTCACCACTGCCACCCTCTGGTACATAACTGCCACCCTCTGGTTCACCACTGCCACCCTCTGTTTCACCACTGCCACCCTCCGGTTCATCACTGGCACCCTCTGGTTCACCACTACCACCCTCTGGTTCACCACTGCACCTTCTGGTTCATCACAGCCACCCTCTGGTTCACCACTGCCACCCTCTGGTTCATTACTGCCACCCCCTGGTTCATCACTGCCAACCTCTGGTTCATCACTGCCACCCTCTGGTTCATTACTGCCACCCGCTGGGTCACCACTGCCACGCTCTGGTTCATTACTGCCACTTTCTGGTTCACCACTGCCACCCTCTGGTTCACTACTGCCACCCTCTGGATCATAACTGCCACCCTCTGGTTCACCACTGCCACCCTCTGGTTCATCACTGCCACCCTCTGGTTCACCACTGCCACCCTCTGGTTCACCACTGCACCTTCTGGATCACCACTGCCACCCTCTAGTTCATCACTGCCTCCCTCTGGTTCACCACTGCCACCCTCTGTTTCACCACTGCCAGCCTCTGGTTCAACACTGCCACCCTCTGGTTCATCACTGCCACCATCTGGTTCACCACTGCCACCCTCTGGTTCACCACTGCCACCCTCTGGTTCATCAGTGCCACCCCCCTGGTTCATCACTGCCACCCTTGGGTTCATCACAGCCCCCTCTGGTTCATCACAGCCCCCTCTGGTTCACCACTGCCACCCTCTGGTTCATCACTGTCACCCTCTTGTTCATCACTGCATCCTCTGGTTCACCACTGCCACCCTCTGGTTCATCCCTGTCACCCTGTCGTGCATCACAGTCACCCCCTGGTTCATCACAGCACCCTCTGGTTCACCACTGCCACCCTCTGGTTCACCACTGCCACCCTCTGTTTCACCACTGCCACCCTCTGGTTCACCACTGCCACCCTCTGGTTCATCACTGCCACCCTCTGGTTCATCACTGCCACCCTCTGGTTCACCACTGCCACCCTCTGGTTCATCACTGTCACCCTCTGGTTCATCACTGTCACCCTCTGGTTCATCACAGCAACCTCTGGTTCACCACTGCCACCCTCTGGTTCACCACTGCCACCCTCTCGTTCACCACTGACACCCTCTGGTACATCACTGCCACCTTCTGGTTCATCACTGCCACCTTCTGGTTCATCACTGACACCCTCTGGTTCACCACTGCCACCCTCTGGTTCATCACTGCCGCCCTCTGGTTCATCACTGCCACCCTCTAGTTCATCACTGCCACCCTCTGGTTCATCACTGCCACCCTCAGGTTTACCACTGCCACCCTCTGTTTCACCACTGCCACCCTCTGGTTCATCACTGGCACCCTCTGGTTTACCACTGCCACCCTCTGGTTCACCACTGCACCTTCTGGTTCACCACAGCCACCCTCTGGTTCACCACTGCCACCCTCTGGTTCATCACTGCCACCCCCTGGTTCATCACTGCCACCCTATGGTTCATCACTGCCACCCTCTGGTTCATCACTGCCACCCTCTGGTTCACCACTGCCACGCTCTGGTTCATTACTGCACCCTCTGGTTCACCACTGCCACCCTCTGGTTCACCACTGCCACCCTCTGGATCATAACTGTCACCCTCTAGCTCACCACTGCCACCCTCTGTTTCACCACTGCCACCTTCTGGTTCATCACCGCCACCCTCTGGTTCACCACTGCCACCCTCTGGTTCACCACTGCACCTTCTGGTTCACCACTGCCACCCTCTAGTTCATCACTGCCTCCCTCTGGTTCATCACTGCCACCCTCTGGTTCACCACTGTCACCCCCTGGTTCACCACTGCCACCCTCTGGTTCATCACTGCTACCCTCTGGTTCATCACTGCCACCCTCCGGTTCACCATTGCCACCCTCTGGTTCACCACTGTCACCCCCTGGTTCACCACTGCCACCCTCTGGCTCATCACTGCCACCCTCTGGTTCATCACTGCCACCCTCTAGTTCACCACTGCCACCCTCTGGTTCATTACTGCCACCCTCTGGTTCACCACTGCCACCCTCTGGTTCACCACTGCCACCCTCTGGTTCATAACTGCCACCCTCTGGTTCTCCACTGCCACCCTCTGTTTCACCACTGCCACCCTCTGGTTCATCACTGCCACCCTCTGGTTCACCACTGCCACCCTCTGGTTCACCACTGCACCTTCTGGTTCATCACAGCACCCTCTGGTTCACCACTGTAGATTATGCAGAGAAAGCACACCTGCCGAGCCAGCCTCAACCAAGACAAATTAATTTGGGTCTGGTTAATGTGTTACTGAATTTGAGCTTCAAGTCTGGCACCTGCTTCCTTATCTGTAAGTGCTTTCTGTGACAGTTTAATTTTTGTGACAGGAGCCATATTTGTAACTATTCTCTGACCCTGCTTTGAGGGTCATAGCAGGGTCAGAGAATAGTTGCAACAACTCTGGAGGCACCTCAGTAAGCACTTACAGGGTTAAAGCAGGTGCCCAAGTTGAAGTTAATTTCTTTGTAAACATTTTGTAAATGGTTACAAAGAAATTAGCTTCACCTTGAGCACCTGCTGTAACCCTGTAAGTGCTTCCTGGAAAAAATGTGTCCCGCTCGCGAATTCGCTGATTTTTCCGCGATTTCGTGAGATTTGAGGAACGTGAAATTGCAGAAAATCCGCAAATTCCGCAAGCGGAACGAATTTTCAGCCCATACTTAATCATAACAGTGAATTGGTTGTTGCTGAAATAAACACGACATTTTCAAAACAATCGATTTTGACTGCTAGAAATGCCTGACTTTTAAATAGACTGTCACTGTCCTTACATTTCAACCCTAGAAACAAAGCTTTCAAACAGCTGTGTTTAAGCTGTCTCACTGGGAAGAAGCTGTCTGACACAACCAAGAGAGATTAAACTTCGTCAGGATATTACAAATACAGAAAAATGTTTTTTTTGCTCCTGAGAAAGGAGCAGAATTTGATGCCTGCTGGTCAGACCAACAGCTGCGTCAATAATACATGGCTATTCTTGGTCCCAAGCCACAAGGAAACTGCTGAGTGAACTAGATTTTAAGTTAGTGCAAACACGGTATAAAGGCCTGCATTACAGACTGTTGATTTTAAAAGTTACAAAATACAGTTTTATTATTTTGGATAACAGAGAAAAGATTAAAAGGGATTTCCTTTCTTAATGCCTTTTTACATAAGCACTTCCGTGGTTCTGATGTTAAAAAATAACTGTCCTTTAAAAAGTGGTGCAGACTTTTCATATTTCAAGTAAGGCTTCTGTGCTTAGGGTTATAAATGAATACATTTAATGGTGATCGGAATGAGGCTTGCTTTTCATATGTGGCACCATCAAAAGGGTTGGTGATCATTATTAAAAAAAAGGGGGGAATTTTGACTATATGGAAATAATTTTTTGTTAAAAATAAATTGCATTAAAATCATTGTTGATCCTTTATAATATCCATTACTCCTAGTGTTAATAATATATGACAGTTAGCATCAAAGTTGAGTTTAAGTGACGCTTTATCACAATGGGGGGGGGGACTAAAATGTGAAATGTCACTTTACTCAGGCTTACAAAACTCATTTTTATAAGGGTGTACCTTATACATTTCTGATCCCGCCATTCCTGGGATATCTAGGGGACTCTCTGGGTATGGCTAATATGCCAAAACATTGTAGGTTATTCATTTAGTGCCCCTAGCACCAAAGTCGAATTTGGGCAAAATTTACTGTTTAAAAGCAGTTCTGCCACTCAGGGCAGTGTTCAAACTGATCTTAGGCTTCAGTAAATGCACACATGTAAGTATAGAATGAATAGCTGGCCTCTATACTGCTAGAAAAGCACACCGCACACTGCTTACAAATGTAAATAACTATAAAAAAACCATCAGAAGTTATTATCCTACCTCTAAATTACTGGCAAACATAAATGGAATAGGACTGCTTTTCAGCTGTGAGTCTCCATAATTTGCTTTGAATTTGAAAAGTCGCATGGAAAGCCTTCCACAAAAATAGGACAGCTGGTAAGGATTAAAGGTCGACTTCTGCATTTAGCAGCCTAGCAGAGCTAAAGGCAAGGTTTGCTTTGACAAGGAAGATGGCGGCCGAGTAGCTGAGGCCGAAAGCAGTAACAGAACAGTGGAGCCCATGACTACCTAACTCCTCGTTGTATGGCGCTACCCGTTTGCCGGTCGGAACACGGGAGACAAACGGTAATGGCATCTCGTATATAATCGTGGCTGCGGTGCAAGCGGCTTGTCTCGCAGAGCAAACGCGGATGTTCCTTGTGCTCACCTGCGTCTCGGTGCGGCCGAGCGCCCGCGGACTGGTTCCTATCCCTGCCTCGGTCTGTGCCTGCCTCGGCGGGCTGGCTGATGACAAGAGCCGGCGGAGATTGCGGTTCAAGGTTGACCTGAGGCGGGCTGGAGGGATTTCCTCGGTGGTGGTGGCAGTGTGGCCGGCGCCTGCAGTGCCTGCAGCCTCCCGGCATCGGCTGAGAAAAGGAAGGCGGGGCAAGGGCAAGACTCCGCACAGTGGGCCAACGGGACCTGAGCAAAGCCAGAGGCGGATACAGGGAGCAAAATTGATTGAGTCAGAGGACGAGCAGAGTTCAAGCAGCGAGGCAGCAAAAATTGAAAGCAACATCAGTAACAGCATAATCAGAGCAATGGCCCCCCAAACTGAATACTGGTACAAAAACTGCCACAGAAAAGAAGAAAAAGACTGGGGGTGAGACGGCACCAGCAGAAGCAGAGCAGAAAGTGCAGTCCCCCCAGGTAAAGAAACAAATCGCTTCCAGAACAAGACAAGCCTTGGCTGCGGCCCCCACTGCTCCTATTGCTGATTTTTTCCCTAAAGTGATCAAGGAAAAAGGTTTAAAAAATATCTCAGCAATGGAGGGGGGGGAGAATGATCAGCCAACAGCTGAAAAAACAGCCACGCCAACACCAACACTAGACACTCGGGATGTGGCACACGCGATCAAAGATGGGCTCGAACATGTGAAACACGGGGAAGAAATTAATAACCAAACATGGAAGCCCAATGTTATTGAGAGATCAGAAAATGATGATAGCAAACCTACCGACCAACCAACCGAAGGCGAGACAATGGTGGGACCCTTATGTGGTGGACAGGTTAGTTCTGAAACAGGAAATCCTCAATTGAATAAGGCTGATATGGGCAAAGATGAGCACACAGCAGATGTTTTGCTTGAGCTGGAATCAGCAGAGACGCCTAAAGTACCTCAGGAGCTTTTGGGGGGTCGTCCTGAGATGGAAAAATGCAAGGAGAACGAAAAAGTTCCGAGCGAATGCTTCTTCTCTGTGTCAGAGGGGGGCGAGTGGTCAGAGGAGGATGATAGCTCCAATCTTGGATCAGATTTGGACACAGAGAGCGATCCTGAGCTGGAATCACCGGCAACAGCAGTAAAATCACATAAAACCAGAGAGAATTCTCAAGGCGAGCTGAGTTGGGACCACTCATCAGCAATGCCACTGCAGGGCAGCCCGGGAGGAGCGGCGGCTCAGATGTCGCTTCTGGAGACTATTCATAAAGAGATTTTGGCACACAGGGAGGAAGCCCGACAGGAAAGCCGAAAATCTAGAGCAGCAGTAAGAAAGATGCAGGGCGCAGTAAGGAAGTTATCCAAAGTCTGTATCAACCTGGGGGATCGAATGACCAATCTCGAAGATAGAGTGGTCTCAACAGAGACGGAGGCTGCAGCAGCAACCAACAAAGTCGAAGCCCAGAGCTCACAAATAACAGACATCCAGTGGAAGCTGGAGGATATGGAAAATCGGCTCAGGCGGAATAACCTCCGGATTCTGGGGGTCCCAGAGGGAAGGGAAGGGTCCGATATAAGGGCCTATGTTACTAAACTGTTTGAGCAAGCATTCCCTGAGTTATCGAGCTGGGACTGGGCCACAGAAATTCAACGAGCTCACCGTTTTCCGTTTAAAATCAAAAGGGGGGCGAAAGAGGATGAAAAACCAAGAGCAATTCTCATCTTTGTAAGCAACTTTTTGCTTAGGCAGGCGATTTCAGAGAAAGCAAGACCAGATGCTAAGAGGAATGTAGATGGGGTATCCTTCTTTGTGCGTCCTGATTTCTGCCACACAACCGTAGAGAGACGCTGGCGACTCAGACAACTGATAAAACCGTTCAATGAAAAGAAGATGCAGGCCTACCTTGTAAACCCAGCCCAACTAAAAGTTATCAACGACGGGAGAACAATCTATTTTTCCTCAGAAATAAAGGCCAAAGAGTATTTGGAATCTCACGGGAAATAAAGTAATAGTCGGGCAGAAGTAAAGTAGAAGCAGTAGACATTTAAAAACATACTCTAGGGGGAAAAAACAAAAAAACAAAACAAAAAAAAAAAACGACTGAACACTGATATATAAATGGAAAAGTATGGCTGGCAGGATGCAATGTAGAAGGGGGTAAGGGGAGTTAGAAATGGCAAATGATTGGTTCTGAAAGGGCTTCACTGTTCATACTGCGTCCATCACACGCTCAGACCAGGTCTGAGCGTCTCACGAGCAAGGGAGGGGGAGTGTTGGGGAAAGAGGGGGGTGGGGGAGTGCAGTAAGGGAGGGGGAGGGGTGGGAAGGGCAAAAACAGAAAAAATGGAGATAAGGAGTTTGGAAATGGAATATGTCAGAGCTAGTAGTTATTCTCAGAAAATAATGATGATCAAGATTCGACAGGGAATGTTAGATCAACAATTTGGGAAAAATGGCAAATACGACTATCATTAATATTTGTACGGCTAATGTAGGCGGCCTGAACGACCAGAGGAAAAGACTTAATGTAGAACACTTTGTAAAATTTAACAATATTGATATCCTTTGTATACAGGAGACCCATCTCCCTTGGGCAAAACAAAATCTGATGAAATTGAGGGGGTATGAAATTTTATCTTGCTCCACACAAACATCAAACATCAGGGGGGTCGCTATATTGGCTAAATCTTATTTGGGGGGGCCAAACGTCACAAATCTGATAGCGGTGGTAGATGGGCGATTGTAGAACTCAACCTTGGGTACACCCTATGTGTAGTCTATGGGTCAAATCAAGATGACCCTGAAGTATTTGATTTTCTGGAGGGAGAGTTAGCAAACTGGCCAACACCCATGATAATCTGTGGGGATTTTAATATATCGGTGGATTGGAATGATCCAGCGGGCTACTCTGGGAGGAAATCAAGGGTATTCCGAGCCTTGGATTCCCTCAAGAATTCCTATGGGCTTAAGGACGTCTGGGGGGAAAAGGAGCCTTTAGACCCAGGCTACACCTACTTCTCTTTCCCTAATGCTAAATATACCAAGCTAGATTACTTCTTGATCTCCCTCTCGGAAATGAATAAGGTTGGCATCAGGAAACTCCCGAAATCAATATCTGACCACAACCCATTAATTATGACCTGTACAATTTCAAGTATGGAGAGGAAACAAAACAGCTGGTCGTTCGAGCGTAAGCTTCTGTTAGATACCAGATTTGTAGAACACATTAGAAAATGGGCAGAGGAATTTTTTGATATCAATAGATACAGCACATCCAGAAATATGGTTTGGGAAGCCTTCAAAGCCTCTTTGAGGGGGAAAACAATTAGTTGCTCAGCCAGGCTCAGGAGGGAAGATAAGAGTGAGGTAGAGAAGCTGATGGATGAACTTGCAATGATAGAAAAACAGCATATTAGGGAAATTAGTATGGGGCAGGATGGTCACGGAAGCCTTACAAGAATTACCAATACCAAAGCTAACCTCCAGAAAATAGCTACGGAGAAGGAGGCTAGAAGCTATCAAGCAGCAAGGGCAAAACGGTACGAAACAGGGGTGCAGGCAGGAAAAGCTTTAGCCCTGCAGTTAAGACAGGAGAGAACTAAAAACATAATTCCCTGTATACAGGACGAAGGCATAGAGTTTACAGAGCCTAAAGAGATACTGAGAGTATTTCATGGGTTCTACCAAAAATTATATGATGAGGAGGAGCAGATCAGAGAGCCAAGGCCGGGCTTTACAGACAGGGGCCCCAGAGTAACTGTACAGGATCGGGAAGAATTGGAAAAAGATATACAGATAAACGAGGTAACGAAAGCCCTACATGAGCTAGCCGCGGGTAAGGCCGCAGGTCCTGACGGGTTACCCCTAGAAGTGTATGTGTGCCTAGAAAAACAGATTACCCCTATATTGATTGACCTATTTAATGGGATTCTATATACAGGGAGAGTACCAGAATCATGGAAAGAGACAAACATCATTATCTTTTATAAGAAGGGGAAACCCAAGGAATTACCAGGATCATACCGCCCCATATCGCTCATAAATGCTGACACAAAGCTATATTCAAAGATCTGGGCGAGTAGATTAGGGGGGATGATTGGCAATCTCGTGTCTCCGTGGCAGCACGGGTTTGTGCCAGGGAGAGGCACCACAGACCATATTAGAAGGGCAATAGCATTGTTCGACGCTCAGGGTGCCGCGGGGGGGGAGATGGCCATGATTCTCCTCGACGCGGAGAAAGCCTTCGACCGCGTGGTCTGGGATTATCTCTGGGGTATATTGGGAGGCAGAGGGTTCGGTAACAATTTTTTGAGGGCAATTAAAGCCATGTATTGTAACCCAGTGGCTAGGGTCTCAGTCATGGGGCTTCAATCTGATAAAATAATAATCAAGAGAGGGACGCGTCAGGGGTGCCCCTGCTCTCCAATTCTATTCTCTATGTATATAGACCCCCTTATACAAAGAATCCTGGCCTCAGGACAAATAAGCCCAGTAGTGGTCAATGGATTCACAACCAAATTATTGGCTTATGCAGATGATCTGGCCATAACCACTGTGGACCCCCACCAAGCTATGCCGGAAATTGTACAATTGGCCAAAGAATTTGGCAATTGCTCTGGGTATAAGTTGAATGAGGGGAAAACCCAGATCATCTGTACCAAGAATATTAGGAAAAGTGATCATAGGTATGTAGAGTGTGCGACGTATCTTGGGGTTAAGATTAATTCATCAGTTGAGAAGATGGTTGAGGAGAACTATCTTCCGCTGCTGGGCTCAATTGAAACAGAGCTTAGAAGAATTGATGTCCTGCATCTATCTCTTATAGGTAGGGTGAATGCCCTAAAGATGACCATGTTTCCCAAAATATTATATCTTTTTAGGGCTATTCCCCTATTTATAGGGGAGACAATGATCAGAAAAATTGAATCCACGTTTGTCAGATTTGTGTGGCAGTACGGTAAAATCAGACAATCTATAAACTATCTATCTTTACCGGTGGATAGGGGCGGTCTGTCATTTCCAAACCTTAAACTTTACCATTTGGCATGCCTGTTCACACAAATGAATATATTGATTCAATCTGAACCCTTGCCAGCAGTAGGCTATAATGGAAATCAAGATCCTCCCTCCATCTATGAGCTATTGCTAGGTAGAAAAGCGTATGGGTTATTACAGTTTGAAGTGGAACTGAGATTCTACAACAGGACGAGATATAGGATCATCAAAGGGGTTTGGTGGACGTGGAAATCCATAAGTAAAATCCTAGGAATCCCGAAAATAAATGCTAATACTGATCTGTGGAAATCATGTCTATTTACCCATCTTGGACAGAACGAGAATAGTTTAATTTGGAGGGCACAAGGGATAAGATGCTTGGGTGATGTTATGTTGGGAGAGAATATATATAGTTTTATCGAAATACAGCGGAAGTTTGGGATCCCTGGGAATCACTGGCTGCTATACTGGCAAGTCATTCAAACTATCTCAGCAATAAGACCAAAACTAGTGATGACACCAAACTGCCAACTGATTGAGTATATAAAAAGAGGGGGAAGGAAGATTGGTACGGTCTATAATTTTCTGGTGTCCGGGCTCCCAGATGATCTGGATAAAACTGAGGTGGCTTGGTCACGTAAGTTAGGGGACCCAGACGTAGATATAGATCTGGCCTTACTTTTAAGTAGTAAAGTATTTCGAGCTTCAAACTTAAGGGCCCAACATTACAAGATGGTGTTTAACCTTTATTACACCCCTGCAAAGCTGTTTGGGTGGGGGTTAAGGGAAGACGATAAGTGCCCAAGATGTAACACAGGCCCAGCAGATTTGATACATATGTTTTACGGCTGCTCTAGTCTGGCCCCAATTTGTGGTGAGATAACAACCTTTTTGAGGGGGCTGCTAGGTAACAATATCAACCTATCCCCCACTCTAGTTCTTTTAGGAGTGGACTCTAAACTTAAGGTTGTGAAACACGCACAAGCATTGTTATTTATTGCCGCAGCGGTACTCCGTATGCTAATCTCTGCTGGGTGGAAAGATTCCAACGCCCCTACATTTCAGATGTGGATGTCTAGGCTGCTGGGCATCCACAATCTGGAAGCCTGCCTGTATGAATTAAAGGGTAGAAAGAAGCAGGAGTTTGGTAGGAATATTTGGGCACCGGTTAAGATCTGGAGAAACCCTGATTCATGAGATTGGTTGGGATTTGGCTCCTTTGTTCTATTTTTTATGAATTTTGACTGAATGTTATTAACTTTTGTAAAGCTCTGATTAATGTACTGCATATTATGAAATTTCTTTTTTTTTTACATTTTATAATATATATTGTATCTATTTATCTGGATATGTACTGATTCTGTAATTTTAACTGCCTTATCTCTAATAAAAAAAAAAAAAAAAAAAAAAAAAAGAACACAAACAATAATAGGGTGACCCATAGTATTTAGTGTTCTCAATGTAAAATTACATTTATGGGCTTTAGACAATGAAGAAAAGAAAATACAATTAATGTATCCACCAAGGCACATCAGTAATCATCTATTTGGGGGGTGACTTCAACTGGATGATATGAAAGGCCTCTTAAGTGACAGATATTCTTGGATGATTCTCTTCAGCAATCTACTGTCCAACATGGTTGTTATGATATAGTGGAGAAATAGAATGATGGTCCCTATTAGCAATGAAATAGGAAGAGGTGAAGAAGCAACAATCAGCTAATGTACAGTTCAGTCAAATATTTAAGTGTTCATGATATTTGTTTATTACCAATATTGCTCCTTACATTTAGTGACCTGTTTACTTAAAAATATGTGGGTTATTGTATTTAAAAGCAGTATATCATTTCAGCAATTAAATATGTATAAATACCGAATACATTTAATGGTGATCGGAATGAGGCTTGCTTTTCATATGTGGCACCATCAAAAGGGTTGGTGATCATTATTAAAAAAAAGGGGGGAATTTTGACTATATGGAAATAATTTTTTGTTAAAAATAAATTGCATTAAAATCATTGTTGATCCTTTATAATATCCATTACTCCTAGTGTTAATAATATATGACAGTTAGCATCAAAGTTGAGTTTAAGTGACGCTTTATCACAATGGGGGGGGGGACTAAAATGTGAAATGTCACTTTACTCAGGCTTACAAAACTCATTTTTATAAGGGTGTACCTTATACATTTCTGATCCCGCCATTCCTGGGATATCTAGGGGACTCTCTGGGTATGGCTAATATGCCAAAACATTGTAGGTTATTCATTTAGTGCCCCTAGCACCAAAGTCGAATTTGGGCAAAATTTACTGTTTAAAAGCAGTTCTGCCACTCAGGGCAGTGTTCAAACTGATCTTAGGCTTCAGTAAATGCACACATGTAAGTATAGAATGAATAGCTGGCCTCTATACTGCTAGAAAAGCACACCGCACACTGCTTACAAATGTAAATAACTATAAAAAAACCATCAGAAGTTATTATACTACCTCTAAATTACTGGCAAACAGGAATGGAATAGGACTGCTTTTCAGCTGTGAGTCTCCATAATTTGCTTTGAATTTGAAAAGTCGCATGGAAAGCCTTCCACAAAAATAGGACAGCTGGTAAGGATTAAAGGTCGACTTCTGCATTTAGCAGCCTAGCAGAGCTAAAGGCAAGGTTTGCTTTGACAATTTGACCTCTGAAGTTTTTTTGAAAGACGAGATGACAGCGAAGTGAGAGTAGGAGAAGTTTTGATTACTATTTTTAGCCAAAGCAAGTTTTTGTGCACTCATATGAAAGGAAGGAAATATAGTGTTATATGTGGGCCCTGATTAGAGCATAGCTCAGCCATGTATATAAAAATAATGGTTTTAGCTTCAAGATTACTGTGCAAGGGCTGAGATTAGGAGGCAATGGGATTTAGTTTGCATTTATGCGCCCTCATGTTACAACTAGTACAATTTCTAAAGGAATTGGTGGTTGGTTATTCATGTTTTCTAAGCTAGCTCAATGTGCTATTTACCTCCTACAAGTTTATTTGTGCCCAGTTGCCACAAATAGGGGTTGATAGTGTCGACAGAAGTGAAACCTGTTTCAGGTTTCCTACTGTCGAAATGGGGGAACGTTGTTAGCTCCTCTGCATATTAAGGGTAGGCACATTTTGTTTTCCATCTCTTTTTCTCACTCTCTTTTGAGTCTGTCTAAGCAGTCTGAGAAACAGCCATGAGACATTTAATTGGCTATTCAGTAATACTGTTTTAAAATTGTTAGCATTAATAAAATGAACAAAGAAATATGCTATGTTACTGCCCATCCTGTCTGATGAAATTTTGAAAGGATGAATAGTCTAGGTTGCTGCTCCCTTATTTGACCTTTAAGGGGAACTAGATGTGGGCAGTTTTTGTTCCACATTCTCAGGTGATAACACCATTATTGTTTATGTCATTCTCATGCTACATACAGTTTTGCAAGGGCATTGCTAGTCTTTTATTAGCTAGTCTGTGTAAATGAGCTGACAGTCCTTATTAGAGCTGATGTTGCATAGTTTGGATCGTGAAAAGTAGAATGCAGGGAAGACGCCCATGGGATCCTCAGCAAACATTTTTGAAGAAAATATTGTTCTATAGGAGTTTGTTTGTCACAAGATGTTCTGCTGGAGACATTTATGTACCCACTTTGTTGAAGTTTGTTTAGTTCATTATGCAATAAGATTCCCTGTTGAATTAGCGTTTTTTGATTTTTTCTGCTGCGTCTATAACATGAGAGCATGGTCCTAAGCGTACAATGTAGGTACTTTTATTAAGAGAAATGATGTTAGAAGTGTCTGCAGTCCTGTACATGTAATCTAAAGTCTATGGGTAAAAGTGTAGAACATTTCCTTTTTTCTTGAGGGTTCTTCAGATGAATAATATAGGAATACACAAATGTAAGGATTTAGAGTATGTCTGTATTGTTTTTCTCTTTTCCTCAGAATTTAGTAAATGAACACAGACTTCCTTAACTGCTTCAAACAGTGTAATAGGTCCAGGATTTTTTACTCTCAGATAGATGAAGTGGGTCTTTTTTGCCTTGCTAATATATTTGGGCGTCCCAAGACTAGAAAGTATTCTGAGACTATCCTCTCCGTTGATAGACTATTTGTATGCCTTGTCTAAAGACCTTTTGTTCTGTACACCAATAGATATTTGCTGCCTTACAACCTTTACCAGAGGGGCCCGGATATCAGATCCAGCCTGGGGAGTTGGCACCAATCCAGCTTGAAGCCAAGGTGAAGGTAACCAGCACAGGCGTTGTTGGCAACTAGGACCTCAGTGAAGGCGGAAGCACTAGAATGTGAAGTGTGTACCTCTGCCACTGTCTGGGGTGAAAGACGGGGTCACAAATCAGAAAGGAGAAGTTGTGGATCAAGTTTTTGATGCCCAGCTGAGAGAGTCACAGACCGACCAGAACGGCAAGGAGGCTTTTGCTTGAGGTGACCCCTTTTAAAACAAGGATTGCTTCAGAGATCCTAGCATCAGGCCCATGAATCCTGGTCCCAAAGTGAATGAAAGTTTGCACCTTTGTTTGTTGATCAAGAGTTCCTGGGCATACTAGATACAATCTTTGGCCCCAACAAAAGAGCAGTGCGCCAGCAGAGCAATACAGGAGTTAGGGAAGGACTTGAGTTTAGAGTACAGGTGCTGTGCTCTTGGTGGCTGCTAGATCAAAGTGAAGAAAACTGGTGCATTGCCTGAAACACTGGGCAGGATAGTTGAGGGCATTTACCCTGGGGGGGTGATTGCCTTATCCTGAAAGAAAGACTTTTTCTTCTCAAACTGGGCTGTGATTCCTGAGTTGGAAGTTGTGCAGCTCCACCGTGGGAACAACAAGACCTGCCTGTGAGGCTCAAACGGACACAGGAAGAAGACTACCCTCTGGCTGGTTGTACAGCGGCTTCAATTTCCCAAGGACTTCTTTTTGTTAGTAATGTTCTGTAACAGGGATTCTGTTCCTACACAGAACTGTGCATAGAGACTTAGGACCTCAGTGAATTAGGGTGTACCAAAACTCACCTTAGTACCCAAAATCCCCTACCAGACTAGCATCAGTGACTCATTGGTTCTTCATCCTATAGCAAAACCCCAATGATTAGTCAACCCAGAACATGAAACTTAGGATAACTTAGGTGATGTGGAAAACAAGAACACTCTTTTGTTACACTCTCATATCAGTCCAAAACAAGGGAGTAAATGAGACACGAGCAAGTTTGAAATGTTTATTTCTAACACTGTGATCTCAAGCGCAGCATCTTAGCAAATACAAGCAGACATATTATTAGAATCAATAGTCAGCATAGTTACTATTCCATAAAATACAAAGGGAGAAAGCATGTTATAATGCTTAATGGAAACAGGTTGAATATACTCCTATATTTCACCCTCCCTTGCTAATAAATTATTTTATAACTAATAGAAGGTCTCATAGGCTTAGATAGGCAGCCCAATACCTGTAGTACTTAGCAGAAGTGGATCACATCGATTTCTGCACGAGCTCTCAGCATAAGAATGTTCTCCAAGTGTGCGTGATCATGCCTACGCAGTGCATTATTAAACACGCCTATATCCGAGGTGACCACATCGGCATGTGTGTTATGGCTAAACGTGCACTGATCATTTTGAACAACGAACACAGTGTCCTAGATAACCTTGACTGTCTAGTCGCTCACAGTACAGACAAAACTAATAAGGCAGTTTAGAAATGCCGAAAAACAGCTTTCTTTCTCATGTGAAGCAAAATACTTGGCCTTCTCTAAACAATAGCGCAAATGTGTGCTGTGTGCAAAGCAGAGCAGGAAAGTAAAATTACGTTTAAACTTCTTAATAAACCCATGCTAACTTAACACTGTGTGAATGTACGGGTCATCCCTATAACACCCTCCCTTGATCGGAGCACGTGGAAGAAAAAGGGCAAACCAAGAACACAGAGTTCAAGTTCAAAGTAGAATCAAGGTCAAATGTGCCAAAAAATCGAAATAAAAAAATTAGTATGGGAACGGGAGTGAACAAAAACTAAATGATTTTCAGACTCCAAAACCCAAAGGTAAAGATATAAATGTCCTGAAAGAGTGTCCAATGGACAAAAAAATCTCACTCCAACAGCGTGTATGCACAGTATGATGCAACAGCCTCCAATAGGAAGTCACTATTCTCATCCGAGAACATGTCAGCCATCCAGTTCAATAATGTGAATGAACAAACATGTTTTTCAATGTATCTGCCTGCCAAAAAGTCATGCGCCGTTGCAAACACATTCCAACGTCCCAAGACTCCATGCATCGCTGCAAAGGCCATAATCCCCCCGCCAGAATAGAGCAAATCATGAGCAACTAAGGGGCTCATTAGCTGATCATAATCCGCATTAGGAGACACCGTACTGCAGAGACACAAATCCAGGGGCCAGTCGAAATCGCAAGTCAGGCAATGAAAGACAGTCTGGACGCATGTAAAAAAGGAAAATCGAAACGATAATCCATAAACCGCACTCAATGTAGCAAGAGGCAGCACTCCATAGTAACTAAGCATTCTGTTTCTAATGGATCGTATGGCCGAGCGGCTCGACAAACACGCGGAGCGGATCGACATGTCAGAGCACCAACTCACCGAGGTGGAGGAGGCCCAGACCACACTTGATTCTGAGAACAAGCAAATCGGCAGAGCCATGCAGTCCCTCCTGGACAAAACTGAGGATTTGGAGGCCCACTCGCGTCGATGTAATCTGCGTGTCACGGGCCTTCCAGAAAACACCCAGACAGGCAACATGGAGTTATTCATGGAGGGACTCCTGAAGAAACTACTTGGGGACACGGCGTTTTCATCCTTGTTTATTGTAGAAAGGGCGCATTGCTCATTGGGCCCGCGACCCAAGCCGGGGGCTCCCCGCACTGTGCCCATCATTGCCAAACTGTTAAATTATCGGGACCACGATGTGACTCTGAAACTGGCCAGAGAAAAGCAACCGTTACAATACGAGGGCTCGGTTCTGTCCATATATCCCGATTTTATGGCCAGGGTGCAGGAGGCCTGGAAACAGTTTGCTCCTATGAAGCGCCAGTTACGAGAACTAGGCGCCGATTATGCGATGTTATATCCAGCAAAACTACGCATCAACAGACAAAGGAGATACATGATCTTCACGGACCCCAAAGCGCTACAAAAGGCCCTGAAAGACTGGCAGAAGGAGAAACGCTCGCCGAGGAAGGAAGACGACGCTCTGGAGGGGGAGTCCTTGGAGGAGCAGGACTGAATGCAACCTTACCTGTATTTTCTGATGCCCTGGCATTGCACTGCAGGTCGTGCTTGGTGTACGGGGGGAGGCTGGGGTGAATTGCCCTTATTATTTTTTGCAGGTATGTTTTTTGTTGGGGGGCCCTGCCTTTGGCCCAGCAACCAATGCTGGAGGGAACGTCACCTACTCTACAGGTAGCCTTTACTACACTTTTACGGACTAATTTCCTTTTGACTTCAGACAATGTAAGTTGACATTATGTTCCCGTGTCTTATAGGGTTTGATCCTTGCCTCTTTAGGTCTTACTTTGCTTGAGAGAACTCACCCGTTCTTTGCAATATTGCTCGTTGGCTTGGGAGCTCTCTGACTCTGTGCGCTTTTGCAGATTGCGATTTTTCATTTGTGGATTGGAACTTTTGGCAACTTAACACGGTGTGGTATTGGCACCCTGCTATTTCCTTGATTTCTGGGATGGAGGGGCGAAGGAGGGCATTGAATTTGGTTCTGTATTTGAGTGATTTTCGCACTGTTTTTGTCGACTACATGTGCCCCCATGTGATTACCACTGATTTCAAATGTATATTCAGGGGGGAGGGGGGGGAAAGACTGAATGGGATGGGCGTGTGTTTGTGAGTGTTTTGATGTTGGGTATGAGTGGGGGGTTGGAGAATGTTTGGTGGGACGGAAGGATGAACGCGGCCTAGTTGGAGATGGGCAGGCATGGGTGGGGGGCTGGGAAGGGAAATCTATGGGAATTGTTCTTATGCAATGTTTTGTATTGGTTATACTGTTTAAGGCAAATAAGCAAGATGTACAACTAGGCAGAAATGTATCCACAATACTTCTTCTACTTACACTTGACATAGTAGGGATGACCCCTCCACGCTCACTATGGCAGATGACACGACAGTAGGGGATGACTCTACTGATACATTACGATTCCTGACCTGGAATGTAAGAGGACTGAACGACCACCGTAAAGTGCGCAAGGTCCTTCAATATCTAATTAGACATAGGGTAGACATTGCTGTCTTGCAAGAAACGCATCTCCCATTAGATAGTCCCATCCTCCGATATAGAGGACTCAGGGGTAATGTCCACGCAGCCGGATTTACCACACATGCCAGAGGGGTCCTTACTTGGTTCAACCCAAAGTCTTCCCTAACATGGACGCTGCTAGTGACAGACAGCGATGGTCACTACGCGATCAGAGGCTGCTATGGCACAGGCGCGGACATGTGCATAGTGAACACTTACGGCCCCAACTTTGACTTCCCTAGCTTTTATACAGACCTGGCGACAAAGATTCTTACGTATGCTGACAAAATTACCTGCTGGGGAGGGGACTTCAATTTGACACGACACCCTGGGCTGGACATATCGGATGGTCCAACGCGGCTCCTTTCGGCCTCTGCACGGACGCTGTCTATGCAACTTACCAATATGGACCTGGTAGATGTGTAGGGCCATAGACACCCGACGCAGGGCGGGTTTACGCACTACTCAGCCCCCCATAATATATATACGAGAATAGACTACTGGTTTGTGTCCTCTTGCTTTCTCCAGAGTGTGCGAGCATGCGAAGTCTTGCTACGAAGCTACTCGGATCATTCGCCAACCTTGATTACTTGTTCCATGCCCGCCCGGCGGATCCCGCCTTTTGCCTGGTGCTTCCCTCCATACTCCTTGCTGGATCCTCTCTTTAAAGAGGAACTGCTGACGGCAATGGAGACCTTCTTCGAAACAAATGTAGGTTTGGTCGATTTGTTTCAATCGGTTTGGGAGGTGTTCAAACTATACACTAGGGGGGTCACTATCTCCAAGCATGCAGGGGTTCTGAAGTAGATCAGGGGCCGACTCGAGCTATTGGAAAGTAAACTTAAGGATCTGGAGGCTTTGAGGTCGCAGGCTGGTGATGATTCTGTCGATCAGGAGATAGCGAGGGTCCTTAGAGAATATAATGACGAGGCGGATTCGGAAATTAAGCACCTGGGGAAGTATGCCACAGCCCGGAACTATTGCGAAGGTGAACGCCCGGGTTCTGTTCTGGCCCAACTAGCTAAACGCGGTAGGGATAGCGCCTCTATACCGATGCTGCGATCGGAGGACTCGGATGTTCCGCTTTCAAATGAATCAATGGAAGAACGATTTCGTGAATATTACGCGACTTTGTACGCGTCGAGAGGCCCCGCTCCAGAGGAGCGCATCGTGGATTATCTGTCACATATCGAGCTCCCGTGGCTCTCCGACCTCCATCGAGAATTCCTCGCTCTACCATTTGATAGAGAAGAGGTGGTTCTGGCTTTTTCGTCCATGAAAAGTGGGAGTGCACCGGGCAGCGATGGCCTTACGGTTGCCTTTTACAAAACTTTTTCCGACCTCTTGATACCTCACTTACTTACTTTGTTTGATGACATGGCCAATTCGGGTGCCATCCCGTCCTCCATGAGAGAGGCTATCATTGTGGCAATTTTTAAACCGGGCAAGAACCCAAGCGATTGTGCCTCATACCGCCCACTTTCTCTCATGAATGTCGACACAAATATTTTCGCTAAGCTCCTTTCTAACTGCCTTCAACCCTTGGTCACGTCCTTGGTAGCCCCAGAGCAGTCTGGCTTCGTCCCAACTCACAACCTTACATACAACATTAGAACGGTCTTCGCTGTAGTCAAGCACACGCGTCCAGAGGTGTCAGCTGTTGCAATCTTCTTGGACATGGAGAAGGCATTCGATTCGGTGGAGTGGGCGTTCCTGCATCAGGTTCTGAGCAGGATGGGAGTGGGACAGCTGTTCTTACAACTTCTGATGGTACTGTATTCTTCGCCAATGGCGTGCATACGCATAGGTCCGTTGGTCTCGGAGCCCACCGTGATAGGTAGAGGCAGGATGTCCCCTCTTCCCGATACTCTATGCTTTAGCAGCTGAGTCTCTTGCGTGTGCTCTGCGGGAGTATCATAGTCACGAGGCATCCGCTTCCCTGCATATAATTTAATTTTATCTACCTATGCGGACGATACGCTACTCTATGTTAGGGACTCCACTACACATTTCTCTCCGGTTCTGCAGGAGGTGGTTCTCTTCGGATCCCTCTCAGGCATACAGGTTAATTGGGCTAAATCTATTATGTTTCCTTTGATGCCCTCCACAGAGAAATTTGATCCGGAATATCCACTACAGTGGACTACTGAGGCGGTTAGATACCTTGGAATATGCCTCCATACGGATTCAGAGATCGCTCCTAGGGAAAACTATGGCTGTGCTATATCTAAACTAGAAGACGACATAGAGAAATGGATTTCTCTTCCACTGTCACTATTGGGGCGTATTTCACTAATGAAAATGGTGATACTCCCGCGGTTTCTCTTCTTATTTAGTAATATCCCTATGGTCTTATCTTCCCACTTTTTTCGTAGGTTACAATCCCTATTGGTTCATCTTGCTTTGGCGGGTAAGCAGCCTAGGGTCACCTGGAATATCTTAATACGACCATATGCAGCGGGAGGCCTGAACGCTCCAGACATGGAAATCTATTATCGAGCAGCGCAGAGTGCCCATGCTTATTCCTGGATACACGGGGCGCAGGACGCTCCTTACGTCCATATTGAAAGGATAATTGCGGATCCGACTCCTTTGCCAGCACTATTAACGCAGTTTCGAGATCGCCGTACGGGCTTACTCGACTCTTTGAATTCGGTTGTCAATGCTTGGCACTACATGATGAAGATTCAGGCTTGAACGTTACTGTACTTCTCCGAGGGCGGAGATTGAATGGTGTCATTGGTTAGCTCCATGCAGGGAGGAAGGGGTAATACTGTCTCTTCATCAACTCGGAATACGCACTATGGGCGACTTATTCGGGGGCGGCACGGCGCGTAAGTGGGACGACATTGTCAACGATGAGATGAACCCCCCATTGATAGCACATTTTCAGTTCCACAGGGTGCGACATGCTTTACGGGGGCTCCTGGGTGACGACATGGAGGAGCCGGTGACGATTGCTCCATTGGACTATGTGGTAGCTGCCAAGTCGCCTTTGAAATTAATGACTAACCTCCATAGGATAGCCCAATCTGAAAAATACACTGAGTACACGAAGTCGAAATTAGCCTGGCAACAAGACTTGTGCACCGAAATGAGTGAGGAACTGTGGCAGTACTGCTGTACTAGCACTAGTGAGATCTTCCTAAATGGGCGCCACAGACTCATACATTTTAAGTTCCTGAACAGGACTTACTATACACCAGAGAGGCTCCACAGGTACCGACTGCGCGAATCATCTGAATGCGAGCGATGCAGGGCCCCTCTGGCGTATTTCCTGCATGTAGCTAGGACGTGCCCCGCAGTTTTCCCCTTTTGGCAGGCAATCTATGGGGAAATTAACAGAGTAATGCTTTTAACCCTAGTTCCGGACCCACTGCTGGCCCTTCTGGGATATTCGAAGCCCTTACGACCTGCCCAGAGGATACTCGTTGGCATGGCGTTTCTAATTGCTAAGTGGTGCATTGCAAGAGCTTGGATGAGAGGCCCGCCCCCCACTCTTAATTTATGGAAGAGGGAATTGATATACTGCTGCACACAAACTGAATTATACAGCGATCTAATGCCCCCGAAGAACAGGCCTAAGAATTTTTGGTCTCTAATACTTGACGGTACGTTAATGTCAGATGCTCAGAACAGGGATTATGAAGAGGATGGGGACACTCAAGAAAGGGTGGAAACGATAACGGGGGACACCCATTGAGACCGCACCGACACGACTGCCATGGCGGCCTGGTTGGGACGCTGAGACACAACCTACGCTTAGGCGGTTCGCTCTGAGAGGCTATGCTAGAGGGAGATGGGACCGGCAGATAGATTTGTCTTGTTTCTGATGTCTGTCTTTATTGCAATGATTTATGCCTTATTGCTGATGCCATTGTAATACTGTCATTTTGATACGCTGCCAAATGTAACCACTTTCATGATTGTGCTATTAGATGCTTGAGATTTGCCTTTTTCTTTTCTCTTTTTCTTGTTCCTCTTATTTTTGGAAATTGAAATAAACAAATTAATTTAAAAAAATTGTTCAAGGATTTCTGCTACGGAAGCCTTAGCTTCACGTTGCATGGGATATTGAGGTTGAGGCTGTGTCACAGACCGTAAGGGAATCTCATGTCGGGGAGAGAATTTATCCCAACCACACTGAGTACGGTACAATGCCGGCGCAAGGGCCTTAGCCCACTCTTCTTCAAAATTCAGCGCATGCTCCTTTGACACTGTGTGGGTGAAACTGGGGAGGATTACCTCTTCCCCTCGCGGAGCAGCGAGAACAAAAGGTGGGGGCCAGTCATCCTCAACGAGCAAAATGTCATACGTAGTAGTTAAATTTCCCCAAAATACCCCTTTTATGGTACGTTGTATGTCACCTTCAATTAAAAGTCTAATCTCATAAAGCCTGTCAGGGGGAGCAACTCTAGTGTCAGCTGTCTCAACCAAAGCATATTGGTCAGTTGCTGTCACCTTCAGTAGTGGACGGAGCGTCTCTAGAATTATGGTAATCTCCGCCGCGCTGTCCAGGAGCATCAGCTCCCATGTCTGATTCCGAAGCTGCGTTCTCACTATCTGTGGCATATCGCGCTGTTAAAGAGGTGACTTTATTTTTCTGAAACTGGGGTCTTTTCGGTGTAGAATCGTCCTGCTTGTCTTTTCCGTCTTTCGGGTGGTGCTGGTCGTGACTCTGCTGGCCACCCCGACCTCTGCCGCCTCCTCCTCCACCACCGGTCGATGTGGCCAATGTGTCCTGTAAAGAACGAGGAGAACGTTGATCAGAAACCTGAAATCGATCAGGTGACTTAATCGTAGAGCGTTCGCATAAATCTTATACGCGTTCAGTAGACGCAGGCACTGGAGATGAAGGACGCGACTTCTGTTTCTGTTGTTGTTTCCCCTGTTTTTTGTTCTTACCTCAATTCTGCTTTTGAGATTTAGGCTGATCTGCATTATCAGATTTGGGAGCCTGAGTTTGTTTCTTCTTCTTAGTGGAGAATGGCTTGACACCCAAACTATTACGGCCTACGGTCTTATAAGCCGCCGTAATAATTCTCTGCAACTGTCGGGGTTTATCGGCATCAGGAACAGCCTGCAAAGCATTAGACACCTGAAAGCTCACTGCATCTCCCTTCACATTAGCAAGGACGAGATCGGAAACTATGTCAAACGTGCTGCAAAGCCTCATTCCCAATTCAACCGCTGTCTCAGGTCCATGCTCATCTTGAACACGCTAATGACCAAGGGAAGGACAGTCATTGGCGGAGTGCCGAAGCACCTCGTATACACTGCCGCAAAAATCCTACCCCATGACTCACAGTCACCGGCATCCGGTATCAAGTCCTTGGGCAAACTAATTGTCAGAATCCTGTGTTTTTCTACAGGAGTCGTATTCGAAAAAACTGCTTCCAGTTGGTCAAATTTCTCGGCAAGCCTGAAAGACATATCATACTTATCTTGGGGACGCTTGCCCATCACTGCATTAACCATTACGGGACTAAGCTTCATTCCTCTTGGTCCAGCTGGAAGCGCCGCAACACCAAGGGCCCCGCCCTGGACATTGCGGGTGATATACTGTACTAAGGCCCTAATAACTGCAATTGCGGTTGTATGTAGGCGCCTTAGATCAGCTAGGAGAACCGCCCCTGCTAGAGGATGTGGTGTAAATCCAGCCAAAACAGGCCAAGTAGCGCCTGGAATGGACAAAGCACCTAATCTATTCATCGTCAAAGAGTGGGGAAGGGCGCCATTAAACCAAACTCAATGCTGCCAAGCATTAATCGGAACTTCCTGTGTCCTATACGGAACATATTCCGCTGGCACAGCTGTGTGAGTATAGGTGTGAAACACACCAGAATTTGCGTTCACAGCAGGAAAATTCACCCACGAGTAAAAGATCTCAAAAGGGTAAGCAACTTCAGCACTCACAACCATGATAACTGCCATGCCATCCAAGGTGACGTTATAATTTTGCAAATGATTGCGGACCGGAATGCGACTATGCTGCGGTATATCTACATCAACCATATTGACACAGAAGAAAGTGGTACAATGCAAAACTATGTAGCACAACCAGGTAGTAATTCAAAAGACAACCGTTTGAAAAGATTCAAGCTTGAAAAGACCTATGTAACTATAGATAGGTTTATTCCTCACCACCGTTAACCGGAAACAATAGTGAGGGGGTTAAGGACTGATACTAGCACTACTCAAGGGTCTTGTAAATACGACCAAACCACGTTGGGCGCCATGTAGCAGGGATTCTGTTCCTACACAGAACTGTGCATAGAGACTTAGGACCTCAGTGAATTAGGGTGTTCCAAAACTCACCTTAGTACCCAAAATCCCCTACTAGACTAGCATCAGTGACTCATTGGTTCTTCGTCCTATAGCAAAACCCCAAAGATTAGTCAACCCAGAACATGAAACTTAGGATACCTCAGGTGATGTGGAAAACAAGAACACTCTTTTGTTACACTCTCATATCAGTCCAAAACAAGGGAGTAAATGAGACACGAGCAAGTTTGAAATGTTTATTTCTAACGCCGTGATCTCAAACGCAGCATCTTAGCAAATACAAGCAGACATATTATTAGAATCAATACTGTCAGCATAGTTACTATTCCATAAAATACAAAGGGAGAAAGAATGTTATAATGCTAAATGGAAACAGGTTGAATATACTCCTATATTTCACCCTCCCTTGCTAGTAAATTATTTTATAACAAATAGAAGGTCTCATAGGCTTAAATAGCTGGCCCCAAACCTCTGGTACTTAGCAGAAGTGGGTCACATTGATTTCTGCACGAGTTTTCAGCATAAGAATGTTCTCCAAGTGTAGGCATTAAAGGCGTCCCATACGTAGTCAGGAGACGTTGACCCTACGTTATCTAAAAAAAACTGGCAGTTGATTCCTTAATGTTGCTAGTTAGCTCCTGATTAAGCAACACATCTCTATTTAACGTCCATCGAGGAGGGGGTTTAACTTTACTACCCATATACAAAAGTTATAGGGGCATGATCCGAAACGATACATGGAAGAATAGAAATATTCATCACGTTTTCAAAGCCCACTCTGTCGGTGAGGATATAACCGAGTCTCGAGGAATGGCCGTGTTTTTTGCTAAAATAGGTGAACCCAGATCCCGTTCCCTCCTTGACTTCCCAAACATCTGCCAAGCCAAGGTCATGGATCATATTGATCATTACTCGCCGTGTACGCGGTGCCGCCACCTATTTACTGGGTTTAGACCTGTCTCGAGGGGGATTAAGATACATTAAAATCACCCCCGATTATTACTGGGGTTGTAACCTCTATCAATTTGGCCTGTACTTTGAGAAGGCAAGCGGGATCGTCTATATTAGGACCATAGTAGGATAACAGGGTGACTTCGTCCCCCCAAGACCGCCCGCACCAGGATCCACCTACCAGAACAGTCAGTTAAGACGGATTTGATGGTACTACTGACTCCCTTTCTTATCAGGACAGCTACCCCCTTATTGTGTGTTGTATGTTGAGAGCAAAAAAAATGCTCTATCCATTTATATTTACTAAAGACATCCTTAGTTTCTAAGTAGCTTAAATGTGTTTCCTGTATAAGAAAGACCTGTGCAGCCGCCTGTTCAAGATATTTCATAACCAGCCGCTGTCTTCTGCTGCACCGCAAACCGTTGACATTCCATGAAATAAACTTTATCTTTGTACCAGTCATTTTTTCCTGCCAACCCCTTTGTCCCTCCTAGATCTGATGGCCCGGGCTGACATATTTAGTTTTACAAAAATAGGGTATGAGGACATTATTTTTTCATTTTTTCCCACTGCAACCCCACCCATGCACCCCCCCACCCTTCCCACCCCTCTAACCCATTGTGACCCCTCTAACCCACTATACCCCTGGGGAACCCTCCCTTTTCTCTTGGGCATACACCCTCGGACAGAGCTCCCTCTCGGTGTGTGGCTATAGACAAAGTAAAAAAGAAGGAAAGAAAAAAAAAATATGATATACAGAACCATGCTAAGTGGTGCCAGCCTCAGCTCTTCACTCATTAAAGTAGGAAATTAGATTACTGTATTAAGAATCTATATGCCTCATCATATTTATACTTTGCTAACAGCTCTTCCTTCCCCACTGCCGCGATCTGTATCTTCCCCACCTCCTCTCTTTCTGATCTTATCTATTAAAGAATCCACCTCCTCCAAGTGGCGCATATTGTACATATGGTTATCCCACATAATACGTAGGGATGCGGGAAATCTTAGCTGGGTCTTGGCGCCTAGTTGGTTCAATATAGCCATCCTTTTGCCCAGTTCCCACTGCCTTGTGGCTTTTCGATGGGACACATCTGACCGGATGGAGAAAGAGAATGGAGTGGAGGTCAAGTTACATTTCAGTTGACCGGCTTTTAGGGCGAGGGATAGGATCCTCTCTTTGATAGAATAAGTTAGGAAATTTGCAAGTATTTTCCTAGGACGGTCTTTTCCAGAAGATCTTCTATATGGGTCGCGATGGACCCTTTGATTGTCGACAAACAGATCCAAATCTTCATCCGAAGGTTTTAATACATGTGTTTACAAAAGGGATACTGCAAAGTTCTTAATATTGCTTCCCTCAATATCTTCCGGGAGATTTAATAATTTCAAGTTGTTATTTCTATAGTGGTTCTCAAGCCGCTCAATATCATCATTTAATTCCTGATTCTGCTGGATCAGCTTATTCATCGTGAGGGAGGAAGCGCTTATAGATTCCTTAATTTTTGGTATCTCAACTTCAAGTGCATCAGTTCCCTGTGAAACTTCCTCGACCCTTAATGATAGAAGATCGCATGAGGCTCGAATGGCCTCTTGATTAGCCTCTGAGGTTGTGAATCTCCTGCCAATATCATCAAATCTCCTGCCACTATCATCCCGTAAACTCAACAGAATATCAGCCAGCGTCCCAGGGATGGAAGTATGAGACGGCAGAGGTACACCAGGGAGATTTTTAGGAGTATCAGGAGCCTTTAAGGCCTACATTCGCAGGGTGTTCCACAGTCTGATATCCTCCAAAAACAAGGAAGATAGGCTGAAATTTCAAAAAATGGAAATGGAAATATCTAGACCGGAAAAAGCAAGGATACACTGTCAACCCGAGGCAGTTCTTCTAATTCTTAAGGACCTAGACCGAGTTCGCTCTGAGTACAGAACTAAGTTGGAAGAAAAAGTGAGAGCCCAATGGGAGGTAAATAGAATAGAGAATTACGAATACGGGGAAAGAGCTAGTGCTACCCTAGCTTGGAAAATAAAAGCTGATAGAGCAAAGAATAATATCAATAAGTTAATAATCGATGAGGCTGGTGCAACGTCAAGTAATGATGAAGATATGCAGCAATGTCTTCTTTCTTTATTTTCTCAATTATATAAAGAAGATGTTGTACCAGACACTGATTGTATTCAAGCGTGGTTAAATAATAAAGCTTTACCACTATTGACTAGGGGTAGCCAAGATATGCTAGAAAGGCCGATCACCGAAGAAGAAATCAGGCTCCATATTAAAAAGATCAAAAATAATAAGGCTGCAGGGACAGATGCCCTTCCAGGAGAAGTCTATAAAGTTCTGGATGAGAAAATTATACCTAGACTACGTGAGCTATTTAATTATATCTATATATTAGATGGGGGAATCCCTCTGTCCTGGAAAGAAGCAACAATTGTGCTCATACTAAAACCTGGAAAAAACCCACTAAAGGCGGATTCCTACAGGCCAATCTCCCTGTTAAATGCAGATTATAAGATCTTCACTAGCATTTTGGCAGGGAGATTGGTCAAGGTGGTATTACAGGTAATAGGAATAGATCAAAAGGGGTTCACTCCGGGACGATATATACAAGAACAGGCCCTATAATTAATAGGATGTATAGACCTAGCAGTAGCACGGGCAGAGCCTCTGGCGGTGGCCGCATATGACGAAGCTAAGGCGTTCGACCGCGTCAGCTGGATTTTCCTTTGGGAAACCCTCAGAGCAATGGGCTTTGGCCCAATATTTATAATAACTCTAGCTAAATGCTATGAGGGTACTTCGGCCACTATTCTCCTTAATGGGATACTAACACCGAGGTTTGAAATCCAGAGGGGTACACGTCAGGGGTGTCCTATTTCACCCCTGTTGTTTAACACATACATTGAACCCCTGGCTGAAGTGCTTAGACTAGACCCTCAAATTACCCCCTTTCGAGTGCAAGATTTCAGCATTAAACTCGCTCTGTATGCAGACGATCTGCTAGTTTATACTAGTAATCCAACAGAGGTTTTCCCTAAAGTGGAGAATACTTTATATGAGTTTGGACTGTACTCTGGGTATGCAGTTAATCCTTCTAAGACCTAGATAATGTGTTGGGGGATTGAAGGCTGGGAGAGGAGTGTTAGTACTAGATTTAAATACCTGGGAATAGTTATAGAGCAGGACCTGGCGAATATTCCCTTTACTAATCTGAGGAGAGTTTCGAAGGAAATTGACCATCTCTTCCTTAGGTGGAGGAATTTACCACTTATGGTCGAGTAAACTTAGTCAAAATGGTAATTTTACCTAAATTGACATACCTGTTTAGTGCCATCCCTTTAGACTTCCCTGGTAAACTTCTCGGGAAAATCCAGAGCAAGATCGGGAGCTTTATTTGGGCCAATAAGAGCTCAAGTCTATCCTGGAAGAAGCTAAAGAGAAGGCTACTTTAGGGGGGCTTTGCCTTACCTGATATACTCTGTTACTGCCTCACCTTCCAGTTTAAAAATATCCGTTGCTTACTGGCTAGCCCCACTGATAACAACTGGGGGAGGATCCTGAATGCCATGGTAAATCAAGAGGGGAGCAGCCGCAGTGCGTCTATTGGGGCGTAGGGGCGTAGCCCCACCAGCCACATGGACCCGCATCGCGGCCGCCGGCTGCAAGCTGTCCTATCTATCTAAATAAACAACATTGCAACCAGCAACCAATCAGCCGCTGGGAATTGGGGGGGTGGCCTGCTGCAGCTTGAGTGACAGTCCACACACTCAGGCTGCAGCAGACCGTAGTGTGCAGTCGGCAACAGTGGGATAGTTGGCAACTATCTCAAGCATGCGCACTGTAAGTTAAGTTCCCCAGCGGGACCCAGGGGTACTTGTTCGCCTGCCACAGCCCGGGTTTACAAAAGGCGACAGGGCGAGCAACAAATGTGCCCCTCTAGCCAATCCTGGTGCTGCATGCAGCGCCAGGATTGGCTGGTCCACCACGCAGCATCCATCATTGGATGCCGTGCGCGGGGGGGGGGGGTGGCTGGAAAATTAAAAGGTGTTTCTGTGTATGAGAGACTGAGCTAAAGGCGTTTAACCTAAAATGGAGTCCGATAATCAGCAAAAGAAAGAGGGGTACAGGCCTCAGTTTGTGGTTTTAAAAACATAATTGTTATTACAATCGGTGCCTTACTCGCTAGAGGAATTTCAGGTGGGGGTAGACCTGCCCTGTATATCTCGTGGAAGTGGAACTGAAGGCGGGCGTCTTCCTGGTGGCACGTGGTGGGCACGGTGACAAATACCTGCCCTGACACTTCACGCGAGTTTTAGAATTCCTACACTGAAGCGGTATTGGATTCTTCTAAGCTTTCCAGCCCAGGCCGGAGCGTCTCACAGACATTGCTGCTCGTAAGGCTTGCCAGCCCGACGCGCTAATGAGCACACCGAGTTCCGAGGGGCTTGCAATGACTCTGAAGAAGTACATGTAAGTCTCCCACCAGCCGCTCCCCTATCTTATTAGCTCTTCCTGGGGAAGAATGCATTTGCATTTAAATGGACATGCATGGGAACTGGGCCAAAGGGGACGGCTCGGTTCCACAAAATCAAACACTCATGCTTGTTAACGCTTTGTGCATACAAGCTTGAGCCTGCTTTAAGGGTCTATCATCACACAGATTTGTATTTGTGAATTATTTAATATTTAAAGTTTGGAATAGAGACGTAGATTACAATCCAGTCATTGTGCGGTCTACTGGGCCTCTATGCGCGTGTTAAATGCACTCATTTTAATGGTATAGCTTTTAGAAGAGCGTTGCATGCCAGCTCCACCGGTCTGACAAAATACATCAAATTGTTTATTTCACACAAAAGACTGGAGAGATGAAGCTATGCCGGGCAGCAGGTGCGGAGACACCCGGACTCATGGATGTAAGGGACCCTCTAAACCAGGACTGGTTCAAGGAAGTGGGATGTTGGAAGGGGAAGAGTTGGTAGGCCATAAAGATAAGTAGGTTTTACTTTTTCCCAGGTGTCTAAAAGCTGGGTCAGGGCCTACCAGATGCCCTTGACGGAGAGATGTACACCACACCTACTGCCAGATCATGTCTACTAGTTTAAACTGCGCATTTCTTGAGGTTTAAAACAAGGGGCAGCATCTCTTCTGCTCTCTCCACCTCACCCTTCTCTCTGTCTGTCCCTCGCCTTTCCTGACTTCATCCTGCTTTCCCACTCACCGCACCCTCTACTTCCTCCTACCTCACCCTTTTCTGCTCCTACTTTCCACCATATCGACCCTGTTCCCTTCTTTTTCTCAACTTCACACTCATATTTCGCTCACCTCACACTCTGCCTTTTGTGCGTTTTCCGACTTTCACTCTCTTCTCTCACTGTGCATCGACTTACTCTCACTCCACTTCACCCTTCTCTCTCCACCGCACCGTTCTCTCTTTTCCTCAAGATCTTGTTTCCCTCACCTTTCTCTTGCTTCCTCACCCTTCTCTCTCTTTTTTACACTCATCTCAATCTTGCTTGCCCTTCTTTGTCTTCCTGACTCACCTTCTCTCCTCCTCACTATCCTCCATTGTGCCTCAGCCTCCCCATTACCCTTCCGTCTCTCTGTGTCACTGTCCCCTCTCTTCACCTCACCCTTCTTTCGCTCCCCCTGCCCCTTTACTCTTCACCTCAACCTCTTCTGTTAGCCCACTCTCACTGCTGCTGCCTATGTGGGTAATGCTTTTGTGAAGGCAAACAAATGATCGCTGTGCATGAGCTTGTGTTGGTGCATGGGCAGAGGCGGTTCATCCCCAGGAATGCCAAAACCACGAAACCTCTCTGGGGCCATCTGTCACGGCAAGCAAGACACGCTGATAACACACTCCGCTTAAAGACCCCTTGACATGCCTTCTTCAGACAGCCCAGCACCTGGACGCCCCTGCCGAGCTGTGAGGAGCTAAAGCGTGTGTGTTTCAACACCGGAAGTTTCAAAGTAAGATTTACACTCGGATTGGGGGATAGACTTTTTAAATCCGGCTCTGCAGTAACTTTACACAGCTGTCCCGCTGCTGCTGGTTAGCTGAGTCGGTCCAGGTGCCTGTTGCTCTGTCTGTCAGCAGTGTCCACTCTGAGTGCCGAAGAGACACCATTTCCATCTTTATTGTATTGTAGCCTGCTTCATACGCTTCACACCCCTACGTGGAGCGCCGAAGCGTCTTTCTGGGTGGGTAGGCGCTACACCGTGGCGGAGTGCGGGGTTGGCGGCTGCATTAGTAGTTATCACAAGTGGGAGTCGTTTTGGGCCGCAGCGCTTAGAAGTGTGATGCAGGAGAAGGCGCGAGACATAGGCACTATATTATAGTTGTGATTGGCTGTCCGTTTGAATTCACTTTTGTGGCCTCTTGTGTGCTAGCGGCGGGGTCAACCCGGGGTGGTCGGTGTTATGAATTGTCCCGTTGGGGGTGGGTGGGGGCCGCAGCATCAAGCTATGGGGCACTGGCGTGGGTGCTGTGGGGTAGCTGCGCATGCCATGTGCCTTGCAGGGAGATTCGTTGGCATCTGTGTTGTGCCAGTCATGAGTATTGGCATCACGGCCGCTCTTTGATGTAGACCATTATCGCATTTTTTAAGCTTTAGGCAAAATATAATAGTGGCATTTTCTAGAGCCTGCAGTAACACCAGAGAGTTTCCTAGCACTAAGCGGCTCATCCAGAACTCCCCCCCAGCACTCCCCACGTGGAAACGCATCTGCGCTGGAATCCCCGAGAGGTGTACAACTTCCAGTGTGAGGTAATGCCATGCTCTTAGCCACTCTTATTCACACAAGTGGATTTGATTTAAAGAGGCGTATTAATTGGCATGGGAACTTATTTTCTTCTTTGGCACAGCACAGTTGTTTACAAGACCCCAAACCTGTACTCAGAGTCTATTGGGGGGGGGGGGGGGGGGGGGGGGGAGGGCGGATATGATGGTCCAGAGGCACTGAAACACCTGCCAAATATTGTAAGAAGCGCCTGACATTTCTGGCAATAACTTTACAAATGCCCGACTGTCCGAATGGAGCTCTCGACCAGACACCTCACTGGCAGAAAAGGTTTGGGGAAAACAGCCTCAGCACATCTATTCAACCCTTTACCAGCCATCCTCAACTTTTCTCCTTCGACTGCTCTCTGCACCACAATACGAGCACATCCCAGGCCCTGCAGAGGACACAAACACACTGCTCATCCCCTAACCAACACCCGTGAGCTTTCAGCCACACTTCGCTCCCCCATTGCTCGCCATTTCTCCCACATGCATCTTCCACCCTCTGCTGCAACATACTCAGTTCAACACACATGGAGTACTCTGCAGTCGTCATCCAAATGACTCCTCCTTCTTTACATATAGATCACAGCAACCAACACGTGCATGCCAGCTAGCGAACAGAGCCTCGTGGCCATCCTATTGGTAGCGATGAGATATATAATAGCAGTGTCCAATCATATAAAGGTAAAGCACCATTCTCTACATCCATACACTACAAATGCAAGATGTGTATGAGAAAGTGAGGTTTTTCAACTTTTGTGGTAAGGCACAGTGTTCACTTGCGTTCACAGAAAAATGAGGCCTTACACTTCACAATGAGGTTAACGTGCCTGCCTTGTATCAATGAATACTGATGTCAGCAGAGTTGTGCATCTTAGCCAATAAACAGTGTTAGAAGTCATGATCTCATTAACTTGGAGTAAGGTCTTCTCCTTCAGCGTGGGTTACTTCCTGGTTCTGGGCATTCTGGGTGACTGTTGCTCTATTTACGTGGTTACATTCATGTGTCTCTGATATTCCTGGATTAACTGCTATTTTTATGTTATGTCTCTTTTGTTTATCATGATTGTTTACTAAACCAGCATTCACCTTATTTATTGCAGTTGGCTGATTACTTTCATTTCAAAAAAGGAATTCCAAATTTAATTTGAGTTCTTGTTGATTACTTTCGAGAAGGTTTTAGTTGCATTTGCTTTTGATTGGGGCTGACTTCGAAGTCTGTTTGTAAATGTTGCTGCTGAGCTTGTTCCCTCGTGGGTTCCTTGAGTTATAAGTGCTTGTTCCATTTATTTACGTTAAGCATGAGCGAATTTTGCGGATCTCGCGTTCGCGAATTTTGCGGATTTGCGGATTCGCAATCCGCAAAATCCGCGAATTCCCGCGAATTTGCAGATTTTTTTTTTTTGTGTTCGCCCGTGTTTCTGCTGGTTCGCGAGTGTTTTGTACACTTTCGCAAATTGCGAACTTACCTGTCGGGTCGCAAGTTTCGCGAACTAGTTGTTTCTACGTGTCCAGCCTGTTTGGGACACTCTTCTTCATCACTGCCACTCTCTGTCACCACTGCCACTCTCTGACTACTCATGCCACCCTCTGGCCCACCCATGCCACCCTCTGTTTCATCACCACACCCTCTGGTTGTCCAGTGTACATTATTTTCGGCAAAGCAAAGCACACCTTCCCTGCCTCAAGTGACCTGAATTAATTTGGGGCTGATTAATGTGTCACAGAATATTTTTTTAGCTGGCACCTGCTTCCTTAGTGCGCCCTGATTAGTGATCTTTTGCACTTGCTAAGTGCTTTCATTGTTGCAAAATTAGTTACAACACCTGCCCTGCCCCAACTGACAATAATGAATTAGGGGCTGATTAATGGATTTTAACTTCCAGCCTGGCTCCTGCTTGTCTCCCTTAGCTGTAATTCAGGACCTTTGTGGCATATGTGTAACTATTCTGAGGTTCAGAGCAGGGTCACATAATAGTTTCAACTGGCAACTGAACTCTGGAGGGGCCCCTCAGGAAGCACTACAGGAAATGGCTACAAATGATGAGCCTGAACTTTTGAACCTGGTAAGTAGTTACTTTCAGTTTTGCTAAGATCGTATTTCTGCAATTTTGCACTTATTCGCGGGGCGCGAACTCACGCGAACTCACGCGAACAGTGCGAGCAGTGCGAGCAAAATCCGCTGCTCGCGGATTTGCGGATTTTGCGGGAGATTCACAAATCTCGCGGATTGCGGATTTCCCGAAAATCCGCAAAATCCGCGAGCGGAACGGATTTTCCGCCCATGCCTAATTTACGTACATCTGGTAAGGTAGCTCATTGGGTGCATGCGTTTGTTTTCCTGTGACTAGTTTGTTCTGATATAATTGTCTTATTTGCAATAGTTTTCAGTACACAGTTTGCTCAATCAGTTATGATTTTGTGTGACTATTTGGATTCCTGGAGTGCCTCTGACTTCATTCTGTTTCTTTACTTTTTGTGACTGTTGGTCCTGCGGGGAAACATTTTCAATTTATGTTGTCTCGTTTACTGGGAGCATTGCTTTTATTTTCCTTTAGTGTAATAGGCTGGCTGGTGAAGTGCACTTCCCATAGTGTGCAGTCACTTCAATTTGCCTTTAGGTGACTACCTGGCTTGATGGTGGTTTTCTATTTGATTTCATGTAGCTCCTTGTCTTGATGAGTGCATTGGTTTTAGTTTGTTTGAGGTAACTGCTTCACATGCTGGTTTCATCACACAGCTGACACCCACCCTGAGAAAGCCAGAGCTGCCCTGTTAGTGGTATCAACACCAGTGCGCTTAGGTTCCTTACAGCTCCTTCACTTGAAGTGGGTTACCACCTACTCATTACTTTTTGTATCCTGCTCGTACCAAGTCAGATCCAGACCCAGACCAGTCCCCACAGTTGCTCTGGATTAAGGGACAATGTCATGTCATCTCAGGCGCGATGTAAAGACTCCCAGTGAGCTGAGGACTCTTTTGGCTCAAGAACCAACTAGCTGGAGACCCTTGTGGTTGTTTAAAGATTTAAGATCAGCCTGTAACTCAGTCTTGAGCTGGGTGGGTGACCTCGATTACAAAGTGGCTGTGCCAGATGTCCCATTATGACCCCTTTTGCCTGTCTCCCCTTCCGACGCACAGGGCATAAAACTGGGGGGTGCTCAACCCTGCCAAAAAACTGAGGGGTGACCCTAAGAGCACAGCTGCCATCCAAACAGGGGTGGGATGCTTTGGTGTGCTGGTTTGGTTTTCTGGGTGCATTGGCTCAAGTTGTTTCCCATGTAATTGATTGGGTGTCTTGGTAAGTTGCTTTTATGTGAATGTCCGACTTATGACTGCGCATTCCTTTCAG
Source organism: Lissotriton vulgaris (assembly GCF_964263255.1). NCBI lineage: Eukaryota > Metazoa > Chordata > Amphibia > Caudata > Salamandridae > Lissotriton > Lissotriton vulgaris. The sequence continues at coordinate 32,007,269 of NC_141693.1, forward strand.
TGTGCACTTCCTTCAGTTTACTTTTTAAGTCACTGTCTAGTTTGGTGGATGTATTGCTGTCATTTTTCTTTCATTAAACTGTTTGACTTGCTTGGTGCTTTTATGTTGGTGCCTGCATGCTGAGGTGTACTCTTCTTCAGTTTAAATGTGGAGTAGTGTGGCTCACTGGTTAGAGGCGGCAGACCCGCGAGCAGAGGACGGCCCGGGACCAGGGTTCGATTCCCGGCGCGGCAGGTTTCTGGACCAGGGTCAGCGGACTCGATAATTCTCTCGCCTCGGTGCCCACTTTGATCAGCGATCACACTCGGCAACTCTGGGCATTAGCTTGCCTCATCTTCACTAACGGCCCCACCAGACCGCCGGGGATGCCTGGTCTCACCCTGGAGATACCCATTAAGGGACCATCTCTCAGGGAAGCCAGGAAGGGTTTCGCAGCGGTCGAAGCGCCTTGGGACCCTCCGGGTAAGTAGTGCGCTATATAAATGCCTATACATACATACATACAATGTATGTGACTGGCCTGTTGACTAGCACCCTGCTTTCAAAGTGAAGGTTCACAGGGTCACACTTGCTTTAGTTTACTTTTGTATGGTTGACTGCATGCAATGTTTTGATGGATGCATTGCTTTAAGTTACTACTTAATGCATTGCTTTCAGTTTGCTTTCAAGTAATTGCCTCTCATTTTCCTAATGCTTTGTGAAGGCTGTTTCCCAACTGCTGTGCAACTTCTTCTACTCTTAGAGCTGAGATTTTCATGAAAGTCTTATTGTCTGAATTCAGCACCTGAGCGTAATAGGACGGAATGTATGAAGCTCTGTGGTTATACTGAATAAGCAGCTACCTATGTTATGCCATCTATTAATGTAATAACTGCACTTTCACAATTGCTTTATTAACCTTCCTGCTTTCTCAAATTTGCTTGAAAATGCACGATTTTTCTTCTTTTTTTTCAAAATTTTCTTGGGGGGGGGGGGTAACCCCCCCAAAAGCCCTTTTTTGGGGTTCGGGCTTGCTCGCTGCACGAGCTCGCTACGGTGCTGTATGAAAATCACTTTGCGCCCCACCACTTTGAAATGTCACCCACCGCCCCTGGAGGGGGGGGGGACTGGATTTTTGTATAAGTCGGACCCCCAGGTTTTTTAAGAAAGTCCATCTAAAGGTGATCAGATCCGCACTCAACACTTGGCATAATCTTAAAGCAAGGTGGGGGATAAAATACTACTCAGACTTTGCCCCAATCTGGGACTCCCCGGGGCTTCCTGACTGTTTAAAAGATAGTCTGGCCGTTCCAATTGAGCATGCAGGTACCCAGATATGGTCTGATTTAATATCTTCAGATGGGGTACACCCCTGGGAGGTCCTGAGAGCAAAGATTGGGGATTCTTTCTCCCGATTTAAATTTTTACAACTTTGCTCATGGTATGCGGCAGAAAAGGCGAACATAGGAGGGAACTGGGAGGTGGAGTATAAGCTCCAGAACCCAACTCCCATGAAAAAGGAAGTTGGGATATGGTATAGAAGCCTACTAGATAGGGAGGATACTGAGGGGCATATTACCAACAACTAGCGATAATTTTTGTCTCTAACTTGTTTAGAGACAAAAATTATCGCCGCACATCGGCGATTTTTATCGCAGATAAACCTTGCTATTAGCAAGGTTTATCGCAAATGCGATAAAAAACGGCCGCAATGCATGAATATCGCTGAAAAGTCAGCGATATTCATGCATTATCGAGCAAATGCTCTTAGCCATGTTATCCACCTCCCATTGGATAACATGGCTAAGAACTGCTCAGGGCAGGTGTTAGCTTTTGGAGATATTCGCGCTCAGCGCGAATATCTCCAAAAGTTGGTAATAGGAGATAGCGATGTTAGGGACTGTTTCCAGTCGCTAACATCTTGGCACGCCCACTTTGCATGTCATTAGTGATAAATATCACTGACATGCAAAGCGGGGCCCAAGATGGTCGCTATCTCCTATTAGCTGTCACTAACTGGTGTTAGCGACAGCTTGGTAATAGGGAGATAATTTTATCTACGCTTTCTTGGCTTTTAAAGCCAAAAAAGCGGAGATAAACCCCCTTGATAATATGCCCCTTAGTTCCTCCACCACATCTTGTTTGGAGTTCATCTATATTAGAGAATAGCTCTGTAGAGCTTTACTTCCTATTTATTAAAAATCTATATAAGTATGTAAAGTCTGCCTCCCTGAAGAAAAATCATTTCTTCACTATCAATAGATTATATTATACTCCCAAAACAATTGCAAAGTTTGCCTTAGATCCACCTCCTCGATGCCCTAAATGTGGTTTGATAGAAGCAGATGATCTGCATATGTTTTTGGAGTGCACTCAGCTAAAGGGCTACTGGCAGAATATAGAACTGGCATTGACGGGAATTTTTTGGTTTTAAGGTCAATCTTGACCCAGCTTTGGTTATATTTGGGTTGAGCCCTGATCTTGTAAATCGTATACCTAGCCTAGAAATGGGCCTCTTTCTATGCTTGATCTTGTTAGCCTGAAGGGAAATATGTAAATTATGGAAAGATCTTGTTCCCCCTTCATAAGAGAAGTGGGTCCGGGCGGCATTGAATATGGCAAGACTGGATAGTAGCAAAGGCAACATCTGGTCGCTCTTGGTATATTGAGGCACGAAATTAAGGCTGGTTTAAGATAGTCCGATGATTACACCAAGCCTCGTACAAAGAAGCCGGCCTGGTGGGCCCGAAAGCGAATGCAGGAACATGGACCCAGGGTGTTCAGGATCGATGGGGTCTATTATGTTACGATGGCAGATGCTTACGTTGGTATGAGGACAAAAAAAAAAAAGAATGTTCTCCAAGTGTGTGTGATCATGCCTACGCAGCGCATTATTAAACGCACCAATATCCGAGGTGGCCACAGCTGCATGTGTGTTATGGATAGAACGTGCGCCGATCATTTCGAACAACAGACACAGTGTCCAAGATAACCTTGACTGTCTAGGCGCTCACTGTACAGACACAACTAACGAGGCAGTTTAGAAATGCAGAAAAACAGCTTTCTTTTTCATGTGAAGCAAAATACTTGGCCTTCGCTAAACAATAGCGCAAATGCGTGCAGTGTGCAAAGCAGAGCAGGAAAGTAAAATGGCGTTTAAACTTCTTAATAAACCCATGCTAACTTAACACTGTGTGAATGTACGGGTCATCCCCATAACAGTACCCTTTCAGTCGCCCCAATTTTGAGGAGGAGCAGCCCTTTGCGGCTCCTCATCCTTATTCCTACGGCCCTGTGTGGTCCTCCTGGTCCCCTGTAGCCAGGATTGTTTTTGTAATAATAAGTCTGACAGCTTTAGTTTTGTATTAGGAATAATGGTTTTCTGCAAGAAAGACATTCTTCTGAGCAGTTGACAAATGTGAATTCGTCCATTCCTTAACTATAATGAATGATACTCTAGCCCTCATAAAAGGAACACTGGAAAAGTCTATTGAAAATATTTTTTACATAGAATTGGACTAGATGGTTCTAGGATTCGCTTTTTGCTTAGGGTTGGAAAAATGTTGATAGTTTTGTTTGTAATAATAGTCATTACTCTCTCCTGCTATCTGTATGTTAATTATGACACAAAGCTCTGTTCCCTTTGTATTCCTGCGTATACCTTAGATATACCCGCTTAATGAAACGTTTAGAATGAAAAATGCCCACTTAGCAATGGATTAGGATATTGATGAATTTATGAGAATAAATGTGCAAAATATTTTCTATGTTCCTACTAGATCATAGGAATGTCTTTAGCTCATGATAAAAGGACCATCTGTTAAAGATTGCAGGAGTCGCTGTTAGCATGAGCTGAAAGCCATTTTATTCTTGGCAGCCATTTTAGTTATCAATAAACATAAGAGGAGTACCACCTAGAAAAGCTCAAGGAGCGATCTGAGTGGGAAAACTAGATAAGAAGAGAGTCCTTCTTGGATTATAATAAACCCCTCACTCACCAACCTGGTTGGTGACATGCTTCATCATCGGGGTCCACCCTGATAGCCGAATGCCATCAGGGTGTGCTTCGACACCTGAAATACAGTGGAGCAGGTATTTTGTGAATGGTGCAAAAAAAAGTATAAAATTGTCCTGGTATGACTATTGTTAATAAAGTTTTATTCTTAGACTACTGGACAATATTAAAATGTGTAGGGGATACAATTATGGTTTGTTATGACCATGTCTATCGATGTGTTGGAGGTCTACATGTTTCAACCCGTTGTTGGAAAATGCCGGGTTTTCTTCAGGACCAAAGGAAAATGGGTGGTCAGAGCACACTAACGCTCTGCCAGGACTAGATTCCTTAAAAACTACTGGCAAAAATCTGCAGTAGGAAAGTCTCTCAAACCCGATTGGGCGAGAAAGAGAAAAAAGTGAAAAAGACCTGTGGAAGAAGAATAGAACAGATGTTACAAGCCTGTAACGTTGTGCAGTGCTGTCTCTCACGTGTCTTTGTAATCTGTGATGAACACATTCAGACCAAGGACGAGCTGGAAGTGAACTATGGTGATGCCCAATAGTAGAACTTACTACACATGGCGCGAGTATTATCATTGAGTGCTGGCACACCTATCAAATAGTGGTGTACAGAGTGATCAATATATCGTTACAAACAGAAGTCTCTTACACTCCACGAATATTGGTGCATGACTCGGCTGTGCTCACTTGCAATGTAGTGAGAAGATAACGATGTGTGAATTATTTCAATGATCCTTTCAGGCGTGGGTCACATACAAGACTCACAGACATATAAACACATATGAAGAGACCTGTGGATAACAGGACTTACTCCTGTATTAAGGTCTCAAGGCTTCACGGGGTGGAGGGAAGGTTGGCCTCTGGTAGGGACATATTCTGTGTGGGGCGAAAAGGGTAAAAAAATCGTCAGATGCTGAGCCAGTGCATCCGCGGTAAAAAACTGACTCTACGGTACAGCCAGGCGTTTTTAAAGAAATAGTACTCACAGTTTGCCAGAGATAAGCGTAGCCGATTACTCACACGCCTCTCCTGAAGCCACCCCACACTGGTACTGCGGGCGCCAGAGCTTTTTCAAAGTAAGTTAGGCATTTCCGGGGGGCGGAGTCACAATAATAGAGCATGACGTAGGCCTGCTCGCCTCTCGCTACGGAACGTGCCTGGGGCCAAAGGTACACTAGTTGCTAGGCAACTGAAGGGAAAAATAGACGCACAGTTAGTAACGTCAAAGGGTTCGAGGCCCGGGGTTGGAAAAAGGGGGTGGAACTGCGGGAAGAGGAGCAAAATTGCTAGGTAATTACTAGATAAACTCAGGAAACAGAGGGAATGAGTTAAAAAGCAAACAGGTACGTGTACCATGCGTGCCAGGAGTTAATATCTGCGATGGAAGTCATTGCATGGGCTAAGTTGGCAATAAAAGAAACATAAGCAGGGTGAATGATTCCTGATGCATAATGACAGATGCCAAGGATATTAACGGGCATAAGGGGTGTGAATTATCTAGTCAAAGGACTGTGGCATGGGCTATCAGCATTCGGGGCTTGAAAATTACTGTAAAGCCTAGTAACTGTCTTAGTACTGGTTGCATAACGGTACAGTACATCACGGCTAAATTATAGGATGTTTGTTCATGAGTTTTCTGGTCACAGGACTGTGGCCCATGGAATGTTGTCGTTGAGCCCTGTTATATGGGTGGACAATCTATAAATACATCTTTGCTCCTTTTCGTACAGGCGTTTTTGTACATTGGGCCCTGTTGTGCCTTGTTCGATTACAGTCCATACCATATAATTTGGTGTATGGTTACTTTCAATCAAATGGTCAGTTAGCTTGGTCGCACTTTTCTTGCACCGGATGGTGCTAAGGTGCTCGCATTTTCCCTGCTTTACTTTCCTGGTGGTCATTCCTATGTACTGTTTTTTACAGACGCACTCGATCAGGTACACCACGTTACAGCTGTTACAGTTCGTGTGGGACACGAACGGTCGCTCCCCTCGCCTCCTCCTCCCCTGCAATTGGTGGAATCGTAGCGCTTGACTTTACTCTGCTTTGAATATTAGAACGTAGAGCTTGTCTGCATACTCCCTTTTAATATTGCAGCGCCCAACTCTGATTGGCATTTTCTTTCACTAGCGCGCACTTGTGGACATTTGTTTAGCTCCTCTCCTAATACCCGCGATCTTTTAGCACTTAACTCGGCATTGGATATATACATAGTAGCGCTTTACTGCACATTCCTAATTATTTTCACAACGCTTGACCTCTAATTGTTATCTTGTAGCGCTAGCGCGCACTACTGGGCATTTACTTGACTGTGTGCGTGTTATGTGATACCTGCATATTTTCACAGCGCTCTGACCCTGCGCTTTTAATCCGCCTCAATTGCTGCACTACCCTGACTAGACATAGCCCTCTTAGCGCCCCATTACTCCCACTGCCTGTGCCCCAAGCAGCGTTTGTTGTTGTTGCTGCCATTTTGTTTGTCGTCCCTGGCCCTTCCTCCACCTCGCTCCCGCCTCCCAGCTGCCCCTCCCACGCTCCGCCCCCTCCACCATCCATTTAAGACTGATGGCCCAACGCGCAGCGTCCACGCGCTGCGGCCGCGCCGAAGGTGCGCCAAAGGTAAGCCCGTCTACGCCCGTCCACGCCTGGACCGCGCCCAGCGCCAGACCCCCTGGCCCCCGCATCACCCACCCCTCCTGCATTACTTATGACGTCTCCACCCTCCTATCACTGAACCCCGGCCGACTCCCTAACTGCGCCCAAGCTGCACCAGGACACACCCATGGACCCTTCACCTGCCACTCCTGCAAATTTTCCTGCATCAAGACTCACACCAAACCCTCTAATACCAAACAGAGATCCAACACCAACCACCTTAACTGCATCCTTCTCAACACCCGCTTGGTTCACAAACACGCCATCGACCTTTGGAATCTTCTCGACACCACTTCTCCGGACATCGCCTTCCTAACAGAAACCTGGATGAACGCCTCCTCAGCTCCAGACATCAACATAGCCATCCCGGACGGCTACAAGATCATCCGTAAGGACCGCACCATCCAAACAGGAGGAGGCATCGCCATCGTCCACAAGAACACCATCCACATCACAACCAGCTCTGAAGACAACCTCGCCTTTGCCGAACACCTTCACTTTCAGATCCACACCGACCCCAAAACCACACTCAGAGGCACCCTCCTCTACAGGCCACCAGGATCCCGTACTAAATTCAGTGAAGACATCACTGACTTCTTCACCCCACACGCCCTCCCCTCGGAAGAATACATTCTACTGGGAGACCTCAATTTCCATCTGGAAAAGAGCAACGACAGTAACACTACCACCCTTCTGGACAATCTCGCCAATCTCGGACTCAAACAACTTGTCAACACCCCCACACATTACGCAGGACACACCCTCGACCCTATCTTCACTTCCAGCAAGCATATCTCCTTCACTCACACCAAAACCCTCCACTGGACGGACCACAGTTGTGTCCACTTCATTTACATCAAGACCACGACCCACAACCACCCCCAACCAACTTTGCGAAGAAATTGGAACAAAATCACCATCGACCAGACAACCTTACACAATGGCTAACCCAAACAGCCGACAAACTAGCACCCCGGAAAAAACATCAAATCAAGCAAGGAAGCAAGAACGCCCCCTGGTTTAATGATGACCTTAAGAAATCCAAGAAACTCTGTCGCTCTCTTGAAAATTTTTTGAAAAAAGACCCTAACACTACCACTCTAACCGCCTTCAAAAACGCCACTCGCAAACACCACCAACTAATCCGGACAGCCAAGAAATCATCACTCAAAGACTGACTAGACAACAATGCTCGCAACAGCAAGGAACTTTTCAACATCATCAAAGAATTCACCAACCCTACCGCCAGCTCCAATGACATCACCCCCTCTCAAGTCCTCTGTGACTCCCTCGCATCATTCTTCCATGACAAAATCGCCGACATTCATAATAGCTTCGACAACCAACCCATAAACCAGCCCACCCCTCTCACCTCCGAACCTGTACCTCCTCCGAATAACCTTTTCGACTGGAACCCAATCACCACAGAAGACACCATTCGCCTGATGAACTCCATCCACTCAGGATCCCCTACAGACCCATGCCCCCATCACATCTTCAACAAAGCAAACTCCATTATCGCACCCCATCTCCGAGACGTCATCAACTGCTCCCTCAACTCCGCCACATTCCCAGAAAGCTGGAAACACGCTGAACTCAGCACCCTTCTGAAGAAACCCACAGCTGCCCCACCGAACTAAAAAATTACCGCCCCATCTCGCTCCTCCCATTCCCTGCCAAAGTCATTGAGAAAGCCATCAACAATCAGCTCCCCGCCTTCCTCGAAACCAACAAATCACTCGACGCCTCACAGTCTGGCTTCCGAGCCAAACACAGCACCGAGACCGCCCTCATCGCAGCAACAGATGACATCCGAACTCTACTGGACAACGGAGACACAGTCGCCCTCATCCTCCTTGACCTCTCTGCAGCCTTCGACACAGTCTGCCATAGCACCCTGATACAACGCCTCGGAAACATCGGAATTCAAGGAAAAGCATTGGACTGGATCATCTCGTTCCTCGCGGGAAGAACTCAGAGAGTCCGCCTCCCCCCTTTTAAGTCAGAGGCCTCCGAAGTCATCTGCGGCGACCCGCAAGGATCATCACTCAGCCCCACCCTTTTCAACGTTTACATGAGCCCGCTCGCAACCATAGCACGTCAACACAACCTCGACATCATGTCCTACGCTGATGACACCCAGCTGATCCTCTCACTCACCAAAGACCCAAACACCGCCAAAACCAACCTACATGAAGGGATGAAAGAAGTAGCCGAATGGATGAAGCACAACCGTCTGAAACTGAACTCGGACAAAACGGAAGTCCTCATCTTAGGTGCATCCTCTTCAGCCAGGGACGACTCGCGGTGGCCAACGGCACTAGGAAAAGCCCCCATACCGACTGACCACGCACGGAACCTGGGCATCATCCTGGACTCCTCACTCTGGATGACCAGACAAGTAAATGCCGTCTCATCATCATGCTTCAACATCCTACGCATGCTCAAAAAAACATTTTGCTGGATCCCCACCGAAACAAGAAAAACCGTCACCCACGCACTGATTACTAGCCGTCTAGACTACGGAAACACCCTTTACGCCGGTACCACCGCAAAACTGCAGAAAAAACTCCAACGCATCCAAAATGCTTCAGCCAGACTCATACTAGACATCCCTCGCAAAGACCACATCTCCGGTCACCTGAAAGACCTGCACTGGCTCCCCGTCAACAAAAGGATATCGTTCCGTCTCCTCACCCACGCACACAAAGCCCTCTACGAACTTGGACCGGATTGCCTCAACAAGCGCCTTTCCTTTTACACCCCCACCCGCCAGCTACGGTCGTCCAACCAAGCCCTCGCCGCCGTCCCGCGCATCCTGGAATTCCCTTCCCATCCACCTCCGCCGCACTCAAAACCACCTAACCTTCAGAAAACTGCTTAAAACCTGGATATTCGATAAGTAAACCTCCCCCCTTCCTCAAGCGCCTTGAGACCCTCTGGGTATGTAGTGCACTATATAAATTTTTACTTGACTTGACTTGACTTGATGTGTCTTGGTGTTCCTTGTTAAGTGACAAACGCTGCAGTTGCCGCAGCGATAGTGTCCTCCAGTCTGTACTCCTTAGACTGGCTCCTACAGTGGCCTGAGGGTACCGTATGATGCAGTCTCCCTCTTCTGAGGATAACAAATGCATTGTTTTTATATTACAGCTTCCGTGCCAATTTCTTCTTTGTTGGTTTAAGGACCAGGTGTATCAGTGAACCCCTTAGAAGGTTTATTTCTTCACTGCAGAAACCTCTAAAATTATTTTCCTTGCATAAGAACAACCATGTTTGGTTCTTATGACCACGCTCTCATATTTTAGGTGTCACGGAAAACTCTGAAACTGTGAATGTAACATGAATAACTAATAAATTAAACATAACCTAAAAAGTACATGAATTTTCCAGTAGAACTTGTTTGTGGCAGACAAGAAAACAAGCAAAGAACATTTTGTTCTCAAAAATGTGTGCTCAGGGCATATGGGCATCTTTCGTTGCATTGTGTACCATGTGCATCATACTTTTCACGATTCGGGCCATGAAACATCATATTCAGGGGAGCAACCAATTCACCGGCGCTAGCAAGGGCTGTCAGCTAGATTACATAGACTAACTAATAAGGTACTTGTGATGCCCCTTTGACTTATGTAGTCCTGTAATAACATAAACAATAATGGTGTGAAATGAATGACTAAAGCTAGCCCAACCGATTGCCTCTTGGCCGTTCCTAGACAGCTTAGATAGGTGAGAGAGAGAGAGAGATAGAGAGAGAAAAAGCACAGTGTGTTACTTAATTTTGCTACCCTTAACTTGCCCAGGAGCTTGTCTCCGACCCCACGTTAGGTAACCTAAGCAGGTGACCTCCTGCCAACAACATGTACCCCTTTTGGCAACTGGGCACGGACAGACTTGTAGGAGGTAAATAACTAGGGGAACCACATCTAGGAGGCCATGTCCAATACTATTGGACTGTACCACTTTGTAAATGTTGCTTTACAAGCACATTGAGCTAACTAGAAAACATTAATCCAATGACCAACTACCAATTCCTTTAGCTATTGTGCTGTTTAACATGATGACGCATTAGTGCAAACTTTATTTGATTGCTTCCTCATGTAGCCCTGGAACAGCAACTTTAATTTGAAAACCATTATTCTGTACACATGGCAGAGCTACTCTCTATGTCAGGAGCTGCACACGGCCCACAGACCCTGCTGCCCCTGCTTCAGAATGTCTACTGAGGTCGAAGTGCCAGAGCAAGCCTTGCTTTCAGTCGTGCTAGTTTGCTAAATACAGAACTTGACCTCTGGCCCTTAAACCTGTTGTCCCTTGTCTGATCAAAGTTATCCCCATGTGGCCATCACAATTCAAAGTAGCTCTTCTAGAAGCATGACTGATGGGCATCCAAGCTCCGTGCCTGTGTTCTGCTATTTTAAAGGTAGGATGTGACATTTGCTCTTTTTTTTTCTTCATGTGCACTGTGCTGTCTAGCACCTAAAAAACTGTCTCAACATTTTTGTTTTCAGAATGCCATAATGCACTCAGAACTATTGTGTATTAAGAAGTGCAATGTAATGCACATGTCTCTAGAGCTAGTCTTTTTGTATAACTTTTAATTGTATTTGAGACTGCAGCCATTAGGCCATACTAGAAATCAGATTTTAATTTTGTCAATAAGATACAGTAATATTGTCATTGTTAGAGAAACTAATATTCACCTTTTTAATTTTGATGCAAAATATATTTAACCATTTAGACATTGAAATTATAATGCACACTTTGCACAGAATAATTTTCTACATTGCTTAATATTATTGAATTTTCACAGTAGTGGTATTAGACATTATAAAGATTATAATAATGCAAAAATGATTTAGTACAATGACTTTTAATATTTTTTTTAATGTAGTCATTTTTTAATAATGATCACTAACCCTACTGGTTGTTTCTACATATGAAAAGCAAGCCTCATTCCTTTCCTTTAGTCTTTAAATGCATTTATTTATAACACTTACAAAATTTCTTTTGAAACTAAGCACAAAAGCTTTACTGAAACATAGAAAGTTGGTTTCACTCTTCAGAAAGTAGTAATTATTTACCATCAGATTCACAGATGTGCTTCTTATGAAAGCAACAGGAAAGAAAGTCCTTACTTTTATCATTTCTCTATTATCCAAAATAATGAAGCTGTATTTCTAACTTTCAAAATTAGTAGTCTTTAATGCACATGCTTTTATGCCATTTTGCACTAACTTGAAACCTAGTTGCCACCGTGTTTATTTGTAGCTTGTGCCTGAGTAAGGCCTGTCTTATTTATTTAGCTATGTTTTATGACCGGCAGGTGTTAGCTTCTACATTTTTTTCAGGAGAGAAGGTATCCTTTTCTAAGACTGACAATAAATGACACTGGGCCCCTTATGATGCTATCCATTTCCAATATGACAGCAATGTGCTGCATTCTAATGTCCTCACACAAACCCAAAAAAGTTAATTAACCACTCATTTCCTCCCTCTGCTCTGACAGACATCTTCCTTCGGACAGACAGCTTGAGCTGCTGTTAAAAGCTCTCTTTCTGGTGCTGGGAATGAGGCTCAGTTCATTCTATTAAAAAACAGGCATTCCAAGCCAGTCACAATCTATTGTTGGCAGCAGTCGCGGCCGGTAGTGGAAGTACCTGCCGGGCGGTGATCTGGGGAGGGGGAGGGGCATGGTGGGGGGTAGTAATGTATGGATTACGGACCTTAACAGGTAAGTAAACTTATAAATAAATAAAACAAATGAGATGCAGTGCGCGCAACTAAATTTGGTTTATTTATTTATATGTTTACTTACCTGTTAAGGTCCATAATGATGACAACAAACCAAATTGAGCTCATTCCAGACATTTTCAAGAAGGGGGCCACACACTCATAACACACAACACAGCTTGCTGAGGCAAGCCATTCTTACACAAAGAGCACAGTTGCTACTCACTCAAACAAGTACTTCCCAAGCATCACCACCGGTGTCAGTCAACAATCGTCATAGACACTCAAACACACAATAAAACCACAAATCAACACCAGGACAAAAACAAGAGGCAACCCACAGACTGTACTCAAACCACCAATTGTAAATCATATTTACAAACAAAAGAGCTCTCAAAGTAGTCCAGAGACTGCACCAAGACAAGTAAACAGCCCAACGACTGTTCCATATTCAAGAAGACAGGTTCTAGCCCCAGACCTTTTCCAAAACACGCCAATTTACCAGTTGGTCTGGCAGAATGTTCGCAAACACTCTGTGACTTTACCATATCATACTTATTCCAGGAGGCATGCCTATTACAGGGGTCCGCAGACCCACCCAAATCAAGACAAGGTAAAACCACCAGACCTTTGCAAGAAGAGACCGAATTACCAATTGGCCTGGCGGAATACTCAAAAGCGCCCTGTTTCACCACTTATGAATTTTACTAAGTGCGTTTGATCAGGATCCTTTTTCGTATATTTGTTTCACAGTGTACTATACATTATGGAAGAAATACCATATTTAATATACATAAACCTATTAGGTGTCCCCTCTAGGGGAGCCGGCTGACTACTTTCTAGATCCATATTGGTACCTCCACGGCAGCAACACATTCTATGAAGTGTGCTAGGAGCAGGCATGCCAAAAATATTATAATCAAGTATAATATTATAATTAAATAGTATTTATCCTAAGTATATAAAAAGTATAGACAAAACATCTCCTCATTACCTGTCTTTGTTTATTGCAATAGACAAATCAAACAAAACCAGAATCTTGGCCAAGTAAATCCAAAACAAGAGTGTTGCTTCAGCAACCTTACCAAACCAAAGTCTCCAACCTCCATCTGCCAAGCACTGGGTTGACCTAATGGTCTCTAGAAACTTACACTAAAGGAGATCTCAGTCGGGACCGGCCAACACCTGGAGGGTCAGATTGGGAAAACAGGAAAAACACTTTGGTATGCAAAGACAAAGGGTCTCCTCATGCATAGTACCTCCTCAATAGATTGATGTCCTCCATCAAGACCACTCCTTCGGATGGCCGCATCTCTTATGAGCCCCACGAGTTGGGCGCCATTTTTGTGGAAATTATCCTTTTTAGGGGCCCACCGGTGCAGGGGTTCACCCTTATCTGTCCACTGGTTCTTAAAAATAACAAGTTTATTAATCACTCATTAGTGGGACTACATCAATACAACACCCTCAGCCACTATATGAGATAGTCCCCAGAATATAGAGGCCATGGGCCTTTTATACAGACTTTGTTGTAGAGTAAGCATGGAGACTCAAATGGGAGGTACAGGCATACACATGAATAGCTGTTGACTAACATTGGCAGGCAAATATTACTTAGTCAACAAAGTAGGAGAGGAGACAGAACTGCTTACATCAGTCGAAATATCCTGACAGTTACACTCTAAGACAGGCGCATTCTAGCATATACATAGCTCTGGCTCAGTACTGAAGGAGTTAACTACAGTTGATGACTCAAGCAGAATAGAAAGGCAAGCAACAGTGAAGATGGAAAGAATCGCATGGCTAGCAAAAATGGATGCCACAACTAAGATGGATTCAGCTCATGCTAACGGCAAATTCTGTTGATTTCCACAGTAAAGGGCTCATGTCTCTGTGCCCTCACCTTAGGGCTAGTGCACCCTGCTAGAGGGGTGACTTACCTGGGCCTCTGGCAGTGGATTGCAGGCATGGCACACGGGGATGTGTGTCATGTCGACTCTTCACTTTTCTCTGCACCACAATATGCAGCCTGCAGTGGCAGAATGTGTTGGTTAAGGTTCCAGGCCTCTAAGGGTGGCACAATAGGTGCTGCAGACCGCAGAGGCCTTCCTTGGTCACAGCGCCCTTGGTACCCATAGTACCTTTAAAAAAGGGCTTCCCTGTGGCAAGGGCCATGGCAATTGTGGGTTCAAAGGTACAGTTTTGGAAATGAACACCGGCCCTGGGAACCTGATTGTCAGGAACCCAGGGAACATCAAGTCAAGTTGCATCAGATGATGGGCAAAAAGTGGGGTGTAACCATACAAAAAGGGACACTCTCCTACACAACCCCTCCAAACGATGTCAGGCAAAAAGTGGTGGGTAACCATGCAAAAGGGGGCACTTTCCTACATGGTGAAAAACTGATGTTTGCATTTAAGAGAAGTTGTAATCTTCAAGACCTTCTTGTTAAAGCATTCATTTAACCATCCTCCAAGTCTATTCAATAGACCTTTAATCTACCACCAATCATTGGCCACTGTAGGTGCAATATTTGGATTGCTAGTAGTACCACTGATACAAATAAAAACTTTAACGTCAATGGGCTGAATTCCGCTGTCAAACATTTCTCTAATTGTAATACAACCAACCAAAAGTCCCTGCGGTCTACCCTGTATAGGGAAAAACACACAATGCTTCAGAAAACGCATTGTCCATCATCAGTCTAGACTCTGAAACTCAATCTTTTCTCTTACCAGATCCTCAATCTTTGGGATCCAGCCAGTTCTTGCCAGAACAACCTTCACTTCTCCAGTAGCGGTCCATTTTAATCATTGAAGTCCTGTAAAACAGTGTTTCTGCCACCACTGTGCTGGCATTATCAAGGTCTGGGACCCAAATCTTATTGCCACACAGGATCTCATAAGGAGTCCAACCACCCAGGGATTTTCTTGGCATGTTATTCAATTCCCTTCGGACCCCATGTAGGTGATGGACCCAACTGTGACCAGAGCCTAGTACCCTTGCTGTTAAAGACTGCTTTAAGTCCCGTTTTTTTCTCTCCACAACTGCGTTTTGCTCGGGATGGTATGTGAAACACGTGGTCACACCCAAACTTTCCATGGCCCCTTTGTAAGCCCAAGAGCTGAATGCCAGATCCTGGTTGGAAAGCAATGTGCCATTTCCATATGTCCTGATAAAGAATCGCAGATCCTTTATAACAGTTCAGGTGTCAGTCGACCGCTGTGGCCTTAACCACAGGAATTGAGAGCAGAAATCTAATGCCACCAAGATGTACTTGTAAGACCCATCAGATGATAAGGGGCCACAGTGGTCCAGATAAACACAAGACAAGGACTTGTTTGAAATCAAGAGAAGGGTCTGTGGTGGACACGCTACGGTGGAACCCTTCATGAGCTTGCAGATTTCGAGTCTCAGGACAAAGTCCTTGGTCTGTTTGTAAAGACTCGGCCACCAATAGTGTCACTGTAATAGTGAAATTGTAGCAGCTGCCCCTGAGTGGCAGAAGCCAGACCCTCATGTGCAGCAAGAATCAATCCTAGCATGTGATCACTGTTCAGTATTACTCTGACCCCCACTCTTGGAATATGAGTATGCAGTGTGTTTTGTGCATCTAGTTTGTAGGAGCACTTGAGTGGAAAACCTTTCTGCAGGTGTGTGTCATTGCACACACCATTGATGGCCACCATGATGTCTTTGTCTATCCTCGTACTTGAACAAGTTATTGCAGCAACAGCAGCAGTGTGAACCAAAACCTTTGTGGCTTCATCAGCCAGTGAATTCCCGGCAACATGCACTCCAACACGTTCATGCCTCAATGTATGAATGACATGAGCTTATGGCAAGCACTGTATCAGCTTTTCCACCTGTTCCTGAAGCAACTTGTGCTTCACTGTGCAGCCTTTCAAATCCATTAATCCATTTTGATCCAATAATGAAGCTATTCATTATCTGACTTACACAATAATACGAATCACAAACATTGAACTTGGGCAATCCAGCATCCGTATTCTGTAGTGCCATTATTAGAGCCTTGAGTTCTACCAGCTGTGTCGTCTAATCACCTAGTAACTGCATGTAGGTCTTTTCAGGATGGATTGTTCCATCATGCATATAGCCCATTACCACTGCACATGTAGCTGAATATTGCTGTTTTGTAACTTTCACCTTGCACACTCCTGCCCTGACTGGCTGGATATTAGTGTTAAAATACAAAGAACGTATAAACAGCTAAAAATATAAATAAAATAAAAGAGGGGACTGCAGGCACCACTGCCGGGTCCCCTGCTGTTCCAGAAGGGGGCAGATACCAGCCCAAAGTATGCCAGCTGAGCCCAAGGATTAGTATATAGGGCATGTACCCATATGGCCGGGATGCCCGCCACCCCCTCCCAACACCTATCCCCAAGGAGGGGAGAAGTCGGACACTGGTTTGAACTTTTGGAAGGCGGGAGGGAGTCACCCTCCCGGCCGTATTTATTAAAATATGAAACAAAATTTAAAACATTAAATAAAAGTTTCATCATTATGTACAATTTTACATTTATTACATTTCGATGAAGACATGTACTTTGGCTAACCTTAACAGATCTCTAATACAAAGGTTTCCTAGCCGAGTCTAAAATCCTGAAAATGCATACATTCTAAATTAAAATTGTACATCCTAGCATTACGGGCCAACGGCAAGGTCTTAACCAATGTCAGATCCCTACTACCAGAATCTCGCCCTCACGGTGTGAGTGGCGCATGCGCAGAGGACTCTACCCTCATTGCCAACTGTAACTTCCCTTGTCGTGGTGGGGGCCCCCTTTCCACTCGACGCCATCTTAAAGGTCGTCCGAGTTCCCGTGTGAGGTATCTGTAGGAAGGACAGCGTGGACTCCCCCCCCATCCCCACACTCTCTTTCCGCCGTCGTGGATATCTGGCCCCCGGGAAATTAGTAGGAGGGGCATCTAGCCGCCTCCCCCCCTGGGAGGGGCCTATGGCCGTCTCCCCCTAGGCGACCCATCCTTAGTGGGTGCCGCCTCCCCGTTGAAGGGGCCAATGGCCACCTCCCCCCGGGCGCTCCCATCCATTCTGGGTGGCGCCCCCCTCTAGGGACCTTGAAATTACTGCTCACCGATCATGACCTTACCGCCCGACCAAAATAAATACGACAGTTGTTTACCTCCTAAGGAAAGAAAAAATTCTGACATAGCCTCGATGTGTCATCAACTGCTCTCTCCTACTAAGAAAACATTCTCCAAATGCAGAAGTCACATCCTTATCCTAAACATTCCTTTACTTTTTCTAAAAAGGAAAAAAGGCCTATACTCCTATTTCTCAGCAACACTTTATTTACACAAACATTTGCCATAAGGGGCTGGTGGGTGGGTCAAAATTGCTGCTTGTTCTGTCGAGGGCTCACGAGCAACGAGTGGGTGCAGCCTTCCGAGCACAGGAACAAGAGGACGCTTCTTCGGATTCCGGCTCTATTTATTCTTCTGCGGGAGGGCGTGTACCCTCCTCCCGTACGCCTACTGGGTGTGGTCTTCTGTGTAGGTGTCTAGGACAACCCCTCCTGGGCGGGAGAAGGCACGCCCTGGCTACGCCACTTCGGGCATACCAGCCGAGCCACGCCCCCCGCCCAAAATGTTTTCCCGGGGGGATCGAGGCACCCAACCATACGTTCGGGGGGACCGAGTGGTCGCCCCTTTCCATATGGCCGGGATGCCCGCCACCCCCTCCCAACACCTATCCCCAAGGATGGGAGAAGTCGGACACTGGTTTGAACTTTTGGAAGGCGGGAGAGAGTCACCCTCCCGGCCGTATTTATTAAAATATGAAACAAAATTTAAAACATTAAATAAAAGTTTCATCATTATGTACAATTTTACATTTATTACATTTCGATGAAGACATGTACTATGGCTAACCTTAACAGATCTCTAATACAAAGGTTTCCTAGCCGAGTCTAACATCCTGAAAATGCATACATTCTAAATTAAAATTGTACATCCTAGCATTATGGGCCAACGGCAAGGTCTTAACCGGTGTCAGATCCCTACTACCAGAATCTTGCCCTCACGGTGTGAGTGGCGCATGCGCAGAGGACTCTACCCTCATTGCCAACTGTAACTTCCCTTGTCGTGGTGGGGACCCCCTTTCCACTCGACGCCATCTTAAAGGTCGTCCGAGTTCCCGTGTGAGGTATCTGTAGGAAGGACAGCGTGGACTCCCCCCCCCATCCCCACACTCTCTATCCGCCGTCGCGGATATCCGGCCCCCGGGAAATTAGTAGGAGGGGCATCTAGCCGCCTCCCCCCCTGGGAGGGGCCTATGGCCGTCTCCCCCTAGGCGACCCATCCTTAGTGAGTGCCGCCTTCCCGTGGAAGGGGCCAATGGCCGCCTCCCCCCGGGCGCTCCCATCCATTCTGGGTGGCGCCCCCCTCTAGGGACCTTGAAATTACTGCTCACCGATCATGACCTTACCGCCCGACCAAAATAAATACGGCAGTTGTTTACCTCCTAAGGAAAGAAAAAATTCTGACATAGCCTCGATGTGTCATCAACTGCTCTCTCCTACTAAGAAAAGATTCTCCAAATGCAGAAGTCACATCCTTATCCTAAACATTCCTTTACTTTTTCTAAAAAGGAAAAAAGGCCTATACTCCTATTTCTCAGCAACACTTTATTTACACAAACATTTGCCATAAGGGGCTGATGGGTGGGTCAAAATTGCTGCTTGTTCAGTCGAGGGCTCACGAGCAATGAGTGGGTGCAGCCTTCCGAGCACAGGAACAAGAGGACGCTTCTTCGGATTCCGGCTCTATTTATTCTTCTGCGGGAGGGCGTGTACCCTCCTCCCGTACGCCTACTGGGCGTGGTCTTCTGTGTAGGTGTCTAGGACAACCCCTCCTCGGCGGGAGAAGGCGCGCCCTGGCTACGCCACTTCGGGCATACCAGCCGAGCCACGCCCCCGCCCAAAATGGTTTCCCGGGGGGATTGAGGCACCCAACCATACGTTCGGGGGGACCGAGTGGTCGCCCCTTTCCATATGGCCGGGATGCCCGCCACCCCCTCCCAACACCTATCCCCAAGGATGGGAGAAGTCGGACACTGGTTTGAACTTTAGGAAGGCGGGAGGGAGTCACCCTCCCGGCCGTATTTATTAAAATATGAAACAAAATTTAAAACATTAAATAAAAGTTTCATCATTATGTACAATTTTACATTTATTACATTTCGATGAAGACATGTACTTTGGCTAACCTTAACAGATCTCTAATACAAAGGTTTCCTAGCCGAGTCTAACATCCTGAAAATGCATACATTCTAAATTAAAATTGTACATCCTAGCATTATGGGCCAACGGCAAGGTCTTAACCGGTGTCAGATCCCTACTACCAGAATCTCGCCCTCACGGTGTGAGTGGCGCATGCGCAGAGGACTCTACCCTCATTGCCAACTGTAACTTCCCTTGTCGTGGTGGGGGCCCCCTTTCCACTCGACGCCATCTTAAAGGTCGTCCGAGTTCCCGTGTGAGGTATCTGTAGGAAGGACAGCGTGGACTCCCCCCCCCATCCCCACACTCTCTATCCGCCGTCGCGGATATCCGGCCCACGGGAAATTAGTAGGAGGGGCATCTAGCCGCCTCCCCCCCTGGGAGGGGCCTATGGCCGTCTCCCCCTAGGCGACCCATCCTTAGTGGGTGCCGCCTCCCCGTGGAAGGGGCCAATGGCCGCCTCCCCCCGGGCGCTCCCATCCATTCTGGGTGGCGCCCCTCTCTAGGGACCTTGAAATTACTGCTCACCGATCATGACCTTACCGCCACAGACCGGATAGTTGACCGACTATCCGGTCCCCCCTACTCCTCCTAAAGGTCATGCCTCCTCAAACTCCTTAGCCACGCTATGAAGTCTCCTACGAGTAAGTCATTCCCCTCCCTGGACAGGTGAACCCCATCGTTCAGGTACATGTGATCGCCCCGAATACACCCATGAGGAATGCTATGTAACTGCGAAGAGCGGAACAATTTACCAATTTTATTATTAACCCTTTTCACTGAATGGTTCAGTGCTGACACCGAAAGGCCCCCCCGCCATACCTTCCTTGGAATCATGTGGGACCAGGCAATCGTGCACCCCGGGACTCTTTTAGCCAACCAGCTAACAGCCGACAAAATGTGTTCCAATAACACTCGTCTACCCAGTGTCACAAAGTTGTTGCCCCCCAGGTGTACTATGACTACAGATGGCGGTGACCTTTGCCGCCCTAAAAGACCCTCTAAAAATGATCCGAATTGGTCAAAACAGAGCCCGCCCTTCCCATGGAAGGCTACTCTGTACCCGTATTCCCCAGATGCGTGAATCGCGTCACCTGCCTTGAACATATGAGTGGCCCACGACCCATACCACTCTCTCCCCAGTCGGTGATCCTTGACCGCTGGTCTCCTGGTGCTGGGTCGACTGCAGATTCCGCCCCGCGTGACAGGCTCGCGAAACTGTAATTCAAACAAAAGACAAGAAGCGTGAGTGCATGTCAATTGATCTTTACAACATGTGCAATCGCACATACCTCTTGAAGCAATTCGAGGACCAACGTCCCAACTGTTTTACTTCCTCCGCACTCTGACCCCTGGCTGCAGCCTCAGTGGCAGCCCCTATTCTAAAGGAATGGGTCCCAAAATCGCACGGGTCCATGCCCGCAGCAGCGATTGTCAGTGCTAGCACCCTCTGGAACTGAAATCTCGTCAGTGGGGTGCCATCCTTGTGCATCAGCAAACTCCCCCCCCCACGTAGCCGCCCTCAGTGCTAAGTATTCCTCTATACACTTTATTGGGCACGTGGGGGACCCTCGCGCGCGCTGCACGATAACACAATTCCCCATAGCCCCCTGGTCAGTCTTGGACCTGGCTATCGAAACCACCATTGAATCACCCCTAATTTGGACGTGATCCCTGCTCAAGCCTCCCTCAACATCTTTCTTGTTCCTTGCAACAAGTTCGCTCACCCGCATAGCCCCATGGAATGCCAATGCGAAAGCTGCCCGGAACAGAACTGCTTCGAAATGGGAGGAGCACGTCTCATCCAGCTTTGCTAAAAGCAGAGACAATCTGTCCAAGCCAATCGGGCGCCTCGTATCTTGCTTGCGACCCTCGAGGCGCTGCCAGCCGCGAAGGGCTTTCTTAACCAAAAAGGAACCCGTCGGGTCTTTTATGCCATGCACCTGTGCCATGAATGAAATGGCCCCCCTATGCCTACTGGCCGTTGCCGCTGATCGGCCTTCTCTGTGCAGCGCTACCAGGAACCCCAGAAGGGATTCCTCCTGACCCCAGCTCTGTCTCCCTGTTGGACCCAAAAATGTGCAGTAGGAACGAAACGCTCCTTCGTAGGCCTTCCTCGTCCTGGGGGCTAAGCTTGCTGCCACGAGGTCTTGTAATCCGGGGCACCGATTAGCCATAGCTCTTCGGGGAACGGTGCCACCACTAGGTCCGCTGTCGGTAGATAGCCCCTGAATGCCTGCATATGTGAACGAGAGAGTGCATCAGCTGCATGATTCAGTACGCCTGGCACATGTTTCGCCCTGAACTGTACATTTAATCTCATGCAATGTAGTACAATTTCTTTCAACAATCTCAAGATCCACTTGCAGCGGGCTGCCTGTTGGTTAATGCACTCGACCACAGTCATATTATCAGACCAAAACACCACTGAGCGGTCCCTGAAATCGTCTGGCCATGCCATCAGAGCAACCCAAATGGGGAATAACTCCAAGAACCCAATGTTACCTGTGAGACCGCTGGAGTGCCACCACGCCGGGCATGTTTGCGCAGACCATCGGTTACCAAAGATGGCGCCAAAACCCACGCTCCCAGCAGAGTCAGTCCATAGACCTAGTTCGTCTGAAGACGCTGGTGGCTTGTTCCACACAACTCGACCGTTGAAGTCCGCCAGAAATGCCAACCAAATGCGCATATCCTGGCGAACCTCTGCCGACAGTCTCGTACGGTGGTGTCCCTCCTTGAGACCAACCATAGCTTGTGCCATAGAGCGTGAGAAGGGGCGGGCCATTGGTATCACCCTCAAGGCAAAGTTAAGCTGACCCACTGTTTGCTGTAACTGGTGCAGGGTCACCTTCTCCTTGCCCAGGCATTGCGTCAAGGAAGCCCTAAACTTGGCCACCTTTTCCATCGGTAAACGGAAACATCCCTCCACAGAATCGAGCTCAATTCCCAGAAACTCCAGAGAAGTAGATGGTCCAACCGTCTTACCTGGTGCCAATGGGACTCCGAACTCCCCCATGAGGATGCAGAAGTCCCGCAGCGCCTGCGCACATTTCGTATCGCCGGGTGCTCCCAAGAACAGGAAGTCGTCCAGATAGTGCATAACATGCTCATGCCCTGTGGCCTCGGTGAATGCCCACTCTAAAACAGCTGAACATTTCAAAATAAGCACAAGAAATGGAGCAACCCATAGGCATGCATTTATCCATGTAATAACTCCCTTGAAATGCGAAACCTAGCAAGCGCTGATCCTGTGGGTGTACCGGGAGCAACCGGAACGCTGATTCGATATCTGATTTCGCCATCAGCGCCCCGGGGCCCAGGCGATTTAACATGGCCACGGCATCATCGAACGATGCGTACCGCACGGAACAAACTTCTGGGTCAATGGCTTCGTTCACCGAGGAACCCCTTGGAGCAGACAGGTTATGAATAAGTCTAAACTCCCCAGGGTCTTTCTTCGGGACAACCCCTAACGGGGAACATATGAACTCCGCCACCGGCGGGCGATGAAAAGGCCCCGCCACCCGCCCTAAGCTGACTTCTTTCGCAATTTTCTTCTCTGCCACACTTGGGTTGTGCTGTACCGATAGCTGGTTTTTACAAAAGGAGTCCCCCCGAAAATTCCCCGCCGGGATGTGGAAGCCATGTAAGAATCCCTTCCTCAACACCCCAGCGGATACATGATCCGGGTATTTGTTCAACCAAGGAGTCAGAGCCATGATATCGACGGGTGTAGGCAATCGGTCACAACGTCCTACCTCACTCCTGCTTAGACCCTCCTTTACCTCCCGTCCCGCTGTTTTTAGATCTACAGGTACTCTCCGGGTGTGAGGAATTCCCACAGCCCGCACACGCATGTTTGAACCTACATGTTCCCTGCGGTCTGTTACAGGTGCCTCGATTGAAGCCCCAACAAACCCCACGTTTGCCGCCATTCCCGCCGGTCTTGGGCTGGGAATCCCCACCGGCACCCCCTCGAAAGGGCACAGCGGGCTTTTGGCAGACAAACCCTGACCCGCTCCCGCCTGGCGAGGACGTACCTGCCGCCCCTGGCAAGAGCTGTTTGTGCCATGACACCGAGTCCAGGCAATCCCAAGTCAAAGTAGCATCGAAGTCTTTCGCTTTCCGGAATTTCATATCATAACCTTTCCATTCATCCCCCTCATACATTGAATAAAAATCCATAATACGATTTTGATAGCAAGTTAACTCCGTCATGAGCTCGGGTTTTCTTTCCCCCATGATTGCAGTAAATATAGAAAAGGCCTTAACCCAGTTCGTTACTGTCTCATCCACCCTGAACTCTGCCATTTTTGCGCGCCAAACACTCGGGTGCCATAAATCCTTCTGCGTTTTAGCATATTCCATCTCGCGATGGTCAGTCAATAATGAAAACATGTTAACATATTTGTCTCCCCATATTAATTCTTTCGTGGCCATAGGGATGTGCTGTGCAACCTTCTCCCGCCTCGAGGGTAATGAACCCTCCCCCGCCATTGGCAATGCGAGCTTACCAGTTTCGGCCGTTGTTCCCGCTGTCTTCTCGCTACCAACTGCAGGTCCTACCGGTGCTACCTGTGGGGAAACAAGAGGAACAATCGCCGTTGTGGCCTCTCTCGACTGCCGCAATTGCTCAATTATTAGTCTGGCCTCCTCGGCCGGGTCTCCCGGGGCCACTTCCCCCCCTGCTTTTTTCTTGAGCCATGGCAACACCGCTGCCAACTGGATGGCCAATTCAGGAGGCATCTCCTCATCATTGGCGGGAGTAATCACAACTGGGATCGGCAGACCTATATCCGGGTTTGGTACCGGGTTATCTGCCGGCGTGACGGGGGCGACGGGGGGTACCACTGGAACCTGGACCTTCCCCGAAACCGCCCTCTTCTTGACCCGTTTCCGTCTACCCTCGGGGACGACTCCCGGCAAGGCCGGGCCTATTACCTTTTTAGGGTGGCCTGAGTCGCTCAGTGCCACCAGCTGTTTTCTGACCTCCGCCAAACCTCGCTCGATCGATTGGACCTTTACGAGTTTCCGGTCCATGCAGGCCATCCGGTTCGACAATAGGCGTAATACTTTATCCGTCTCTGAACCCTTTCCCGCCTTCTTGCCAGCCATGGTTTCGTGTATTCCGCTCCTAGTCAATAAACGAGGTCCTAGATCCTTCGTACTCCAGATAACTGAAAGAGAAACAACAAGTTTACAAGTTCTCAAAATTGCTGCTTGTTCCGTCGAGGGCTCACGAGCAACGAGTGGGTGCAGCCTTCCGAGCACAGGAACAAGAGGACGCTTCTTCGGATTCCAGCTCTATTTATTCTTCTGCGGGAGGGCGTGTACCCTCCTCCCGTACGCCTACTGGGTGTGGTCTTCTGTGTAGGTGTCTAGGACAACCCCTCCTGGGCAGGAGAAGGCGCACCCCGGCTACGCCACTTCGGGCATACCAGCCGAGCCACGCCCCCGCCCAAAATGGTTTCCCGGGGGGAACGAGGCACCCAACCATACGTTCGGGGGGACCGAGTGGTCGCCCCTTTCCATTTACAGTAGCGAGCATTCCATCCATTAGCCGAGAGTGTGGACCAAACACAATCCCAAATAACTCTGTCAAATGCCTTTTCAGCGTCCAACAATATCATCCCCATATAAATGCCTAGTTTCTTTGCCACTTCAAAAGTCACAATTTCCGTGTTAACATGGGCCGCAGTATTCCTACCTAGTATAAAAAAAACATGCTGCTGGCTTGATACCAGTCCTGGCATAAGAGGAGCCAATCAGGTGGCTAGGATCTTAGCAAAAATCTTCGTATCAATGAGAGAAATAGGTCGGTATTAACCACACTCCTCTGAAGGCTTCCCCTAAAAAAAGTAGATGCTCATCATATTCCATGAACGAGGCAAATCCCCACTGTCCCCTATAGATCGTACAACATCTCTCAGAAAAGGCACAGTGTAGTCCTTAAACACTTTATAGAATTCCATAGGTATTGAACTTCACCGCTGCCTTACCAGAGGGCAATGCACCCAAGGTCTCCAATATTTCCTCATTAGTAATTTCCTCTTTAAAGGATCTTGGCTTGTTCAGGGCTAAGGCTTGGGAATTCACATCCCAGTAAATATTGACTAAACCCCATTCAATCAAACACATTGATTTGGCCATATAATTTCTGCTAGAACCCAGCAAATTGTTCCACTATTGATTGAGTCTGTGTATATAGTGCACCATCCTCACCCTTCATAGCCTTAATGTGACTTCCAGCTTTTTTGTCTGCTAATTGATGCGCCAACCATACCTGCTCGCCATACTCATACTGGAGGGAACTGTGAGAAGTTGACCTGGCATTTGCTGTCTACTATTCTAGTGGGCACCTTGCACCACTCCAAATGACCCCTTATTTATTTATTAATCTATTAAATGTATATGGCACACAGCTACCCGGAGGTTTCCAGGGTGCCTACGGACACGCAAGACAAGAGGTAGGGGCCAGAAGCTATTGATTAAAGGGTCTACTGATTAAAAAGCCAAGTTTTCAAATCTTTGCGAAATTTGAGGTAGTGCTTTTCAAGGCGTAAATGCATTGGAAGAGAGTTCCAAATGGAAGGAGCCAGATAGGCAAAAGAACATCCTCCCATTCTGGCTCGTTTGATCCTGGGCACCTGGAATTTTAATTGATTAGAGGATCGTAGTAGGCGTGATGGACAATAGTGGTGCACCAAAGCACTTAGATAGTGGGGAGCTGAGCCCATGTTTATTCTGTGCATATAGCAAAGGGCTTTAAATTTGGCACAATTGTCAATTCTCAGCCGATGTAGTTCGCAAAGTGAACCTTAGGTGGAGGCCATTCTGGGTAGTTGGCAGAGCAGTCTTGCCGTGGAGTTTTGGACTGGAGTGTAGTTCCTATATTCCCAATAGGTTCTGGGCATGGGAATAATATATCCTATAGGTTAGACGTAGGACTGAGGTCAACTAGGTCTCGAATATATTAAACTTAATTGTGAGTGCCAGCTAGCTTAGAGGTCACTAGAAACGTTCTCGAATTCACAAGAAGGGATTAGTTTCTGACAACCACATAAACATGACAACTTTGTTTCCCAAGAATAAGAAATGTATCTCTAGAGTTGCGGAAACAATAGATAACTATTTCACTCAGTCAACCGTGCATGCTTCGTTTCACCAGAGGTGCAGAGAAATAGAAAGACAGGCATTTTCAACAAAAAGTATTTATTGAACAGTCTTCTTTCTCATGCATAGTCAATGAACTACTACAATCGTAATACTGGTTGCAAAGTATAATGCATACAGTACGAAGAATATTATAAAATAATACTGTAAAAGCATGGTATGGTTTCTAAGCCATATAAAATAACATAAAATACATACATTAATAAATAATGACTAAAAGTACTCAACTGGTGCTTCTAAAATACGCCTACCTCGGTGTACCTAACCTAGGTCTAGTACAAGGGAAGAAGTAAGTGAGGTGTAGCTTAGGTTTTGTAGTTATTTTACCAAGAATCTATCCAAGAATTCTCTAAGGGTCTAATCATCTCCGTACCTTGGTTTAGAATGGAGGAGGTCTTGTATCTCTCTCTCAGGACTCGATATCCCAGCAACCCGCAAGGGTAGCCTGGAAACACTGGAGCTGGATTTCTCGGCAGGAGAAAAGACAGCGTCACTCTCAGTGCATCAGCTGGAGGGTCGGCTTCCTTCGGCACTTGCTGCGGCGAGCTGCATTGGGCAAGTAGATAGTCGAACTGCTCGAAACCACTGTGTGTTTGGCTGGGTAAGTGTGGGCACATTTATACCTTGAAGGTGCCGAGTTTGATGTAAGGTTGGACACAATAACGTCATCAAAGACTCAGTTCTTTGAAAACTCCATGATTTCTTGGATACATTAATATAAAGCAAGGGGAAGTCCCTGACTGCTGAAGGCGGGTTTTTCCAAGAAATCGTTGTGGATTTTCGGAACTAGTGGAAGTAGCCCTGCCGTATTTGGACTGCATAGGCTAAGTCTAAATATGGTTATGATTTCTATGCCTATATAAGGATAGTGTGATTTATACCTATATATGGGCATGAATCGGGAAAATTATAGTAGGGTCCTAAGTTCATATACAACACCCACTCAATGGTAGTAAGTTCAACATAACTAAATTTATAAGTACTGAATATATCTGAGGCAAGTGTTTACAATCCCACCCAAAATACAAAATGCATTTGAAAAGGTTGTTCACACGAAATGAGTATAAACTGTACGTATTTGAAAAAGGTCTTAACATGTATGATACATATCATGAGAGCATGAATGCTAACCTTATGAATCACGAAATTACATTTATGAAATGGCTCTTAATTACAGAAAAGAGGTCAAGACCATCCCATAGCAGAATATTTAAACTGTTTTGGTTTGAGGACAAGGCTAAATATTGTCTCTAGGAAGTACTCAAAAGAAATCTTGTTCTTTAAGAATAGTTCTACTTTAAGCAGATTACTCTGTGTCAAAAAAGTTATATTTTGGAAAAAGTTCAAATTGTAGCGGAGAAAAAGTTCTTAAGAGTTCATGGAACGCTGTGTGCAAGATTCAAAAGTTATTCTCGGTGTTAGAAGAAAACATCAGATCGTCTAGGCTGGCAAAAAAAACGTCTACCATAGTAGGCGAAAGTGGAACTACTTCAGTTAGTAGATCAAATGTGCACAGATGAGAAGCATCGCTGTCAGCGTTAGTCGCATTAGCAATGTTCACAGTAGGTGGTACCTGTGTGCCTGTTGTTCCACGTATCACACCCTCAGTTAGACTTGCCAGTGAGACCTCAATGAATACCGTCATCAGGATTGGTAGCCGTTGGGGGCAACACGATGCATGAGTCGTTACCGGACCTAGCAAGGCATCAACATCCAATGGCAGTACAGATGGAAGTGTAAGACAAATGTCCAACACGCATTCTTCTCCGCAAAGTAGGCATTGTAGAACAGGTAAAATGCAATCTTGCCAGATTGGTCTGAACGAAAGCAAAGGAACCAAGTGGTATTCAGATCTTTTAAACGAGCCTAGCCAAGAATCTTTGTAATCCTGTCACGATACCGCATGGCTAGGAGAGCTTGTTCCATGGTAGTCTGGGTATGGTTGATGACTGGACTTGCCATATCGGAGCAGAATAAACAAAAATACAATTCCTGCTATGAGTCCCAAAATAAGAGGCAGGCCTCTGAACCCAGAGTGCACAAAATTTGGAAAAATGCAGAGGACTGCTTCAAATGGTGCTAGCAGTCCCGAAAAAAACGGACTTAAATAGATGTGCAATACCACTTGTACCAGACATGTTTAAGATACGACCCAACATTTCTGCGAAATGTATTGGGCAGTTTGTTGATAATAAGGTATGTATCTCTGCAGAAGTCCAGAGAATGGCTTTCATTCTGCTTAAAGTATCAATTCGTATAGAGGATATATTCAGTGAGGGCCATAACGTTGACTCCCTGTCTGTCTTGCTTTTTGGAAACAATACTTGCATGCAACAAGTGACCCTGGCGGACACCATAACTAGATAGGCTTTTCCTGGCAACATGACACAACAGCTGTGATCATTCAACATTGAGTAGCTACCATTGGATAGCTGCCTAAAAATTGGATCGTTCACCGCCGCTGGTGAACCGTGCAGGTGGCAATAAAGGTAATTTGAAGAACCCTCGCAGGCTCTGTGTAAATTAATACCTTGACACAAAAGTGTACCGCTTAGTGAGTTCTTAACATTTTTACCACTAAGAAATACCTCCTTTCCCACACACCAACATTTGTGTGTGTACGGTAAATTCCAGGTTGACTTAATGTATTCTTTACCCAACCTTTCATACAGGCCTGCTGGGATGTGTCTTAAGCAATATTGAAACTGGAAAATCATCACTGGTATTGTGATGGTGCCATGTATTATCCATTCCACGACTGGCTTCTCATAAACAGTTAATGGTAATCTTTCCAGTTTTTCAATGCTCCTCTTGTGCAGCTAGGCCCTAACTCCCCTTTTCCACCACTGATTTCCTGAAAAACAAATGCAATCAACATTAGACTGTGCCAGGAGTGCTCCCAGACCCCAAATCCCACACACAAAAACCTAAAAGCCAGCCAAACAGCACCCCAAAGACAGGCAAGTGATCAAAAGGGCAAAATCTTTATCTGCTCCGATTTTCTCCAAACCACTTTTATCAGGTATTAGACCTTCCCATCAATGGCCCCTGACCCGTCAACTCACCCGCAAAGAAGTAGAACACCCCCACAAGTGCAGAGTCTTTCTTCATTGGGCGTAATCCAGCCATCTGCTTTGAGGGAAATAGGAGTCTGGAGGAGGAGGATAGAGGAGCATGTTCTTGTGAACTTGTGAACCTGAGGGATGCAGACTGCGGCACCTTCAAATCAATAAGCAAATAAGTGAAGACAGTTCTGCTGATGGGCTTCTTTTTGTGATTAGGTGATTAAAGCTTTTTTTATATAGATTTTGCAAAACAAAGAAAGACAGACACACAGGAATAAAAGTGAATAAGGACGAAAAAGAAAGTTATTGATTCATTGACTCATTTTCAGGGCTCGGTGTCAGGGAAGAAGAGCTCGTCCTCATACTCTGCGAATTCAGGCGGGAGTAGGTCACCTAACAGAGAAGAACTCCCCTCATCTAAGTTGGTGTCCTCCTCGTCTTCTTCCTGCTTGAATTCTCGTATTTTGTAATCTGGTGGTATGAGGTGCTGATTCATCTTGATCATTGTTAACCTCTCAACATTTTTGGGCGAGAGGCGGGTCCTTTTGCAAGTTACAATGCCACCAGCAGCACTGAAAACACGTTCAGAAGACGCTTGCGAGTGGGCAAGACAAGTAATTTATAGCCAGGTTGGTGATCTCTGACCACAATTCTCTTTTCCCATGCCAATACGCCAATGGGTCATCATGAACATAGACCTCTGTTGAGTCATTCAGATAGTCCTACACCATCGACTCAAGGTTCTTCACTGTTTCTCCACTTTGCTTACTTTTTGCTGGGACCTTTTGAGAAGCAAACCCAAGCCGAGTTAGCCAATCCTCTTCTTCACACAATGTTACTGTTGTGTCTGGTGCAGATGATCCGGTTGCTGGTGCCTTTAACGGCTGAGAGGGAAAATCACTCACTTCTGCCACAGCCACAGATGCAGAAGTGGATTCTTTTGACTCTGGATGGCCTGCTGATGCTGATGTACTGCCTTTTCCTTCAATTTCCTGCCGTTCTTTTTCAAACCTCCTGGCTGCCACAGATAGCCAATGTTTGTACTTTGTAACTTCTGCGTCATCAAAAGGAAAGAATACTCTGCCTGCCAGTGCCGTTTTGTACTGTGGATCCATAATAGTGGCACAAATGTAATGCTGTTCTGTGAGGATCTTTTGAAGACGTTCATCGCAAAGTAGGCGCTCTAATAACTTCTCCGCCAACTCAAATGCTTCTTGCTTTTTTTCATCTTTTTGAAACGTAGAACACACCGCCTTCAGTTGGTGCTCTAGCATGCGCAACAATGGGATAGCTTTTCCCAAATTACAGTCCTCCCTGCTGACTGCATGCATGAAGACCTCAAAAGGACGAAGCATGTCTGTCAGGCTTTGAACTAGCTTCCATTGCTCCACATGTATCCTCAGGTCCTTCATAGCTGCACCCTGTGTAAAGAAATCCTGATCGACTACTGCACACTGCTCAAACAGACGCTCAAACATGTAGAAGGTTGAGTTCCAATGTGTTGCCACCTCCTGGATGAGTGCTTTCACTGGCAGTTTACGTTCATGTTGCAGGCACCTCAGCTGCTTCCGGGCCTTAAAAGAATGGTTGAAATGTGTGCACATTCTTCGGCAGGTGGTCAGTAACTCGCACACTGGACTTTCTTCACTTAAGAATTTTTTAACAACCAGGTTTATACAGTGCGCCAAACACGGCACTCTGAAATACTTACCGGTATCCATGGCCTTAACTACATTGGCGCCATTATCCGTGGAAACATAACCAATCATGAGTTTTCTTGGGGACAGCCATTGAAAGACCTTTGTGTTAAACTCCTGCAAAATGTTTTCTCCTGTATGACTTTTCTCCATGCCAAACATGGCTAGTGTTGCATGTTTCCGAGCAGCTTTAAAAACGTTGTTCGGGTCAACACCTGCGTTTAGCTTTGCTTTAACCCCTGAAAAAGAGACCCAGTGTGCAGTGATGCACATGTAATCAACGGCTTGGCAACTGGTCCACATGTCTGTTGTCAGATGTATAGTGTGAACAGCACTCTTCTGCAAAGCTGCCCCAATCACCTCCAGCACATCTTCATGTAGTGCTGGGGCCGCAACTCTGGCAAAATAGAACCAGCTAGGAACCTTCCATTTAGGGCAGCCACTAATTCAAGAAAACCAACCCCTTCCACAAAAGAAAAAGGGAGAAGGTCCAGAGCTAGCATTTTATCCAGCTTAGTGTTATACAGACCCGTCATTGGGTGGTTGCGTTCAAATGGCGCATCTGAAAACAACATGCTTCTAATGGTGGGTTGGACCATGATTTTACGGGATGATGATGACTTCTTCGACCCAGTTACGCTCGGTGATGATGAACTTTTTCGCATTGGTGTCTCACTCTCTCCCACACTCTTAGTGTGGCTCATATATCTTGCAGGGGGTGTGCTGCTGACAGGGGTACTGGGTGTAACTGAAGGAATGTTTGACGCTTCTTCCTCCTCGTCATCATCAGATGAAACATCAACGGATACAGTTTGTTGACTTGCAATTCGGGCTTCCTTGATCTCTTTTAGGTGTGCATGCCATTTGACAGTGTGCTGTCTCTCAAGATGACCTCTCTGGCCTCCGGTACCATAGTTGGTACCAAGCTTACCACGATAACTCCAAGCTTACAAATGGTACAAATGGCTATGTTTTCCCTTGTTGTGCTAACACTAAAGAAGTCCCAAACTTCGGACTTCAAATGTCTGTGGGGGGAGGAGGAGGCGATACTGGGAATGCTAATGCCAGATGAAGTGGAGGATGTGTGTTGCCGAACTTTACTACGTTGTGCACTTGCAGCACCACTAATTGAGGAAATGGAGGTCGAGGTGGATGGAGGTCCCTTCTGGCGAGAAAATATGGAAGCGGCAGGTGGTGGTGTACTAGTTAACTGCATTGGTGGTGGTCCCATTACCACGCCGACAACATCACGCTCAGCAGCATTTCGGGCTAGGGTAAAAATGTCTGTTTGCTGCATGCCCGCTGAGCCTGGAGTGACGTTTATGATGACTGCGTCGTCGTCATGAGAGTCTTCATCAGCAGGAGTATACGCCACTTCTTGTTCAGCGTCATCATCACACTCCATATGTACAAGACTTTCGGGGACCTTCCTTTTACGCTTAGCTACCTTTGTCAGATCATGGTGTGCCTCACTCTCATACGGCTGTGGTGGTTCCCAATTTTCATCCATATCATCAGAAGGAAGGGGGCTTGAAGAAGATGTAGACACCATCCTTGATCTTTTCCTTGCTAGGGATCTGGAAGACAATGAATGATCAGGAGGAGTGGCTTCCTCAAATGATACCTCAGCTTGAATGTCGATTTCCTGATGTGCCCCTACTTCGGGAGGAACAACTATTGTGGGCACTTGTGCCGCTCCAAGCACCTCTGCCTGCACATCTCCTTGCGCTGCCTCTCCTTCCACATGTACTTGGGCTTGTACTTGCACATGTGGTTGTTGTTGCGGCTGTGGTGGTTGAACACTCGTCAGATGAGTTACAACAACCTGTGTTGATTGAGGGATGCTGCTACTTTCTTGCGATGAGCCAACATCACTGGTCGATGGTGATTGAACAACTAGACTGGCTGCCTCTTCAGCACTCAAGGGCTTGGACTTAAGTTGGCATGGTGGTGGTGGCACAGAGCCCAATGGAGCGGGGGTGCTGCTCCCAGCTTGGTCCCCAGCAGACCCCGCTGCTGCTGAAGGCGTACTTTTTTTTTTCCCCAAAAAATGCGGCGGTCGGCACACCAGTCTCCTTGGTAAGTGGCGCCACTTGCTTCTTCTGCTCCATACTGGCAACTTTCTTGCTAGAGGAGCTACGGGCAACTTTTTCTGTGGCCATCTTCTTCAGATGTCAGAACAGCAGGCCGCAGTTGCACAAGTTGCAGAGTTGTCTGTGGCCACACGTGACGTTGTGCTGCACACACCGCAGCAAGACTTGTTCCTGGGACTGATGAGGAACGATGAGGCTGAGGATTCGTCTTTCTGCACCTAAAAGCAAACAAAGCCAGAGGAACATCAGTTCAATAAATGTTGCATATGTAGCGCTTCAATTAATAGTTTGCAAGTAAGCATTTTTATTATACCCACCCCCCAAAATGGAAAGACCAATAAAATGCACCACTGACAGAATACCCCTGGGCATAATGGATGAAAGCATGGCAGACTGGGTACAGGCCTATGGCACTACAAAGTACACTGCCTGGCTTCAAAATGGCCCCTAGACCCCCACCACATGGCCAGGTCCTGCCTGTACCAGTCCTCAAAATGGCCCCCACCCACATGGACAGGCCCCATCAACACCCCAAAAAATCGAAAAAACACACAAAAATCACCACAATCCAATGCCATCCATGCCCTCAATCATGTTCAAATTCAAGACACCCCACAGTAAGACTAGGCCCATGCACCACAGAGTACCCCTGGGCAAAAGGCCCCAACAACAGCCCAAAAATCGAAAAACACACAACAATCACCACAATCCAATGCCATCCATGCCCTCAATCATGTTCAAATTCAAAACACCCCACAGAAAGACTAGGCCCATGCACCACATAGTACCCCTGGGCATAATGGATGAAAGCATGGCAGACTGGGTGCAGGTCTATGGGACAACAAAGCACACTGCCTGGCTTCAAGATGGCCCCTAGACCCCCACCACATGGCCAGGCCCTGCCTGTACCAATCCTCAAAATGGCCCCCACCCACATGGACAGGCCCCATCAACACCCCAAAAAATCGAAAAAACACACAGAAATCACCACAATCCAATGCCATCCATGCCCTCAATCATGTTCAAATTCAAGACACCCCACATAAAGACTAGGCCCATGCACCATAGAGTACCCCTGGGCAAAAGGCCCCATCAACACCACAAAAAATCGAAAAACACACAAAAATCACCACAATCCAATGCCATCCATGCCCTCAATCATGTTCAAATTCAAGACACCCCACAGAAAAACTAGGCCCATGCACCACAGAGTACCCCTGGGCATAATGGATGAAAGCATGGCAGACTGGGTGCAGGCCTATGGCACAACAAAGCACACTGCCTGGCTTCAAGATGGCCCCTAGACCCCCACCACATGGCCAGGCCCTGCCTGTACCAGTCCTCAAAATGGCCCCCACCCACATGGACAGGCCCCATCAACACCCCAAAAAATCGAAAAAACACACATAAATCACCACAATCCAATGCCATCCATGCCCTCAATCATGTTCAAATTCAAGACACCCCACAGTAAGACTAGGCCCATGCACCACAGAGTACCCCTGGGCAAAAGGCCCCAACAACAGCCCAAAAATCGAACAACACACAACAATCACCACAATCCAATGCCATCCATGCCCTCAATCATGTTCAAATTCAAAACACCCCACAGAAAGACTAGGCCCATGCACCACATAGTACCCCTGGGCATAATGGATGAAAGCATGGCAGACTGGGTGCAGGCCTATGGGACAACAAAGCACACTGCCTGGCTTCAAGATGGCCCCTAGACCCCCACCACATGGCCAGGCCCTGCCTGTACCAGTCCTCAAAATGGCCCCCACCCACATGGACAGGCCCCATCAACACCCCAAAAAATCGAAAAAACACACAAAAATCACCACAATCCAATGCCATCCATGCCCTCAATCATGTTCAAATTCAAGACACCCCACATAAAGACTAGGCCCATGCACCATAGAGTACCCCTGGGCAAAAGGCCCCATCAACACCTCAAAAAATCGAAAAACACACAAAAATCACCACAATCCAATGCCATCCATGCCCTCAATCATGTTCAAATTCAAGACACCCCACAGAAAAACTAGGCCCATGCACCACAGAGTACCCCTGGGCATAATGGATGAAAGCATGGCAGACTGGGTGTAGGCCTATGGCACAACAAAGCACACTGCCTGGCTTCAAGATGGCCCCTAGACCCCCACCACATGGCCAGGCCCTGCCTGTACCAGTCCTCAAAATGGCCCCCACCCACATGGACAGGCCCCATCAACACCCCAAAAAATCGAAAAAACACACATAAATCACCACAATCCAATGCCATCCATGCCCTCAATCATGTTCAAATTAAAGACACCCCACAGAAAGACTAGGCCCATGCACCACAGAGTACCCCTGGGCAAAAGGCCCCAACAACAGCCCAAAAATCGAAAAACACACAAAAATCACCACAATCCAATGCCATCCATGCACTCAATCATGTTCAAATTCAAGACACCCCACAGAAAGACTAGGCCCATGCACCACAGAGTACCCCTGGGCAAAAGGCCCCATCGACACCCCAAAAATCGACCAGGACATGAACAAAGCACTGGGAGGAGCCTGCTGGACAGGAAGAGGAAGTTGGAGACTGTGGGGCACTTCCTTCCTCCCACCCCCCCCCCCCCCCCCCCCCAAAATGGACTCCTTGCAAAAAAAAGGCAAATGTCAACCTGAGGAGTTATTCTGATAAAAATCATCATTTTCAGAAGGTTTATGCAGCTTGCTGGTGGATTTCTTGTGCTTTTCACGAGTGCGTGATTGTTGCTGCCCGCCATATCTATGTGTTCGCAATTGCGAACTCTTGCGATGCGTGATCACGGCGTACTCGCGTTGACAAACTCTCGCTGTGCAAGGTGGCAAGCCGCAATGACGTAATCGCGGTCGCCAAACTCCTGCGGGATCCCGCAGCAAGATCCAAAATGGCGCAGCACACGCAAAACATGGAGAAAAACAACTCTGCAAATGCTGAATGACGGTGAGTGCCGCGTGCCGCAATATTGTATCACCAAGCAAAAAAATCAGCTGCGTGCGAATTTGCGAATTTTCGGCAAATTCGCGAGAGTTCGCGGATTGCGAATTTGCCGAAAATCCACAAATTCCGCGAGCGGAACAGATTTTACGCCCATGCTTTTTGTAGTTCTTTCTGTAATAGAACTACTTGTTCCCAAAGCATTTTATGCTTCACCTTTTGCCTTTTTGAAACCATTTTGAATCCAGCTCTGCAAGTGTACGTTGCACACTGAGTGTTGGGAATTCGCGATCAGTATTTTCAAGCGCCATCGTGAAAGCCTGTAGTTCAGCTCGCTGAGCTGTACAGTCTCTGAGTGATTGAGTTTTAGTGACCATAGGTCTGAATTTACCTTCCCGCCAGCGACGTTTGATAATCGCGCATGCAGCACTATAGGCTTGTTTACCCCAATTGCGGTTTGTGCTGATCCGTCTGTATAGATTATACATCCGTAATGTTCTAGAGGCAGAATCTCGGTCGGCAGAGGACATTCGTGTTCGGATTGTAGAAATCCTTGTATTTTCAAGTAAGGGTCAAAAACGTTTTCAACGTCTGTTGTAGCAAGAAAATTAACCCATTGTATCCATCTCGGATGTAAAGCTTTAGCATTTGGAATGCTTGCTTTCGTAACTGCCTCTAGGGCATGTACAGGTGTATTGATCCTTATGCGTTTACCCTGTTACTGCAGTTTGAACCGCTGTCAGAATTTTTTCTGTTGAAGTGAATTTCATTTCAGCTTGTGTGTACAAGTGTGATTTGTAAGCTATTGGTACCTTTTCACCTTCATTAAAGGTTAGGTATGTGAATCTGCATCTCCCTGAGATGATTCGGATCACAAGGTTGCACACGTTCTTGCGTGTCTGTAACTGTGTTTTTGCTAACATATCTGTTTGCACTGATGGAAAAATGTCTGTGTGTTTTTGAGTCCAATTAGTTGGTTTGAAATCTGGTTTTATTAGTTCGTAGAGAGGTTTAACTCTTTCTGCGTAATTTAGAACATAAGTTCTTCCAAAATTCTGGAAACCTAGAAGTGACTGTAAGTTTTTCAGCATGTTTGGAGGCTGGAGCAGTGCACATTGTTCTAGAAAGTTTGCTGCCAGGCTTTTGCCTTCACTTGAAAGGTCGTGCCCCCTAGAATAGGACGTTGATGTGGGCAATTCGTGATTTCTTAAAATTGAATTTGTACCCTTCAGAAGCAAACCCAAGTATTATGTGTTCACTCTTTTCAAGTGCCTGTCCAAATCATCGTCAGTAAGATAGATGTCATCGACATATGATAATGCCTCATCAAACGTTTGTAGTAACTCTGTTACTCTGGCTGAAAATAATCCAGGACTATTCTTGAATCCCTGAGGGAGAACACAAAATTGTCGCTGTGTCCCCAAAATTGAGAAAGCGGTCAAGTGCCTGCTTTCTGGTGCAATGTTTTGACAGAAGAAACCATTTGAAATATCTAACGTGGTTTTATATTTTTTACGCACAATGTTATTCATCAGTGCTGCACTGTGGGCATTTTGTACTGCAAAATGTTTGCAACAAGAGTTTACATGTCTGTAGTCCAAAACTGGACGATATGAATTGGCTGGTTTGGAGACAGGAAACAAAGGATAGTTCATAGATGAGGTGCATGTTTCAATCACCCCTTGGTATTCAAGTTGATTTAAAATCTCCCTGACCTGTTTTTTAGCTTCTTGCTTAACTGGATACTGCCTCTGTGCAGTTGGTTGATTTTTTAACTGGATTTTATGGTGAGGAGAGTCCTCATCTCATCCTACATGATTTTTATATAATGCTGGAGCCTGGGCTACTGCCCATTTTCTGGCATATTTGTATTTTTTATGAATTGGAATGTGATTTGAGAAGGCTGGCATAATTATCTCTTCGCCATGTGGGCACTCCCTAACAAATTCAGGTGGCCAGTCTTGTTCAGCTAGAAGAATGCCAAAACACTTAGATAGCTTCTCCCAAAAGAGTGCTTTTATGTTTCTAGTTATGTCCCCCTCCATCCGGAGTGTTACTTCATATAACTTATGGGGTACACTAACCCTGGTGTCGGCAGTTTCAAATTGATTGTATTCATTCAATTCCACTGTTTCCAGATGAGCCTTCAGGATCTTGCAAGCTATGGTGACTTCTGCTGCGCTGTCTAGCATTGTCTGGGCCCACTCCCTGTTCTTGAGTTGTGTCCGCAAGATCCTCGGCATGTCTGATCTTTACACTTGCTACCTTCTTCTTGGTGAATTGAGTTTTCTTATTTTTAGGAATTTGCTGTTCGTCTTTGGACTTCACACGTTCTTGTTTCTGTTCTGATCGTCCTCTTCTTTCGGATTTCTGCGAGGAAGTCTGAAAAGTACGAGAGGAACGTGTATCAGTATCTTGATATTTATCAGGTTTTCTCAAATTATCCCTATTCCTGAGGTTATACCTCTTTTCAGAGGGCTCCCGTTGGGGAGACCTACCTCCCCATTGGGGAGATCTTCCTGTGGACTGAGAACGCTTCTCTTTAGGAAGTGTTTGTTTACTGTTTCCCCACTTCTTCTTCAGAGTAGGGAGATTATTTTTAATAAAAACTTTTTCAGGATTTTCTGTTAGTTGGGATTTTAATGGTTTCCCACCCAAACTATCTCTACCAAGTTCTTCATAGGATTTTTCAATAATTCTTGCAAGTTCATAAGGTTGTTCTGCTACATCTGTTTCTTTTAATTTTTGGCGGATTGCCACGGACGCTGCTTCATCTTTAATGTTAGCTAATAGTATAGCCGAGACCTGTTTGAAATCTTTTAGCAGTTTCATACCAAGATTTAAAGCAGGTTCTGGTCCATATTCATTTTGAATCTGTCTTAGGACGTCAGGTATTACCGCCATAGACGAAACACCATGTGTTTTTGTGTAGATTGAAGCAAAGACTGTACCCCAAGTGTCACAGTTCTCCACGTGTGGTGCAATCCCCATTGGCAAACAGATTGTCAAAATTCTGTGTTTCTCATGAGGTGTACTGTCAGGGAATACTGCCTCAATTTGAGTAATTTTCTGAGCTAACTAGAATGGAATTTGTTCCCTTTTTCCGGGTAATTTACCAATGACTGATTGCATAGTCTGTGGTGTAATTGTGTTTGGGTTCCCCTGGTGAGGGGTGTGTTGTGGAATCCTTACAGCAGGTTGGACTGTTAAGGTCCGCATGACATATTGAACCAATTGTCTATGTATTTTAATTAACGGTTTTAGCTGGGCTAACAGTTCTGGACCTGTCATTTCTTCAATGTCAGGATGTGGTGTATAGCTGGCTAGTACCGGCCATGTAGCTCCTGGTCTACCTAGTGGACGGAGCCTGGTAATGTGATTTTGATGTTGTAGGGCGCCTTTAAACCAGAGCTGATGCTCTTGGTAAGTTAACAGAATTTCAATGTTCTCGTAAGGGACGTATTCCGCTGGAGGTTCCTCTACTTTGTAGTAGTGGAACTCACGTGTTTCCGGATTTGCAGCAGGAAACTGAATCCATTAATAGAACACCTCTGTCTGCCGATATTCATGTGCCTCTATAACAAATATTACCACCTCTCAATGACACTATTTATACGTTTGTAAGTTATACTTTTTCTTACATTTACCGGGATGAATATAGCATCCGGCTTATTTTGTAGGATATTTGTGTCATCTAAAACTGCTTGAGCTGCTGCTGCAGCTCTTTCCCTCTCGTCTTCACTATCCATCATTTTGTTGACCGAAAGTTTGCAGAGCAAGCTTCAAGGAAACAAAGATAAGGTGCACAATATTTTTGGAACACTGTATCCTTCAACGTTGAATAAACCAAAAAGTAATATATAGGAATTTCGTCCTAATTAGTTTTTGTGGATGTTTTATCCTTTTACCCACTTCAGACGTCTATTGGAAATTTACAGGAAAAAGGGGTCTGTGTGAAAAGCACGACTGAGTTACTCTAGTATCTAGCGTTAAATTATCACCTTACCAAACGTTGGGTATTAGGTTCAGGTGACGGGTGGGTCAAACATCTAATAAGTGTCCAACGTAGGCTTAACAATCTTCCAAGAAATTCTTTGGGTCGAATCACTCCATATGAATTACTGTTTGGTACTAGAATGATTATCGAAGACCTCGATCGTCAAACTTCAGTGATGGAACAAAAACCCTTTGATACCAAAGATCGTTTGGCTGTTTTGCAGGACTTAAATGAAACAAGAAGAAGTCTGAGCAACACAATACAGAAGCCAACGACCACTGAAGAAAAACCACCTGTCCCAGCAAGACCTGTCTGGATATCAAAGATCGGTGATCTAGTTGGGGAAAAGATAGCGGTGAAGAAGGAATTTGGGCCTTCTTACAGAAAAGCAGTATCTGTCTTAGCAATCAACGGAACAAGATCAGTGTTACTACCGCCCCTTGCTGGAAAAAGGGAGAACAGAGTTGTGTCCATCAACCTGGTCAAACCACAACATGTGGCCAATTATAAGTAGTAGGCCCAGTGGACTCCCAAGATGTAGGAGACGGCCTAATCTTGCTACAATCCAAGAGGTTCAAACTGAAAGACTTATCACCTTTGATAAACCTGCAGTAAAAAAAGAAGGACTATACAACAAATCCATGGAACGTGTGCCTCTTGAGACCCAAATAACAGTTTGTCAAGAAACTCCTGTCTATAATGATATAGCCTCTGACTATTCAAATATGACGAAGGAAAAAGCAGCTCCAATGATTCCAAACAATCCTGATGCAATTCCATCAATTGACAGAACTGCCTCTGGCTATTTCATCAACTTTGATACATTTTCTGAGGATCCCAGTGAACCTGAAACAATGCCAGCAAATAAAAATTTCAAAGAAAAAATAACAGAACTCTTTCATCAACTGGAAAATACATATCTGGTTTCACCATTAG
Source organism: Lissotriton vulgaris (assembly GCF_964263255.1). Classification (NCBI taxonomy): domain Eukaryota; kingdom Metazoa; phylum Chordata; class Amphibia; order Caudata; family Salamandridae; genus Lissotriton; species Lissotriton vulgaris. The sequence goes on from NC_141693.1 coordinate 32,048,856, forward strand.
TTGAATTTTGGATTGTGTTAGGTGTACTTTTTCTCCTACTTTGGCTCATTCTTGTTTTAAGTTTGAGAAATCTGATAGATGGAAAATACAGTACAATGGACACAGCAATTAAGAACATCAACTTGCTCCTGAAACCACACAAATCATCTCATCGTGAGCGAAGAGACCTGTCATCAGTGAACATCACAGCCATTCCTATACCTGGTGGTATAGCATGGGATACAACTGATTATGACATTTATGGCCCAGTGGAACTGTTGAAGATTCAACAGCAGTTTAAGGTTTCTTTAAGTGACTTTGTTTCACCCAGTACATTTTCTGATGATTGGGACTTTGAGACTGTTAATAACATGATGACAGATTTAGAAATATCAGCTAAACTCACAGAACATGAATACTTAGAAGGTTCATCAGATTATGAACAAATGTATTGTTTTAATCATTATGGTCACCATTATTTGCACAAATCTGCAAACCCAAGAAATGTTTTTACTTATAATCAATGGTAACATTGTCCAACGCCACCAAAGGGTAGCTCAAAAACATTTTATGAAAAGTCTTCATACTTCTCAGGTTTAATGTCACAAATCCAGAAACGTTTTTTTTCAAAAATGTAAATAAGACAGGAATGAAGAACATGTTGACCAATGCTAAACAAATTTATTCTGCGAACTTTTATGCTCAGCTGTCTACATTAGGTTTGGACTTTTGGAAAGACAACATTGAGACAAAAACTGTCTGGGGCACAAAAGATTGGCAGGTACAAGGTTTAGAAGCCTTATTCAGAGCCTGCATTATCCTGGAACAAATAATGTTTTTAAATGATACAATTCAGCAAACATCTTGTCTTGGCCTGGCTAAGATAAAAGATTTAAACAAACCGTCCATACCTAAGCCTACGCCTGATAGCAATAGCACTGCAGATGAGGAGGTAGACGTAAAACAGATTTTACAACACAACAGTAGTAATCCGGTTTGGAAAAAATTGTTAATCTGGCCACAGACACGAATAACTGTCAAAATAAATTCCTGAACAAAACACAAGGGTTCACAGTGAATAGGCCAGTTCCAAGATACTCTCAGCGACAACATCCAGGGATAGTAACAACTTTGCTAATGTTACAACACGGCCAGTCCCAATTACTTTCTATAATGCAGTTAGGCTGGACCTTACAAAATCTCCGTTCAGGCTACGTGCCATGGCGTCTAATCAACACCACGTCATTGTTTACTGTATTTAACCTTACAGATAAACAAATCTCATTGGCACAAAGAGGAGCAGACTATACGGTGTTGAGCATTAAAAAACTGGAAAGATTACCATTAACTGTTTCTGAGAAGCCGGTCGTGGAATGGATAATACATGGCACCATCACGATACCAGTGAAATTTTTCCAGTTTCAGTATTGCTTAAGACACATACCAGCGGGCATATATGAAAGGTTGGGTAAAGAATACATTAAGTTGACCTGGAAATTACCGTACACACACAAATGTTAGAGTGGGGGAAAGGAGGTATTTCTTAGTGGTAAAAATTGTAAGAACTCACTAAGCGGTACACTTTTGTGTCAATGTATTAATTTACATGGAGGCTGCGAGGGTTCTTCAAATAACCTTTCTTGCCACCTGCACGGTTCATCAGCAGCGGTGATAGATCCAGTTTTTAGGCAGCTATCCAATGGTAGCTACTTAATGTTGAATGATCACAGCTGTTGTGGCATGTTGCCAGGAAAAGCCGATCTAGTTAGTGTGACCGCCAGGGTCACTTGTTGCATGCAAGTATTGTTTCCAAAAAGCAAGACAGACAGGGAGTCGGCATTATGGCCTTCACTGAATATCTCTTCTATATGAATTGATACTTTAAGCAGAATGAAAGCCATTCTTTTACAAAAAACTGTGCCACTGACCTCGTCCAGATAGACGTATGATCTGCAAGTTGCCAGGACTTCTGCAGAGATACATACCTTATTATCAACAAACTGCCCAATACATTTCGCAGAAATGTTGGGTCGTATCTTAAACATGTCTGATACGAGTGGTATTGCACATGTATTTAAGTCAGTTTTTTCGGGACTGTTCGCACCATTTGAAGCAGTCCTCTGCATTTTTCCAAATTTCGTGCACTCTGTGTTCGGCGGCCTGCCTCTCATTTTGGGACTTGTAGCAGGAATTGTGTTTTTCTTTATTCTGCTCCGATATGGCAAGTTCAGTCACCAACGATACCCAGACTACCATGGAACAAGCTCTCCTAGCCATGTGGTATCGTGACAGGATTACACAGATTCTTGACTTACCTCGTTTAAGAGATCTGAATACCACTTGGTTCCTTTCGTTCTGACCAATCTGGCAAGATTGCATCTTACCTATTCTACGATGCCTGCTTTGCGGAGAAGAATGCGTGTTGGACATTTGTCTTACACTTCCATCAGTACTGCCATTGGATGTTGACGCCTTGCTAGGTCCGGTAACGACTCATGCATCGTGTGGCCCCCAACGGCTACCAATCCTGATGATGGCATTCGGTGAGGTCTCACCAGCAAGTCTAACTGAGGGTGAGATACGTGGAACAACAGGCACACAGGTACCACCTACTGCGAACATTGTTAACGCGACTAATGCTGACAGCGATGCTTCTCATCCGTGCACATTTGATCTACTAACTGAAGTAGTTCCACTTTCACCTACTATGGTAGACGGTTTCTTTGCCAGCCTAGATGATCTGGGGTCAGATGTAGGTGGCCAAATGCCGGTCGGTAACGGCCGATTTCAGCCGTTACCGACCGGTATTTAGTTTTTGAGATGTAGGGGGCTCTAATTTTAACGATTCTGTAAATTTACTGATTCGGTAAATTTACCGATTTGGTAAAATACCGAATCAGTAAATCTGGATGTAGGTGGCACTGAAAACAGTGCCACAGGCCCTTTGGAATTCCTTATTTACCATCAAATACGATTTGATGGTAGATAACGAATTCCTGTGTACATGCACATCTGTGCATGTACACCTGTGCCATGTGGCACACATACATGCCCTAAGGGCATGTATGTGAGTCACATGTCATACAAGCCTGAATCAGGGGTGCAACAGGGTGTCAAAGTGACACCTTGTCCCCCTTGTCAATTCAGTCATTTTACCGAATCGGTAAATACCGATTCGGTAATTGCCATTGGTTCCTATGGGCCTTAAGGTAAGATTCAGTAAAAATATCTACATAACATTTACCGATTTGTAAATACCGAATCTGTAAAATTCGGTATTTATAAATCGGTAAATGCCATTTACCTACATCTGGCCCCTGATGCTTTCTCTTGACACAGAGAATAACTTTTGAATCTTGCACACAGCGTTCCATGAACTCTGAAATTCGACCTTCGTTTTTTCAAAACAAACCGTCTAATTTGAGAACTTTTTCTCTGATATAATTTGAACTTTTTCCAAAATAGAACTTTTTTGGCACAGAGTAATCTGCTTAAAGTAGAACTATTCTTAGAGAACAAGATTTCTTTTGAGTACTTCCTAGAGACAATATTTGGCCTTGTCCTCAAACCAAAACAGTTTAAATATTCTGCTATGGGATGGTCTCGACCTTTTTTCTGTAATTAAGAGCCATTTCTTAAATGCAATTTTGTGATTCATAAGGTTAGCATTTATGCTCTCATGCTATGTATCATATATGTTAAGACCTTTTTCAAATACGTACAATTTATACTCATTTCGTGTGAACAACCTTTTCAAAAGCATTTTGTATTTTGGGTGGGATTGTAAACACATGCCTTAGATATGTTCAGTACTTATAAATTTAGGTATGTTGAACTTAATACCGTGGAGTGGGTGTTGTATATGAATTTAGGACCCTACTGTAATTTTCCCGATTCATGCCCATATATAGGTATAAATCACCCTTTCCTTATATAGGCATAGAAATCATAACCATATTTAGGCTTAGCCTATGCAGTCCAAATACGGCAGGGGTACTTCCACTAGTTCCGAAAATCCACAACGATTTTTTGGATAAACCCGCCTTCAGCAGTCAGGGACTTCCCCTTGCTTGAATATTAATTTATCGAAGAAATCATGGAGTTTTCAAAGAACGGAGTCTTTGATGACGTTCTTATGTCCAACCTTTTGTCAAACTGGGCACCTTCAAGGTATAAATATGCCCACACTTGCCCAGGCAAACACACAGTGGTTTGGAGCAGTTCGACTATCGACTTGCCAGATGCAGCAAGTGCCGAAGGAAGCCGACCCTCCAGCAGACGCACTGAGAGAGACGCTGTCTTTTCTCCTGCTGAGAAATCCAGCTCCAGTGTTTCCAGGCTACCCTTGCGGGTTGCTGGGAAATCGAGTCCTGAGAGAGAGATACAAGACCTCGTCCATTCTAAACCAAGGTACAGAGCTGATTAGACTGTTGGAGAATTCTTGGATAGATTCTTGGCAAAAGAACTATAAAACTTAAGCTACACCTCACTTACTTCTTCCCTTGTACTAGACCTAGGTTAGGTACAACGGGGTAGGCGTATTTTAGAAGCACCAGTTGAGTACTTTTAGTCATTATTTATTAATGTATGTATTTTATGTTATTTTATATGGCTTAGAAACCATACCATGCTTTTACAGTATTATTTTATAATACTCTTCGTACTGTACGCATTATACTTTGCAACCAGTATTTCGATTGTAGCAGTTCATTTCCTATGCATGAGAAAGAAGACTGTGGAAAAACCTTCCAAGTATGTACCACTGCCCTCTGGAACAAGTTACCAAATTCCATCCGGTTGATCCAAGAAGAACTACCCTTCCGGAAAGCTTTAAAAACCTACCTGTTCTGTTAATCATCCCCTTTTCAAACAACACCTAATTCAGCATAAGATCGCACAGGAGCGCCGGGACACCCCGTTGGGGTATCTGTGCACTATAACAAAATACACTAAATGAATAAAATTCAATACTTTTTATTGAAAATGCCCGTCTCTCTATTTCTCTGGACCTCTGGTGAAACGAAGCATGCACGGTTGACTGAGTAAAATAGTTATCTATTGTTTCCGCGACTCTAGAAATGCATTTCTTATTCTTGGTAAACAAAGTTGTCATGTTTATGCAGTTGTCAGAAACTAATCCCTTCCTTTGAATTCGAGAAAGTTTCTAGTGACCTCTGAGCTAGCTGGCACTCACAATTAAGTTTAATATATTCGATACAGACCTAGTTGACCTCATTCCTACGTTTTAACTATAGGATATATTATTCCAATGCGCAGAGCCTATTGGGAATATAGGAACTACACTACACCTTCACTACTTCAAACAAAACTTTGGGGCAATTTTGTGAATGTAAAATAGTGTGATTGGCATGTTCAGCCCGAGCATGTTGCACATAGAGTGATAATTGTTTAAAGCTAATTTATACGTGGATTCTTTTGCAGCTCGATGGTAGGTTAAAGACAACCTTATAGAAAGCTCTCTTAGTGGTAGCTGCGGAGAGCAGCCTTCAGGCTAAGTCTTGAAGGAATGTAAAGCAGCTTGTTTTACTAGTCTATAATCTCGTGAATGACCAAAGGAGAACCGCACCAGGTATATATATATAAAATATATGGATTTATTCTAAACACATCCCTCTAGTATCTTTATGAGGCTAGACGCAAAAGTACATTCAGTAAACTTAAAGGCACACAGTAAATTAGCACAATATACGTTGAGCCCTAGGGGCATACCAAACCATGTATCAATAAAGTGGTATAAGAACCACAACTTGCATAGATACAAGGCCTAGAGCCTTTAGAAACGCTGGGGCCACCAGGAACCACCCAAGGTAGTTACACAGGCGACCCATGGGGGACGCGTGCATTGTCTAAACGGAGCCGCGAATCACCATTAACTTCTATGGGGAAAGTGGTGGTTCGAAAATTAAAGATAAAGGACACTTCGAGGAGGACTTGGAGGAAAACCTTTTAGAACTAGGACGCTTTAGAGTCAACACCCATTGGAATACTCAAGTTACCTCACCCAGGGAGCCGGGTGCACAGGAGTCTTTTCGTGTCGAGTTTCGTTGTCGTTTTCAATGGCGAACTGCTGCAAACTGCTGCTGCCATCAAAGAGGAAAGTGTCTGGATGGATCGAAGCCTAGAGAGCACAGAAAGCAGAGAGCACAGAGTCTGGGTCACTTGACAGTGACCAGGGGCACGATAGTTGGATGCCCATCGATGTCATGTGATTTCAGGTGAACAAGGTGAAGCTTGACTCTTCAGCCCAGAGGTCCCAGAGATGTTGACCATGACCAGGAGCTGGATTTGAGCTGTCCCACAAAGGATGTCGAATGCTGCGGTGTTGGTGCCCGGATTTGACCCAACAAGCCTGTGCAACAGCAACCCACGCAGAAAGCAGATATAGGCTTCGGTGCAGACCAGCAAGGTCTGGGATACTCACCACTTGGTAGGGAGTCAGGCCACGTCTGGAGCAACCAGGGAAGCCCAAGGAAAAGTAGAGTTACCTTTGAGGGGACCCACAAGTCAATGGAATAGGGATCCGAAGTAGCCTTGAGCGGAAATGCAAAAAGCAGACCCACCGAACACTCGTGGAGTGTAGGCCCACAATCTTTGAAGCAGATAAAGCTCCGTCTTGGGCTACAAGTAACCCAAAGCACATCTTCAGGAAAGCTCGGGAATTTAATGCACTTACCAAATTTGCACAGTGTCAGGAGTTCTAGTTCCACGTCACTCGGTAGGGCTGCAGGTCTCAGCTTTGCTGGGGACTCGTGTCGGGCTTAGAGAAGTCTGGAAATCCTCTTCCTGGGCTGCAGGTACTTCGGAGTCCAGCGGGAGCTTTGGAGATGCAGACCGGCAAATGCTTTGTTGGTGCATGTTTGAACAGGGGAGTCACTCCTTGACCCCAAGGGAGATTCTTCCATCTTCTAGTCGTGTAGAATGTCGAAGTTCCAGGATATATGTTGCAGAATTTCATCCAGGTGTAAGTCCTGTTGCCAGGGGTCCCTTACTTATACCAAAAAAGGGGTAGGACATATTCTGGGGACCTACCTATGGGAGGGTTTGGAAAGAGGGGTGGTTACACCCATTTCCTTTGTCCAGTTTCACGCCAGAACAGGGACTGAGTGACCCTGCAACCGGTTTGAACTGGACTATGCACAGGGACACCAAATGTGCCCCCAGCACTGTCTGAAAAGCAATCTCAGAGTGCCCCCACCCAGTTCCAATACACTAAAGTCTGTCTGGGAGGTGGTTACACCTCCCTGTGACAGGAAACCTATTATCCAGGCCTCCCCTGCCGGAGTTTCGGTCAGAAGCAAGAGGCCAGGCTTGTTTCTGTGGCTGCAGCATCCATTTTGTGATGCTGGGGCTCGTTTAAACTATTACCGGTCAGACCAGTGTGTACATGTCTCTCCCTCTAGAAGGGTGGAATTCTACCCCCGCCACCAGGACTGGCATGGGGGGGGGGGGGTAGGATTCCAAAGTGTTTGACACCAAACACAACATGTTTTGATGCAGCCATTCCAAAGTTAGCATTTACCGCAAGGTTATGATGCTTTTAAGCGTATATGGTCTGGCTGCATCACAGAACAGCCTCAGAGAATAGATTCCGAAAGCTGCAGAGGGGTCCTGCTCATGCATGGCCACCCTCTCACACAAAACCAAGCACTTTGCCTTCAGGATTGATAATGCCTGCCATAGGAGTAACTGATAGGTTTATATGTGTCAGTGATTTAAAGGTAGATATACCCAGGCTACAGTAGCAAACCTCTGGTATCATTTCGGAAGGCTTCCCAGGGGTAACAGAATCCATGCTTCAGCCCCTGGTAGGCCTCTGGGTTACTTATGCCCTTGGTACCTAAGGTACCATACGCCAGGGACTCACAAGGGTACCCCAGTAACCAAACTGGAGTGTACTTAAAGTACATGCAATGATTTTAGAGAGGAAGAAGCTTGGCTGGGGTCCTGATTAGCAGGGCCGCAGCCAGACTAAAGTCGAAAAACAGTGAAACACCAGGAAAAAGTGGGGGAAACCATGGTAAGCAGATCCTACTCTCCTACACCCCCCCCCCCCCCCACAAACGCAGGGACATTAAACTAACCTTGACCAGTTGAGTCTTCATGTTCTAAGTAGAACTATCTGGAGAGTCCATCTGCATGGGCATGGTTGAATTTGAATTTGAATTTGAATTTAAAAGTATTTATTAAGCGCTCGTACACCAGACGGTTTCATGGCGCTATTGAGGAGAGTGAGTCCTAAAAGGAAGGGTGTAGTTTTAGATTTTGAGAGCCTGTGCGAACAAATAGGTTTTCAGTGTGCTGCGGAACTCCAGGTAGGATGATGTTGATCTCAATTGGAAAGATAGAGAATTCCAAAATTGTGGAGCAAGGACGGAGAACGTCGTGCCTCCCGTTCTGCTCTTCTTGAACCTGGGCACCACCAGGAGGGATTGAGAGGAAGACCTCAGTTGTCTGCTTGGAGTATAGGGTCTGGTTTTGGAGGTGATGAAAGATGGGGCTGTTCCCGCAAGGGCCTGGAACGTAATGCAACCCATCTTAAAGAGGGCCCTTTCTCTGATGGGGAGCCAATGGAGGGATCTAAGAAGGGGAGAGCAGTGGTGAGATTTGGGAAGACCATAGACCAGGCGGGCAGCTTGGTTCTGCACCAATTGGAGCCGCCGAATGACGTATGCTCAGGCCCCAGTGTACAGGACATTCCCGTAATCTAGCCTGGAGAGGACCATGGCCATCAGGATCAGTTTGAGGGCTGAGAAAGAAAAAAAACGTGAAATTTTTCGAATGAAGCGTAAGGTGAAAAAACAAGAGGAAACCACCGTGCTGATTTGGGAGTGTAGGGTGAGTTGTTGATTGAGGGTGATCCCCAATGTCTTAACAGAGGAAGAGGGAGAGGGAGGGGAGCCAAATGAGGGGGGGCAGAAACTGGGGGACCAAGGGTTAAGTTTACTGCCAGTGAGGAGGAGCTCGGTCTTGTCAGGGTTGAGTTTAAGATGGTTAAAGCTCATCCAATCCCTGACAAAGACCATCACCGACTGGAAGTTGTTAATAGAGTCAGGGGAGTCGGAGAGGTTGAAAATGAGCTGAAGGCCATCGGTGTAGTTAAATACCGTGACCTCCATCCTTTGTAAGGCAAAGATAAGCGGAAAAATATATAAATTAAAAAGAAGGGGGGAAAGAGAAGATCCATGAGGGACACCGCATTGCACTTTGTGGGCCTCGGAGGAGAAGTTCACCAGATGGACTGCCTGTGACCGATCGCTCAAAAATTAGCTGATCCAGGCAAGGGCAGGACCGCCAATGCCAGCCGCCTTGACACGGGAAAGAAGGATGGTGTGGTCCACCGTGTCGAAGGCGGCCGATAGGTCAAGAAGAACCAGTGCCTGTGGGCAGTTGACATCTTGTCCCTCTCTGAGTGTGTCTAAGACAGAGACCACCACTTTCTCGGTGGAGTGGAGGGGGCGAAACCCTGCTTGGCGTGGAGAGAGATAGCCGCTGTCCTCGATGAAAGAACTTAGGATTTTGGTAACATGTCGTTCGAGGAGTTTGGCCAGGTAGGGGAGGAGAGAAATAGGCCGATAATTTACCAGTGCTGTTGGATCTGCGCCTGGTTTTTTCAGGATTGGAATGATGGTGGCTGATTTGTGGCTGAGAGGAACGGTACCTTACTTGAGGGTCTCATTGAGAAAAGTGAGGGGGGGTAGGGCGCAGGTGTGGAAGATGTCTCGTAAGATGTAGGCCGGACAGATATCGGAAGGGGATCCAGATTTGACGCAGGGGAGTAGGGAAAGGAAGATGTCTTTAGACAGCGGAGTAAAAAGGTAAAGGTGGGAGGTGTTTGAAGTAGGATCAGGGTTTAGGAAGGCTGGGGAGGGAGGAGGAATGTTGGCCTTGATGTCTATGATTTTGTTAATGAAAAAGTTGTTCAGAGAGTCGCACAGAGGTTTGGAGGGTACTGGCTTGGGTGTGGTTCGGTCTGAAAAGGCCAGTTCAAAAACTGTGGCAAAGATTTTTCTGGGTTTGTTCTCTGCCCGGAGGATTTTATTCGAGAAATAACAAGTTTTAGCATCAAGAATGGCTTTCTTGTACTCAGCCTGGATAGAAGAGTACAGTGATTTGGTAGCAGTGCAGTATGGTTAGTCCCAGGTCCATGTTCCACTGTAAAGTCCATCCCCTGAAGGGAAATGGACCACCTCAAAGGTTTGGGGTTTTCACCCTTGATCTGTTTTAGCCATAAGAGGGGCTTATGGTCAGTATAAACAGTGAAGTGAGTGCCAAACAAGTATGGCCTCAGCTTCTTCAGAGCCCAAACCACAGCAAAGGCCTCCCTCTCAATAGCTGACCAACATTCCTCTCTAGGGATCAGCCTTCTGCTAATAAAAGCTACTGGCTGGTCCTGAGTGACCTTAATCTTTCAATTGTGACAGCACAGCCCCTACTCCCAACTCATATGCATCTGTTTGGACAATGAATTCTCTGGAGTAGTTAGGACTTTGTAGAATTGGTGCAGTGTCCACTGAACTTTCCTAGACATTCTTTTAGAAGTTAAGTCATTCAGGGGTGTCACAATGGATCCACACCCCTTGACAAATCTTCTGTAGTACCCAAGTAGGCCCAAAAAAGCTCTGACCTGAGTCTGGATAGTTGGAGCAACCCGGTCCATGATGGTCTGGATTTTGCTCTGTTATGGTTGAACCTGGCCTTCACCTACAAGGTGGCCCAGGTACCCAACCTGACTCTGCCCTATCTGGCACTTAGTAGCCTTGATAGTTAGGCCTGCCTTCCGCAGGGCCTCCAAAACATTTCTCAGGTGGACCAGGTGATCCTCCCAGGTAGAGCTAAAGACAGCAATATAATCTATATATGCTGCACTATAGTCTTCCCGGCCTGTAGGGACTTTGTTCACCAACCTTTAAAAAGTGGCAGGTGCATTTTTCAAACCAAAGGGCATTACCACAAAGTGATTGTGCCCACTAGGGGTAGAAAATGCTGTATTGGCTTTTGCATCTTCAGCTAGTCTGATCTGCCAGTAGCCAGCTGTAAGATCAAATGTGCTCAGAAATGTGGCTGAGGCCAACATATCTATAAGCTCATCTGTTCTTGGGAATGGATGGGCATCAGTCCTAGTGACTGCATTGAAATCTCTGAACTCCACACACAACCTCATCTCTCTCTATCCACCCTGGGTGTGAGGTTTTGGTTCCAAGACCACTGTACTAGCCCAAGGACTATCTGAGGGTTCAATAACTCCCAAATCCAACATCCAACATTTTCTGGACTTCTGTCCTGATACAGCCCCTGACAAGGTCAGGTTGCCTTTAAATCCTATTTTTAACAGGCAGACTGTCCCCAGTGTCCACTTCATGTCTGCCCCAGGTAGTCTGACTTTGAGTCAGAGAAAACATGTTCCTATACTTATTGAACACCTGTCTACAATCAGCTTGTTGCTGAGCAGTGAGGCTGCCTGCCAAGGCTACACCATCAACTGACCCATCATCAGGGTTCTGTGAGAGCAGGTCAGGGAGTGTATCACTGTCTTTCTCCTGTCCCTCATCAGTAGCCATGAGCAAGCCCCTGTCTACCCACTCAACATAAGGTTTCAGTCTGTTGAGATGAATCACCCTATGGGGGCTCCTGGGAGTTCCAAGGTCTACCAAAGAGGTAACCTCTCCCTTCTGTTCAACAATAGTGTGGGGCCCACTCGACTTGTTTTGGAGAGCTGCTGGGGCCACAGGCTACAACACCCACACTTTCTGTCCTGGCTGGTAAACAGTCAGCAAAGCCTTTTCATCATGCCAGGATGTCTATAATTCCTGGCTAGCCTCAAGGTTTTTTGTTGCTTTTTTCTTGTATTCAGCCATCCTGGAGCGGAGACCAAGTACATAGTCCACTATATCCAGTTTAGGGGATTTGAGAGGTAACTCCCATCCCTCCTTCACCAAACACAATGGTCCTCTTAGAGGATGCCCAAGCAGAAGTTCAACAGGGCTGTAGCCAACCCCCTTCTGAGGAACCTCCCTGTATGCAAATAAAATACAGGGCAGTAGAATGTCCCATATCCACCTAAGCTTTTCTGGGAGACCCTTGATCATACCCTTTAAGGTTTTGTTGAACCTTTCAACTTAATCAATGAATTGTAGGTGATAGAGTGTAGTGAATTTGTAATTCACTCCTCACTCCTTCCACATTGCAGTCAAGTAGCTAGACATAAAGTTTGTACTTCTGTCAGAAACTAGTTTCCTTAGGGAAACCCACTCTTGAGAACACTCCCAAGAGGGCTCTTGCCACCACAGGTGCTTTAGTGGTCCTAAGTGGAATTGCCTCTGGGTACCTAGTACCATGGTCCACCACCACTGTCCAGATGCTGTCTGCGGATCCATTGGTCCAACAATGTCAATCCCCACTCTCTCAAAGGGAACCTTTGAGTTGGAACTCTGACTAGGCCAGCGTCCATCTCAGTACCCAGGGTTAACCCTACTACATCTTTCTGCTGAGTACCACCACTTGGAGCTGAACTAGGTGGAACAGTTGCATTAGGTTAAATGGTGGCTGGAGTCGAGTCTTTATTTCTAGTGCAATCAGTTGTCCAATGGCTGTTCTGTTTACAGATTTTACACCATGGTTTCTTTTGGCTTTTTTGGGGGGGAAGATTGGGAATCCCCACCATTAGAGGTTTTTGGGGGCCTTGTGAAGACTTCTGGTCTTTACCCTTCTCCCCACCCTTATTAGGATCTTGCTTCTTCTGGTCACCTCCTTGGTTCTGTACCTTCTGCTTCACCCTGGTTCTGACCCATTTGTCTGCCTTCTTTCCCAATTCTTGGGGAGAGGTCAGGTCGGAGTCTACCAGGTGCTGACGCAACAGCTATTTCTAACAGTTATTAAGGATCTGCTCCCTCATAATAAAATTGTATAATTATGTATAATCACACACTTTACTGCCCAGTAACCAGCCCTCCGGAGCCTTAGTAGCACAATCAACAAAGTCAACCCATTTCTGAGTCTGAGCCTGTTGGGTGTCTCTGAACTTTATTCTATATTGCTCAGTGTTTAGGCCAAACTCTTCAATCAGAGCACTCTTCAGGAATGTTTAATCATCAGCGTCATCTTCTCTTACAGTGAGGAGCTTGTCGCTACCTTTGTCTGCAAAGGAGAGCCGCACGATAGCTGCCCACTGCTCCTGGGGGACCTTCTGAACTTTGCAGGCCCTTTCCAGTGCAGTTATCCATTTGTGGATGTCATCCCCACTCTGGTAGAGAGGGAAATGTTGTTTAGATTCCTGTTGTCATGAGACCTTTCTCTACCACTTGGGAAGTTGCTGCCACCATGGGACTCTAGTCCCATCTTTTTTTTTAGCTTTTTCAAGCTCTAGGGTCTCCTTTTCTAAGGCTACTTGCTGTCTCCTTATCCTCGGTTGAGCAACTTGTAGTCTCAACTGATTCTCTCTCTTTTCCTTGGCGGTGTCACTCCGATGAGAAGAGACAGAAGTCCCTATAGATGCACTAGAATGGTTAGACTCCACAGAGGGAGATCTTGGCCTTCTTGGTATACCTCCAACTCTTCCTGGGGGGACAAAGAAGGGACGCACTAGGCCTCCATCTCCATCTCCACTAGGAGCTGCATTATCCAGGTCAAGGTCATTGTCACCTTCCTGGTCAGCATCAGAGTCTGATTCCTGTGGTATCGGACCACTGGGATCTTCCTCATCTGCTGCTACCACCCCACTGCCTACCCTTTCAGGCTCTGAAGCTTTGCTCAGGTCATCTAACAGTAATAACTCTCGGAGGCGTTGGGTGTTGGCACATTTGCCTGTCATCAGTTTCCTCATAGTACACAGTGCCCTTAACTCAGAGGAAGGGAATGTGTCATACTTGGATGTCTGTAAAGTACTGACATCTGGCAAGGACACACTAGGTCCTGGCACTGAAGACATTACTAGTGAGGTGTGGTGTATGCACCTAACTACTCTAGTTGTTACCTACTTAACTCTCTTGAGTTGTAGAAAGGGTGTGCTAAGCCCTTGACACACAACTCAAAGTTCAGTAGAACTTTCTGTATTTAATCTTGTATTATATGTACCGCTGGTACCGTTAGTGGTTTTCAAATGATCAATCACTTGAGATTATCTGGTAAAACCATGGCATGCTGTAATCCCACATGCTGCACACCAATGTGAGATGTTGTCCTGGCATATGCTGTCCACTATTCTAGTGGGCACCTTGCACCAGTCCAAAATGACCCCTTATTGATGGTAGGTTAAAGACAACCTTATAAAAAGCTATCCTAGTGGTAGCTGTGGTGAGCAGCCTTCAGGCTAAGTCTTGAAGGAATGTAAAGCAGCTTGTTTTACCAGTCTATAATCTCGTGAATGACCAAATGAAAGGAGAACCACACCAGGTATATACATAAAATATATGTATTTATTCTAAACACATCCCTCTAGTCTCTTTATAAGGCTAGAGACAAAAGTACATTCAGTAAATTTAATAACAAACAGTAAATTAGCACAATCTATGTTGAGTCCTAGGGGCGTACCAAACCATATATCAATAAAGTGATATAAGAACCACGACTTGCATAGATACAAGGCCTATAGCCTATAGAACCGCTGGGGCCACCAGGAACCACCCAAGGTAGGGACACAGGGGATCCACAGGGTAAGTGTGCAGTGTCTAAACACAGCCGCGAATAATTAATAACTTCCATGGGGAAAGTCGCGGTTAGAAAATTAAAGATAAAAGACACTTCGAGGAGGACTTGGAGCAAAACCTTTTAGAACTAGGAGGTTCTAGAGTCAACACCCATGGGAGCACAGGAGTACTCGAGTTACCTCACCCAGGGAAGCCGGGTGCACAGGTGTCTTTTCGTGTCGGGTTTCGTCGTCATTTTCAATAGCAATCGGTTGCAAAGTGCTGCTGCTGGCAAAGAGGAAAGTGTCCAGATGGATCCAAGCCAGGATCGGAGATGTGAAGATCCTGAAAGCAGAGGGGACAGAGTCTGGGCCACTTGCCAGTGACCAGGGGCACGATAGTGGAATGCCCACCGATGTCAGGTGATTTCAGGGGAAGAAGGTGAAGCTTGACTCTGCACCCACGAGGTCCTGGAGATGTTGACAATGACCAGGAGCTGGAATCGAGCTGTCATGCAAAGGATGTCGAGTGCTGCAGTGTCGGTGCCCGGGTTGGACCCAACAAGCCTTGGCCACAGCAACCCATGCAGAAAGCTGAGATAGGCTTCGGTGCAGACCAGAAAGGACTGGGAGACTCACCAATTGGTAGGGAGTCAGGGCACATATGAAGCAATCAGAGAAGCCCAAGGAAAAGTAGAGTTACCTTTGAGGGGACCCACGAGTCAATGGTCTCGAGCAGAAATGCAAGAAGCAAGCCCACAAAACACTCGTGGGGTGCAGGCCCACAATCTTCAGTGCAAATAATGCTTGGGGCTTAGGCTACAAGTAACCCAAAGCACAACTTCAGGAAATCTCGCGAAGTCAGTGCACTTAGCAAATGTGCACGGTGTCAGGAGTTCCGATTCCACGTCACTCGGTAGGGCTGCGGGTCTCAGCTTGGCTGAGGACTAGTGTTGGCCTTAGAGAAGTCTGGAAATCCTCTTTCTGGGCTGCAGGTACTTCGGAGTCTGGTGGGAGATTTGAAGATGCAGACCGGCAAATGCTTAATTGGTGCCTGTTTGAACAGGGGAGTCACTCCTTGACCCCAAGGGACATTCTTCTAGTCGTGTAGAATGTCGAAGTTCAAGGATATATGTTGCAGAGTTTTATCCAGGTGTAATCTAAAGTCCTGTTGCCAGGGGTCCCTTAATTGTACCAAGAAAAGGGTGTAGTGTAGTTCCTATATTCCCAATAGGCTCTGCACATTGGAATAATATATCCTATGGATTAGACATAGGACTGTGGTTGACTAGGTCTCTATTGAATATACTAAACTTAATAGTGAGTGCCAGCTAGCTCAGAGGTCACTAGAAACTTTCTTGAATTCACAAGAAGGGATTAGTTTCTGACAACCGCATAAACATGACAACTTTGTTTCCCAAGAATAAGAAATATATCTCTAGAGTCGTGGAAACAATAGATAAGTATTTCACTCAGTCAATCGTGCATGCTTCGTTTCTACAGAGTTGAAGAGAAATAGAGAGACGGGCGTTTTCAATAAAAGGATTTATTGAACAGTCTTCTTTCTCATGAAAAAGAAATGAACTGCTACAATCATAATTCGGGCTCCAAAGTATAATGCGTACAGAAAGAACAATATTATAAAATAATACTGTAAGAGCATTGTACGGTTTCTAAGCCATATAAAAATACATACATAAATAACAATGACTAAAATACTCAACTGGTGCTTCCAAAATACGCCTACCTCAATGTACCTAACCTAAGTCTTGTACGCTGGAAGAAGTAACTATTGTGTAGCCTAGGTTGAGTTTTCTTTGCCAATAATCTATCCAAGATTTCTCTTAGGTTCTAATCAGCTACATACCTTAGTTTAGAATGAAGGAGGTCTGGTATCGCTGTCTCGGGACTCGATTTCCCAACACCCCGCAAGGGGAACTTGGAAACACTGGAGCTGGATTCTCAGTGAGAAAAAGGCAGCCTCTCGATCAGTACGTCAGCTGGAGGGTCGACTTCCTTTGGCACTTGCTGTAGCAAGCTGCGTCGGGCAAGTAGATAGTCGAACTGCTCCGAACCACCGTGTCTTGCTAGAGCAAGTGAAGGTATATTTATATCTTGAAGGTGTCTAGTTTGACGTAAATTCGGGCATGATAACCTCAGGAAAGAACCCCTAGGGGATAGTAGTTCTTTGCAAAGAACATGAGTTCTTGGGCAAATCAATATTCGAGCAAGGGGAAGTTCCCTGACTGCTTAAGCCGATTTTCCAAGAAATCGTTGTGACCTTTGGTACAGGTAGCCATGCCTGTATTTAGTCTGCATGGGCTATGTCTAAATAAGGGAATGATTTCTATGCCTATATTAGGGCAATGTGAATCGTACCTATATAAGGGCATGAATCGGGAAAATTTTGTCAGAGCCTAAAATGGCACACAACAAGGGGTTGGACATACTCAGGGGACCGTCCTATGGGAGGGTTTGGAAAGAGGGGTGGTTACATCCATTTCCTTTGTCCAGTTTCGCCCCAGAGCAGGGCTGAGTGCCCCTGCAACCGGTTTGAACTGGACTATGCACAGGGACACAACACAATGTGCCCCCAGCACTGCCTGAAAAGCTTTCTCAGAGTGCCCCCATCCAGCCCCAATACACTAAAGCCTGTCTGGGAGGAGGTAACACCTCCCTGTGACAGGAAACCTATTTTCCAGGCCTCCCCTGCCACAGTTTTGGTCAGCAGCAGGAGGCCAGACTCGTGTCTGTGGATGCTGCATCCATGTTGTGATGTTGGGGCTCGTTTAAACTATTACCGGTCATACCAGTGTGACCAGTGTGTACATGTCTCTCCCTCTAGAAGGCTTCCCAGGGATCGCACAATACATGCTTCAGCCCCTGGTAGGCCTCTGGGGTACCTATGCCCTTGGTACCTAAGGTACCATATACTAGGGACTCACAAGGGTACCACAGTAACCAAACTGGAGTGTACCTAAAGTACATGCAATCATTTTAGAGAGGAAGCAGCTAGGCTGGGGTCCTGATTAGTAGGGCCCAGGCAGACTAACGTTGAAAAACAGTGACACACCAGCAAAAAGTGCGGGTAACCATGGTAAGCAGATCCTACTCTCCTACAGGAACACAATTTATTGTAACTAGCCGCTACCCTCTCCCTTAATATACTTCCCAGGCGTGAGCATTTCTCGATCAGAGAAAAATATAATTTCTGTTGGTCTTGTTAGCCCTGTCTAATTGCATCAGCGTGCAATACTTCTAACTGTGTAACTGCATGCCGGGTTGCCCTCATGCATAGTTCTTTGTTAATTAAATATACTGCTGAGTAACACCTCTTATAAAAGCTTTCATAGTATCCCACACAGTCTGTGGGGATGTGAACCCAACATTGTTCTCTATGAGCTCTGCTAATTACTTTTGAACCTTCAATATGTACTCCTTTTCCATGAGTAAGTGGTGAGGGAAAGAAAAAGTGTTTCTCGGACTACTTAAATCCTGCATATAAAGAGATAGCAAAATAGGATTATGGTCCAATGTCACTCTAGGACACCC
Organism: Lissotriton vulgaris; assembly: GCF_964263255.1. Classification (NCBI taxonomy): domain Eukaryota; kingdom Metazoa; phylum Chordata; class Amphibia; order Caudata; family Salamandridae; genus Lissotriton; species Lissotriton vulgaris. The sequence goes on from NC_141693.1 coordinate 32,067,028, forward strand.
TTCCATAGCCGCAGACTGGAATGTTGTGTTGTTATCCAAAGCCAAACCAATCCTAGAAAATTGTTTATTAGGTGCAGAATAATATGTGTATCCAGGCACCGTTTGATGAAGTGACCTCCGTGCGGCCCTGAGGCAATGTAAGCATGCTAGTTCAAGAATGGAGGCCCTAACCGTCCTCATTCTTGAAGAAGCACACTGGTTAGTTGAATTAATGGATTAATCCATAGTGCAGTTAAAATTGCCCATGACTAAAAGCTCCCCCCTGTCATTCCAAAAATTCTAAAGTTAGCATATCAAACATCATGGGCTCTTCCACATTGGGCCCATGTATTGCACACAGCACATATTTAATGCCATTCATTATTAACTGCACAACCGCCCATCTCACCGTGTCTAAAGGTCCTATGGGAATTAACATGGAGAAAACATGTCCTTTTTTCTCGGATCTCGCTTGGTGAACCACCTCGAATGGTTCCTGCCACACGGAGCAGGTATGTTTGTAAACATCCATTTATCAATTGTAGCTTGTGCTGCGACCCTATTCCACCCACCGCACAATCTGCAAATAAAATATGCATGTTTCCAAATAAAGTAGAGAGGAGTTGGCCTAATGGCTAGGGCGGTCAGCCTCGAATCTGGGGAACTGGGTTCGAGTCTTGGCAATGACGCTGATCATCCTGTGATTCTGGGCAAATCACTTACTCTCCCAGTGTCTAACAAAAGTGTCTAACAAAAATGAATGCGTCCTCATGTAATGCAACTGGTGCTATGTAAAGTGCTCTGATACCTGATTTGGGTCAAGTTCGCGCTATATAAAGCTCTGTAAAATAAAATAAAATAAAGCGCGTGGAACCGCCAACCTATTGTTGGGCTGTTCCATTCTGCAATGCTCTCGGTCGGACACTTAGTCGACTTACATTGTATTTAGGCCCATTGTGTTGCAAAGGTCATAGAAAGAGGGCTGTACCATACATTGTATTTAGGGAGCCACATGGAAGCGAAATAAAAGGAAACAGGAGGAAGGGGTTCAACACAAATTAGAGCCAGAAATATTCTGGTGCGCAAATTCACATTGGGGGGAGTGGGAATAATAAATAATAAATACATATATATCCCAATAGCACATTATCATGCAGGTATTATCCACAAAATAAAGAAGTCTATATGGGTGGGCATTATAACTAGAATCCTAAATATGTGTCACATACAGACCATATCATCCAGGTCCATATCAATATATATCAAACTATCAATTCAACTTTATTCGATTCAGACAAAGAATCATAAAAGCTTACAATTCAATAAAAATTTAAAAGAGGAAAGAGTTAGTTCTTTACAAACAAATGCAATAAAAACATTTACAGATTAAAGGTGCAGCAGTTGTAAACTTCCTTCTAGTGATGAGAGACCTCAAAAATCTTGCCTCTACCACACATGTAAACAAATCCGGAAGCAATTGTAAAAATAAGTAGGCTGGTCTGCATTGTTTAAAATGTAATGATTTCATTAAAGCCTTAATAAAAATAATCCTTAAGTCTGTATAAAATTCCCAGAAAAACAGTACGTGGATAGTTGATTGTTTAGAGATCTGATCAAAAGGACAGCATATTAGTTGACGAGACCAGTAATCAATATTGGGGAAACTTGTCAAACGATGAAAAATGTCTAAACTAAAATGTGTCAAGATGAATCTATGGTGAGCATTTAAAACACCAATTAAATATGGTTGCATTGTGTAAGAGGTCAGTACCATTTGATTATGTTGTACGGTGGGCTTCACAAGTTCCTGTGTTAATCGCTTTTCCTCTAGGTTATTCAAATATGCTCTCTTTAATGATACTCTTGATATATACAACAAGGATTCAGGGTTTTCGTAATATTCAGAATGACAAACATGCATAATTTTTTTAATGGATTTCAGCCATGGTATTTTCAGTGCATGATCAGCACCGCAGCAGTCCTGTACAATGGCTCTGTTAAAGCCTGTGTGATCTGATGTTCATGGTAGAGAGACAAAATATCGAAATTAAAACATCGATATACAATAATATCGATGTTTTAATTTCGATGGCATAGAATATCGATGTACAATAATATCGATAGACAGAATATCGATATTAAGGTATGTATGTTACTAATATTGAAATTTTGTTTAGTGTTATCTATTTTAATATGATGTTTATATGTTTGTTAAACATGTTTTTTAATGTATGTTTAGAAATTAGTAATTTTGTTTACATTTAGCGTTTTAGTATCAGAGCGGGTTGTGGGTTTATAGGGGTATAGGGTGGGAAATAATTTAATTATAATTAATTATTTTCTTTTAAATTTTTGATTAATAAATAATTATTAATTAATAATTAGTTGGTAATTAATTATTATTAATTAGTTAAGTAAATTAATTAGAGTTAATGTAGTAATATTTATTATTTTTTGCTATTGGTAATTAATAATTATTTGGTAATTAATTATTATTAAGTGATTAAATGATAATTACATTTTTTATGTGATTCATTTATGTGTAGTGGGTTGTGTGTTTATAGCGGAATAGGGTGTGACATAATTAAATTAAATTAATTAAAGAGATTGTATCTATTTATTGGTATTTATTGTTAATTAATTGCTAATTAATTAATTGGTAATTAGTTTTTTTTAATTATTTCATATTATTAATTATAAATAATGTATTAATAAATATTGTAAATATCTTAATTAATTATTAATTGGTAATTAATTATTAATTGGTAATTAATATGTGCTAGTTAGTTCATTTATAATTACATCAATGTAATAATAATAATTGTTATTAATTGATTAATTGATATTTATATTAATTGTGTTTTTTTGTATGTGTAGTGTGTGGTGTGTTAAAGGGGCAGTAGTGTGGGAAGTAATTTTTACCCCATGTTATCCAACGCTTTCCCTACTGTTGCACCCTCTGGAGTGGGAATAGTAATTTTTACCCCTACGCTATCCAACGCTTTCTCTACTGTTGCACCCTCTGGAGTGGGAATAGTAATTTTTACCCCTACGCTATCCAACGCTTTCCCTACTGTTGCACCCTCTGGAGTGGGAACAGTCATTTTTACCCCTAAGCTATCCAACGCTTTCCCTACTGTTGCACCCTTTGGAGTGGGAATAGTCATTTTTACCACTACCACTGCGCTATCCAACGCTTTCCCTACTGTTGCACCCTTTGGTGTGGGAATAGTAATTTTTACTCCTATGCTATCCAACGCTTTCCCTACTGTTGCACTCTCTGCAGTAGGAATAGTAATTTTTACCCCTACGCTATCCAACGCTTTCCCTACTGTTGCACCCTATGGAGTGGGAATAGTAATTGTTACCCCTACGCTATCCAACGCTTTCCCTACTGTTGCACCCTTTGGAGTGGGAATAGTAATTTTTACCCCCACGCTATCCAATGCTTTCCCTACTGTTGCACTCTCTGGAGTGGGAATAGTATTTTTTACCCGTACGCTATCCAACGCTTTCCCTACTGTTGCACTCTCTGGAGTGGGAATAGTAATTTCTACCCCTACGCTATCCAACGCTTTCCCTACTGTTGCACCCTCTGGAGTGGGAATAGTAATTTTACCCCTACGCTATCCAACGCTTTTCCTACTGTTGCAATATGTGGAGTTAGTATATATATTCATTTATATGTACAGTTTTTAATTTATTTTAAATGTATATGTGTTAGTTATTATTTTTTAAATATGTTTTAATGTTTATATTTATAATTTGTTAAATTATATGTATTTTTAAAATATTTTTACATTATAATTAATACATTTAAAAAAACGATATTTTTAACTTCGATATTTTTGTACTACTATATTTTTTTTTCGCAATTTTTGTACTTACCTTAATGTAGATAGAACTCTGATATTTTTGATGTCGATATTTTTGTGTAGATATTTTTGTATGTCTATATTCTGTCTGTCGATATTATGTCATAGATTCATGTTCATAGCTTGTGCCAAAAGAGGACTGGCTGCACCCTTATCAAGTCTTCCAAGTAGGTTACGCCCAATTCCGCATGAAACACAAAGTTAAAACATCTATTTGGAAGCCCTAAAAGGTTTTTTATGAAACCCATTCTCTACAAGCTGTAGGGAATCAACATCTACTTGTCCCCACAACTCAGAATCGTAGATCACTATTGACCGGCATTTGGCGTTATAAATGCTCAGCATATACCTGGGAAGTTTGCGTCCCAGTTTCCTAGAAAAGGTACTCAGAACAGCAATTGATCTAAGGGCATATTATCAACGGCCAGCGATAATTATCGCTGGCCGCTCTCAGCGTGAGAAGTTTTATCGCCGGCGATCGTTTATTCCAGCGATAGTGCTGTTTTCCATGGAACATCGCTGGTTTTTCAGCGATGTTCCATGGAAAATGGCGAAAACCTGCTGATACGACCCTGAGATCGTATCAGCATAATCCATCTCCAGTAGAAAGTATAGGTAAGGCAGCATTTTTGCAGACGTTAGTTTTTGGCGAAAACCGCGGTTTTCCCTAAAAACTAACATCTGCAAAAATGCCTGGGCAGCCTTGTAAATATTGCGATGTGCGCATCAGCGATATTTACAAGGTTGTACTGCCCAGTGACGCCCACTTTGCATTTCATTATAGATGCAAATCGAGGTGTCGGGAAAACGGGTGCTAACACGCGATAATGCATGTTAGCACCACTTTGTAAATAGGGCGATAAAAATATTGCCGCTTTAGCAGCAAAAAGTGCCACTAAAGCGGCGATACTGCTCTTGATAATATGCCCCTAAATTCCTCTCGATTTTACTGCACTTTTCCAGTTAACATTGCCATCGAATAAAATTCCTAAATACGAGAAAGTCGACGTTTGAGTTAAAATCTAATTTCCTATTGAAATATTGCGTCCCTTGGCTAACTTTCTACCAGGTTTCATAACATACGTTTTACGAATGTTAATTAAAAGACCCAAGATCTCCTTAAAATTTACAAATGTATCTAAAAGATGCTGAAGGGCGTTAAGGGTGCGGGCCATAAGCACTGCGTCATCCGCATAAAATAATACTGATACTAGCCTATTACCGATTTAAAGCAGATCAATACAGGAGTCCAGAAGGGTGCTGCCCGAGCCAATAATGTACAAATTAAATTAAAATGGGGCGAGTACGCACCCCTGGTGGATCCTCTTCTTAATGTCAATTGAGGTTGTGCGTTTGCCATTGATACCATATCGAATCTTGAGAGAGCTCATTAAATACAAATATCTGAGGAAGTTGACAATGGCACCGTCAACACCCATTGCGGTCATAATGGCCCAGAGTTTATCATGGGCGACACAGTAGAATGCAGAGGACAAGTCCACTAACTCCAGGAACAGGTTGCCCTCTTTTATTTGTGTGTACTTGCTCATTCAAGTTGATGGCCTGCTGTATGGTCCCTACAGCCTGGCGGAAGCCATATTGAAAGCCGGACAGAATATTGTTACAGTCTGCCAACTCCTGCAATCTGCCCCACACAATACAACCCACCACCTTGACCAGCGAATCCAGTAAGGAGATGGGTCTATAATTTGCTGGGCAGTTGTGGTTTCCCTTTTTAAATATTGGCACAATATGTGATTCCGACCAGGACACTGGAAAAGCAGCATCCCGGAAAGACTTAAGGACCAGGGTCAGGAGAGGACCCCAGGGATCAGTATTGACCTTAAAGATGTCAATCGAGATCCCATCAGGGCCAGGTGCTAGCACCAAGTGCCCGAATCACCTTCTCCAGTGTGAAGTTAAAATCAAAATATTTCCACAAAGGAGTGGGCCCAGGGGAGACATCTCTCATCCCAGCCACAGAGTTATCTTGATCTTTTTTGGCCGAGCCCATATATAATTGCGCAAAATGTGCCACCCATTCTTGCTCTGTAATTGCTGCCTCTATTCTGGGTTTATCATCATCACAACTAAAGGGATAATTTACAACATGCCAAAATAACTTACAATCTTTATTCTGGCTCGCCTCCTGCAGATGGTCTCAAGCCTCCTCTTTAAGAAAAGGTTTGTGATGATTTAGTGCTACAGTTTTGTACTTCTATATTATTCCTAGGTAACTCCTCCAAGGCCCTCTTTAACTTGCTGTGTGCAACAGTGCACGTGTGGTCAAACCACCCTTGCTTTTTCATTGTCCCTCTAATCTGGTTAATATTAGGCATGAGCGGTAAATTCCGTCCCGCTGGCGGAATTTGGGTAATTTCGCGTTCCGCAGAGAACGCGAAATTGTCCAAAATTCTACGTTCCACGACTTCGCAAAATATTTTGCTTGTTCGCGTTCTCAAATGCGTGTTTGCAAAATATTTCCCCCCGAGCAGGCAAACAGCAATTGCGAACAGTAAAAAAGCATTGCAAACAAGCAATTCTGCATGTTTGCAGAATTTCTGCGTGTTCGCAGAGATTTTTTACCATTTCGCAGAGATTTGCGTAACGCGATTACGCAAATTCCGCCCACCCCTAGTTAATAGTCAACCCAGCACTAATCTCCTCACTGATGTGTCCAAAAGCCTCCACGACCGTACTAGCTGGGGCAGTCTCATCCAGACAGACCTCGAAAGCCCTACTCTGTTTTGTAAAAAATTTCTTTAAAAATCGGGATGGGCCAACCATGGAGTAGCGCAGGGTATATTAGTTCGAACGGGATAGTACTACGTTCTCCGCGGCAAAGGTAGGGAGCCTTTGACCAGGCTTGCTCCGAAAACTAATATCCAATACAAAACTCTGTGGGAAGTGATCGCTCATTGCGATGTTATGTAGTATAAAGTTAAGAACTAGTGCAGAGTAATGTTTGCAAAATAGGAGGGAATCAATGATACTCCTACCCCTGCTACCGGATTAATGACAGAATATCGACAATCAAAATATCGAGCTGCCAGAATATCACTTACAAAATATAGAACACCAGCATATCGAATTCATATCTACAAACAGGTAAGTACAAAAATATTGAATCCGAAATATCGTTGTAAATAATATAGGGGCATATTATCAAGCCTGTGCGCTAAAATTATCGCCGCTTTATCGGCCGAAAACGGCCGATAAAGTGGCGATAATGGGCTTGATAATATGCTCTGTGGAATTCCAATCGAAGCACATGTTAGATGTGAAGACATCTAACATGGGCTTCGATTGGAATTCCACAGAGCATATTATCAAGCCCATTATCGCCACTTTATCGGCCGTTTTCGGCCGATAAAGCGGCGATAATTTTAGCGCACAGGCTTGATAATATGCCCCATAGTTTGTTAAAATATCGATTTTTTTAAATGTCTTAAAAGTAATATAAAAATATGAAATAAAGAATATAATTAAGTAAAACATACTAAAAAATACTTAAATAACCTTAAAAGTAATAATTAATGTAAATAAAAAAAGAAACATGCATTTTTATTTTTTAATACATATATGTCAACTTAATAATATTAAAACATATTCAATATTTTTATTGTTGGATAGCGGGAGGGTAAAATTTACTATTCCCAATCCAGTGACTGCAACAGTAGGGAAAGCGTTGGATAGCGGGAGGGTAAACATTACTATTCCCACTCCAGTGAGTGCAACAGTAGGTAAAGGGTTGGATAACGTAGGGGTAAAAATTACTATTCCCACTCCAGTGAGTGCAACAGTAGGGAAAGTGTTGGATAGCGTAGGGATAAAAATTACAATTCCCACTCCAGAGAGTGCAACAGTAGGGAAAGTGTTGAATAGCGTAGCGGTAAAAATTACTATTCCCACTCCAGAGAGTGAAACAGTAGGTAAAGTGTTGGATAGCGTAGGGGTAAAAATGACTATTCCCACTCCAGTGAGTGCAACAGTAGGGAAAGTGTTGGATAGCGTAGGGGTATAAATTACTATTCCCACTCCAGTGAGTGCGACAGTAGAGAAAGTAATGATTTAATAATTAAATAAAAATTAATTAATTATCAATACCAATAAACGTTTGTTAAAAGTAATTGACAATTACAAAATATTTTATAATTATTAATTATAAATACCAATACATATTATTTATAAAACAATAATTACCTATTCATAATGAATTAACAATAAAGTAATTTTCAATCCCAAAAATTATTAAGTAATACAAAAAATACCAATTAATAAATATTTCACAGTGAATAAATTATCAATACACAAAAAACACTTCAATAATTACTTAATTACAATCAAATTACTTCCCACCCTATTCCCCTTTAAACCCACAACCCTCTCCGAATAATAAATTAATACAATTAATATAAATACCAATTAATAAAAATTAATTGCCAATTAATAATTAATTAACAATAAATAATTATCAATACCAATAAATAAAATTAAATAAATTCTTAATAACAATTAAATTACTTCCCACCCTTTTCTCCTATAAACCCACAACCTGCTACCGAACTAAAACGCAAAACTAAGTTATAAATAATTAATAATTCAAAAAAATGAATATTTGATTTACTATCATTAAATTACTTCCCACCCTATTCCCCTATAAACCCACAACCCGCTACGGAATTAAATTAAGCAAAAAAGAAATAACATAAAATTCATTGTTTTAAAAAAATTCAAACATACATTAAAAAAATAATACATACTTTTAACACATATACTAACACCTAAAACACTATAAGAAAAATTCGATATTTTTAACAACTATATTATGACTGTCGATATTACTAACTTCGATATTATGAAAATCGATATTTCTTACCTGCATTTCGATATTCTGCACCACTATATTTTTGCAATTCGATATTCTGTCCATTCTATATTAAAAACTCGATATTCTGTCCTGTCGATATTTTTTTTTCAATATTGTGACGAGTTACCCCTGCTACCATCAAATGTACGGGGTAATACAACCGGGCTGCCTCCGAGATCGTTACGAAAACCTAGATCAGATTTAAATAGCAGCTCGTTAAGTTTCTCCCCATACCCTGAATGAAAAAAATAGGAGATGTCATCAACCAGTGGAGAGATCATGCCACAGACTTTATCAGACAACAATGGACAAGGTTGGATGTTAAAGTTGCCCCCACCAAAGCAAGATTTTGTCATTTAAACCCTTATCCAGAATAGTTCCCAATTCCTCATCAAGTTGGCACAGTGTGTCCATTATGTCCAGGTTACAAGCATTTTTATAAAAATGAACTAACATCAACGAAATAGAGGCCGTGCAATCAACCTGGACAATTTGGTAAAACGGGTTAGATGGATTTGCTGTAACTCTTTTGGAGGCCAATTTATTAGATACATAAACACAGAGGCCGCCCTTTGATCTACCATGGCTGGATGGAGTGGCTCGGGAGTGGAAGGTCTTGAAACCATTAAGATGTATAGGGTCATTGGCCCAGGTTTCTTGCACCATCATAATCGCAAAGCCTGTCGTGAACTCCAGCCATTCTGGAATGCTATGTTTACTGCGAAGCCCCTCAACTTTCCAACTTAAAACTGTAATATTACTCCCTGATGATGTCATAGGGATCTTGTTGTTGTCGTCAATATCATCAATATAATTTCCAGAAAGATTACAATTACTAGTAGGGTTATGAGCCCCATTCCCTGAGGTAATATTATCTAGGTAGACCCATGAGCACCCTGGTTACCACAAATGCTGCAAGGCGGATCACAGTTATTACAGGGATGAACGTCATTAAAAGCATTAGAAAGGAGACCGTTGTTGTTTATTAAAGGTGCAAGTGGGGTCGTTATGGTTAACTGATGTGGGCTACGGTCATTATTACAGGGTACAGTGCTATCACCTACCCTCTCTACTTCTAGATGGACCTCAGCCAGTAGCCCCACTCTACAGAGGCCACAGTCATCATGTGTGACGTCCAGAGTGTTTTGATCATCCCTCAGATCGAAAAGTGTTAGGGTTGGGGCTGGAATTATTCCATATGGATGGCTTACAATAGACTGGCTCTGCGCAACATGACTAGGTACATAATTAAGTCAATCTATGTCTTCCAAAGATGAAAGTATATCAAATCTATTGTATAGTGGTACAAAAAAATATGAATTAGTTGGACGTGTGAATCTCTGCTGTCGTGCCTGATGATGGGTGTAATCTGTTAGAGGGTAGAAGTATCCCAAGGGAAGTACATTTATACCTCCAACTGTCTCATAAACGCTACCAGGTCTTCGTAAGATCTCCCGTGTCAAGCTAGGCATTCTGAGTGTAAGAATAATACAGTCGCCAGGAAGTATTTTTTCCCTTGTCCCTACCCATCTGACTCTTCTTACCATTTTAAACTCAGCGAACAAGGCTTCTGCTAGCCCAGTCTTAGTTCCGAGCAAGCAGAGTGCCTTGTTCCTTAATGACTCCCAAGTTTCATTAGCCGTGGGTAAGAGATGCAACATTTTCCAATATTATTATGTACGGCGTGGCTTATGGCGGCAGATTCTATCTCATCTCTTCCATATTCTCCCTATTAATAGGGGCTACACAAGGCCTAGGCAACTGTTGGGAACGACTAGAATTATTGAGTGTTACGGCTTCAGTATGTTTTATGTTGGTAGTACTCTCATGGCCTTCAAGTGCACTGGCTGAAGTTTGAGGGAAATCTACCTGAGGGGCGTGAGATGACCTACCATTATCTGGTGTGGGTGTGGGTATTGGGAAGTTGTGCAAGTGATTAACAGAGCCTGCACTTTGAGCTCTACTTAGTGCGTCCTCGATGGCAGATACCCTAGCCAGCAGTGAGCATGTGTGTGGCATGTCCTAATAGTGAATTACAGCCATTTTCGTTTTTCGCTATTGTGAGGCTACCTGCTCTCCATAGGCCAGAATGGGCTGCTGGAATTATTACACTCTATAATCCTAACAGACACAGAGAGCATGGTAGAAAGTCAAGTTTAGTATGCCTGAACTCAGAATAATAAAATACTTCTTTTAGTAAAGTTTATTTTAATATCCTGTGTTTGCAAATACTACTTTTAGAAAGTTAGTATTTGCTTGCCGAACCATTTCAGCCCGCCTCTGCTTATGTGTATCTGCTGTCTGGTTTGTGTGAGTGACAGAGAGATTGCACCAGGATGGGTTGGAGGAGTGCCCCTTGACTCTGAATAGGGCTGTGCTCTGCCACCTCACTGCTGGCTCCACCCCCTGGGGAGCATCTCATGTCTCTGCCCTGCTCACTGAATGAAGAAGCCATAGTCACCAAAACAAAGTACTCAGGAGCTGGACTGGATTAGGCAAAGCCCCCCTGGCCTGAAAGAACAAACGATTTGATGTATAAAAGTAGGAGCCCTGCTCCTAACAAATCAGATCCTGTTTGCGCCAAGAAGAAACTCTGCCCGTAGAGAAGGACCTGGAAAAGCTGCATGGAGGAGTACTGTTTCAGACCTGAGAGACTGGCCTGTGGTGGGTGCCTTGCTGGAAGAAGGAGAGGAGAAAGACTGAGAAAGACTTTTGCATCTACTTGTGCTTTTCTAAAGAAGCGATCTCCAAGGGCTTGGAAGCGAGCTTGTCCCCTGAACTGAGTCCCAGGACCATTGGGCTCATATCCTGCCTTCGCTGTTTGCTGCGGACCGTTTGTGTTCCCCCTCACCGGAGCCGTGATCTCCAGTGTGCCTTGCTTCCCCTTTGGGCTGTGTACTTGTGCCTGGCTGCCCCCGCCTCGTGTGAGCACCGCTCGAGTTCGAACAGCTCACCCCACGTCCCGCTGGGCCGCCCGCACTCTGTCACCTCGCCCTCTTTGCACCACACTGTGCGCACGGCCCCTCCCGCTGAAATCAGACCTGAGTGCTGTCTGTAGCCCGGGACGGCCCATATGTTCAAGACGTACCAGGCCGCCTCGCGCCGCACTCAAGAATCTTGAGGGCCGCGCCGCATATTGAGAGTCGCCCGTACGTTCTGTACTGGAAGCTCCACGCCGCGCCTGCCTGCATTGGAACACCGCTCCCCCGCAGGCCCGAAGGTACGGCTCGAACATCGCAGTGTACTAAAGAAGTACGCCTTGTACGCCACGAACAAACGCCTCACACTGCGAATGCCTACAGCCCCGGATTGTCCGCACCTCTCCCCGCAGTCCCGCTCCTACACCTCGCGCCTCAAGGCGTCCATGAGCTGGACTCCCAGTGGAAAGCCGCCGACCCCGTCCCGGGCCCGCCATCGCCTGTGCGTGACAAACTCCACCACCCAAGGTACTGCCCGAATCGTACCACAAGGTGTACACATCGGACCCGAGGGTCCGCATCGATTGCTAGACTCTTTTTGGTCATCTCTCTTCGCCTAGAGTCGCCTCGAGGGGTGCGAAGCGCACAGGACCCAAGATTAAGCATTTTAAAGAACTCTTTCCTACAAAAGTATTGTGGCCTTATTTATAAAACGTTATTTGGTCTTGTCATAAGTCTACGTGAAATATTCATATAAAATACCTATTTTTGAAATACAAAACGCCTGGTGTCCATTTGTGGTGTATTTCTATATTACTGTATGTGGTCATAAATGCTTAACTACTAACGCCCTGAAGGTTAGCCTTGTCTGCTCGCACCACACTACCTAGAGGGTGAGCAGGGGTTATTTTTAGGACTAAGTCCCTTGCCCTGACTAGAGGAGAGGGTCCCTGTTTGTCACAAGTATTTACCTGTGCCAACCAGAGACCCCCAATTCTAACAAATACTTCTTCATTTTGTGGATAAACCTTGTACGATAATGTGTCACAAAAATGTTACTTAAATCACTCGACCAAGCAGGGACCATTTATACCACTGTCTATAATCCATGGTTCTGCAAAATTACTGGATAATGACTAAATACATTGCCACTTGTGCTGTCACCCACCTACCAAGAACAATTTGATCACTCCCCAGTGCTACTTAGCCTTCAAACACCCGCCTCACAGCACAAATCACATGGTTGGCCGCTACCACGTGGTGCACTTATAGACCCAGTGTATATGGATGACATTAAAAAGGAACTTACAGAGTATTTCTCCTTGAACGCTGGCTCAGTAGACAACGCTGGCTCAGTAGACAGTGTGTGCAGACTATGGAAAGCATTTAAAGTTGTGACCAGGGATGCCTAGATAGCTTGTGCCCGAAGAGCCAAATAAAATAGGATTTTAAAAATACTAAGGGCTCACATGGGCAAGCTAGTAAAAGAAATTGGGTAACTGGGGATACAAATCATTGGACCTAAAGATAGTTCAACACTTCCAGAAATTCAAGATAAACTTGCAGAATATAGAGTTGTCATGGATAGAGTGATAGAGTATCTGGGTAGAAATACCTTAACATGTTTGTTTGGAGAGGGAGAATGGTTTGCAAGATATTTAGCCAATCGAATGTGGCACCTTTGTGCCACTAATGACATTATGCAACAACAACGGATGAAACATTGTAGTATATGATGCTAACTAAATATTAGAATCATTCACAAGTTCCCCTTTGAATTGTATACATCTAACTCAAACAATAACTGCAACCAATCTGTGGATATCTTGAGAACACTGTACTACGCAGGCTAGTAAATGGACACAGTCAGGAGTTAAATCAACGCATCGTAATTGAGAAAATTACAAATGTTTTCACAGCATGCCTAGTGACTGGGTGCATTGTAGTGATGGGCTACATGACGAATTGTAGAAAGACTATACTTACATGTTATTTCTACACTTGCTTGAGCTCTTTGAAGAGGTGGGTAAGATACTAATTATATCCTATGAACGAGAAAGACTGTTAATCACATTATTAAAACAGGTTTTGGCAATGCCAGGAGGTCTGGCTTTAAAGAAATCTGCTATGGTAATATGAAGCATTACAAGTAGGAAGCTTGGGAATGGATATGAATTTATGTTGATTAATATTTGTGTAGGTTAAATGGTCAGGTTGTAGTTCCATCGTCAAGCCAGACCTAAAACTGTGCTGTTAACAGGGAAAACACCATAAATTATCTAATTATCTAAGACACCTCAACAGCTACACGTCATCTGTGTGGCCCTGAAAGTTAAATTCAGGCAGCTGGATTAACTCAATTATCACATCTGAGTGGAGAGCAATCACTTTTTGCGGGGAAGCGCACAATGTCTGCCAATTATACCTGTCCTCCTGCCTCCTTACAAGTGGACAGAGCCAAACCCCTCTCTGGTGATGCTCGGATAATTGTCTGGCAACAGCTGTGTTGTCAAGCCACACCATAGTCAAGCAAGCAAGCCACCAGATCAATGAAAATCATATCACTATCTTTAATTAATACTAATACCAAAATGCTTACTAAAATGATTCCCAATCAACTACCCAACGCCTTTCTAAAATTGTGTTCCCTCACGAGTCAGGATTTTTCCCAGGTAGATCTTCTGTTGCAAGGATTCTTCTCCTACACAGAACTGTGCACAGAGACCCAGGACCTCAGTGAATTGTGGTGTACCAAAAACTCACCTCAGTACCTAGAACCACAACCAGCTAGCATTAGCTCTTCGTCCTATAGCAAAGTAACCAATGATTAGACAACCCAGAACATGCGACCTAGGTTACTCTTTGGAATGGTGGGACGCAACATGAGTAAAAAAGAGACATGGGAAAGGTTAAGACGTGCTCTTAGATGCAGTATCTTTGCCAACATAAGCAGACATATGATTAGAAATAATATGGTGAAATTGTTACAACTCCATAAAACACGAAAGGAGAAGTCATATTACAATGACGGTGAATACAGGTATTATAGCGCCTAGTAAATCACACTCCCTAGCTAGGAACTATGTTTATAAACTATAGAAGGTCTCTTAGGCTTGTATAGGGGAACCCATACCTCTATGATCAGCAGTAGTAAATCACATCCGGATCTGCGAAAGCTCTCTGTCTGTCTGGAAAACAGGAATCTGCCAAGTGTGTGAAATCATGGCTGTCGTGCAATAATAAAGGCGCCAGAATTTCAGTTGGCTCTCAGCTGCCCTGTGTTGTGTCTAAAAACGTGAGCCGATCAGTTCGAACAACAGCTATGAAAACCTTGGAGCCTTCAGCACTCACTGTGCACACTAGGGTCACGATGTAAGTCTAGGGATGTCGAAAACAAGCCTTTCTCATGTGAAGACATTCACGCAGCCTAACTTACAAAAACAACTATATGCAGTGCCGTGTGCAAAAGCGGCAAAAGGTAAAATGGCGTTTAAACTTCTAAAAAGCCATCCTAACATAGCAATGTGTGCAAACCAGGCCTAGGCCACACTACGCCCTCACTTGATCGGTGAACGCAAAATAAGGTGGACAACATTACAGAACGCAGAGTTCAAGTTCAAATGAGACAGAACCAAGTTAAAAATGTTGTCAAACATGATAATTGGGAGTAAATTCCAAATTAGCAATCAATACATTTATTAACCAGTCACAGTGGGCCTGGTGATAAGACACTCTCAATGCTATAAGCAGACAGGGAAAAAATGAGTGAAAAAAATCACTAATCCAATACAAGTCTATGAAGCAGGAAAAAAAATGTCACTTCAATCCAACAGCGTATAGGCACCATACGTTGCAACCGCCTCAATAGGAAGTCGTTGTTCTCATCAGTGAACAGTTCAGCCATCCAATTTAGTAATTGAAAAGAACACACATGGTCATACACAGCCAGAGCCTCTAGCACCATCACAGGACAACTCGGGTGTTCTTCGAGATAACTAGGTGCTAAGAAGTCATGGGCTGCCATCCATATATTTCAATTTCCCAGGACCCCATGAGCCACTGCGCAGGCCATAATCCGGACTCCAGAATAATGTAGTTCATGAGCAACTAATGGGCTAATTAGTAAATTATAATCCGGGTTAGGAGACACCGTATTGCAGAGGCACAAATCCAGAGCCCATTCGAAGCCACATTCCAGGCAATGGAAAACAGACTGCACGCATGTAAAGTATACAAACCCGAAAGATAAACCATACGCCACACTCAATGTAGCCAGAGGCAGTGATCCATAGTATTCAAGCATCCGGTTATGAAGTTGGAGCAGCCGGAGCTGATTGTTGAGGGGCACAGAATGTACAACCATTTTTTTCCAATAAAATCAACACCAAAACCTCAGCACTCAAAGCGAGAATTAACGGGAACCCGCCAAACACGCTGGAAAAAATAGAATGAGAAAATGCTGGTATCACTCCAAGTATAGTTTGGAACGAGGTCACAAGGCCAGAACTGCAGGGGCAGATCTGTATTTAATAAGACATGTACCTCAGTACGATTGCTTGCAAAGTGTAGGACGAATGTTTCACACGCAGATGTAAGGGCGACTTCTTTTTGGGACAAAAGAGCCCTTATTCGACTCATCTTGTTGAACTCTGCTTTCAAGTTGGAATAGCAAGCAAGATGCATACATAGAGTCTCCCATGCGGAGGGGGAAACAATACATTCTTACAGCAGAGAACACGTTGGGAAACAGTTAGTATGTACGGAATTCCCGCAAGCATACCACAGCAATCTTCATTAGTTAATAACAAATAACTACTGTTTGCTAACAACGTGAAAGTCGGTGTAATAGCCGGGGCGGGTGTGCCTTTTAAAACACAAGCCAAATTTGGTGCATCTTGATTACAGGAACCGTGCAATTGTATATTCCTACAGACTAGTGAGTGATCTGGGGCGGAAGTGCAGTCTTCACCTTTTAAATAAACTTCCTTGCCTTCCCTCAAGCACCTATAGGTAAAGGGGAGTGACCAAACCTCATGGAGATAGGCGCTACCTAAAGGCTCAAATCTCCCTATGGCATAATGTTTCATGCATGCTTCAAATTTACACAGTGGGAAAGGTAGAGTTATCAATCCATGAATAAGCCAAATTGCAGAATTTGTTTCGGCATAGAAAATGGTAAAGGTTCCAGCTTTTCAATCTGTAACAGAGAAAATGTTGCATCTTTCATTGACATAAATTGTTGTTTAACACTCAAATTAAAAGGCAAAAATAGCGAAGAAGTGTTCATGTAGTCCCAAGGCACTTTCCCAGCGTTTGTAAAGTGCATGCAAACTGCATAATAGAACGCAATTGATTTTAGCCATAGTACAAAACTGAAACTTCATCTTGCACAATATCAACGACAGAAGAAACAATATTATCTAATGTGAATATTCGGGAAGAAAGTGTGTTAATGCCATTATCTACAACTGCAAGCACTTTTTCTAAATTAGCGTGATCGATAGCCCTTAACCTGGAAGCAACTTCAATTTGGGACAGTTTCCAAACTTCGTTGTAAAGAGCATATATCCATCTTTTTGATCCGCCAGCTGCAGGACCTTTTACAAAGTCATTCAAGTCTACATCGTCAGTTAATTTTTAAACAAATGGAGTTTAACCCCTTCACTGCTGGCCCGTTTCCGCCCCTGTGCTGTAAACAAATGAACAGGGGCGGGTCATGACGAACCCCAGCCGTCATCAGCACACGAGCACTGTAGTGCATGACGGCTGGGGTTCGTCATCAGCATGGAAGGGGTTAACTGATGCTAAATTGGAGTGTTTGAGCCAGCTTTGAGATAGCTTGCCTAAAGAGTATGTAGTGACGGAGTGGTCACTCTCGAAACGGGGATCTACCCTAACCTTTGTATAGCTAGGGGACAGACCCAGAAAGCGTTGCTGGCATAAATCTGTACTTTTTTGCTATATTAACCAGCCGTGTGGATCCAAACTGGAAATATTAAAGGAACAAATTTAGTGACAGGGTCTGCAGATCATTAAGGGACCTACTGGTGTGATTATTCCATTGGGGGTATTCTCCCAAATCAGGAAAAGAAGGAGCATTTAATTTTTTAGAAGTAGCCAATCCAAAGCAGGTGGTTTGCAAAATAGTAGAATTCAGTAATAACTGGTGGCCTGGTGGCCTGGGATGAGACATGCATGATGCAAAGCCTCTGTGCCTCGCACTTGCCAATATTTAGAACCCCAAACAGATTTAAGATCAATAGTATTTTTCCACAGCTCATAGCCCCCTACAGCCAATTGGTCAATAAAGGACTTCGAATACAATAATTTGGTGTGGGTCATTCTAACTTTGGAAAGGACTTCTCAGTCATCTTAAAATAAAATGCACTAGGATTTGATTGATTAAAATCAGAAAAGTATGAAAACTTTTTTTTAAAGAGTTTTGGAGCTACCTTCAACTGGTGCGGGACAATGTTCCCATTGCGTGAAATTAACTACCTTTCTAAATGTGTTAGCCTTGTGTAAAAAATAATTGTCATAGTGTTGGTAACAAAACAAATCAGCATAATTAGCAGAATCCATATACAAGTCTTCAGCATCAAAAGCAGCATCATATTTCAAATCAGAAAACAGAGCCTCTACGGCTTGGACATCCCAATCATCAGAGCGTATATTTTGTTTAACCACATCCCCCATTGAAACACGAAGTACATTAGGGACATTAATACCCTCTGTGGGGAAGTGTATCTAAAATTTAACAGCATCCCATACAATACCATCAAGACAGGCCAAGCAGTGATATTCACAAATGTCTGGTCCCTCTTCATAATGTGTGATGAGGAGTGGAGTGCCAAAGTTCTATCAATTAGTCTAATTGTAGATCTTTCCTTAACATAGTGTCCATTGACAAGACGGAGAAAATACACCACAAATCCAATCGACATGAATAAAAAAATTGAAAAAGCACCGGCCAAATGTAAGTTCATGGGGGAATTACAAAATGTTTTAAACCAAGCTGCAAAAATCGAAACTTTTGAGGGGGACATTGATGTGGTAGAGTCGGTATCAAATGAAAAACGTTATTAATTATCCACACAGGTCTCAAGATTGGGCATTGATAAGTCTGTGGGGTAAGTGTACTAAGTATCATCTTGTGGATCACAAGCCAGTGGATTCAATAAAGGACTCACAACTGTACTCATTTCAATGGCAACATCAAACCTTGTGGTTGTTGCCAGAGCCAAAACAGAGTTTCGCAGCATTGCTGGACGTGAAACCGCAGGGAGGACCTGGCTTGGCAGTACGGGCTGGACTGTTCCCATGGGGCACAGGGTCAAGACTGATTTGCATATGGCTGGGTTCAAACTGGAAAGGCATGGTGAGCAAAAAAACTATGGATTTAGGCCCAGATCTCTGTACTGGGGTGAATGTATGACATTGTTCTGCATTCTGTCCATCACCTGTTATTTTTGTGTGAAACCGCAGGTGTCATACTAAGAAGAATCGGCCACTCTGTGTAGTTTGACATTGTCAATGGAGATGTACTTTTTTTCCTTACGACCAGGAAGCGGAGGTAAGATGACTGTTCTTGTACTCTGCATGCCAAGCACAGGCACTGGAGCTCGAAAGGAGGGGCCGAATTCTTTCTTGTTCTCGATCTTCTCTCGGACCAGGTCACCAACTCGGGGTAGCCAGCCAACTACCGGGATCTGCAACGCAGCATCAGATGTGGAGGGCAAGTGTTCCTTTGCAAGACTGTTTCTGCTCTTTTGCAGTGTCTGTAAAACATCACAATGTTCATATACATCAAAAGGTCTAAACCCTCAAGGTCCGGAACAAACATTTTGATACCAAAGAGCATTTTGTATGGGGTCCACCCACCCAGAGACCTTCTAGGGAGATTATTAAGTGCACGCTGAACGCTATTGATGAGGGCTAGCCAGTTTGGGCCTGTACCTAATACCCTAGCTGTCACGGATTGCTTTAAGTCACGGTTCATTCGCTCCACAACACTATTGCCCTCAGGTCCATATGGGGATGAAAAGTTGACCTGGACACCAATGAAACCATGGTATCCTTGTATGCCTTGGAGGCAAATGCTGGACCCTGGTCCGAATGGAAGGTACCACATGCAAAAATTCCCTCAAAGACACACAAATCCCTGATGATAGTGCGAGAATCAGCAATCCTTTGGGGCCACACCCACACAAAGCGCGTGCAAGAATCACCTGCAACTAAGATGTACTTATACGCAGTATCAGAGGAGAAAGGACCGCTGTGACCTAAATAAACACAACCAAGCGGTTTATTAGAAATGTACAACTGCGTCTGGAGCGGGCGTGCAGCAGAAGAAGGTTTAATCTGCTGGCATATGTCACAATGAAGAACATATTCAAACATATGTTTGTACAATCCGAGCCACCAGTACCGCTGCTGTAGAAGAGACACAGTAGCTGACACGCCAGCATGCGCAGATGCCATACCCTCGTGTGCCGCTGTAATCAGAGATGCCTGCGGTCCGCGTTGGGAATCAACCTGTCAACAATGTTGTTAATTCTCACATAAGGAACTTTATCAGGACTTAAATGATAAGAGTATTTAGAAGGGAAACCTTTCGGGTAATTACCTCCCTTCTCTGTTGCGGCAATAGGTGCCAAGATGTTATCATCAATCTTACTTTTGGAGCGTGTAACTGCTGCTACTAAGTATGTCGCAACTGCTGTCTTCGCCGCCTCATCAGCGACACTGTTGCCAACAGCGTGAACTCCCACACGCTGGTGACCAAGAGTTTGAATTACAAACACAAATGGCAGTCGTTCTTTAAGCTCAGCCACTCAAACCCAGATCATTTTATGTTTTAGTGTGCGACCCTTGGAATCACGATAGTCATTTTGTGTCCAAAAGTGTAAATTGTCATTGTATGATTGAACACAGTAGTAAGAGTCACTTACGACAAGAGTAGTCACACGCGGATCTGCGTACTCCAATGCAAGCATCAGAGCGCGAAGCTCTGCCAACTGGGCAGGCCGCGGGAAAAAGCGTGTTTTGACCCGGTCGCGGGCTGCGCTGACCTGTCAGTGTAAATGATACAATGTAGATTCTCCAGCGGGTGCGTAGTCAGATGAGCTGGATGAACAAATTCAAACTGTAAAGACTCCTGGGTCTGCAAAGAGGCGTCAAAAATAAATGTGACATTCGGAGATGTCAGGACTTAGCCCATTGTATCCACCGTGGGTGCAAAGCTTTCAAATTTGATACACTGGCTTTCGTCACTGCCTCCAAGGCAGGATACGGAGTAACAACCAAAATGCATTTTCCCTGCGACAGTGCACGTTCCTTCAGCATTGCTGTTTGCCCTGCAGTCAAAACTTTTTCCACAGTGGAAAACCGCAGCTCAGCCGAAGTCTACAAGTGTGACTTGTAAGCAATAGGGACTGTGTCACCCTCATTAAAAGTCAGGTACGTTAAACCCACTGCCCCTGGCTCAATTCTTATCACCAGGTTGGTGTGGTTATCATGAGTCAACAAGAATTTAGATTCTAGTACATCAGCCTGCAAAAATTGCAAGATGGCTGAATGAGTAGGCAGCCAGAATGATTTGGAAAGCGTAGGTTGTACCGAAGCGTAAAGAGGCTTGATACGCTGGGCATATTGGGGAATGTAAGAATGCCCGAAATTCAAAAAGCCCAGTAAAGACTGTAGTTTCTTCAGCGTTGTAGGAGAGTGCAACTGTGCACATTTCTCCAGGAAGTGAGGTGCCAGTGGAGTGGTGTGGCTCACTGGTTAGAGGCGGCAGACCCGAAAGCAGAGAACGGCCCGGGACCAGGGTTCAATTCCAGACGCGGCAGGTTCGTGGACCAAGGTCAGCAGACTCGATAATTCTCGCTTCGGTGCCTACTCTAACCAGGGATCACACTCGGCAACTCTGGGCATTAGCTTGCCTCATCTCTACAACGGCCCCCCACATTCGCCGAGGATGCCTGGTTTCTCCTTGGAGATACCCAGTAAGGACCATCTCACAGGGATAGCCAGGACGGGTTCCCCAGTGGTCTACAGCACCACGACACCTCAGGGCAGCAGTGCGCTTTAGAAGACACATACATTTACATTTACATTTACCTTCATTGTTGAGCTCATTGCCCAGGAACAGCACTGTAAACTCAGCAATGTGAGATTTAGCAAAGTTGAATTTGTAACCAAAATCCGCAAACTGACAAATTATGAGGTCAACTCGACACAGATGTGGCCACAATTCGTCGTCTGTGAGATAAATGTCATCCATATACGAAGATGCATCTGGGTCGAGTCACTCCAGAAGAGAGACAATGCGAGCGGCAAAGACGCCTGGACTGTTTTTCTAGCCCATCGACAAACGACAAAATTGGCGATTATTGCCACCACTAATAAAAGCTGTCCATTGACTACTAATAGAGGACAGATTGTGGGCGAAAAAGCCATTGGACATGTCAAGTGTGGTTTTAAACCTTTTGTGCATGAGACTATCCACAAGGGCAGAACTGTGAGTGTTTTGTACCGCGCACGAAAGACAATGTGAGTTTAAGTGACAGTAATCCAATAACAAAAGGTACGATCCATCAGGCTTAGTCACAGTAAAAAGAGGGTTATTCATCAGAGACACTCATGTTTCAATCACACCTTGATACTCCAATTGTTCAAGGATTTCCGCGACAGGAGCTTTCGCTTCACGCCGTGTGGGGTATTGGGGTTGAGGCTGTGGCTGGACCATAAGGGTATCTCATTTCGGGGGGAAAGTTTGTCCCATCCACAGTGAGTACGGTACAACGCAAGCGCCTTAGCTCAATCTTCTGCAAAATGCAGGGCCTGCTCCTTCGGCACTGTGTGTGCGAAACTAGGGAGGATTACCTCCTCCCCTTGCGGAGCAGCTAAGACAAAAGGTGGGGGTAAGTCGACCTCCGGTAAAAAAATGCCATATGTAATAGTCAGATTTTCCAAATAAACCCTTTTAATAGTACGCTGTATGTCACCTTCAATTAAAAGGTCAATTTCAAAAAGCCTGTCAGGGGGAGCTACTCTAGTGTCAGCCGCCTCAACGATTATGAAAGTGTCAGTAGCTGTCACCTTCAGTAGTGGACGCAGCACCTCGCGACCAATGGTAATCTCCACTGCGCCGTCCAGCAGCGTCAGCGCCCATGTCAGATTCTGAAGCTGCGTTTTCACTATCTGTGGCATATCTTGCTGTTAAAGCTGCAACTTTCTGCTTCTGAAACTGGGGTCT
Source organism: Lissotriton vulgaris (assembly GCF_964263255.1). Taxonomy (NCBI): domain Eukaryota; kingdom Metazoa; phylum Chordata; class Amphibia; order Caudata; family Salamandridae; genus Lissotriton; species Lissotriton vulgaris. The sequence goes on from NC_141693.1 coordinate 32,089,927, forward strand.
TTGACGTGGAGAGTCGTCTTGCTTGCCTTTACCGTCGGCCTTGCGGGGCTGCTCACAGGTCTGTTGGGCACCCTGCCCTCTGCCGTCACCTCCACCACCGGTTGGTGAGACCGATGTTTCCTGCAAAGAGTGAGGAGAATGTTAATCAGGCACCTGGAATCTATCAGGTGACTTAATCGTAGTGCGGTCGCGCAACTCATATGTACGCTCAGTAGGTGCAGGTAATTGGCAAAGCCGGATGGGACTCCTGTTTCTGCTGCTGCTTCCCCTGTTTCTTATTCTTACTCCAATTTTGTTTTGGAACTTTTTGGCGATCATCTTTTTCAGAAATCGCCGACTGAGTTTGCCGCTGTGCTTGTTTTTTAGAAAAGGGCTTAACGCCTAAACTATTACTGCTAATGGTCTTATAAGCCGCCTTAATAGTTTTCGGTAACTGACGGGTTTCTCTGCATCCGGGACATCGACAAAAGCATTAGACACTTGGAAACTAACAGCATCTCCCTTAACATTAGCAATGACCAGAACGCAAACCATGTGAAACGCTCCCACGAGTCACATTCCCAATTCAACAGCTGTCTCTGGCACGTGTTCATCCTGAACGCATTTTATGACGGAGGGTAGGACAGCCATAGAGGGGGTGCCGAAGCACCTAGTATAGACCGCCGCAAAAATCACACCCCATGACGTACAGTCAGTTAAGTCTGGCACTAAGTCTTTCTGCAAACTTATGTTAAGGATCCTGTGTTTTTCCACAGGAGTGGTATTAGGAAAGATTGCCTCCAGTTGGTCAAATTTCTTGGCAAGCCAGAAAGGCATTTCATCCTTATCCTGGCGACGCTTTCCCATAGCCGCATTACCCATAACTGGTCTAAGCTTCATGCGGCCCAACTGGATGCGCGGCACCTCCGGGTGCCCCACTCGGGAAGTTTTGGGAAATGTAATAAACCAAAGCCCATACAACCGCCACAGCAGAAGCATATAGGGGCAGTAATTCAAGAGCTGTACAGCGGCTCACATTAGGGTGCGGTGTAAAAACATCCGAAAAAGGCCAAGAAGCGCCTGCAATGGACAATGGTCTTAATCTAACCGCCGTTAGAGTGTGGGGGCTATGCTGCCATGCAGAAATCAGAACTTCCTGTGTCCTATAAGGAGTGTTCTCCCTGGGCACGGCAGTGGGAGTGTAAGAATGAAATACATCAGTATTAGCATCAACCGCAGGAAACGTAACCCATGAGCAACATAGCTCAAACGGGTAAGACTCATCTGCACATACAACAAAAACAACCGCCATGTCTTCCAAGGAGACATTAAAACCCTGCAAATGGTTGTGTACTGCCAACCTGCTATGTACCGGGATGTCCACAGCAGCCATAATGACACAGAAAGTGATAAGTACAATGCAAAGAGTATAGCACAACTGGGTAGTAATTCAATAGAAACCGTTTTAAATTATCAAGCTTGAAAAGACCTATTTAACTATAGGTAGGTTTATCCGTCACCATTGTCATCCGCAAACAATAATGAGGGGGCCATGGACTGATATAAGCACTACTCCAGAGTCTCGCACTTAAGACCACTAAGTTGGGTGCGCCATATTGCAAGGATTCTGCTCCTACACAGAGCTGTGCACAGAGACCCAGGACCTCAGTGAATTGGGGTGTACCAAAAACTCACCTCAGTAGCTAGAACCCCAACCATCTAGCATCAGTGTCACATTAGCTTGTTGTCCTATAGCAAAGTAACCAATGATTAGACAACCCAGAACATGCGACTTAGGTTACTCTCAGGAATGATGGGAAGCAAAAACATTCTTTTGTTATTCTCTCATACCAGTCCACAACAGGAGTAAAAAAGAGACACAGGAAAGGTTAAAATATTTCTTTTAACGACGGGCTCTTAGATGCAGTATCTTTGCCAACATAAGCAGACATATGATTAGAATTAATATGGTGAAATTGTTACAACTCCATAAAACACGAAAGGAGAAGTCATATTACAATGATGGTGAATACAGGTATTATAGCGCCTAGTAAATCACCTTCCCTAGCTAGGAACTATGTTTATTAAGCATGGGAGAATTTTGCGAATCAGCGGTTCGCGAATTCACACGAAATCGGAAAAAAATCTGCGAATTCGCGGATTTCCCCGCGAAATTGCGGATTTTTTTGCGATTTTGCACCACACTTAACTGGAGTACTTTCTACTGGCTAATCAGTAAGTGCTACCTCATTGGGTAAATGTATAGTGCTTTTCCTGCACTACAGCTGCGTAGGGCCAGAAGAGTTGTCTCCAGTGACCATGTGTGTGTAACTTTGCCATCTCACAGAAGGGCGCCGGGGTCCCTCGAGTGAGCTGTCCATCATAGTGGCTGAAGGGCGGGAAGACGGTACACACCGCTAGTATGAGGGGGAGGGTAAACGAGGGGGGCTTCTATGCGAGTTCACATGCCTCTTGTGTGTATAAAAGGACAGGCACCGATCAGAGCAGCAGATGAGGAGAAAGCTGCTTGTGGTCAGAGGAACTGCCCAGCCTAGACAAAAAAAAACATTTTTGGGGGGCTGATTAACTTTGCCATCGTGCCGAAGGGCGCCGGGGTCCCTTGAGTGAGCTGTCCATCATAGTGGCTAAAGGGCGGGAAGACAGTACACACCGCTAGTGTGTGGTCGGGGGGCAAACGGGGGGGGGGCTTCTATGCGAGTTCACATGCCTCTTGTGTGTATAAAAGGACAGGCACCGATCAGAGCAGCAGATGAGGAGAAAGAAGCTCGTGGTCACAGGAACTGCCCAGCCTGGACAAAACACACATTTTTTGGGGGCTGATTAACTTTGCCATCGCGCCGAAGGGTGCCGGGGTCCCTCGAGTGAGCTGTCCATCATAGTGGCTAAAGGGCGGGAAGACGGTACACACCGCTAGTGTGTGTGGGTGGGAAAACGGGGGGGGCTTCTATGCAAGTTCACAAGCCTCTTGTGTGTATAAAAGGACAGGCACCGATCAGAGCAGCAGATGAGGAGAAAGAAGCTTGTGGTCACAGGAACTGCACGGGGATTCAGCTTGTAAAAGTCAAGGATGCAAAGGCCTCCATCAAGCACCATAGCTAATTTTCGACTGTAGATATGGGGAGAAAGCACACCTGCCCAGCATCGACAAAACGCACATTTTTTTTGGGCTGATTAAGGAGTTACTGGATTTGACCTTCAATATATGCTTTATCTATATCTGTAAGTGCTTCCTGCAGGAGCCTCGTTGTCTACTTGTAACTATTCTCTGACCCTGCTTCGAGGGTCAGAGAATAGTTGCAAGTAGGCAAGGAGGCACAGCTCGGGAAGCACTTACAGGGTTACAGCAGGTGCCCAAGTTGAAGTTAATTTCTTTGTAACCATTTTGTAAATGGTTACAAAGAAATTAGCTTCAACTTGGGCACCTACTGTAACCCTGTAAGTGCTTCCTGAGCAAAATTTGTCCCGCTCGCGGATTCGCGGATTTTGCCGCGATTTAGCGCGATTCGCGAAATCGTGGAAAATCCGCAAATTCCGTGAGCGGAACGAATTCTCCGCCCATACTTAATGTTTATAAACTATAGAAGGTCTCTTAGGCTTGTATTGGGGACCCCATACCTCTATGATCAGCAGTAGTGAATCTCATCAGGATCTGCGAAAGCTCTCTGTCTGTCTGGAAAACAGGAGTCTTCCAAGTGTGTGAAATCATGGCTTTCGTGAAATAATAAAGGCACCAGAATTTCAGTTGGCTCGCAGCTGCCCTGTGTTGTGTCTAAAAACGTGAGCAGATCAGTTCGAACAACAGCTACCTTGTCATGATAACCTTGGAGCCTTCAGTACTCACTGTGCAGACTAGGGTCACGATGTAAGTCTAGGCATGTCTTAAACAAGCCTTTCTCATGTGAAGACATTCACGCAGCCTAACTTACAAAAACAACTATATGCAGTGTTGTGTGTAAAAGCGGCAAAAGGTAAAATGGCGTTTACACTTCTAAAAAGCCATGCTATCATAACAATGTGTGCAAACCAGGCCTAGGCCACACTACAATTCCTCGCACCACCAGTGTAGTGTTTGCTTTACTAAACCAATCAGACCTGCAACTGTATGCAGCAGAATTTGTTCCGGATGCAACAAAGGCATTCAGATCTCTTAAGTGGGGATTTCTTTGAAACCATACTTGAAAGTATGGGCATATTGGGATCCCTTTTGGAATGGGTCACATTGGTATACTCCGCCCTACTTCACAGATGGAGGTGAACTGTCTTCTGTCATATCCTATAGTAATTACTAGAGGCACCAGGCAAGGTTACCCATTATCTCCTGTATTATTTGCCACTGCAATTGAACCCCTGACCTGTGTGTTCTGGCAACATTATTGTGAAAGAGGGCGCTGTTTAGAATGAGTCAAACCCTTGTATCACTTTATATAGAAGACATGTTACTCTTTGTGTACAGAAATATATTAGAATTCATTACATTTGGATGCAACTCTGAGCTAAACATGCATTGTGGTAAGGCTCTAAACACATCTGCATACTCACTTAAAATCCCTTTGAAATGATGCACTGAATCATTCTCATACTTTAGTATCTGCATTTTCCATGACATACACACTATTATAAGAGAGAACTAGGGGGTTACTATCTCAAAGTGCACCATGATGACCCTTTTCCTCCTCAGTATGTCAGACCACCCTGCTCTGAGGAGACTTATCTGTCTGCCCAAACTGCTGTATCTGCTCCAAAATATTCCAAAAGCCCAGACTCAAATGGGAGGTACTGAGCCCACCATTGAACTTAGGCACCTGATTTTGAAGTATATTGCTTGAGTACACTGGCCTATTTTCCATTATTAACACTATTCACTCGTAAGTGTCTTGAGCAGAGGTTTGTCACTAAGTATGAGCTCAAAATCCGTTCCGCTCACGGATTTTGCGAATTTTCGGAAAATTCGCGATCCGCGAACTCCCGCGAATTTACCGAGAATTCGCAAATCCGCGAGCGGCGGATCCGGGGGCAAAAGTTGAAGCCTGGCCTGTTGTAACTATTTTACGATGGCGCCGGCAAGCTGCCAGCGCCATCCTAAAATAGTTACTAAGTTAGCTTCAACAGGAAGGTCTAATAGATAAAATAAAGCAGGTGCTCGATTTTATCTATTAGAGCTTCCTGTTGAAGCTAATTTAGTAACTATTTTAGGATGGCGCTGGCAGCTTGCCGGCGCCATCGTAAAATAGTTACAACAGGCCAGGCTGGTGTAATTTCCTTTCCCAAATCTACCGTGGAACATCAGCTGTCATGCTGGATAGAGGCCTTTGCATCCTTGACTTTCACTAGCGCAATACCTGTGCTGTTCTTGTGACCAGGGGCTTCTTTCTCTTTTTCTGCTGAACTGATCTTTCTCTGACCTTTTATACACACAAGAGGCATGTGAACTCGCATTGAAGCCCCACACGTTTGGTCCCGCTCACACACTCGCGGTGTGCACCGTCTTCCCGCCATTTACCCACTATGATGGACAGCTCACTCAGGGACCCCTGCGCCCTTCGGGGCGATTGCATAGTAACACACACATGGTCGCTCAAACTAGTTGAAGCTCAAATTCAGTGACTCATTCATTAGCCCAAAAACAATCGTGAGCGTCGTCGAGGCTGGGCAGGTGTGCCTTCATCCCAAATCTACCGTGGAACATCAGCTGTGATGCTGGATAGAGGCCTTTGCATCCTTGACTTTCACGAGCACAATACCCGTGCTGTTCTTGTGACCAGGGGCTTCTTTCTCTTCATCTGCTGAACTGATCTTTCTCAGACCTTTTAAACACACAAGAGGCATGTGCACTCGCATGGAAGCCCCGCCCCAAATCCGCGGATCCGCAAATCCGCAAAATCCGCGGATTTTGCGGATCCACGATCTGCAAATCCGCAAAATCCGCGGATCGTGGATCCGCAAAATCCGCCCATGCTTATTTGTCACTTAAAATTGTAAAATGTCAACCGCCAGTTTCGACTAAACAATATAGAGACAGTCACATGTGCTACACTGGAGCCAAAGTAATGATGTTATATTCTCCTTCCCTGCCTCTTCTGTAGCAACCAATGTTAGTTGTGATGCAAGAAAGCTTTGATTACACTCAGTAGGCCTTACTAAATGAGGTGGCCTGTCTCCTGATGGACACTTTATCCAAGCCCAATCTATCACCATTACACCAGATTTTACTCACTTCATATTTTCATGTCATCTAGAATGGGTGCAGCGTGCAGACGTGAATATTGTACATTTCCCGTAGAACCACCACCCTTCAAACCCCTGTCCCTCCTTATATCCTCCTCCAACACAGAACCAATAGTACCTCACATACATCACACTATCCAGGAAGAAGTGTGTTATATTAGTACATTTAATTGTAATCAGCCTAGGTCCTCCTAGCTGCTCAGCCAGAATGAGAGATGGTAACGGCATGTAGTTGTGACTGTGATGCATGGAATGCCTGGGTGCCTGTGTGGATGAGTGGTGACAGTGGAGAAGGGCTGAGCTGCAGGGCAGGCTGCTCCTGGTGGGGCTGGTGTAGGAGATGTAGGAGCTGGAAAATAGCTGAACTGAGATTGATACTACCTTGAACTGGAACCAACCTAAAGAAGAATTTGAATAATACTACACGGCTACCAGTGTCTCAATGCGCAGGGTACAACAAAGTGCCAATAGTAACACCATCTTCTAAAGATAAATCAACTCTAGATTTAGTGGGTCAAATCACTGAGGAGGAAGGAAAGCTTTGCTGCACTCAAGCAGTGGCAGTGTCAGAGCAGATATAGGATGACACATTTGAAATATTTACAGAGAATGTGTCATAAACCTTCCTATCCGTTGAAGTGTGGGATCAGAGAGGATTCTACATGCTGAAGATGTACAGCGGATGCAGGTTTTCTGCATCTCGCCTGAGCATGCCTCCCTCCCCCAGGAAACCCCTGGAGTCAGATTACAGAGGACATTTCAATGATTGAGACAGCAGTACAGCTATACCCCAAAGTTTGCTAACTGGGGTATGTTGAAGAGATGCTGGCAAATGTTAAAACATGTACAGCACTTGTCCTTTTGATGAAAAAAAGAGAATTGGCCAATACTGGCACGTGGTACCTGCTTGAAAGTGTTAATGTACTGCAGTGAGCAGCTATAAATATTTGACAAAATAACCCCGAGGCATCAAGCCACAAGGAAAACTAATGGCCTCTTTGCACTTATCGACTAAGCACAGGCGCAATCATCAAATTCATCAGTACAAGGGCCCACTGGCGTTCATTGCTGGTATTAATTGTGGGGATGTTTGTAAATGTGAGACAGAGCTGGCCACCACATCGCACCCTCAACTACATGACATATGTAACATTGATTATATGATATGACAGAGATTGAGCAAAGACTTTACTGTATATGTTCAATGAGGTTTCCTCTTTATGTTAAACCCAATAAGTCAATACAATTCCAATTATCATGTTATCCTAATATACGAAGCATCACCATCCTGTTAAATAGAAATAATGTAAAGCCCATAAATCGATGATAAATACCAAATATTCACAGTTATAGGTACTTTTTTTATCGCTTCAGAGTTTTGAAGCTCACAGACCGGATCTGGATCTTGTGGATACACAGGAAACAAGAAATACCTACCACCTTAGCATGATACTCTTGTCTCTAGGAGCAAGCTACTTAGTAAGCAGTCTGTGACCAACGGGCAGTTCAGGCGGCCGGAGCCCCAGTCATGGCTGATACAGTCGGCTCAAAGGAAGTCACAAGCAACGTTCTTGTTGTGGGGCTGGCCATTTCCCTTTTCTACAGAAGCCCAGGTGTATGATGCTGCTGTAGCATGTGTGTGCGTGGAATGGAGGGTGGAAATCACATTGAGGGAGATGCCACGCGACTGCCAGGAAATCCACAAGACGAAATTGCTGCGGAGGAGGAGCAGATCAAGCCATGAGAGCTGTGAGGACAAAGGGACAAAACACGATGACCAGACAAAGCAGCCCAAAGGGTGGTTGGATCCAGAGAGGCTGGAGAATCGACCTGGCTAAACTCAAGGAAAAGGCGCTGAGTACCAGACCGCTGCTGCTCTAAATCAAAGCCATGGCCCCAAGCTAGTAACGGGAGGGAGTTCATACACTTTCCTTATGTGGGCACTTAAGCCGAGTAACCTCATGGGCCTGTGCAGGTCGCACGGGCGGTATCAGGGCCTCTGGACAAAGACGCGTGAAGGTTGCATGAGCCCCTAAGAACCATCACCCCGGCAGAGCTCCCAGGTTTTCATTATTTTCTTTATTATCATTGTGTTCAAGCAGAGGCGCAACTAGACCCGAACACTCCCAGCCAGGGCTGGCCTAAGCACTGGTCGCACACGGTGCAACTATCTTTTTTTGCACCCTTTCCACCATTTTCTCCTTCTCCATTAATTCCCTCACTACCACTCACCAACAATGGGCCTCATCTCTCTATAGCACTGTAGGAAAGTAGGATCTGCTTTCGTGGTCAACCCCACTTTTTTCTGGTGTCTTTATGTTTTTCAGACTAGTCTGACTGGGATCCTGCTAATCAGGACCCCCGTCTCTGTGCTTTCTCCCTAAATTGGACATGGTGAGTGAGTACTTTGGTACCCCCAGATTGGCTACTGATGTACCCTTGTAAGTCCCTAGTATATGGTACTAAGGTTCCCAGGGCATACATACACCAGGGGTCCCCTATTGGCTGAAGCATGCATCATGCCACCCATGAGGGACCACTCAAATTGTGACTACGGGCCTGCAATTGCAGCCTGTGTAAGCTGGTGCTAGCACCACATACAACAGATATAGGTTTACCTATATCTGAGGTCAATGCACTTCAAACCTATAAGTCACCCCTAAGGCAGGCCTTTCAATCCTGAAGACAGGATTCTTGGTTCTAAGTGTGAGGGTGCCCCTGCATTAGCAGGGCTGCCCTATAACCTTCAGAGTCCATTTTCCTGGGTTGTGAGTCCATTCGCCATTACGATACATAGAGTGGTCATGCGTCATTACATGATTGCCATCTCAAACGTATCAAACATATCAAACATTTGGAATCATACCCCAACACCGTATACGGTGTTGGATGTATGATTCCATGTACTGTAAAGCTCCCCGCGGAGGCCCTCGGTGCCCGGTACCAATCTTCTAGACCCAGACAGCAAGCTATGACGGCTGATGACCGGAAACACGATTCTAAACCCCAGGCTTGGGCAATAGGTTTCCTGTCACAAGGAGGTGTAACCACCTCCCAGACAGGATTTCATGTATTGGGACAGGGTGGGGGCACTTACCAGCATCACTGAGACTGCTTGAAGTGCACATTTGGTGCCCTTCTTGCATATTCCAGTGTAAACCAGGTCAGGGAGCCGTTGGCTCCTGCTCTGGCGTGAAACAGGACAGAGGACATGGGAGTATCCTCCCCACTGTCCAGCCCCACTTCTGGGAGGGACCCCTGAATCGTCTCAACACTCTCCTTAGGTACTTGAGTGCTTACCTGTGGGTGGGTCCCTAGATTCATCATTGGACAAGATTTAGATCCAATTCCATTTCATCTCTGACTTTCTGGCAACCCTGGACTTTGCGATGGGAACCAAGACTGCAACTGGGAAGACTCCTGCTGCTTTTGGTCTCGTTGTTCTGCAAGTCTTCTGCAACATCCGTGTTCGTGCTCCATACAGGTTCTTCACAGGGCCTGTGGACATCCAAGAGACCCAAAGGAATCTTTCCTTGGAGTGAACGAGTCACTCCTCTGCATCTGCAGGCACCCCAAAGCAGCTGACCAGTCTGCTGATCCTGTGCTTTTACTGACTCCGAAAGTCTCAGCAACACAGGTGGTAGAGTGACCCTTGTCCCGGTCACTCCACTACCGCACGGCCCCGTGTGCCTGGACTCTGCTGCCACTACCTGCCTGGCCCTCTTGCTGCCGCCTCTCCTTAGGGCCCCTGCGCTCCAGGCTTGCCCTCCCTCTTCATGCTTGCCAAGGCTTGCCCTCGCTCTCCAGGCTTGCCCAGGCTTGCCCTCGCTCTCCCCCGCTCTGCTTTCCCTCTTTTTCCAACCCCCCCCTCTACTCCCCGCCGCTGCTCTCCTGCGGCCCCGCCCCCTTCTCCTGTCTCCCACTCCCCATTCGCCGCCCTGCTCCCTCCTCCCAGCTGCTCCTCCCTCCCACTTTGCCATAAATGGCGGGGACTGCGCGTACGCGCAGCGGCCACGCTCAGCGGGCGCGCCAAAGGCAAGCCCGTCTACACCCTTCCACGCCTGGACCGCGCCCAGCGCCAGAACTCCTGGTCCCCGCCAGAACCAGCCAACCCCACTGAGCTACGACGCCGCCACCCTCCACGCACTCAACACCGACCGACGTCCAGCCTGCTACCAAGCCACCCCGAGGCGCACCCACGGAACCTTCACCTGCCACGCCTGCTACTTCACCTGCAATCGGTCCCACGCCAGCCAAATTAGCCGCCAACAACAATCACCTCAAGTGCATCCTGCTCAACACCCACAGGCACACCGTCGAACTATGGGACCTCCTGGACAACACGGCACCAGACGTCGCCTTCTTCACGGAAACCTGGATGAACGCCTCCTCAGCCCCCGACATCGCCATTGCCATCCCGGACGGCTACAAGATCATCCGGAGGGACCGCGTCAACCAGACCGGAGGAGGCATCGCCATCGCCCACAGAAACACCATCCGCATCACGACCAACACCGACGACACCCTCGCCACCGCAGAGCACCTGCACTTCCAGATTTACACCGACCCCAAGACCACCCTCAGAGGAACCCTCATCTACAGACCCCCGGGACCACGCTCACACTTCAGCGAGGCCATCGCAGACTTCAGCAGCCTGCTCGCCCTCGCCTCCCCTGACTACATCCTCCTAGGAGACCTCAACTTCCACCTGGAAAACGACCAGGACAACAACACCACTGCTCTAATAGACAACCTCGCCAACCTCGGATTCAAGCAACTGGTCAACAACCCCACCCATCACACCGGCCACACGCTCGACACCATCTTCTCCTCGAGCAACCACATCTCCTTCAGCCACACCACAGAGCACCACTGGACCGACCACAGCTGCGTACACTTCAACTTCAGGAAAACTACGGCCCACCACCACCCTCAACAAACCCCCCGAAGATGCTGGGGCAAGATCACCACCGACCGACTCACCACCTCCTTGAGCCTCAACCCCCCCACCAACACCACGGACCCCAACGAAGGAGCCCGCAACCTCACACATTGGATCACCGACTGCGCAGACACCCTTGCTCCACTGAAAAACCCTCCCAGCAACCTTAACAGCAAGAAAGCCTCATGGTTCACCAACGATCTCAAAGACTCCAAGAAATCCTGCCGTGACCTCGAGAAAGCCTGGCGCAACAACCAGTCAACCGAAAACATGACAGCCCTCAAGAATGCCACCCGCAAACACCACCAGCTGATCCACACCACCAAAAGGTCATCCTTCAGAGAACGACTGGACAACAACACCCACAACAGCAAGGAACTCTTCAACGCCGTGAAAGAGCTCTCCAACCCCAACGCCAGCAGCAATGACATCACGCCTTCTCAAGACCTCTGCAACGCTCTGGCCACCTTCTTTCACCATAAGATCGTTGACATACATGACAGCTTCGGTGCGCAGAACTCGTACCCCACCACGGAACCTACACCCCACACCACCACCCTGTGCGCCTGGACTCAGGTCAGCACGGAAGATACCACCCACACGATGAACACCATCCACTCGGCATCCCCAGCCGATCCCTGCCCACATCACATCTTCAACAAAGTCAACTCCATCATCGCACCCAAACTTCGGGATTTCATCAACAACTCCTTCATATCCGCCACCTTACCGGAGAGCTGGAAGCACTCAGAGATCAGTGCCCTCCTGAAGAAACCCACGGCAGACCCCTCGGACCTCAAGAACTTCCGTCCCATCTCGCTCCTCCCCTTCCCTGCAAAAGTCATCGAGAAAAACGTCAACAAACAGCTGACAGCCTTCCTGGAGACAAACGGCTCCCTCGACCCATCACAGTCCGGATTCCGAGCGAACCACAGCACCGAGACCGCCCTCATCGCGGCCACCGACGACATCCGGACCCTGCAAGACAACAGAGAAACCGCCACCCTCAACCTGCTCGACCTCTCGGCTGCGTTCAACACGGTCTGCCACCACACCCTAACAACCCGCCTCCGCCACGCCGGGATCCAAGGAAAGGCCCTGGAATGGATCACCTCCTTCCTCTCCGACAAAACCCAAAGAGTCCGTCTCCCGCCCTTCCTCGCAGAAGCCACCAAGATCATCTGCGGCGTACCTCAAGGCTCCTCGCTCAGCCCCACCCTCTTCAACGTCTACATGAGCCCCCTGGCAGCCATCGCATGCAAGCACAACCTCAACATCATCTCCTACACCGACGATACCCAACTGATCCTCTCCCTCATCAACAACCCCACCTCCGCCAGAGCCAGCTTCCAGGACGGAATGAAAGACATCGCAGACTGGATGAAGCTCAGCCGCCTGAAACTGAACTCAGACAAGACGGAAGTCCTCATCCTCGCCCCATCCACCTCCGCCTGGGACGAGTCCTGGTGGCCCCCTGCTCTGGGCCCCCCACCCAAGCCCACGCACGCAACCTGGGCTTCATCCTTGACTCCTCCCTCACGATGGCCAGGCAAGTTAACGCCGTTACCTCCTCCTGCTTCAACACACTCCGCATGCTCTGTAAGATCTTCCGCTGGATCCCCACTGGAAGCAGGAAAACGGTCACCCAGGCCCTCGTCACCAGCTGTCTGGACTACAGGAACGGCCATTAAGCTGGGACCACCGCCAAGCTACAAAAAAGACTCCAGCGCATCCAGAACACCTCAGCACGACTCGTCTTGGACATCCCCTGACAAAGCCACATCTCGGCCCACTTGAGAGACCTGCACTGGCTCCCTGTCAGCAAGAGGATCACGTTCAGACTCCTCACCCACGCACACAAGGCTCTCCACGACTTGGGCCCCGAATACCTCAACAACCGCCTCACATTCTACACGCCAACCCTCCAGCTCTGCTCCGCCAGCCTCGCCTTCGCCACTGTCCCACGGATCCGCAGAACCACCACTGGAGGGCGCTCCTTCACCTACCTGGCGGCCAAGACCTGGAACACCCTCCCCACCCACCTACGACTCACCCAGGACCATCTCTCCTTCAGGAAGCAACTCAAGACCTGGCTCTTCGAGCAGTAGCAGCCCCCCCCCAGTGCCTTGAGACCCTAGCGGGTGAGTAGCGCGCTCTACAAATGCTATTGATTGATTGATTGATTGTTAGTTCTGCAACTCCCTAGAGGCCTGTCCTGCCTTCACAGCACGTTTGATGCCAGTATCCCTTGTTGGAACCGCTGGAGCAGTACCCCTGTGCACCGCGTCGACTTGCCGTTGGCAAGGCTTGTTGACCCTCTCCTCCAGAGATCTTTGGCTCCAAGAAGCTCCAGCCTCAAGCATCTCCTGCACCCAAGATCTTCGTCCTCACCGCATCCGCTGAACCGTGGCCCTTCATCCCTGGCAAGCAGTTCGAGGTCCACTTGCGACTAATGTGCCTCCACCCTGTGGGTCCTCTCGAGGGTCTTCTTTGGCTCCAGTTGCCTCCCCTGCTTTCTCTGGGCCTGCTTTGACTTACCTGATCATGGTGAGTCACATGGACCTTGCTGGTCCTGACATTGCACCTTTTTCAAAAACTGTGTCTGTTGCTGTTGCCAGGGCTTGTTGGTGCCCCTTGCGGACACTGACCTCCTGGCTCTCGACAACTGAAGTGGGACAGCTCCTAACCGGCTCCTGGTCATCCTGAGCATTGCCTGGTCTGCACAGCTGCCCCTTTGAGGGCATGGTCAACTCTCATGCCTCTATCGACATCGGAGGGCATTCCTCTTCCATGCCCCCTGGATACTTCTGAGTGGCATAACTCCTGAGTGGTGTAGTGTAGTTCCTATATTCCCAATAGGCTCTGCGCATTGGAATAATATAGACAGCAGTGTAGACTTAGGACAGAGGTCAACTAGGTCTCTACTGACTATATTAGACTTAATTAGTTTTGCCAGCAAGCTCAGAGGTCACTAGAAACTTTCTCGAATGTTCAGGAAAGAGTTAACTCTCCAGATTTAGACAAGAAGGGATTAGCCTCTGACAACCATACAAACATGACAACTTTGCTCCCTCGGAAAAGTGTGTATCTCTAGAGTCGTGTGAAAACAATAGGCAGCTATTTCACTCAGTCAACCGTGCATACTTAGTTTCACCAGAGTGCAGAGAAATAGAGAGACGGGCGTTTTCAATAAAAGTTGTTATTTTATTGAGCAGTCTTCTTTCTCATGCAAGAGAAATTAATTGCCACAATTGCAATACTTATCATAAAGTAAAGTGCGTACAGTAAAAGTAGTATGATGAAATAATACTGTAAAAGCATTGATATGGTTTCTTAGCCATATGATACTTTAAAATGGATAAAATATATACATACATAAAAACATTAACTAACGTACTCAACTGGTGCTTCTAATCTACGCCTACCCCGGTGTACCTGACCTAAGCCTAATACGTGGGAAGGAGTAAGTAAGTAGCAGTTTTAAGTTAAGTTAGTTTTTGCCAAGGAATCTGAATCAAGAATTCTCTCAAGGGTTTAGTCAGCTCCGTACCTGGGTAATAGAATGAAGGAGGTCTGGTATCTCTCTCTCAGGACTCGATATCCCAGCAACCTGCAGGGTATCTGGAAACACCAGAGCTGGATTTACTCGGCAGGAGAAAAGACAGCTTCTCTCTCAGTGCGTCAAAGGGGATGGGCGGCTTCCGTGGGCTCTCGGGCAAGTAGATAGCCGCTCTGCTCCAAACCACCTTGTGTTTGCTTAGGGCAACATTGGTATATTTATACCTGAAAGGTGCCGGGTTTGACGTAAGGTTGGACATAAGACGTCACTAAGAACTAACAGTTCTTTCTGGACTCCAGGAGTTCTTGTTCAAATCAAAACAAAAGCAGGGGGGATTTCCAGGGCTGCTGGAGGCTTGGTTTGTTTAAAGAACGCGTTGTGCTTTCTAGGAGTCGATGGGAGTAGCCGTGCTGTGCTTTGGACTGCATGGGCTATTACTGAATATGGATAGGATTCTTATGCCTTTATAAGGATATTATTAATTATAACCACATAAGGGCATGAATCGGGAATATCGAATTAGGGTCCTAGATAGAAATACAACACCCAC
The DNA here is from genome assembly GCF_964263255.1 of Lissotriton vulgaris. Lineage (NCBI taxonomy): Eukaryota > Metazoa > Chordata > Amphibia > Caudata > Salamandridae > Lissotriton > Lissotriton vulgaris. The sequence goes on from NC_141693.1 coordinate 32,105,203, forward strand.
TCCACGGATTAATGTCCATCATTCCTAAACAACTAAGCAATAGTAAACATATAACAATGCATGTGTGTTTTCTAACCCACCCCAAAATACATATTTCGCATTTGAAATGGTATATGGTAAATACAAGAAAATGAGTGTTGATACTGTACGTTTTTCAAGCAGTGTCATCATTCAATTAAATGCATATATATATCAGCTGAATGAATTGCTAAAATTACACATGAAATGGCTCTGAATACAGAAAAGAAGGTCGAGACCATTCCATCACATACTTATACAAAATGCTGTATATGTGCTAGAGGCTGAGGTAAAATATTGTCTCTAGTATCCTAAAAATAGAAGCTCTGTTCTCTAAGAATAGTTCTACTTTAATCAGAGTACCATGTGCCAAAAAAAAAGTAAATATTTTGGAAAAATTGAAAAAATAATTTCGCTTTCAGGGGAAAAAATAGTTCCAAATGTTTTCAGTAGCCGAATTCAGAGTTTAAGGAACGCTGTGTGATCATTGTTTGTAAATGTTATTCTCGTTGTTAGGAGACAACATCATATGAGACAGACTCTCAAAAAAATGGTCTACGACATCAGGTGAGTTCGACCAAGTTCGAAAATTCTGTAACTGTGCAGTTTGGAGCGTGATTGCTATCATCGATGTTTGGATCAGCAATGCTCACAGAAGGTTGTACCTGTTTGGTGCTGCTTTCCTCTCATACCTCACGGCCACCTACTCGTAGTGGTGAAGTCTCAACGAATGCCGTCATCAGAATAGGTAGCCGCTGGGGACAACACGATGCATGAGTCGTTACAGGACCTAGCAAAGTATCGATATCCATTGGTACTGCTGATGGTAGTGTAAGACAGACGTCCAACACGCATTCTCCTCCGCATAGCAGACATCGAAGCACAGGTAAGATGCAATCCTGCCAGATTAGTCTGCAGAAACCAGGTTGTACTCAGATCTCTTAGCCGGGCCAATCCGAGGACCTTAGTGATACGGTCTCGGTATCGTATTGCTAGGATCGTTTCTTCCATCTTTGCTGGAGTCTTGTCTGTGGATTGGCTTGTCATATCGGAGCAGAAGGAACAAAAAAAAAATTCCTGCCATGAGTCCCAAGATTAAGGGTAGGCCGCCAAGGACAGAATGGACAAAATTCGGGAAGATGCCCAGAACTGTTTCAAAGGGTGTTAACAGTCCCGAAAAAACTGTCTTAAATACATGTGCGATGCCACTGGTATCAGACATGTTTAAGATTTGGCTTAACATTTCTACGAAATGCACGGGACAATTTGTCGATAAAAGAGAATGTATCTCTGCCGATGTCCTTGCCACTTGCTGATCATACGTTTCTTTGGATGACGTTAGAGGCACAGTTGTCTGTAAAAGAAAAGACTTCATTCTGCTTAAAGTATCAATTCGAATAGAAGAGATATTCAAAGAAGGCCATAACGCAGCCCCCATAGCTGGATTGCTGTGTGGATACAATACTTGCATACAGCAAACGACCCTGGAAGTTACGGTCACGAGATAGGCTTTCCCTGGCACCATTCCACAACAGCTGTGGTCACTTATTAAAACGTAACTGCCGTTAGAGAGTTGTAAAAAAAATGGCTCTATCTGTTTTGCAGGCGTGCCATGCAGGTGACATGAAAGGTTATTTGAAGACCCTTCGCAGGCTCCATGCAAGTTAATACCTTGACACAGAAGTGTACCGCTTAGTGATTTTTTACAATTGTTACCACTAAGGAATACCTCCTTTTTCCCTTCACTATATCATCTGTGTATATAAGGTAAACCCCAGGTTGATTTGATGTATTCTTTACCCAATCTTTCATACTGGCCCGCAGGTATATACTCTTAGCAGTATTTAAACTGGAAAGTTGTTATCGGAATTGAAATTGTTCCATGTATTATCCATTCAATGACAGGTCTCTCTGACATTGTCAATGGTAATCTCTCAAGTTTTTCAATGCTCAGAATGGTATAGTCTGCTCCTTTTTGTGCCAAACTGATTTGTTTATCAGTTTGGTTAAAGATATCGAATAATGACGTTGTGTTGATTAAACGCCATGGTACGTAGCCTGAACGCAGATTTTGCAACGTCCAACCAAGCTGTACAATAGAACGTAATTGAGACTGACCATGTTGTAACATTAGTAAGTCCTGCTCTATTATATCAATAGCAGATGATACAATGCTGTCAAATGAATATATTCTGGAGGACAGAGTCGTTAACCCATTGTCCACCACAGAAAGTGATTTTTCCAAACTTATACGATCAATTTCTCGTATTTTTTCTACTGTTTCAATTTGCATTACTTTCCAAGCTTCATTGTACGCAGCGTATATACCGGCCGCTATGAAACGTTTTTGACGCTGTTTGCGTGGTCCCAATATGAAATCACGCAAGTCAGCACCGTCTTTAAGTAAAGTCAAGTGTTGCTTAACTTCAGCCAGTCTGGATTTCTGTAGCCACTCAAGGCATAGTTTCCCTACACTGTATGTTGTAACTATCCCTGGATGATGTCTCTGGGAGTATCTTGGGTCTGGCCTGGTCATGTTGAACCCCTGTGTTTTGTTCAGGAATCATTCTTGACAGTTATTTGTGTCTGTTGGCCAGATCAACCACTTTTTCCAATCAGGATGTGTTCTGTTTTGGTGTAAAATATAGGATACGTCTATCTCCACATCTGCAGTGCTATCACTGTCAGTTATGGGTTTCGGAATAGACGGTGTATTTAAGTCTTTTATCTTAGCTAGGCCAAGACAAGTAGTTTGTTGAATTGTGCCATTCAAGAATATCATTTGTTCTGGGATCATGCAGGCCCTAAATAATGCTTCTAGGCCTTGTACTTGCCAATCTTTGGTACCCCAGATCGTTTTTGTTTCAATGTTGTTTTTCCAGAATTCGAAACCAAATGTAGACATTTTGTCATAAAATTTTTCTGAATACATCAATTTAGTATTTGTCAACATTGTTTTCATTCCTGTCCTAGTTAACATTTTAAAATAAAAAGTTTCTGGATCACCGTTGTTAAACCCTGAGAAGTACTGGAATTTCTCATAAAATGTTTTTGAGCTGCCTTTTGGCGGAGTTGGACAGTGTACCCATTGGTTATAAGATAAAACATTTCTAGGCTGAGCAGTTTTATGCAAATAGTGATCACCAAAATGATTATAACAGTATTACTCTTCATAATTCGATGAACCCTGTAAGTAATCATGTTCTGTAAATTTGGCTGACATTACTAAATCTGACATCATATTATGAATGTTTTCAAAGTCCCAATCATCAGAGAAAGTACTTGGTGTCACAAAGTCACTTAATGAAACCTTGAAATGGTGTGGATATTTCAAGAGCTCAACCGAGCCAAAAATGTCATAATCAGTTCTTTCCCATGCTACCCCACCGGGTATTGGATTGGCTGAGATGTTTACTGATGACAATTCTCTTTTCTCGATGTGGGAGGATGTGTGAGGCTTTAGGACCAAGTTGATGTTCTGACTTGCTGTGTCCATTGTACTATATTTTCCATCAATGAATTTTCCCAAACATAGAACCATGATGAGCCAAAGCAGGAGAGTAAGTACACCTAACACAATCCAAAATTCAATCCATGGTGAAATCAGATATGTTTCTTTTAGTTGAAGAGAAAGTTCAATTACTTTGTCTTTGAAAGTTTTTGTTGCAGGCCTTTCTTCATGCTCACTTGGATCTTCAGAAAAGTCGTCGAAGTTGATGAAGTAGCCAGATGCAGTTATGGCAATTATTGGAATTATTTCCGGATTTTCATTTGCTTTTGCATTTTTCTTTGTTTTATTAGCATAGGCAGTGGCTACATCATTGTAGACTGGTGTTTCTTGACGAACTGTTGCAATTTGGGTTTCAAGAGGCACAAGTTCCATGGCATTATTGCATAGTCCTTTTTTATTCACTGCAGGTTTATCAAATGTGATTAGTCTCTCAGTATGAGCCTCTTGGATTGTAGCAAATTTCGGTATTCTGCTATTTCTTGAGAGTCCACTGGGCCTACTACTTATTATTGGCCACATGATTGTGGTTTTAGCAGGTCGATGGATACTACTCGGTTCTCCTTTTTACCAGCAAGGGGCGGTAGTACAACTGATCTTGTTCCGCTGACAGCTAAGACAGGTACAGCTTTTCTGTAAGAAGGCCCAAATTCCTTCTTCACCGCGATCTTCTCTCTGACCAGATCCCCAATCTTTGGAATCCAGTCTTGATGGGACAGATGGTTTTTCTTCAGTGGTTGTCGGCTGTTGTTTCAACTTTATGTTACTCAGGCTTTTTCTTGTTTCATTTAAATCCTGTAAAACAGCCAAACGGTCTTTGATATCAAAGGATTTTTCTTCTACCACTGATGTGTGACAATCAAGATCCTGAATGTGCATTCTAGTACCGAACAATAGTTCGTATGGAGTGAGACCTTTTAGAGAATTTCTTGGCAGATTATTAAGACTACGTTGCACACTGGAGAAGTGTGGCTCAATGGTTAGAGGAGGCATACCCGGAAGCTGAGGTCAGACCCGGGACCATGGTTCAATTCCCGACGCGGCAGGGTCTGAGCCCAAGTGTCCACGGACTCGATAATTCTCACTTCGGTGCCTACTCGAATCACGGGTTAACACTCTGCAACTCTGGGCAATAGCTTGCTTAATCTCCACTACGGCCCCCTGCGGCGGGATGCCTGGCTTTCACTTTGGGGATGCCCAGTACGGGTTATCTCACAGGGAAAAGCCAGGACGGGTTCCAAATGGAAGCGCCGGGACACCCCGTTGGGGTAGCCGTGCGCTATATAAGATACACTAAAAAAAAAAAAAAAACTTGTTTAATGTTTGACCCACCCATCACCCGAACCTAATACCCTCGCCGTTATAGATTGCTTTATGTCCCGGTTTTTTCTTTCCACTACCGCATTTCCCTCAGGATGGAAGGGAGAAGAGTACCGCAATGCAATGCCCATGCTGTTCATGGCTCTTTGTAAGCTCTAGAGCTAAACGCAGGACCTTGATCAGAATGTAGCATGCCAATTGCGTATATGCCGATAAAGACTCGCAAATCTTTTATAACAGTTCTGGCGTCAGCCGAGTGCTGCTGGTCTACATTTGTAAGGTAATTTTGTCTTAATAACTATGGGGACGCATTCCTCCGGTTGGATTTCTGCATTATAGATAGCCTGATGCTTTCTAACAAAGATGTCCTGGCAATAGTCTGGTCCGGTTCACAGCTGCGATCTCTGTTGCAGTCTGGACAATCCATTGCAAATTTGTAAATTTGCACACTCATTCCTGGCCACCAGTACTCTGATTGTAATTCTATTAGAGATTTCAAGATCTGTTGATGCTTCGGACCCAGTCCCATGTGTGCGCTTTCAATCAAGAAGACTCTCCGGTTCATGTTTGGAATTACTCTATCCCCCACTCAAGGGATTTGAGCAAAACGAACGGAGTTTGCATCAATTATGTATGTATTACTGAGTGGATAGTTGAGAGGTAATGCTACATAATTGCCTTTTAATGAGGCTTTTACCGCCAGCATGGTTTCCCAATAGATGTGTTTTTCTGAATGCTTTTCAGTGGCAACGGAAGCCAGTTGAACCGCTTCCGCTGTGGCTGTGTTAGCCAATGAATTCCCTGCGACGTGAACGCCATCACGTCGATGACTCAGTGCGTGTATCACGTGAGTCTTCTTTAGTTCTTTCTTTAAAAGAACTACTTGTTCCCAAAGCGTTTTATGCTTTATTGTGGCACCTGTGTCATCTTTGTAACCATTTTTACTCCATGTCTGCATGTCATTATTGTAAGACTTGACGCAGAAATGTGAATCGCACACTATTAGTGTCGGGAATTTACGATCGGCATTTTCAAGCGCCATCTTTAAAGATCTTATTTCAGCTCGCTGAGCTGAACAGTTTCTGAGTGATTCAGTTTTGGTAATCATCGGTTTGAATTTACCAGAGCGCCAGCTACCTTTAACAATCGCGCACTCTGCATTGTAGGATTTTTCCTCTACATCGTAGTGTTGTGCAAATCTGTCCATGTAGATTACACATGTGTACTGTTCGAGAGGCAGAATTTCGATTGGCAGAGGATATTTTTGTTCGTATTCTAGATCATCTAGTTTTTTCAGTTTCGGCTCAAAATAGTATTTCACGTCTTCTGTAGCAAGAGAATTTTCCCATTGTACCCATTTTGGATCTAATGCCACTGTATTCAGATTGCGTGGACTTGTTAATGCCTCAAGGGCTGATTCTGCTGTATAAACAGTTATTCTCTTGCCTTGGGTCACGGCTCTTTCTTTTGCTACAGCAGTTTGAACCGCTGTCAGAATTTTTTCTGTAGAGCTGAATTTCATTTCTGCTTGAGTGTACAAATGTGATTTGTAAGCTATAGGTACCGTTTCTCCCTCATTAGAGGTCAGGTATGTGAATCCGCATCTTCCTGGGATGACTCGGATTACAAGGTTGCGTATGTTTTCGCGTGTTTGCAATTTTGTTTTAGTTAACATGTCTGTTTGTAATGATCTCAAAATCTCTGTATGTTTCTGAGTCCAATTTATTGGTTTGAAATCAGGTCTCATTAATTCATAGAGAGGTTTAACCCTCTCTGCATAATTTAGAATGTATGTTCTTCCGAAATTCAGGAAACCTAGTATTGATTGTAAATTCTTCAGCGTCTTTGGTGCTTGGAGTACAGCACATTTCTCTAAGAAATTGTCAGCTAGGCTCTTGCCTTCACTTGATAATTCATATCCTAAAAACAGGACAGTTAAATGGGCAATTTGTGACTTTTTAAAGTTGAATTTGTAACCCTCTGATGCGAACCCAAGTATTATGGTGTTCACTCTTTTTAAGTGAGTCTCCAGGTCATCATCTGTGAGATAGATATCATCGACATAGGATAATGACTCATCATCATATATTTGGAGTAACTGTTACCCTTGCTGAGAATAATCCTGGGCTATTCTTGAATCCCTGTGGGAGTCGACAGAAGTGTTTTTGTGACCCCATTATTGAGAAAGCGGTCAAATACCTGCTTTCAGGTGCAATGTTTTGACAAAAGAATCCATTAGAGATGTCTAATGTCGTTTTATATTTTTTGCGCACAATGTCATTCATTAGTGCTGCACTGTGTGAGTTTTGTACTGCAAATGTTTTACAACAGCAGTTAAGGTGTCTTTAGTCCAAAACTAGATGATATGAATCGTCTGGCTTGGAGATAGGAAACAAAGGATTGTTCATTTGTGAGGTGCATGTTTCAATCACCCCTTGATATTCAAGTTGATCTAAAATCTCCTTGACCTGCTTCTTAGCTTCTTGTTTAACTGGGTACTGCCTTTGTACAGTGGGCTGATTTTTTAACTGGATTTTGTGGTGAGGCGAATCCTCATAAATAACATGAAAAAGGACACTAGGGTCTAGTAAGTGGTGTCATGGAGTGGGAGATGGAAGGAACAGGTCATACAGTATCACCTTCAGTGGTTTATAACATTGGCTTAAAAAATTCTCATCAGGCCACCCTTAGTGGTGGAGTGTCGTCACATGAGATTAGTTAGAGGATCCAACCATCGCCCTGACCAGTTGTTACTGGTATGGAGGTGGATTCCAATGATGTACTCAAGCCTAAGGTTATCCCAAAGGTGATTCTGATGAGGTGCAGTGCAACAGAAAAACAGAAAAAGTGATAATAAAAATCGAGCATTGGAACAAAAATATGTTTAATGAGGATGTTCCAGTGTCAATAATAAAAACAAGCACCAGGGATAATGGTAATATATAGCTATCCCGTTGCGTAGTGCAGAAAGGTCAACATGTTTCTGCCGTGAGGAAACACTATCCGGCATTCGTCAGGACCTAATAGATGTAAATGCTACTGCAAGAATCAAGAATGATTTGTGATAAATTAAACTTCTTAGTAGTGTGATTTGAATAACATAAAATCATAAAGTCTTATACCCGGACCTTGGAGCCCCAATGTGTCCTAGTGGAGTAGACCACAGATTTTCACCTAGAAAAGAAAGGAGGAGAAATTACTAAACTACTCCTATTTTTAAACTATAGACCCATCCTAATCCAGCACGCCAGTCACTTAGACACACAAGCAGTCTAATACTATAGCTCTTGTTTAAGGCATCAGCCCTGATGTATTCGAAATAATATACTTCTCTTAGTACTCTTTCAATAGCATAGAGGCATGAGAATCAAGCAAAAAGTATGTAGTGAAAAATCATATACTCACCCAGCTTTATGTGGGTGAATACCTCACCTCTACCGGCAACCGCTCGGGTATGTGAGGCCCCGCTCTATATGTGCATAAACAGAAAAGGAACAAATGTAGTTGCACTATATAAAAATGTATACAGTGCTACTGCCAGAAGCTGTTAAAATCTATGCACAATGTATACAACTTGGTTTTCTCTCTAAATAGTGACTCTTCAATTTGACTCCATAAATGTCACCCTTTGTTAGCAAAAGAGATGACAACTTTCTTAGGAAAATTGCTCTCTCATGATGTTGACTTTACATCAGAGAATGCATTTCACTCAAAACTAGAGTAAAATATTCAAATAACAGTGTGAAGTGCATCCCACAGTTCAACTACGACTGCAGGTAGGTTGTGAGGCAAAGCAAACGAGAGTCTGAGCATCAAAAAGTCTAGACAGATCGAGTCTGAACAATAATGGCAAGTAGGAAAACAAGAAAACGCAGAGACTCACCTATCCGTCGGTACCTCTCTCCGGCATCCGATAGGAAGTGGAGGTGACGGTAGGTGAGCCCTGCGTGACTTATATACTGGCCCCGATTGGTTAATTGAGAGAGGCAAGTGGGACGTTAATCCGCCCCATTTGCATGCACAGGAGACGCTACCCGCTCTGCCGAGGTGCCGCGCGATCTCCTCTTTCAACGCGCGTGCACCTGACTCAGCCGGTATAGTGCGAGATCTGCGCATGCGCCGTGCCGCGAGACCAGCGGAGAACAGTGTCTCGCTCGGCTAACAGGCGCTGGCATTGCATGATCGCGTGTGTGTACTGGGGAATAGATGCTGTGATAGAAGTTTCCCTGTTATGATGCGAGCGCGTGTCTTGTGGCTAGGATTGTTTAAAATGGCAAGGTTACCCCAATAATTAAACAACTTATGAAAACTTATTTTCAGAGATGTAACTTCTTCTCAGTGCATTAAAAAGCGGGAAATTTGATGACAAGAGTCAACAGCAAACGCATATAAACCCGAACTTTAGCATAAGGCAAATAGAGCTCAATTACACAGTCCATGTGGCTGACACACTCAGCTTGACACAAAACGGGTGGTGAGCACATACAGCTTGACTAAGACTGCAGATGTGGTGTACTACATAATGTCCACTTTTCAGATCATGATCCAAGGGATATCCTCATTGAGCCCATGACTGTCACTCCTCAATCTATAGATCCATTTTTGTTCTTTAACAAAAAGGAACTTTGATATATCGCTGATTTGGGGTGGAATAAATGGCTGTTCAATTACCACCCATCTTAATTCATCAGCCTTATGGTTTTTTGTGATGAAGTGAGCGGTCATCTTGGTGGATTGTTTTCGGCACCGGATGGTGCTCTTATGTTCACTTATTCTGAGTTTGATTTTTCTGGTTGTATGGCCTACGTACTGTAATGCACAAGGACATGTGATTAGATAGATTAGTCGCTCTGAGTTACAGTTCGTATGAGTTCGTAGCATCCATGGTTTGCCAGTACCAATGTCAAGCTTATCCGTTTTATATGTCTGGGGGCAGACACTGCAAGACCCACAAGGGAAATGTCCCTGAACAGGAGGCAAATCCCACAGTCTACTATTGTCAGTAGGTGTTCTAAGTCTGGGACGAGTGTGCACCAAACTATCTCGGATGTTGGACGCTCTTTCGAATGAAAAGAGTGGTAAAGGAATCCTTGTTTGGGCAATGCTCAGTATCCCCCAATGTACCCTTCCATCTCCCACTCCATGACACCACTTACTAGACCCTAGTGTCCTTTTTCATGTTATTTAGTAGTAATGGGGGTCTAGGACACAGAGGTCTTTAAACATTCCCCTTTTTGACCCTAATTTAACGTTGTTTTTTGGAGGCAAATCCTCATCCCATCCTACATGATATTTATATAATGCAGGAGCTTGGGCTACTGCCCATTTTCTTGCAAGTGTATATTTTTTATGAATTGGTATATGATTCGAGAGGGCAGGCATAATCATTTCTTTGCCATGAGGGCACTCCCTGACAAACTCTGGTGGCCAGTCTTTTTCAGCTAACAGGATGTCATAGCCTTTCGAAAGGTTATCCCAAAAGAGATCCCTTACTTTCCTCGTCTTATCCCTCTCTATACGCAATGTTATTTCATATATTTTATGAGGTTTGATAACGCTGGTATCCGCAGTTTCCAACTGAATGTATTAATTTGTGTCCACTGTCTCCAGAAGATTCATCACGATCTTGCGAGCTATGGTCACTTCTGCTGCGCTGTCTAGCAGTGTCTGGGCTCACTTTCCGTTTTTCAGTTGTGTCCTCAGAATCCTCGGCATGTTTAATCTTAATACTTGCTACCTTCTTTCTGGGAAATTGTGATTTATTACTTTGATGAGCAGGTTCTTTGTCTTTGGACTTGACGTGCTCTTCTCTGTGTTCTGACCGTCCTCTTCTTTCCGATTTCTGTGAGGATGTCTGAAAAGATCGAGAGGGACGTGTATCAACATCTTGATATCTACAAGGTTTTTTCAAATTATCCATATTTCCAAGGTTGTATCTTTTCTCAGAGGGCTCCCTTTGGGGAGACTTGTTTCCTCAGTCTGGAGATTTTTCTCTTCGTTGAGGAGACCTTCCTCTGCACTGGAATCATTTTTCCCTGGGAGTGGACTGTTTATTACCATCCCAACTCCTTTTTGGAGTATTCAGATTATTTTTAATAAAGGTTTTTTCAGGATTTTCAGTTAGTTGGGGTTTTACCGTTTTCCCACCCAAACTATCTCTTCCGAGTTCTTCATAGGATTTTTCTATGATTCTGGCAAGTTCAAATGGTTGGTCTGTTATATCTGTCTCCTTCAATTTCTGGCGGATCGCCACAGATGCTGCTTCTCCTTTTATGTTGGCTAATAAGATAGCCGAGACCTGCTTGAAGTCTTTCAATAATTTCATACCCAGAGTTAAAGCAGGTTTTGGACCGTATTCATTTTGAATCTGTCTTAGTACATCTGGTATAACCGCCATAGACGGAACACCATGTGTTTTTGTGTATATTGAAGCAAAGACTGTGCCCCAAGTGTCACAGTCTTCCACATGTGGTTCAATCCCCATTGGAAGACAGAGTCAGAATTCTGTGTTTCTCAGTAGAAGTAGTATCTGGAAATACTGCTTCTGTTTGAGTATTTTCTGTGCTAACCAGAATGGAATTTGTTCCCGTTTTGTGGGTACTTTACCAAGACATGATTGTATGTTCTGTGGTGTAATTTTGTTTGTGTTCCCCTGATGAGGGGTCGGCTGTGGAATATTAATTGTGGGTTGGACTGTTGAAGTCCGCATGTATTTTAATTAATAGTTTTAGATGAACTAAAAGTTCGCGGTCTGACATTTTATCAATGTCTGGATGTGGTGTGTAGCTGGCTAGAACCGGCCACGTGGCTCCTTATCTACCTAGTGGACCGTGCCTGGTGATGTGATTATTATGTTTAAGGGCGCCAATAAACCAGAGCAGGTGCTCTTGGTAATTTAGTGGGATTTCAACGTCCTGAAAAGGAGTGTATATATCCGGAGGTTCCTCTATTCTGTAATAGTGGAATTCTTTTGTTACAGCGTGTGCTGCTGGAAAATGTATCCATGAATAGAATACCTCTGTCTACCGATATTCATGGGCCTCTACCACGAATATGACTGTACCACCTCTTGGTGATAGTCCATTCTCTATAAGTTTAAGAGTTATAGTTCTCCTTACGTTTACCGGAATGATTATAGCATTCGGGTCATTGTCTTGGATGGTTGTGTCATCCTCTACGAGCTGAGCCGCTATTCTTGCTCTCTCCCTTTCGTCGTCACTTTCTGACATTTTTACTGACAGAAAGCTCTTTGTTGCAGATCAAGTTTCAAGGAAACAAAGATTAGGTGCACAATATTTTGGAACACTGTATCCTTCAACGTTGACTAAACCAAAAACTAATACATAGGAATCTCTTCCTCCTAAGTTCCGGCGGATATTAACTTTTCACCCACTCTAGACGTCTTTTGGAGTTTTTACGGGAAAAGGGTTCTGTGTGAAAAAGCACGACTGAGTTACTCTAGTGTCTTGCATTAGATTATCGCCTTACCAAACGTTGGGCACCATGTAGTGTAGTTCCTATATTCCCAAAAGGCTCTGCACATTGGAATAATATAAACAGCAGTGTAGACGTAGGACTGAGGTCGACTAGGTCTGCACCGACTATATTAGACTTAATTAGTTTTGCCAGCTAGCTCAGAGGTCACTAGAAACTTTCTCGAATGTTCAGGAAAGAGTTAACTCTCTGGATTTAGACAAGAAGGGATTAGCTTCTGACAACCATACAAACATGACAACTTTGCTCCCTCAGAAAAGAGTGTATCTCTAGAGTCGTGTGAAAACAATAGGCAGCTATTTCACTCAGTCAACCGTGCATACTTAGTTTCACCAGAGTGCAGAGAAATAGAGAGACAGGCATTTTCAATAAAAGGTGTTATTTTATTGAGCAGTCTTCTTTCTCATGCAAGAGAAATGAATTGCTACAATTGCAATACTTGTCATAAAGTAAAGTGCGTACAGTAAAAGTAGTATTATGAAATAATACTGTAAAAGCATTGATATGGTTTCTTAGCCATATGATACTTTAAAATAGATAAAATATATACATACATAAAAACATTGACTAACGTACTCAACTGGTGCTTCTAACTACGCCTACCCCGGTGTACCTGACCTAAGCCTAATACTTGGCAAGGAGTAAGTAAGTAGCAGTTTAAGTTAAGTTGGTTAAGTAGGTTTTGCCAAGAATCTGAATCAAGAATTCTCTTAAGGGTTTAGTCAGCTCCGTACCTTGGTAATAGAATTTGGGAGGTCTGGTATCTCTTTCTTCAGGACTCGATCTCCCAGCAACCCGCAAGGGTGACTATGGGGAACACCGGAGCTGGATTTTCTCGGCGTGAGAAAAAGCAGCTTCTCCAGCACGTCAAAGGGGAGGGGCGGCTTCCGTGGGCTCTCGCATCAGCTGGGATCTCGGGCAAGTAGATAGCCGCTCTGCTCCAAACCACCGTGTGTTTGCTTAAGGCAACTGTTGGAATATTTATACCTGAAAGGTGCCGGGTTTGACGTAAGGTTGGACATAAGGCGTCACTAAGAACTAACAGTTCTTTCTGGACTCCAGGAGTTCTTGTTCAAATCAAAACAAAAGCAGGAGGGGATTTCCCGGGATGCTGGAGGCTTGGTTTGTTTAAAGAACGCGTTGTGCTTCCTAGGAGTCGATGGGAGTAGCCGTGCTGTGCTTTGGACTGCATAGGCTATTACTGAATATGGATATGATTCTTATGCCTTTATAAGGATATTATTAATTATAACCACATAATGGCATGAATCGTGAATATCGAATTAGGGTCCTAGATAGAAATACAACACCCACTCCACGGATTAATGTCCACCATTACTAAAAAACTAAGCAATAGTAAACATATAACAATGCATGTGTGTTTTCCAACCCACCCCAAAATACATATTTCGCATTTGAAATGGTATATGGTAAATACACGAAAATGAGTGTTGGTACTGTACGTTTTTCAAGCAGTGTCATCATTCAGTTAAATGCATATATATATCAGCTGAATGAATTGCTAAAATTACACATGAAATGGCTCTGAATACAGAAAAGAAGGTCGAGACCATTCCATCACATATTTATACAAAATGCTGTATATGTGCTAGAGACTGAGGTAAAATATTGTCTCTAGTATCCTCAAAATAGAAGCTCTGTTCTCTAAGAATAGTTCTACTTTAATCAGAGTACCATGTGCCAAAAAAAAAGTAAATATTTTGGAAAAATTGAAAAAATAATTTCGCTTTCAGGGGAAAAAATAGTTCCAAATGTTTTCAGTAGCTTTTTTTATCAAAACTGAAGGCCGAATTCAGAGTTCAAGGAACGCTGTGTGATCATTGTGTTTAAATGTTATTCTCATTGTTAGGAGACAACATCATATCAGACAGACTCTCAAAAAAATGGTCTACGACATCAGGTGAAAGTTCGACCAAGTTTGAAAATGCTGTAACTGTGCAGTTTGGAGCGTGATTACTATCATAGATGTTTGGATCAGCAATGCTCACAGAAGGTTGTACCTGTTTGGTGCTGCTTTCCTCTCATACCTCACCGCCACCTACTCGTAGTGGTGAAGTCTCAACGAATGCCGTCATCAGAATAGGTAGCCGCTGGGGACAACACGATGCATGAGTCGTTACAGGACTTAGCAAAGTATCGATATCCATTGGTACTGCTGATGGTAGTGTAAGACAGACGTCCAACACGCATTCTTCTCCGCATAGCAGACATCGAAGCACAGGTAGGATGCAATCCTGCCAGATTTGTCTGAATGAAAGAAACCAGGTTGTACTCAGATCTCTTAGCCGGGCCAATCCGAGGACCTTAGTGATACGGTCTCGGTATCGTATTGCTAGGATCGTCTTTCCATCGTTGCTGGAGTCTTGTCTGTGGATTGGCTTGTCATATCGGAGCAGAAGGAACAAAAATAAAATTCCTGCCACGAGTCCCAAGATTAAGGGCAGACCGCCAAGGACAGAATGGACAAAATGCGGGAAGATGCCCAGAACTGTTTCAAAGGGTGTTAACTAGGGGTGGGCGGCCAGCTACGCTCCGTGCACGGAGTGTGCGTAGTGCCGCCTACTCCGCATTTTGCAGAGCTGGCGGAGCCAGGCAGCACTACGCACGCTCCGCAGACGGAGCGTAGCTGGCCGCCACCCGCCTCCCTCCCCCCTCCCTAAATACTTTCAAATAGAGGAATGCAATAATTTAAAAAGCACTTACCTTGCCGCCGCTGCCCGCCGCGTCCCCGGGGCTCGTTATCTTCCGTCTTCCGTCTTCTTCAGTAATGCGCATGCACGGGCGGCCGCGCATGCGCATTTTCACGAGAAAATGCGCATGCGCGGCCGCCCGCGCATGCGCATTACTAAAGAATACGGAAGATAGCGAGCCCCGGGGACGCGGCGGGCAGCGGCGGCAAGGTAAGTGCTTTTTAAATTATTTCATTCCTTTATTTGAAAGTATTTAGGGAGGGCGGGAGGGAGGCGGGTGGCGGGGCTGGCGGCCAGTGGTTTTGCGGAGTGGGGCTACGCGGAGTGCGGAGGTGGGCGTAGTTTCTCGCCCACTTCGCGTAGCTCCGCGAAGCCCCACTCCGCCAACTCCGCCCAGGGCTAGTGTTAACAGTCCCGAAAAAACTGTTTAAATACATGTGCGATGCCACTGGTATCAGACATGTTTAAGATTTGGCTTAACATTTCTACGAAATGCACGGGGCAATTTGTCGATAAAAGAGAATGTATCTCTGCCGATGTCCTTGCCACTTGCAGATCATACGTTTCTTTGGATGACGCTAGAGGCACAGTTGTCTGTAAAAGAGTAGACTTCATTCTGCTTAAAGTATCAATTCGAATAGAAGAGATATTCAAAGAAGGCCATAATGCAGCCCCCATATCTGGATTGCTGTGTGGATACAATACTTGCATACAGCAAACGACCCTGGAAGTTACGGTCACGAGATAGGCTTTCCCTGGCACCATTCCACAACAGCTGTGGTCACTTATTAAAATGTAACAGCCGTTAGAGAGTTGTGTAGAAAATGGCTCTATCTGTTTTGCAGGCGTGCCATGCAGGTGACATGAAAGGTTATTTGAAGACCCTTCGCAGGCTCCATGCAAGGTAATACCTTGACACAGAAGTGTACCGCTTAGTAATTTTTTACAATTGTTACCACTAAGGAATACCTCCTTTTTCCCTTCACTCTAACATCTGTGTGTAGAAGGTAAACCCCAGGTTGATTTGATATATTCTTTACCCAACCTTTCATACTGGCCCGCAGGTATATACTCTTGGCAGTATTTAAACTGGAAAGTTGTTATCGGAATTGAAATTGTTCCGTGTATTATCCATTCAATGACAGGTCTCTCTGACATTGTCAATGGTAATCTTTCAAGTTTTTCAATGCTCAGAATCGTATAGTCTGCTCCATTTTGTGCCAAACTGATTTGTTTATCAGTAAGGTTAAAGATACCGAATAATGACGTTGTGTTGATTAAACGCCATGGTACGTAGCCTGAACGCAGATTTTGCAACGTCCAACCAAGCTGTACAATAGAACGTAATTGAGACTGACCATGTTGTAACATTAGTAAGTCCTGCTCTATTATATCAATAGCAGATGATACAATGCTGTCCAATGAATATATTCTGGAGGACAGAGTCGTTAACCCATTGTCGACCACAGAAAGTGATTTTTCCAAATTTATACGATCAATTTCTCGTATTTTTTCTGCTGTTTCAATTTGCATTACTTTCCAAGCTTTGTTGTACGCAGCGTATAGACCGGCCGCTATGAATCGTTTTTGACGCTGTTTGCTTGGTCCCAATATGATATCACGCAAGTCAGCACCGTCTTTAAGTAAAGTCAAGTGTTGCTTAATTTCAGCCAGTGTGGATTTCTGTAGCCACTCATGGCATAGTTTCCCTACACTGTATGTTGTAACTATCCCTGGATGTTGTCTCCTGAGAGTATCTTGGGTCTGGCCTGGTCATTTTGAACCCCTGTGTTTTGTTCAGGAATCTATATTGACAGTTATTTGTGTCTGTTGGCCAGATAAACCACTTTTTCCAATCAGGATGTCTTCTGTTTTGGTGTAAAATATGGGATACGTCTATCTCCACATCTGTAGTGCTATCACTATCAGTTATGGGTTTCGGAATAGACGGTGTATTTAAGTCTTTTATCTTAGCTAGGCCAAGACAAGTAGTTTGTTGAATTGTGTCATTCAAGAATATCATTTGTTCTGGGATCATGCAGGCCCTAAATAATGCTTCTAGGCCTTGTACTTGCCAATCTTTGGTACCCTCAGATCGTTTTTGTTTCAATGTTGTTTTTCCAGAATTCGAAATCAAATGTAGACATTTTGTCATAAAATTTTTCTGAATAAATCAATTTAGTATTTGTCAACATTGTTTTCATTCCTGTCCTAGTTAACATTTTAAAATAAAACGTTTCTGGATCACCGTTGTTAAACCCTGAGAAGTACTGGAATGTCTCATAAAATGTTTTCGAGCATCCTTTTGGCGGAGTTGGACAGTGTACCCATTGGTTATAAGATAAAACATTTCTAGGCTGAGCAGTTTTATGCAAATAGTGATCACCAAAATGATTATAACAGTATAACTCTTCATAATTCGATGAACCCTGTAAGTAATCCTGTTCTGTAAATGTGGCTGACATTACTAAATCTGACATCATATTATTAATGTTTTCAAAGTCCCAATCATCAGAGAAAGTACTTGGTGTCACAAAGTCACTTAATGAAACCTTGAACTGGTGTGGATATTTCAAGAGCTCAACCGGGCCAAAAATGTCATAATCAGTTCTGTCCCATGCTACCCCACAGGGTATTGGATTGGCTAAGATGTTTACTGATGACAGTTCTATTTTCTCGATGTGGGAGGATGTGTGAGGCTTTAGGACCAAGTTGATGTTCTGACTTGCTGTGTCCATTGTACTATATTTTCCATCAATGAATTTTCCCAAACATAGAACCATGATGAGCCAAAGCAGGAGAGTAAGTACACCTAACACAATCCAAAATTCAATCCATGGTGAAATCAGATATGTTTCTTTTAGTTAAAGAGAAAGTCCAATTACTTTGTCTTTGAAAGTTTTTGTTGCAGGCATTTCTTCATGCTCACTTGGATCTTCAGAAAAGTCGTCGAAGTTGATGAAGTAGCCAGATGCAGTTCTGGCAATTGTTGGAATTATTTCCGGATTTTCCTTTGCTTTTGCATTTTTCTTTGTTTCATTAGCATAGTCAGAGGCTACATCATTGTAGACTGGTGTTTCTTGACGAGCTGTTGCAATTTGGGTTTCAAGAGGCACAAGTTCCATGGCATTATTGCATAGTCCTTTTTTATTCACTGCAGGTTCATCAAATGTGATTAGTCTCTCAGTATGAGCCTCTTGGATTGTAGCAAATTTCGGTATTCTGCTATTTTTTGAGAGTCCACTGGGCCTACTACTTATTATTGGCCACATGATTGTGGTTTTACCAGGTCGATGGATACAACTCGGTTCTCCTTTTTACCAGCACGGGGCGGTAGTACAACTGATCTCGTTCCGCTGACAGCTAAGACAGGTACAGCTTTTCTGTAAGAAGGCTTAAATTCCTTCTTTACGGCGATCTTCTCTCTGACCAGATCCCCAATCTTTGGAATCCAGACAGGTCTTGCTGGGACAGATGGTTTTTCTTCAGTGGCTGTCGGCTGTTGTTTCAACTTTATGTTAGTCAGGCTTTTTCTTGTTTCATTCAAATCCTGTAAAACAGCCAAACGGTCTTTGATATCAAAGGATTTTTCTTCTACCACTGAAGTGTGACAATCAAGATCCTGAATGTGCATTCTAGTACCGAACAATAGTTCGTATGGAGTGAGACCTTTTAGAGAATTTCTTGGCAGATTATTAAGACTACGTTGGACACTTGTTAAATGTTTGACAGACCCATCACCCGAACCTAATACCCTCACCGTTATAGATTGCTTTATGCCCCGATTTTTTCTTTCCACTACCGCATTTCCCTCAGGATGAAAGGGAGAAGAGTACCGCAATGCAATGCCCATGCTGTTCATGGACTCTTTGTAAGCTCTAGAGCTAAACGCAGGACCTTGATCAAGTTCAAGTTCAAGTTCAAGAATTTATATAGCGCACTACTCACCCAGAGGGTTCATTATTTATCGAATAGCCAGGTTTTAAGTTCTTTTCTGAAGGAGATGTGGTTCTGTGTAAGGCGGAGGTGAGTGGGGAGTGAGTTCCAGTTCTTGGCCGCCAAGTAGGAGAAGGATCTACCTCCCATGGTGGATCTTTGGATACGCGGAACTGCGGCGAGGCCTAGATTGAATGATCTAAGTTGGCGGGTGGGTGTGTAGAAGGATAGTCGATTGTTGAGGCATTCGGGCCCTATTTTGTAGAGGGCCTTGTGTGCGTGGGTGAGGAGACGGAATGTTATTCTCTTGTAGACGGGAAGCCAGTGGAGGTCTTTCAGGTGGCCGGTAATGTGATCTTGGCGAGGGATGTCCAGAATGAGTCTCGCTGAAGTGTTTTGGATTCGTTGGAGTTTTTTCTGTAA
This sequence comes from Lissotriton vulgaris, assembly GCF_964263255.1. Taxonomy (NCBI): domain Eukaryota; kingdom Metazoa; phylum Chordata; class Amphibia; order Caudata; family Salamandridae; genus Lissotriton; species Lissotriton vulgaris. The sequence continues at coordinate 32,124,613 of NC_141693.1, forward strand.
TTTGGCTGTAATTCCGGCATAGAGGGTGTTTCCGTAGTCTAGTCAACTCATAACCAGTGCGTGGGTGACAGTCTTTCTTGTCTCGGCGGGGATCCAGTGGAAGATTTTTTGAACATACGAAGTACGTTGAAGCAGGAGGATGAGACGGTGTTGACTTGATTGGTCATCGAGAGTGAAGAGTCTAGGATGAAGCCAAGCTTACGTGCGTGGTCCGTGGGTATGGGTGCTGAGCCCAGATCCGAAGGCCACCATGAGTCATCCCAGGCAGAGGGGGATGATCCTAGGATGAGCACTTCTGTTTTGTCTGAGTTAAGTTTGATGCGGCTGTCTTTCATCCATACGGCTACTTCTTTCATGCCTTCGTGAAGATTGGTTTTGGCGGTGTTGGGTTCTTTGGTGAGAGAAAGGATCAGTTGGGTGTCGTCAGTGTAGGAGATGATGTTATGGTTGTGTTGACGTGCGATGGAAGCGAGTGGACTCATGTAAACGTTGAAGAGGGTGGGACTGAGTGATGATCCTTGTGGTACCCCGCAGATGACTTCGGTGGCCTCTGATTTGAATGGGGGAAGTCGGACTCTCTGAGTTCTCCCAGCTAGGAACAAGATGATCCAGTCCAAGGCTTTTCCTTTTATGCCGATGTTGCTGAGGCGTTGTATGAGTGTGCTATGACAAACAGTGTCGAAGGCGGAGGAGAGGTCAAGTAGAATGAGGGCCACTGTTTCTCCGTTGTCCAGTAGTGTTCAGATGTCGTCTGTTGCTGCGATGAGGGCGGTTTCGGTGCTGTGTTTGGCTCGAAAGCCGGACTGTGAGGGATCGAGGGAGTTGTTGGATTCGAGGAAGGCGGCAAGTTGGCTATTGATGGCTTTCTCAATGACTTTGGCCGGGAATGGGAGGAGGGATATGGGGCGGTAGTTTTTTAAGTTCAGAGGGGTCTGCTGTGGGTTTCTTCAGGAGGGCGCTGACTTCGGCATGTTTCCAGCTTTCTGGGAAGGTGGCAGAGATGAAGGAGCAGTTGATGACATCATGGAGATGGGGTGCGATGATGGAGTCTGCTTTGTTGAAGATGTGGTGGGGACATGGGTCGGTTGGCGAGCCAGAGTGGATGGAATTCATGAGGCGGATGGTGTCTTCAGTGGTGATTGGGTTCCAGGCGCTGAGGTTGTTAGAGGGCGGTTTAGGTTCTGAGGGGGGTGGAAAGGGTTGTTTGTTGGAACTGTTTTCGAAGCTGTTATGTATGTCGGCAATTTTGTTGTAGAAGAATGAGGATAACGAATAGCAGAGGTCTTGGGAGGGAGTGATGTCGTTTGAGGCTGCGGTGGGGTTGGTGAATTCTTTGACGATGTTGAATAGTTCATTGCTGTTATGGGCGTTGTTGTCGAGTCGATTCTTGAGTGCTGATTTCTTGGTGGATCAGATCAGCTGGTGGTGTTTGTGGGTGGCTGCCTTGAGGGTGGTCATGTTGTCGGTGGTTGGGTTTTTTCTCCATGTTTTCTCGAGGGTGCGGCATAGCTTTTTGGATTTCTTAAGGTCATCGTTAAACCAGGGGGCCTTTTTGCTGTCTTGTTTGGTGTGATGATTTTTTAAGGGTGCTAATTCGTCAGCGCTGTGGGTGATCCATTGTTTGAATTTGATAGCAGCTTGGTTTGGGTCCGATGAGAGGGCGGGGGGATTTTGGTTGAGCGATGTGAGGGGTTGGTCGGTGGTGATTTTGTTCCATTTTCTTCGGGGGATAGGTTGTGGGGGGTTGTGGGTCGAGGTGGTTTTGTAGCTGAAGTGAACACAACTGTGGTCCGTCCACCGGAGAGCTGTGGTGCGGTCGAAGGAGATGTCCATGTCTGCATGTCACTATTGTAAGACTTGACGCAGAAATGCGAATCGCACACTATTAGTGTCGGGAATTCATGATCGGCATTTTCAAGCGCCATCTTTAAAGATCTTATTTCAGCTCGCTGAGCTGAACAGTTTCTGAGTGATTCAGTTTTGGTAATCATCGGTTTGAATTTACCAGAGCGCCAGCGACCTTTAACAATCGCGCACGCTGCATTGTAGGATTTTTCCTCTACATCCTAGTGTTGTGCAAATCTGTCCATGTAGATTACACATGTGTACTGTTCGAGAGGCAGAATTTCGATTGGCAGAGGATATTCTTGTTCGTATTCTAGATCATCTAGTTTTTTCAGTTTCGGGTCAAAATAGTATTTCACGTCTTCTGTAGCAAGAGAATTTTCCCATTGTACCCATTTTGGATCTAATGCCACTGTATTCAGATTGCGTGGACTTGTTAATGCCTCAAGGGCTGATTCTGCTGTATAAACAGTTATTCTCTTGCCTTGGGCCAGGGCTCTTTCTTTTGCTACAGCTGTTTGAACCGCTGTCAGAATTTTTTCTGTAGAGCTGAATTTCATTTCTGCTTGAGTGTACAAATGTGATTTGTAAGCTATAGGTACCGTTTCTCCCTCATTAGAGGTCAGGTATGTGAATCCGCATCTTCCTGGGATGACTCGAATTACAAGGTTGCGTATGTTTTCGCGTGTTTGCAATTTTGTTTTAGTTAACATGTCTGTTTGTAATAATCTCAAAATCTCTGTATGTTTCTGAGTCCAATTTATTGGTTTGAAATCAGGTCTTATTAATTCATAGAGAGGTTTAACCCTCTCTGCATAATTTAGAAAGTATGTTCTTCCGAAATTCAGGAAACCTAGTATTGATTATAAATTCTTCAGAGTCTTTGGTGCTTGGAGTACAGCACATTTCTCTAAGAAATTGTCAGCTAGGCTCTTGCCTTCACTTGATAATTCATATCCTAAAAACAGGACAGTTAGATGGGCAATTTGTGACTTTTTAAAGTTGAATTTGTAACCCTCTGATGCGAACCCAAGTATTATGGTGTTCAGTCTTTTTAAGTGAGTCTCCAGGTCATCATCTGTGAGATAGATATCATCGACATAGGATAATGCCTCATCATCATATATTTGAAGTAACTCTGTTACCCTTGCTGAGAATAATCGTGGGCTATTCTTGAATCCCTGTGGGAGTCGACAGAAGTGTTTTTGTGACCCCATTATTGAGAAAGCGGTCAAATACCTGCTTTCAGGTGCAATGTTTTGACAAAAGAATCTATTAGAGATGTCTAATGTCGTTTTATATTTTTTGCGCACAATGTTATTCATTAATGCTGCACTGTGTGAGTTTTATACTGCAAATGTTTTACAACAGGAGTTAAGGTGTCTGTAGTCCAAAACTAGACGATGTGAATTGTCTGGCTTGGAGATGGGAAACAAAGGATTGTTCATTTGTGAGGTGCATGTTTCAATCACCCCTTGATATTCAAGTTGATCTAAAATCTCCTTGACCTGCTTTTTAGCTTCTTGTTTAACTGGGTACTGCCTTTGTGCAGTGGGCTGATTTTTTAACTGGATTTTGTGGAGAGGCGAATCCTCATCCCATCCTACATGATATTTATATAATGCAGGAGCTTGGGCTACTGCCCATTTGCTTGCAAGTGTATATTTTTTATGAATTGGTATATGACTCGAGAGGGCAGGCATAATCATTTCTTTGCCATGAGGGCACTCCCTGACAAACTCTGGTGGCCAGTCTTTTTCAGCTAACAGGATGTCATAGCCTTTCGAAAGGTTATCCCAAAAGAGACCCCTTACTTTCCTCGTCTTGTCCCCCCTATACGCAATGTTATTTCGTATATTTTATGAGGTTTGCTAACCCTGGTATCTGCAGTTTCCACCTGAATGTATTAATTCGTGTCCACTGTCTCCAGAAGATTCATCACGATCTTGCGAGCTATGGTCACTTCTGCTGCGCTGTCTAGCATTGTCTGGGCCCACTCTCCGTTTTTCAGTTGTGTCCTCAGAATCCTCGGCATGTTTAATCTTAATACTTGCTACCTTCTTTCTGGGAAATTGTGATTTATTACTTTGATGAGCAGGTTCTTTGTCTTTGGACTTGACGTGCTCTTCTCTGTGTTCTGACCATCCTCTTCTTTCCGATTTCTGTGAGGATGTCTGAAAAGATCGAGAGGGACGTGTATCAACATCTTGATATCTATCAGGTTTTTTCAAATTATCCCTATTTCTAAGGTTGTATCTTTTCCCAGAGGGCTCCCTTTGGGGAGACTTGTTTCTTCGGTCTGGAGATTTTTCTCTTCGTTGAGGAGACCTTCCTCTGGACTGAAATCGTTTTTCCCTGGTAGTGGACTGTTTATTACCATCCCAACTTCTTTTTGGAGTATTCAGATTATTTTTAATAAAGGTTTTTTCAGGATTTTCAGTTAGTTGGGGTTTTACCGTTTTCCCACCCAAACTTTCTCTTCCTAGTTCTTCATAGGATTTTTCTATGATTCTGGCAAGTTCAAATGGTTGGTCTGTTATATCTGTCTCCTTCAATTTCTGGCTAATCGCCACAGATGCTGCTTCTCCTTTTATGTTGGTTAATAAGATAGCCGAGACCTGCTTGAAGTCTTTCAATAATTTCATACCCAGAGTTAAAGCAGGTTCTGGACCGTATTCATTTTGAATCTGTCTTAGTACATCTGGTATAACTGCCATAGACGGAACACCATGTGTTTTTGTGTATATTGAAGCAAAGACTGTGCCCCAAGTGTCACAGTCTTCCACATGTGGTGCAATGCCCATTGGAAGACAGAGTCAGAATTCTGTGTTTCTCAGTAGGAGTAGTATCTGGAAATACTGCTTCTATTTGAGTAATTTTCTGTGCTAACCAGAATGGAATTTTTTCCCGTTTTGTGGGTACTTTACCAAGACATGATTGTATGTTCTGTGGTGTAATTTTGTTTGTGTTCCCCTGATGAGGGGTCGGCTGTGGAACATTAATTGTGGGTTGGACTGTTGAAGTTCGCATGACATATTGGACCAATTGTCTATGTATTTTAATTAATAGTTTTAGATGAACTAAAAGTTCCCGGTCTGACATTTTATCAATGTCTGGATGTGGTGTGTAGCTGGCTAGAACCGGCCACGTGGCTCCTTATCTACCTAGTGGACCGTGCCTGGTGATGTGATTATTATGTTTAAGGGCGCCATTAAACCAGAGCAGGTGCTCTTGGTAATTTAGTGGGATTTCAACGTCCTCAAAAGGAGTGTATATATCCGGAGGTTCCTCTATTTTGTAATAGTGGAATTCTTTTATTACAGCGTGTGCTGCTGGAAAATGTTTCCATGAATAGAATACCTCTGTTTGCCGATATTCATGGGCCTCTACCAGGAATATGACTGTACCACCTCTTGGTGATAGTCCATTCTCTATAAGTTTAAGAGTTATAGTTCTCCTTACCTTTACTGGAATGATTATAGCATTCGGGTCATTGTCTTGGATGGTTGTGTCATCCTCTACGAGCTGAGCCGCTATTCTAGCTCTCTCCCTTTCGTCGTCACTTTCTGACATTTTTACTGACTGAAAGCTCTTTGTTGCAGATCAAGTTTCAAGGAAACAAAGATTAAGTGCACAATATTTTGGAACACTGTATCCTTCAACGTTGACTAAACCAAAAACTAATACATAGGAATCTCTTCCTACTAACTTCCAGCGGATATTAACCTTTCACCCACTCCAGGCGTCTTTTGGAGTTTTTATGGGAAAAGGGTTCAGTGTGAAAAAGCACGACTGAGTTACTCTAGTGTCTTGCGTTTGATTATTGCCTTACCAAACGTTGGGCGCCATGTAGTGTAGTTCCTGTATTCCCAATAGGCTCTGCGCATTGGAATAATATAAACAGCAGTGTAGACGTAGGACTGAGGTCGACTAGGTCTCTACTGACTATATTAGACTTAATTAGTTTTGCCAGCTAGCTCAGAGGTCACTAGAAACTTTCTCGAATGTTCAGGAAAGAGTTAACTCTCCAGATTTAGACAAGAAGGGATTAGCTTCTGCCAACCATACAAACATGACAACTTTGCTCCCTCAGAAAAGAGTGTATCTCTAGAGTTGTGTGAAAACAATAGGCAGCTATTTCACTCAGTAAACCGTGCATACTTAGTTTCACCAGAGTGCAGAGAAATAGAGAGACAGGCGTTTTCAATAAAAGGTGTTATTTTATTGAGCAGTCTTCTTTCTCATGCAAGAGAAATGAATTGCCACAATTGCTTGTCATAAAGTAAAGTGCGTACAGTAAAAGTAGTATTATGAAATAATACTGTAAAAGCATTGATATGGTTCCTTAGCCATATGATACTTTAAAATAGATAAAATATATACATACATAAAAACATTGACTAACGTACTCAACTGGTGCTTCTAACTACGCCTACCCCGGTGTACCTGACCTAAGCCTAATACTTGGGAAGGAGTAAGTAAGTAGAATTTAAGTTAAGTTGGTTAAGTAGGTTTTGCCAAGAATCTGAATCAAGAATTCTCTTAAGGGTTTAGTCAGCTCCGTACCTTGGTAATAGAATGTGGGAGGTCTGGTATCTCTTTCTTCAGGACTCGATCTCCCAGCAACCCTCAAGGGTGACTATGGGGAACACCGGAGCTGGATTTTCTCGGCGTGAGTAAAAGCAGCTTCTCCAGCGCGTCAAAGGGAAGGGGCGGCTTCCGTGGGCTCTTGCATCAGCTGGGCTCTCGGGCAAGTAGATAGCCGCTCTGCTCCAAACCACTGTGTATTTGCTTAAGGCAACTGTTGGTATATTTATACCTGAAAGGTGCCGGGTTTGACGTAAGTTTGGACATAAGACGTCACTAAGAACTAACAGTTCTTTCTGGACTCCAGGAGTTCTTGTTCAAATCAAAACAAAAGCAGGAGGGGATTTCCTGGGCTGCTGGAGGCTTGGTTTGTTTAAAGAACACGTTGTGCTTCCTAGGAGTCGATGGGAGTAGCCGTGCTGTGCTTTGGACTGCATGGGCTATTACTGAATATGGATATGATTCTTATGCCTTTATAAGGATATTATTAATTATAACCACATAAGGGCATGAATCGGGAATATCGAATTAGGGTCCTAGATAGAAATACAACAGTGGCATAGACTCTGTATCCTCTGCTTGCAGGTTCTTCTCATCTTGAATCTACCTTTGGGTTCCACTGAACTTTTTCACCTTCTTTGCCAGCAACATCTTTACTGAAGTCCTCCATTGTGGTCTACAGCACTTTCCAACATCACCTCACACTATTGCACCCAGGGCATGGTGTAGGTATCCAGGTCCTTGCGTAGCCACAGGTGGGGTGACACTCCAACCTTCCATCTTCCACTGGGTTTCTTCAGGGTTCGCTGTGAAGGGTCCTTACTCATTGACTTGTATTGAGCATGTGGTTGTGTTCCCACTCTGTACATGACCTCCCTGGGGTTCCTAGATACTTACCATGTGTGGTTCCTTGGGTCCCTGACTCTTCTACATCTTCTGGGTCCAGTCTCGACTTAGATTGTAGTTCGCATTCCACTATTTTAGTATATGGTTTGGTCTTCTCATGGAGAACAATGTGTATTTGTGCTACTTAACAGTTCTATTACTGACGTGTTGTGGTTATATCTCTGGGTAGGAGATATTGCAATTTGTTAGTAAGTGATTATAATAAATACCTATTTTTCTAAGTACACTGTGTGTTTCTTTTTCACTTAACTCCCACCATAAGATTACGTACTGGTAAAACAAGCTGCTTTGCACTCCTTTTGGAATAAGCCTGAAGGCTGCTCTCCACAGCTACCACTTAGAGAGCTTTCTATGGTTGTTTAAGACCGACCACTAACATCACCAAAAGAGTTGTCTGGATTAGTGCAGGGTGCTACACTTACATAAGTGAGCAGCATATACTAAGCCAGCCCCCTACAAGCATCTTTCTGACAAACATTTATATTTTTTATAGTGCTACTCATTGTTTACTCACACTCAGTTCTGTGATCTTCATGGCACACGTTCTTTGTAGCAGGCACATTAACCCTCTGCGCTGTGTGGGTGGACGGAGTGCTTATGTGAGTGCACGGTGACAAATGCAACAGTGTGAGAGGAGGGTAGTGAGATTGCAGATTGAGCTGTGAAGGGGACAGGTGAGTGAAGTGTCAAATCAGTGCAGGGTGAGTAGTGTGTTTGCATGACTGCAGTGTGAGGTACAGGGTGAACAGCGCAAGTGCAGAGTGATCAGTGAGTGCAGGGTGAGCGGGTAAATGGTGTGAGTGCATGGTGTTCAGTGTGAGTGCAGCGTGATCGCTGTGAGTGCACGGTCAGCATGAAAGTAAAGGGAGAGAATGAGGAGTGAGTTATCAGAATGCAGGGTACATTCCCAGACATTTGAAGTAACTTAGAATGTTATTGATAGCAGCGTGGGTTTCAGATATAAGTTAAACAATTGCTATTATGGCAATAATCTCGAGCTGCAGCAGCCCGGGCTGAGACACACGACGACGGGGCTAAAGCCCTTTCTGTCCAATGGGCGTTGCACGCCTGTGTTCAGGTGCTCTTTACCTCACGGGTGTCGGTGACTGGATAATCAGTATAAAAAGATTGCCTTAATACTCAAGGCCCTGCATCTTTTGTTTCCCTGAGGGTCATCCTGGGTCAAGAGAGCGTGTCTAGAAGACATACAGAAGCACCCATAGGCGAGCCCCACAACCTTCTGTTATAAACGGATTCTTTGTTGTCCAAACCTCCTGAAGTTAAAAGCATAAAGCATCCTACCATTCACAATGACTTATACTCATATCTGACAACTTGCTGCATAGTCCTTTGTCTTTTATGATAAATCAAACAAACTCAGTTTGGAGTGTACATGTTTCATTCTCCTCATTTGCATATTGGAAAGTTATTAAGCATTTTTCCAAGAGAGCAGTCTAACTTCATGGCAGAACCCAACCAGGGATTCTTCAAGGTTGCATCACTCATCATTTGTGGTATGTCAGGCCACACATTGGCCTATTCTAATTTGAGGACAGCCAGGAAGATGTGGAGATGAAGAACTATCTCTCTAGACGGCCTGAGGGTTTTAAGTAAAAGCATCAACACACACCCACATTGTAGTATTCTTAGTTAGAGTGTTCTGGTAGAATTGTTATTGTACCTTTGCTAGCCAAGATTATGTATGTGGTGGTTTGGCAGAGGGAAGCTGGTCTTGTATGAAGGTGGATGTCTAAGCTGTATCTGGAATAAACTTCTTTCCTTCGAAATGAATTCTACCTGCCTGTTTACTACATAATTTGGCGATGATTGGGATTAAGAAGAACTTCATTAATAGAAGAATTGTACAAGACTATCCAGACAGCGTTCACTTATTTCACGGTATCTTTTTGTACATTACTTAGTGCCTTGATTGCACCTGCGGCAGTTTTTTTTAGTGTTGTGCTTTGATCGCACCAGCGGGAGAAATCGCAGCCCTTATGTTTTATTTTGAAAGAATGCTGCATGCAAGGAAAATTCTTGTTGTTATCTTATTCTCAGACAGCTCATAAAGGATTTAACGGATATTCTGTCGCTTTAGAGGTTGAAGCTACGCCTAAATTTCACCATTGGATATATTTTTTTAATTGACTCTTTAATCATACGTACTTTGAACGATATTCGATAGCGCATCTTTTAAAAACTCACCGAAGTGTGTTTGGAACACGCATTGTTGTCTGGCGCTCTCGAGAGTGAAGAGTTTACTGCAGCGCGCAACCAAATAGCGTTACTATGCGACAGCATTTCCTGTAGCAACCTTGCGCATTACGTCCTCACGTTTGTGATGAATTACGCCTAGTGGCCATTTTGTTTTGTGTCAGACGATCGTTTCCATAACAACCGATACAACTTTCATCAGAAACCTTCTACAAAGCTTTATTTCTTTTGTTTTAAAGTGTTGAGCCTTTTTGTAATTTCTAGCGAGTTGAGGGACAGCATTTGTGACCAGAGATCTTCGTGGTGAATATCGCCAAGCAGCAAAACTGGATTGCAACACATCACACCGTGACAACTATCGACAGTAAACACAATTTTCATCTTAGACTGCGGTGACAACTTTTATTGTTTTAGATTATTGTTTTAACACGTGGTTTCACTGTTATTTTTTTTGTCATTGGTCAATGATATATGCTTTGAAGTGATCTTTATCTTATTGTCTCAAAATGTCAAATATTGTTGCCCCCCCCGCATTTTTTACCTAAAGCTGGTGAACCTAAAATGGAATGGGATTTATGTACCCTATGTTTTTAGCTTATGTAGATGTTTTAGAAGAAGATGGGTGTTCTCCTAAAAGAAAGCTCGCATTGTTAAGAAATTGTCTGGGTGGTGCAGGTTTGAAAGAATTAGCAAACTTACCTCCTATAGAAAGTGCTGGTGATATTAATGTTTTTGAAGTCACTATTAAACAAATGAGTATTAGATTTAGCAGGAAAATTAATACTGTGATGGAAAGATTAAAATGTTATTCCCGTGCACAAAAAGAGGATGAATCCATTGAGGATTATGTCGCAGCACAACGTACCTTAGAAGGTTCATGTGCATTTGAAACAATACATTTTGAACAAGTACTTAGGGATCAGATCATGATGAAGACTAAAAGTAAGAAGATTCAAGAACGTTTATGGATGGGTACAGAATCTTCTTTAAGTGCTTTACTTAATATCGCAAAAGGGATTGAACAGTCTGAAATATTTGTGAATGAGATTAGGGGACAGGTAATTAAGAACAAAGACATAATTCCAGAAGTAGCAGTAGTGAAAGACCAGTCTAATTTAAAAAAATCTTATGTTCCAGTTAAAAAAGAGACCTATGTAAAAGACCATCATTCTTTTGGAAGGAAAACTCATGTAGTTTGTTACAGATGTGATAGCACTGACCATGTTGGTAGCTACAGAGGCTGCCCTGTAATGAATAAAATCTGTGTAAAATGTAAAAAACCGGGTCACTTTAACAAAATGTGCAGATCTTCACAGAAAGTAAATTTAGTAACATGTGAAGAAAATGATGATCCTGAATTTTCTGAAATTAACAGTCTATTGTGCGTAGGAGATATAGAATGCAAGAGTTTCCCCAGTGATAATATTCTCGTCAATGGGAAGGAAATCTCTATGTTAATTGTTTCTTGTGCTTGGTACAGTATCATAGGCAGAAAAATGTTTGATAAATTCTGGAGTGCCACTAAACTATTGCCTCCAGACATTCAACCTGGGGGCTATTCGGGCCACAAAATTGACCTTGATGGATTTATGTGGGCCGATTTGGAATTCAAATACAGAAAAACTAGAGGAAAAGTTTATGTTGCTACCAAAGGAGTGTCCATTCTTGGGTGGCCTCATCAGCATGAAATGGGTATTAAGCTCAACCCCAATGCCACGCAACCTGTGTATGTTGTACCTCCCGAGAATGATGAGTTCACAATTAAAATTAAAAATACATTTCCTTCAATCTTCATTGATGGTTTTGGTAAATTTGTTAAGTTTCAACACAAGATCATTCTCAAGGAGGGAGCCGTTCCTGTTCGGCATAGAGTCAGGAATGTACCAGTGGGGTACCGTGATAAATTGAAATTAATTCTATCTGATCTAGTATCTAGGAATATCATTGAACCTACAGAATCTTCTCCTTGGGTTTTGCCAGTAGTTTTATCACTCAAATGTAAAGGCGAACTTCGTCTATGTGTTGACCTTCGGAGCTTAAATAAAGAGATCTGGATTGACAGGCATCCTTTGCCTCATATCCATGAGTTAATTTCTACTTTGTCTGGGGCTAGTGTCTTTTCCACTATTGATATTGCTAGTGCGTATCATCAAGTTGTTCTTCAGGATGAATCCAAGTTTCTGACTACTTTTATCACACCTGAGGGCATGTTTCAGTTTTGCCGTATGCCATTTGGATTGGCCAGTGAGGCATCTGCCTTCCAGAGGCTGATGAAGGAAGTTCTTGAGGGTTGTTCTGGTGCCATTGCATTCATGGATGACATTTTATTTTATGGTAAGAGTTTTGAAGACCATGATAGAAACTTGGAAAGAGTATTGCATTGTATGCAAGAAAAAATGCTAACTTTGAAATTTTCCAAATTTAAATTTAGTTCAATACCTTGGCCACAAAATTTCCTCCCAAGGTATTAAACCTAAGTTTAATCATATTATGAGTATATCCAATGCTCCCTCTCCTTCTACAAAGGAATAACTTGTATCATTTTTAGGGCTTACAGAATTCTATAGTAAATTTGTACAATATTACTCCTCAAAAGTTCACAGCTTGAGAACCTTATTAAAAAAAGATGTGAAATTTGTATGGAACAAAGAACAACAGTTCGCTTTTGAATTGCTGAAGAAAGAGATTGTTAATGTCCCATTCTTAAGACCTTTTGAAATTGGCAAAGATCTGTAGATGCTAGTAATGTTGGTCTAGGTTCCGTTCTAATGCAAAGGAATCTTGGTGAGGAAATGTAGATTCTTATGCTTCTAGGACGCTTCGGGGTGCAGAGTACAACTATTCCACCATTGAAAAAGAATTGTTAGCGTGCACTTGGGCCATGTAACATTTCCGACAAGTATTGTGGGGCACTAGATTTTGTTTAAGAACTGACCATAAGCCGTTAATAAATATGTTGGCAGCTGGTGGTCGCAGGACTTTAACTGCTAGATTAGCACGTTTAGCTGCCAAATTGAGGATGTTTTTCTTTGGATGGAAGAGAGCCATCCTAAATGCAATGTAAATAAAACAGAAATTCTTCCTATGGGAAAGACCCCTCATTTCTGTCCCAGCAAATTGTGGCCGGAGGATTCTCCTGCTCCCCCACAAACTGTGGTGTCAGCAAGAAATCTAGGTGTTCTATTTGACACCAAGCTATCATTTGACCAGCATGCGAGGAATGTGGCAGGAAGTTGCTTCAGTATTATAAAATCTTTAAAGAAGTTCTTTGACTTCCTGCCCACTGATTCAAGAAAGGCTGTGGTAGTGGCCTTAATCCTCGCACGCCTGGATTATTGTAATAGCCTGATGGCAGGTGTTAAAAAATCACGCTGAAAAAACTCCAAAGCGTGCAACACGCAGCTGCCAGACTTGTTCTCAAACTGCTGAGGAAATCCTCATGCGCCGGCTACCTTGACGACCCTTCACTGGCTGCCTCTGCACAAGAGGATACTATTTAAAATTCTGATTGTCGCCTTTCGAGCATTTAATGGTACAGGCCCGAAGTATCTCATCAGGCGTTATCCCCATTACAACCCCTCCAGGACGCTACGATCCTCAGGAGACAATCTGATAAAATTGGCCAAATTTAACTATAAAACCAAGGTGGGTAAGACCTTAACCTTCCTGTCATCTAAAGCCTGGAATTCAATGCCTAAGAACCTTAGATTGCTGACTCAGGAAAGTCAGTTTAGGAAGCACCTTAAAACCTGGATCTTTAATCTTCCAGATGACTACGTAATGGCCACTATCTAGTATTGTACTTGTAACTGTATGCACATTGTCTTATTAGCGCCAGGATGCTCCTTTCGGAGCGATAGTTGCGCTCTATAAATAAATAATACAAAAATACAAAATAAAATACAAAATTGCAGGAATTTCAATGTGTAGTTGAATATGTTCCTGGTCATCTCAATGTACATGCAGACTGTATGTCTCAGTTACCGTTACCCAACTCATTGGACATTGCCAACATTGGAGTCGATTGTGATGTTGCATTTTCTATTGATAATGTTAATGGTGAGAGTTCCAATAGTATTTCTGAAACAGAGTGGAAGGTAGCTATGTGTGAGGATAGTTATTTGTCTGATGTTGTGAAATTGTTACAACTGGGTTGGCCTGAAGAACGGAATTTATCTGGAGATTTGATATCTTTTTGTAAAATAAACGATGAACTCATGTTTGACCAGGGTTTTGTAACTAGGGGAGATAAGATAGTTCCTCCATCTAAGTTGAGAGAGAAAATTATTTCCTTAGCTCATGAGGGTCACATGGGTATGTCTAGTACAAAAAGGCGTATCCAGGAATTTTATTGGTGACCTGGGATCGACAGGATGGTTGATAAATGGTTCAGTTCGTGCTTTCCTTGTGTCAAAAGTGATAAAACTGTTAAATCTTTACTGGTTGATGTTTCTCCCATTGAGTTTGTAGCCAGTCCTTGGAAGAAACTGGGTATTGACATTATTGGTCCGTTAAATTTTTCTATTAACAAGGATGTATTTGCGCTGGTACTGATTGACTACTTTTCTAAATGGCCTGAGTTGAAGGTAGTGGATAAGGTTGGTTCTACCCAGGTTATTGAGTTTTTGGATTAAGTTTTTTGTAGGGAAGGCATTCCTGCAGAAAATGTTTCGGACAATGGTCCTCAGTTCATCAGTAGAGAATTTAGTTCATTTATGGAACGTTGTGGTGTTGTTCATAAAAGAGTGTCCAATTACAACCCTCAGGCCAATGGTCAAATTGAGCGCTTTAATAGAGTCATCAAGGAATCTATCCAACTTGCAGTAAAAAGCGGTTTAGAGTGGAGAAAAGCGTTGCGTGCTACCTTGTTGTCGTACCGGATCTCTCCCAATTCTGTGACTGGGTTGTCTCCTTTTGAGATTTTGCAAAGCAGGAAACCTGGATCTAAACTTTTACCATGGTGGATGAAAACTAAAGTGCCTTGTGAATCTTTATTTGATGTCTCTCAAGTTAGGGATAAAGTTATGAAGTATCAAGAGAAAATGAGAGGCAATTCGTTGCAAGTAACTAGTCAGGGGTCTAAGATTAAGGTAGGTGATTTTGTTCGTATTAAGTTTGGTGGTGTTTTTGGTAGTAAATGGGAAAAGTGGTCTGATCCTTGTGAAGTGTTGGAAGTTTTTAGTAAGGTGGTAAAATTTGGTGGTAAAATTTGGAATTTTAGGCGCATTTCGTTATGCAAAGCTACAAATATGAAGAATATTCCTAAAAAAAAAAATCTTGTGATAGTTATGACACCTATCCTGCCATGTTAGACACTTTTGGTTCTGATCCGCAGATTCAAGACAATTCTGTTTCTATTTCTTCAAATGCTAGTGTTGTTCAAAATTCTTTATCTAGTGATTCTTGTGACAATGACAACAATGTTTCTGCAGATTCAAGTAATACTAATTTAAGGAAAAGTTCTCGTATCAAACATGCTCCTGTCAAATTGGGTGATTTTCATCATTAATTTGTTTTATGTTTTTTTATTTGTTTTTTGTTATTTTGTTTTTTTAAAAAGGGGGGAGGTGTGTAGTATTCTTAGTTAGAGTGTTCTGGTAGAATTGTTATTGTACCTTTGCTAGCCAAGATTCTGTATGTGGTGGATAGGCAGAGGGAAGATGGACTTGTATGAAGGTGGATGTCTAAGCTGTATCTGGAATAAACTTCTTTCCTTTGAAATGAATTCTACCTGCCTGTTTACTACACACATGACTGCCAATCAAATGAGCTGCTGACATCATCAACGAGTTCGGAGTGGTATATACGGTAAACTGCTACACGAATAGTGTTTGGAGGGACATTACAGAGTCTGGTGAAACATAGCTCTCTTATCTGCACCGCCATAGGAAAAACACCTTTGTTCAGTGTATGCTAAATAGCTCTATTATTTGCTCCACCATAATTTCAAGTTGGCAGATAGGCCACCCCCCAAAATAGGCTAACTGGTCTGCCAATGGTCCTTGCAATCAGTGTGGATCGCGACGATGAACCCTGTAAATCAATTTTAATCCACTTTCAATGTTCGGGTGCAAACCATGATTGGGGCAAACAATCATGACAAATGTTCAAAAGGGTAATGGAATGCACACCTTCTCTTCAATGATAATTAACATTAATCCTGACATTCTCCAAGAGTGCGTGCTTACTGGAATTGTGCTTGCCCTCGTAGCACATGGGTAATACATCAAAATGAAGGGAGCGACATTTCCGCCCCTAAACCAGTCTGACAGCTAAATGAGCAAATACACAATATTTTAAGTTAATCAATATTTCAGTCAATTCGTCGATGCTTGTGTTAAAGTTCCTCTTTTTAAGCTCAAATCCACATATGCAGTATCATGCAATTTTCCCAAGTTTCAAGTGTTGATGATATTACCATCCGGACCTCTATCAAAAACACGACAAACGCACAATTCATCCATGGCATGTTCTCTATTTCACCCAATGCATTTTGGACTACAAGAGTCCTTCCTCAGGGGTAGCTACAAGTGAAACATTTCACCATTAATATTAGGTTATGCATATCCTTGTGCATTTCTAATGTTAACAAGTTCTCCAAAACACCAGTGAAATAAAATAATAAAATTTAAAGCAATAATCACCCTTGTTCTCTCCCAAAACTATCTAACCATTATGTCTTTTAAAACTGCATAACTCATGCATTTTAAACAAGCAGCCGCCTTACTCGTGCCTAATTCACCGAACACTTTTGCAAATCTTACTTGTGGTATGCCGCCTTCTTTATCTCTAACACACCATTAAATTACCTCCTGTTCTTTAACCCTTCAGAGAATCTTTCCATTCGTCAATATAACCCTGAGCCCCTGGTACCACCACTATGCTCCGTTTTTCTACCTTTGCTCTTTACATATATTTGCTAATTGCAAATAGCAACACCTTTATTCAGTGTATGCTAAATAGCTCTATTATTTGCTTCACCATAATCTCAAGTTGGCAGATATGCCACCCCCTAAAATAGGTTAACTGGTCTGCCAATGGTCCTTATAAAAGGCTTCCATGGAATTAGTGGGGGCCTTTCTTTAAATGCAGGATAAACCTCTTGAACCCCATTTGTTAGACAAACCAGATATGTTGTGCTGAAAATTTATTTAGAGTGTGCATTTCTGCATGCCTGATTTGAGGGTGGACTTAGGTGTAGGAAGAGAGGGCAGTTTTGATGGGGAAACTTTGGGGCATATTAGCAACAACTTGCGTTAATTATCGCAAACCACGCTTAGCACGATTTTTTTAATCGCCTCCTATCGATGGATTTTATTGTGGAGATAAAGCAGTATTAGCAACGTTTATCTCCACTGCGATAAAAAATCCAGTGATAGCGACAAATCCCATCCTCAACGTGAGATATCCAGCAATAAAAATCCTATCGCTAAGGAAAATCTCGCTAATAAGCAGGTGGGGACTTAGCCGTAGAATCCTCCTCCCATTGACAATTATGGCTAAGTCAGGTTTTTACCAGGTGTAAAATCCTGGCGCTAATTGCGGTTAGCACGCGTTTTTTCTATCGCATCGCGGGTATTGGTGATAGGCGATAGCTGTGTTAGCGACTGTTTTCAGTCGCTACCAGTTTGGGTACGCCCACTTTGCATGTCATTAGCGATAAATATCGCTGACATGCAAAGTGGGCCCCAAACCGGTCGCTATCGCCTAAAATCCGTTGCTAACTGCTTTTAGCGACAGCTTGGTAATTGGGAGATAAACAAATTGCCGCTTTATCAGCAAAAAGTGCAGCTAAAGCGGCGATCTGGCCCTTGCTAATATGCCCCCTTATTTCTCAGAACAAACTCTGTGGATTTCCCCAGGCTGCTGAAGTGATAATTCCATTACTCTGGTAGATGGAGAGCTTGCCTTTCAAACTCTTAACTCGTGCCTATAGTATTGAAGAATTTGACCTATGTTGTTAGAGAGGGTTGTAGTCTATGTTTGACTTAGAGGGGTTCTAGCAAAAATAAGTTACCCCACCTTGCCCCATGATACTAACAAAGGCCCATCAGCCTCCATACTTCATATGGGACACCAGCAGGGATAATCTGCAACAAACTTGTGTATTATGCTCCAATTTACACGTTGTGTATTTCATGCTGCATGTTTCTTCTCTTTTCATTCTATATATTTAAATTTATTTTCTTTTTCAGTGAGATTTTCTGTCATTGGACTGGACCTGCCCCTGGTCATCCCTCCTGGTGAAGATGCAGTGTTGCCATGCCACCTGTCACCCCAGATCAATGCAGAGAACATGACTATCAGGTGGTTTAAAGGCAAATACCATAACCTTGTCCACTTGTATCGGGACACAGAGGACCAGTATCAAAATCAGATGGTAGAGTACAGAAGCAGGACGACCCTTATTAAAGATGGCATCAAAGCCGGTCGCGTATCCTTGATGGTACACAATGTTCGACAGTCTGACAGCGGCTGGTACACATGTTTCTATGATACAGGATCCTTCTATGAAGAAGCAGCAGTAGAACTAATGGTGGCAGGTCAGTCACATGTACATTTCATTCTGTAAATATGGTTATGATCCCCCTGTTCAATCATATTCTGCATCTCAGAAACTTCTCAGAGAGGTGTAGATAAAAGGAAGAGAAATGGCCTGTCTTAGAATATACAGCAGTAAACATATGCTAAATTCATGGACAGTCCATTGAGAAGACCCGGAGGATTCAGTTCACTGTGCTAGTGT
Organism: Lissotriton vulgaris; assembly: GCF_964263255.1. NCBI lineage: Eukaryota > Metazoa > Chordata > Amphibia > Caudata > Salamandridae > Lissotriton > Lissotriton vulgaris. Next base: position 32,142,911 of record NC_141693.1, read on the forward strand.
GAAGGCATGATCAGGCGCAGGGTTTGATTACTGTTCTGTTGGTGTATCAGGTACGGCGTCAGTAAACCTAGCAGTCGTGTGCCCCTGACAGAACAACCTTGATCAATGAATCTGGGATGAAAAAGGGAGATTTATCCCATGGTATGGGGGTCATTTAAGTGTTTTATTGTCCCTTACTGGCATGTTTTTGATTGCAGTAAGGGAGAGTAAAAACCGACCATTCGCCTGCCAACTCCAAATCAAGCAAGAAATCCAATGGCCAATCCTCGGCGGCCATTGCTCCTTTGGGCTAGGAGTGTAACAGTGACAAAGTAGTCTCTATCGCAGACAGACTTGTGGTCCGCCCATCTGTAAATCAGGTGAACAGACCTTCCTGTTGGTGGAGAGTGTAATCCGTCATCATTGCGTACCCTCTCTGCTAAGCCTTGATTCTGGTGCAGTGTTAATGACGGATACAGGGAAGTCTTCGATGCTGACATACTTGAGGTCTGCCATCTGTAAATCAGGAGTGCGGTCTGTCAGTTTGGCTGAGAGGGACTCCATTGCTCTTACGATGGAGGACCCTACTCGCCAAACTCTAAATCAGCCTCTAGATATTACAAGACCAAGTTCTGAGGGTGTTAGCTAGAATGTCTAATTTCTCTTTTCCTTTCTTGGTTTGCCCTCTGTCTTTCCTGCAGCTCTAAAACTGAAACAATGACCCTTCTTTTGTAACCCCCACCAGGTTAGTCATGGAGTCCACATAGGTTCTTTCGTCACATCTTGGTCGGCATTTACCTCAACCCACATCTCAATATAACCAGCAACAGAGACCTACCCTTTTGCTTCCATTCTGTGTTGCTCTGGCTCTGCATGAATGAAATGAAATGAAATGAAAGCAAGTTTATAACGCGCGTACTCAGCCCAATGGGCATCAAGGCGCCTCCCAATGGGCATCACCAGTAATCAGTCCCAAGCCCCTGAAAGCTGTTTGCCCTGCATCGAAGCATTGATTTTTTTTTTAAATCCAGTTGTTTCACGCATTTTATAGCTCATACTTTGTTTTAGGAAGCAGGAGAGCCCATTAGAGTGGACTCATCTAAGGAGCTGGGTTAGTAATTATGGCAAATTATGCAAAACTACAATTAATTAGGTAAAATCAAGTGCATCATTTTGCTCTGGTGGTAGACTTTTCATCTCTAATTGCACACCTTCAGGTACAGGTACAGAGTATGAAGTTGGTTGGCCTGGCTCACATGGGCAGTGTTAATCTAGTAATGCCAATTTGGTGTGCTTATTGTGTTTCTTCCCTCATTTCAAGCAGGATTACTAAATGGGTCATTGCTTTACAAGAATATAATTTTGAGATTAGATATATTCCTGGGGTTAACAACAATGTTGCAGACACTCTCTCAAGGTTGGTAAGTGTTGGTCAAGATGAAGTTTCTTTGGATGAGGGGGATGATCCTGATGTTCATGTTTGCCAGGTTGATGAAGAGATTATTAGTCAAGAGCAATGGAGGGTCTTATTGGCTTCTAATTCTGTTGTATCTGAGGTTATTTCTCTTATTCCCAAAGTTTGGCAGGCTAAAAAGAATTGTTCTATTGAGGTGTCCAAGTTTTGGAGTGTTAAGGATGAGTTAACAATTTGTGATAATATGCTTTTACGTAGTACTAGGCTTGTGCCTCCCTCTGCGGTTCGTGGAAAATTAATTGCTTTTGCGAATAAGTCACATTCAGGCATTTCTAAAACCAAAGAGAGACTGCGCACTTGCTATTAGTGGCCAGGTATGGATATACAAATTGAGAGAGTTGTGAAGGAATGTCTGGTGTGTGCGCATATTGATAAGTCGAAAGTTGTGAGGTTTCAGCCTATGGTCATTAGAGAGTTTCCTAGGAGAACTTGGAGTGAGGTTGCTTTTAATATTGTTGGTCCAGTTGATTCTGAGGGTCAAAAAATGTTTATTTTGGATTTATACTCCAGGTGGCCTGAGATTCATTTCACATCCAGAATTGAGACCTCTCAAGTCATAACATTTCTAGAATCACTCATAGCTAGAGAGGGATATCCAGATTCTATTTTCACAGACAATGGAGTGCAGTTGGTCTCAAAAGAAATGGAATATTTCTTGAAGTCTAGAGGAATTTGTCACAAGAAGTGTTTGCTCTATCACCCAGAGACTAATGGTATGACAGAAAGGTTCAATAGGGTGTTGAAAGAAACCATTTTCTAGGCCAAGTCTTCTGGTTGTTTGGTTGAATACTTCTGTACTTTGACCTGTCCCAGTTGATGCTTAGATGGGTTCCTCACTTTATGGAACAAACCTGAATTTGATTTCAACTTAATGGCCTTCTCTTGATCTCTCATTCAAATTAAGGAGATCTTACAGATTCTGTCTTGGTTACTACACAGATAATGCTCCTAAAATGGAGAGGATAAGAGGTTTATAATTCTATCCTTTCATCTAGAACGTTTATTGTTCTTGATAAGTGTGATGTTTTCACAGATGTTGAAAAGTAGTCAACTGATTTGTCATGTTTGCACTCCATAAAAGGTTGTTGAGCTCTTGCTGGTGCTGCTTTGTTGACCTGATGAACACTCAGAAGATCAATATCGGGGATGAAACATCAAAGCTTTAGCGTGTAGATACATATTCATCGATATCCGCTTTACATTGGGCTCCAAACTTGAATCAACTATTGGTCCTAAATAAATGAAGACTTATGGTTTCATTATATCTGTTATATAACTAATTGCGCCCCTGTTCCACTATTCACTGCGCCGTTCACTGGAGCACCCTTCACATATTGACACAGCATATAGTGATTGATGTATTATGTGTCAGTATATGATTGATTTAATCTTGTGATATAGAATCACTCGTGGTACGTAATATGTGCCTAGGAAGTGAAGGCATTTTTCTTCGCCTGAAGGAACCATTGTTGCTACCTAGGATTCTTGGAATATGGGGATGCTCCTTATGAATATTTAAGGAAGCCAAATGGAGGTGCCCCCAGGCCGTGAGAGACGATGCTCCACAGCCTGGTGTATAGCGTGACCCACCCCCCCTCAAAGTGGTCCCAAATTTGGAGCGAATACAGAAAAATTGTCATGATGGAAACAGCATCCAAACTGCGAAGTGAACAGTGTCACAGCACGAGTGGAAACAACAGCGTACACTCATTAGTTTCACATTTAAGGCAGTGGTGTGGAAAGAAGTAGGACCAAAAATGGTCAGCAGCCTGGGTAAGTGGATCAGCGGCAGCTCCTCTGTTAGGGCAGAGGAGTGTCCCCCTACTGCAAATTCAGGCATGAATAATAAAATCATAAAACAATTGTATTATCTTTTTATTTTTCATTCTGCAGGCTGCCAGTCGAGCCGACTGAGTGTCTGAACAAGTCTTAGGGCGGTGCGGGACCTTCTTGACAGACAGCAGCTACAGCTGAGACAGGAGTGGTGGCACTTCAAATGCGCATGTCGATTTGGTCAATTGTCTTAAGACAGCCAACCTGACATGCTCACTTACATCTCTCCAACTCGAGATGTGTCGCACAGCCGGGTGGAGAACAGGCGCAGGATCCCAGTCCCTGTGTATGTGCAAAACAATTCCACTCAGACCAATCCCTGCATTTATTAATGTATTATTTTCTGAACTGGCTGCACAAGAGGCAGGCTGGACTTGCTTTAGCTAAATATTAAATGAAATAGCCCTGTGTCTCATCGACCGCACCAGTGCAATCCTGCACCAGCCTTTCCAGATTACATAAACAGTCATGGTGACTCTGCACAGACATTTCCAGGTTATGTAAATTGCGCCGGTGCTGGGGCAACTTGATACTAGCATCTTCCTGCCTTACAAGTTGACTGATGTAAATGCGATACAAAAGGGGGTGGTGATGGACGGAGCATCTGAACCAATCAAACACTCACACCCAGTCAAAAGATCAGGGTTTGATCCATCACCGTTCTTTAGCCCACTCTGCCACCCCAGTTCAGACATGGCCATATGCAAAGCACTCTGACCCTGTGCCTCATGGGAACAGTCCAGCCCGAACTGCCAAGTCATGTCCTCCCTGGACCGGAATCAAGCTTCCTAGGACTGGTTTCTGGCATTTCAGCCGTCTTCAGCCAGGCTTGCTTGAATCCAGTGGAAAGTAAGCAAGGGACTGACTTCGGAGCATACCCTGCCAACCTATGGCGAACAAAGCGGTACAAAAGGGGGTGGTGATGGACGGAGCATCTGAACAAATCAAACACTCACACCCAGTCAACAGATCAGGGTTTGATCCATCACCGTTCTTTAGCCCACTGTGCCACCCCAGTTCATACATGGCCATATGCAAATCAGTCTGACCTTGTGCCTCATGGGAACAGTCCAGTCCGAACTGCCAAGCCATGTCTTCCCTGGACCGGAATCAAGCTTCCTAGGACCGGTTTCTGGCATTTCAGCCATCTTCAGCCAGGCTTGCTTGAATCCACTGGCAAAGTGAGCAAGAGACTCAAGTCTGAACATACCTTGCCAACCTATGGCGAACAAAGCAGTACAAAAGGGGGTGGTGATGGACAGAGCATCTGAACCAATCAAACACTCACACCCAGTCAACAGATCAGGGTTTGATCCATCACCATTCTTTAGCCCACTCGGCCACCCCAGTTCGGACATGGCCATATGCAAATCAGTCTGACCCTGTGCCTCATGGGAACAGTACAGCCCGAACTGCCAAGCCGTGTCTTCCCTGGACCTGAATCAAGCTTCCTAGGACCAGTTTCTGGCATTTCTGCCGTCTTCAGCCAGGCTTGCTTGAATCCAGTGGCAAAGTGAGCGAGGGACTCACGTCTGAGCATACCCTGCCAACCTATGGCGAATAAAGCGGTACAAAAGGGGGTGGTGATGGACGGGGCATCTGAACCAATCAAACACTCACACCCAGTCAACAGATCAGGGTTTGATCCATCACCGTTCTTTAGCCCACTCTGCCACCCCAGTTCAGACATGGCCATATGCAAATCAGTCTGACCCTGTGCCTCATGAGAACAGTCCAGCCTGAACTGCCAAGCCATGTCATCCCTGGACCGGAATCAAGCTTCCTAGGACCAGTTTCCGGCATTTCAGCCATCTTCAGCCCGGCTTGCCTTAATCCAGTGGCAAAGTGAGCAAGGGACTCACGTCTGAGCATACCCTGCCACACTTATGGCAGCCAAAAGCGGTACAAAAAGGGGTGGTGATGGATGGAGCATCTGAATCAATCAAACACTCACACCCAGTTAAAAGACCTGGGTTTAATCCATCACCGTTCTTTAGCCCACTCTGCCACCCCAGTTCAGACATGGCTATATGCAAATCAGTCTGACCCTGTGCCTCACGGGAACAGTCCAGCCCGAACTGCCAAGCCATGCCTTCCCTGGACCGGAAACAAGCTTCCGAGGACCGGTTTCTGGTATTCCAGCCGTCTTCAGCCCGGCTTGCTTGAATCCAGTGGCAAAGTGAACAAGGGACTCACGTCTGAGCATACCCTGCAAACCTATGGCGAACAAAGCGATACAAAAGGGGGTGGTGATGGACGGAGCATCTGAACCAATCAAACACTCACACCCAGTCAACAGATCAGGGTTTGATCCATCACCGTTCTTTAGCCCACTCTGCCACCACAGTTCAGACATGGCCATATGCAAATCAGTCTGACCCTGTGCCTCATGGGAACAGTCCAGCCCGAGATGTAAATGCAACATTCGCTCTAGTGGGCCTGTCCTAATGTCTGTTGGAATTCTCCTGAGCTTGCACCAATGAAATATATGTAACCCTAAAACTTGATGGCATCTCAAGCTGTCAAGATTAGGGTTTCATGGCGCCCAGCCTAGGATCTTCTTCGTGTCCAGGAAATGCCTACTGTTCCTGGACACACAGACAGAAGCCAGATTGAACTGGGAGTGTAGAATTGCTCCAGAAAATAATATCCAGCATGAGGAGAAAAACATTGGAGGCAAAAAAAAACTTCCAGCTGCAGCCGCCCAGGCCAAGTAGCAAGAAGATACAAAGCAGGTACTGGAGAAGGCAAGAAGATACAAAGCAGGTACCGGAGAAGGCAAGAAGATACAAAGCAGGTACCGGAGAAGGCAAGAAGATACAAAGCAGGTACTGGAGAAGGCAAGAAGATATAAAGCAGGTACCGGAGAAGGCAAGAAGATACAAAGCAGGTACTGGAGAAGGCAAGAGGATACAAAGCAGGTACTGGAGAAGGCAAGAGGATACAAAGCAGGTAATGGAGAAGGCAAGAAGATACAAAGCAGGTACCGGAGAAGGCAAGAAGATACAAAGCATGTACCGGAGAAGGCAAGAAGATACAAAGCAGGTACCGGAGAAGGCAAGAAGATACAAAGCAGGTACTGGAGAAGGCAAGAGGATACAAAGCAGGTAATGGAGAAGGCAAGAAGATACAAAGCAGGTACCAGAGAAGGCAAGAAGATACAAAGCAGGTACCGGAGAAGGCAAGAAGATACAAAGCATGTACCGGAGAAGGCAAGAAGATACAAAGCAGGTACCGGAGAAGGCAAGAAGATACAAAGCAGGTACCGGAGAAGGCAAGAACATACAAAGCATGTACCGGAGAAGGCAAGAAGATACAAAGCAGGTACCGGAGAAGGCAAGAAGATACAAAGCAGGTACTGGAGAAGGCGAGAATACACCGAGTCCAGCCAGCGAGCAATCAAGCAAAGTGAACTGCGACGCAACGGGACTCCCCTTATATAGTCCTAAACATGATGTGATATAACCTACAAAAGGATTCAGCTATTGAAAAAGTTAAACATTAAAGGTAAATAAAAATAAAAAGTATTTATACTACCGTACAGGTTGTATTCATACACTATTACGCATCAAAACGTACCGCATATATTAATATGACGTCAAGAATTGCCATAGATAAGATGATCCTCATGCAGGCAGCATTAGTTAAAAATGGCCCAAAAGACCCGCAGACCAGAGATATCGACAGACCAAGGACATGGGTACAGCTCTCCGTAGGGAACTGGTAATGCCCGGAGGTTGTGTTCAGCCACGGGACCAAGTAGGTAATGGATACCTTCTTGCACATGTTGCCACCTCACACTATGCGAAATGCGAGGTCTTCTACTATCCTTACCCTATAAAATGTGCTGCTTTGGGGATGTGGGCAAGACTTTTCTTACTTTCTGATGAGGCAGACTTAATGACAGCCATCTATTCTACCCTAATCTTGGACTTTTCTTTTGATTTATGCTATATATTAATGCAATGTATATGTATATATTTTAATTGTCACCCTCACTCGCCACATCATGTCTGTCTTCACTTTTTATGTGAGCACTTGAACTATATGTAGTAACTTGGGTCCGGCCTGAAGGTAGCTTTTAAGTAGATTTATTAGCACAAGTTACATGTAGGAGGTACAATGTCCATAGGCCCCATTAGCTAGTACAAAGTCCTTACAAAGCAGTTACAAAGCCCCACCAGGTGCGCCTGGCTCGGTGCTCAGCCGAAGACCAACTGTGATGAATCAGGTCATAACATTCTAAATGACATCACATTTACAGAGTTCCACTGGTGGAGTAGAGGAAGACATGTGAACATATTTATTAAGATATTACATATCCTCCTTTCTTGAAAAAACACAAAGAAAGAAACTTAGGTAAGAAAATAACACACCACAGAAAAGCAAAGAGTGTGCAGAACCAGAAGTAAAAACGTACAAAAGAGAATCAAAGAGAGCTGAAGAACCAGCAGCAAAAGTAAAGAGAATAGAAGAGAGATGAGGAAGCATACTAAAAACAAATAGAGATTCCAAAAACAAATAGAAATTCCATATCAGATCAGTTTATAGACATATTACTCATCCTCCTCTCTAAACATGAAAAAGAAAGGAAAGTTAAAGAATAGGCAGGAAAACCATCAATGGCAGTTCAATTCACACCTACTGGCCAGGTAAGCTAGAAAAGGCCAGCACAGATCAGGAGAAAACGAATAGACAGAGAAGGAAAAGAGTAAACTCACTCAACCTTCACTATCACATACAAGAAGAATAAAATACACAAGAAAAATTCAAACTGGGCTAAAGTGGAAAACACAAAACAAGTATTATGAACAAAACGCCCAGAGTAACTTAACCCATGCATTACGGCGACTGAGACCATACACCCATTAAGGGTAACATTTTACTTATGCATGGGTATCCTCGAATGGAGGAAAACAATGTGCACAGATAAAAAATTCAACTAAACCCACACTAAACATCAGAAGAAAGATAAGATGTGCACAATAGTGAGGGCATTAAAGAGGCAAACTGAAATGCATATAATAATGGAAAGACCCAACAAACAAACCTTAGGAAAGGTCAATAATTATGCATAGTAAACAGAACACCCCGTGAAGAGGTCTACGTTGTGCACTGTAATGACAGGACTCAACATCCTTTCGTGATACCCTTTGCGGAGTAAACAAAACAATGTGCACTAACAGACAAGACTATAATCCTGTGAGACACCACGGCTCGTGGTACAGATTGTGCACTGTGAAAAAGAAGTACAGAAAAATGTGCACTGCAAAAAAAATAATAATAATTCCTGTAGACTTTGTATACTGAAATAACATGAGGTAAGTATTATTTGGGTAAGAACCCAAAATAAAATGAGAATCATCTCTTGCCAACTCTTAAGAAAGAGAAACAACCATACAGCTACAAACCTCGAACCGACTGAAGCTTAAATATCGTGCACTGTGAGACAAAAGTAATATGCACTATACAAGACTAAAATAACAGTGCATAAAAACTGTATAGTGTCAAAAGGCTGTAAAACTAAAATATATCACTGTTGCAAGGATAATAATAAATAAATCTGACACGCAAAATATCGAACAAAATACATGCTAGTGATTTAACTATGATAAATGGTGCGCCTGTCACCGCGATGGTTGACAGGTAAGGTGTGAAAATTACCCAGCTAACAGAGAATAAAAACTTATCACCAACTCAAAATGTGAATTCCATAAATGGTATGCTAGAGGTAGTGAAGCAAAGATCAAGAATGCATGACTTTCCCAGAACCAATATACCCTGCAGTAGACATCATATATACGAAACAAATAATCACTGTAAATAATGAATTAATAACTCCGGTCACCGGTGAGCGACCTCTCACCCGGGTCACTGTAAACAGCTTCCAGCAGATGCTCCAGAGTTTCTCGTAGTGATTGACGAAATTTGCCTGAATATTAAAATGACAATAAATCATTGAGAACGTTCAAACCATACTGCTGCTCCGTGTTTCTACCAAATAGTTCATTTGACTGCAACATGAGGAGAAACGCCCGCACACTGAGTCCTACATAAAGAGAAGCAGCTGTTGTTGTGACAATATGAGACAAACTTAAGATGGCTGCTGCGTCAGGCGTGATGACGTGAGAAATATGCAGTCAATAGGGTGAGATCGGAAGTGCATCAGAAGTATTCTTTGAGCTACGCAAAACATCTCTGGAATGGGACTGAGAACAGAGGTTCGCTGACTCCCGAGGACGTTCTATGTACGTCATCATTAGTATGGTGGCATGGAGGCTGAGTAGATCTCTGCAAGCCAACGGTTAATAACGAACAGAAGGGTGAGTTTACGAACTTAGCAAGGCACAGTGACATTAATTAGATAGACATTACAGTACTCCATTAATTTTTGTACAGCTTAGAGACCACTTAGTAATCTATATACTTTTTCCTCTGGAGCATTTATTTATCATTGACCACGGCGCTCCCTTAAAACTGGAGGAAACTCGAGTGTATTAAACACACATGACACGCCTAAAATGTTATTATTTTCAAGACCAGTAGATGGCAGTAACGATCTATTCTTTCAGTCACATAAAGCAGTCAAACGATGTGATCGCACGGCCTCGCACAGTATCTGTCAAAGCTGTGAACAATTGCATGTAATTGGATTTTCTTTTGTAGATCGAGTTCCTTTTCCGCTATCTCAGCCAAGATAAATCGCTGGCCTTTAGTTAGGCTCAGAGTCATTAAGTTGTATTTATTCCTCCTAACTACACACACTTCCAAATATACTGAGAGCCAGGGAAGACAGTCAATTTAAAATATGTACAGTCACAATTCAATACAGGAATCCTTCCGCTGCAAAATGCTTTTAACCCTTAACAGGTGGAGTCTGGGTTTCTCGTTTGAAAGCTTCTACTAATTTCTTTCAGAAACTTGAAGGCACAGAAATGTTGATAGGCTCTCCCAAAACGTAGATTCAGGATATTAATGAAAAGAGACTTTTTTACCTTTGCCAAATTCACTACTGTAGACAGGTTATGGTTGTAGAGTGTCTTGTTGACAGTAACCAAGTTGCAGTACGATGAGGGCGACCGGTGCAGAGGTCACTGGTGGGGCTGATTTCTTGACAGTTGGTTCACAGCAGTGCAGATAGGTAGATTCCAGATGTATCCAATTGAAGTACGTAGATGCAGGTTCTTAAGACCAACTCGTCGCCAAAATAAATGTAGTAACTTGGGTCCAGACTGACGGTAGCTTTTAAGTAGATTCATTAGCACAAGTTACATGAAGGAGGTACAATGTCCATAGGCCCCATTAGCTAGTACAAAGCCCTTACAAAGCCCTTACAAAGCCCCACCAGGAGCGCCTGGCAAGGTGCTCAGCCCAAGACCAACTGTGATGAATCAGGTCATAACATTCTAAATGACATCACATTTACAGAGTTCCACTGGTGGAGTAGAGGAAGACATGTGAACATATTTATTAAGATATTACACTATATTTCTTATATTTAAAAAACTGGTTTGCTAGATCATTTATAATAATAAATTCTCTTATATTGCGAACGCCAGTGTGTGCCACTACGTATGTTTAATAAAAATAAAAAAATGTAATCTTGTGTTTGCTCCTCTGGGCATCAATTGACTCTATGTGCCTCTTGCTATAGGTTTAGATACTATCATAACTGAGCAGCTCTTGCTGTCTCTGGGACCTCTCTGGCCGAGCATGAACCCTTGTTTTTCTCGATACTTAGACTACCCCAGGGTCAAATGTCGGGGTCCACTTGTTTTTTCAGATACTTCTTAAGAAAAACAGCCTCTATTTCCAAAATGCATTTGGCATGCTTTTGATTTCTAGTCATAATTATCAACACTCCCTAACGGAAGCGGATTTATTGATCTCAAACCGCTGTAAAAATGATCACCTGCAGCTCTGCTACGTTTGTAGATCTTATCTTTTTTCACATATCAACTTTTGACCTCATATTACTAGAAGATAAATTTCTCAAAATCTTGGATTTTGTTTTCATTTAACTAAACATATGTAAACTGCTGGTTTTTACTGTGTTGTTGTAATACTTTTGGCTCGACAGTGGTTTCGTGCATGAAAAATGGAAAATATTGTGGGGAAAAAAACAGGAATGAGCCTTGGTCACATTGCACCTCGAATGAAATAAAAGGGCCAATTGCATTTCTTGGGCTTGGGACTAAAACGTGTGACAAGTTTTAGAAAAGGACTAGTTAAAAGAGGGGTTAGTTAAACTTGTGAAACATGAGAATAGACTCTGAAGAGGGGGGCTGTACACAGGCTGCTGATGCACAGCGGGGAATGTCAGTGCGACCACATACAGTGTTATTACCCAGAATGCATTTTTGCCAATGAACAGCATCATTACCGTGAGTCCCCCTTCAAGCACTCACACAGAATCTTTTGCCGCTCACTACAATATTCCAAAAGTTCACAGCTAACCTTCCACGCGCCTGTTGATTCATTTCCAGCTCTGGGGTCCAAGCCGTACATCTATCTGGAAGAATTACAAGATGGAGGAATCATAATTGTGTGTGAATCTTCAGGGTGGTTCCCTGAGCCAGAAGCAAAGTGGAGAGATGAAGACGGGAACAACATGTCCTCATCCACCGAAGTGAAGGCTGTGGATGGCAGCCTCCAGTTTCATGTTAAGGCAACCTATGTATTTAATGGTCATCCCCGCGCCCTGTCCTGCTGCATTGGAAACCCCGTACTGAGCCAGTGGAAGGAGTTAACGCTTCGAATAAGAGGTGAGAATCTGACCGACTAAGTATCATGAAGGCACAGAACATTTATATGTGTTTATTTTATCTATGCAACCATAACATTTCAACTAGAAACATGTATTTGAGTAGCAATGTGTAGTATTCTCTCCAGAGTCCACTCCAGGAAAACATTGTATATAAAAAAGATGTTTCTTTTATTCCAGCACAGCACATGCAATCACTCTGGACAAACTCCCCAGAGGTCTGACCTTGGAATGTGGAATTTCCACACCATGGCGGCAGGAAACAACAAGCACTTTGAATAGAAATAATTCTAAGCTAGATAAATTAAAGAAACAGTACACCTAGAAAATAAGTCATAGAATATAACACATCCTTACCCTTAACACAAAATGCATTAAATATAGTCTTTCCTTCTTACTGGGGGGTCTGCACTTCTCCCACTTGCTTTAACCCTGGAAGCAACGGACTCCAACCCAACAGGTCTGTCAGCCAAATTCAGAATATTTCCATGATAAACCTTTCCATCCTTTCATTTCGAAAATTTGTTTAAAAAATGCTCCGATCCTTTTCTTCAACAAAGTGTTTACAGTTTCCTTCATTAAGTGCAGTGCGAAACTAAACAACCCGTCTTACATTCCGTCACAACACTATTCATATTACCCTTCACAACTCCAATGGCAGGACCATACTTAGAAGTTCCTTTTGTGCTGATACCAGGTTTGTGTATTCTCACCCAAACTTCCACCACAAAAGTGGCTACTCTCACTTTCCATTTGGCATCATACATGTCTTTCATTTTCTCCTGATTCTTTTGGACTTTAAGGGAAATATTTTGTATATTAACACTCATAACATCAAACATTTTTCTTTATCGACCATGGACAGAGTTTGGATGCGAGCTCTCTCTCCCTTTAACAGGCGGAAAGGGCTGAGTCGAGTGACAGAATGAGGGGTGATGTGATACATCCAGAGCCTCTCCCTCAGAGCAACTTTCCACTCTCTACCTGCTTTCCTGGCCAATTCTACATCATCCTTAAGGACTCAGTTGAACCTTTCAACCTGGCCATTGCCTAGCAGTTTATAAAGAACAGTGGTGCAATGTTTAATGCCAAACATTTGCAATCATTCTTCCTTTCACATGACTTTGATTGCACACTGTTATCTGTCCTTAGGACTTCAGGACTCCCTTCTCAAGCAAAGATATTCCTGAAAATTCAATAATAGTTTGTGAAGAGGCACGAGCAACAAACTTAACCTCTGGCCCCTTAGAGTGGTAATCAATAATCACCATAGCAAAATGAGCTTCCTGCGGTAAACAATAAAATGGCCCAGAGATATCGAACGCTACTTTTTGCCACTGACATTTCGGCCATGGCACAGGTTTCAATGGAGCGGGAAAAGGCTTCAACATCTTATCGCTGTTGACACACTCAGTACATTCTCTCACAGTCCTGTCGATCATCTTGTTCATACTGGGCCACCAGAAACTAGATCTCACCAATCTTTTTATAGAAGACATACTTGGATGTCTCTCATGTGCAAGTCTAAGAATTTCATCTTGCATGGACTCAGGAGGTACACATTTTCCATCTTTGGAAATGAATTCCCCCTCCACTTCCAACTCACAGTATACTTGCAGAAAAGGCTTCACTTCATCAGGAACCTCTTTACTTATGGGTTATCCTTTAAGGATACAATCTTTAAGTAAATTCCATTTGCTATCTGCGGCCACACTCTTTCTCCACTTTTCTTCAGAAATGACAGCAAATTATTTTGACACATTATCACTAACAGACGTGATCATCTCAACATCCTAACTCATTTCTATCTTCTTTCACATGGACACGGAAGGCGGGAGAGACAGTCATCTGTAACATTATACTTTCCCGGAACATACTCCACACAGAAATTATATTCCTGTAATCTAGGCATGAGTTTACTTATTCTGGCTGTAGCGTTCCATCCACCACCAGGTGACAGAATTGACACCAGAGGTTTGTGCTCTGTCCTAAGATCAAACCTGCTTCCCCATAGGACATGGCAAATATGCTCAATACCCCACACGCAACCCAAGTGTTCTCTCTCAATGACAGAGTATCTTCTTTCTGTATCACTGAGAGTGAGGGAGGCAAAGGCAACACACCACTCTTCTTTACCACACTTCTGAGATAACACGCCACCCAACCCACATAGACTAGCATCAACCGTTACTAGGAATACCTTGTTCATACAAAACAGTTTCAATGTGGGGGCTTTTACAATCTCATCTTTGATTTTTTGGGACACATCTTGTTGTTTCTGCGTCCAACAGAACTCAAATTTGTGTGTGGTAGGTTCTCTGAGAGGTTCCATTTTTGTGGCAAAATCCTTGATGAACTTGCTATAATATTCGCATAGCCCAGCAAAGGATTAAAGTTTTTCCTTGTTATCTGGAGCTGGGGCTTTCACAATGACTTCTAATAAGGATGTTTTAGGAACTACACCATCTCCAGAGAGGGTATGACTTAGATATTCAACAGATTTGCAAAACATATTGCACTTATTCTCTTTAAGAGTTAGATTATTTAACTATAAGCATTTACAAACTTTCATCACGTGTCCCAAATGCTCTTCATGGTTTGGAGAAAACACCAGAATATCTTCTTGAAAGCATTTAACAATTTATGATACATTGCCCTCTGAAAAACGGATGCCGCAGAGGCCACACCGAAAGGCATTCTCTTACATTGAAACAACCCCTGTGGTGTAATAAAAGCAGTGAAATGTTTAGAGTCATCAGTCAAGGCAATTTGTTGATAAGCGGATCGCAAATCTAATGTGGAAAGCATGCAAACAACTTCATTTATGTTTGGTAAGGGGTCGCAGTCCACCACCAAATTGGCATTCAATGCCCTCAAGTTCACACAGAGCCTCAAACTTTATCAGCCTTCCACGCCGAAACATGGACTCCACTTCTTCTATTATGTCATCATCAATAAGACTTTTTAATAATGTTTTAAGACATTCACTCACACACACAGGCACACATCTAACCTTCAGCTTGACAGGTAAAGCTCCCTTTTTCTCTTTTATCATGTGGCTGAAATTATTGAGTCTCCCTAGTTTCCCAGAAAATTCTTTCGGAAACAAATTTAGGATGGCACAGGCAGCACTTCTTTTGTCTTCATTATTAGCACAGCCTTCTATGGCCGGGATGCCTGTCACCCCCTCCCAACACAATCCCCAAGGATGGGAAGACGGACGCAGTTCTGAACTTTTGGAAGGCGGGAGGGAGCTACCCTCCCGGCCGTATTTATTAAAATATGAAACAAAATTAAAACATTAAAATAACAGTTTCATATCATGTACAATTTTCATTTTGATGAAGACATGTTCTTTGGCTAACCTTAACAAATCTCTAGTACAAAGGTTTTCCTAGCCGAGCCTAACATCCTGCAAATGCATACTTTCTAAATTAAAATTGTACATCCTAGCATTACGGGCCAACGGCAAGGTCGCAACCGGTGTCAGATCCCTACTACCAGAGGACTGTGCCCTCTGTGCCAACTCCAATTTCCCTTGTCTTGCGGGGGCCCCCATTTTAACTCGACGCCATCTTAAAGATCGTCCGAGGACCCGTGTGGGGTGTCTGTAAGAAGGCAGCGTGGACCCCCCTCCCACCCCACACTGTCTATCACATCCGCCGTCGCGGATATCCGGGCCCCGGGAAATTCGTAGGAGGGGCATCTAGCCGCCTCCTCCCCTGGAAGGGGCCTATGGCCGTCTTCCCTTAGGCGACCCATACTTAATGGGTGCCGCCTCTCCGTGGGAGGGGCCAATGGCCGCCTCACCCCAGGCGCTCCGATCCATAGTGGGTGGCGCCCCCCCTCTAGGGACCTTGAAATTACTGCTCACCGATCATGACCTTACCGCCCGACCAAAAAATAAATACGACATTTGTTTACCTACTAAGGAAGAAAATTATACTGTACATTGCAATATCTGTCAATACTACTAGACATTCATCACATCACTAAACTAGACCGTTATCATCCGCTAAACCAAGGGAAGAAGACGTTATCAAGCAAATCACTTTATTGCAGTACTAACATTGCCATGTTATTAACCGCTAAACAAAAAGGGAAAAAAGGCTGCTATCAAAGCAAATCACTTTATTGCAGTACTAACGTTGCCATAAGGGGCTGGTGGGTGGGTCAAAATTGCTCCTTGTTCCGTCGAGGGCTCACGTGCAACGAGTGGGTGCAGCTTCCAAGCACAGGAACAAGAGGATGCTTCTTCGGATTCCTGCTCTCTTTATTCCTCTTCGGGAGGGCGTGTACCCTCCTCCGGTACGCCTACTGGGCGTGGCCAACGGTGTAGGTGTCTAGGACAACCCCTCTTGGGCGGGAAAAGGCGCGCCCCGGCTACGCCGCTTCGGGCATACCAGCCGTGTCACGCCCCCCGCCCAAAATGGTTTCCCGGGGGGATCCGGGCCCCCTACCATACGTTCGGGGGGACCGAGTGGTCGCCCCTTTCCATATGGCCGGGATGCCTGTCACCCCCTCCCAACACAATCCCCAAGGATGGGAAGACGGACGCAGTTCTGAACTTTTGGAAGGCCGGAGGGAGTTACCCTCCCGGCCGTATTTATTAAAATATGAAACAAAATTAAAACATTAAAATTACAGTTTCATATCATGTACAATTTTCATTTATTACATTTTGATGAAGACATGTTCTTTGGCTAACCTTAACAAATCTCTAGTACAAAGTTTTTCCTAGCCGAGTCTAACATCCTGCAAATGCATACTTTCTAAATTAAAATTGTACATCCTAGCATTACGGGCCAACGGCAAGGTCGCAACCGGTGTCAGATCCCTACTACCAGAACTCTCCCCCTCACGGTGTGAGGGCGGCCGCGCAGAGGACTGTGCCCTCTGTGCCAACTCCAATTTCCCTCGTCTTGCGGGGGCCCCCATTTTAACTCAACGCCATCTTAAAGGTCATCCGAGGACCCGTGTGGGGTGTCTGTAAGAAGGCAGCGTGGACCCCCCTCCCACCCCACACTGTCTATCACATCTGCCGTCGCGGATATCCGGGCCCCGGGAAATTCGTAGGAGGGGCATCTAGCCGCCTCCTCCCCTGGAAGGGGCCTATGGCCGTCTTCCCTTAGGCAACCCATACTTAGTGGGTGCCGCCTCCCCGTGGGAGGGGCCAATGGCCGCCTCCCCCCGGGCGCTCCCATCCATAGTGGGTGGCGCCCCCCCTCTAGGGACCTTGAAATTACTGCTCACCGATCATGACCTTACCGCCACAGGCCGGATAGTTGACCGGCTATCCGGCCCCCCCACAAACTCCTACTAAAGGTCATGCTTTTACAAACCCCTTAACAATGCTATGAAGTCTCCTATGAGTAAGACATTCCCCTCCCGGGACAAATGGACCCCATCATCGAGATACATGTGATCCCCCCGAATACATCCATGCGGAATACAGTGCAACTGCGCCGAGCGAAGCAACCTACCAAGTTTGTTATTGACCTTTTTTACTGAATGGTTCAGTGCTGACACCGAGAGGCCCCCCCGCCACACCTTTCTGGGAATCATGTGGGACCATGCTATCGTGCACCCCGGGATCCTTCTCGCCAGCCAGCTAACAGTAGATAAAATTCGCTCGAGTAGTACTCGCCGACCGAGTGTCACCAAGTCATTGCCCCCCAGGTGTACTATGATTACAGATGGCAGTGACCTCTGCCGCCCTAACAGTTCCTCGACAAAACATTGAAACTGGTCAATACAGAGCCCGCCCCTTCCGTGGAAGGTCACTCTGTACCCGTATTCCCCAGGTGCGTGAGTCACGTCACCTGCTTTGAATACGTCCCCGGCCCGTCTCACGTATGAGTGGCCCACGACCCACACCACTCTCTCCTCAGCCGGTGATCTCTGACCGCTGGTCCCCAGGTGCCGGGTCGACTGCACAGTCCGCCCTGCATAGTATGCTCGCGAAACTGTAAACCAAACAGAAGACAAGAAGCGTGAGTGCATGACATTGACTTCACAACATGTGCAACCGCACATACCTTTTATAACAGTTCGAGGACCATCGTCCCAGTTGTTTCACCTTCTCAACACTCTGACCCCTGGCTGTAGCCTCTGTAGCAGCCCCTATCCTAAAGGAATGGGTCCCGAAATCGCCGGAGTCCAAGCCCGCCGCTGCGATTGCCATTGTTAGCACCCTCTGAAACTGAAACCTCGTCATTGGGGTGGCGTCGATGTGTCTCAGCAGGCTTCCCCCCCATGTATCCGCCCTTCGCGCCAAATATTCCTCAACGCACTTCACCGGGCACATGGGGGACCCGCGCATGCGCTGGACGACAATACTGTCTCCCCTAGCACTCTGATCAGTCTTGGACCTGGCTATTGTGACCACCATAGAATCACCCTTAATCAGAATGCGATCCCGACACAGACCTCCCTCCACATCTTTCTTATTTCTTGCCACCAGCTCACTCACCCGCATAGCCCCATGGAACGCTAATGCGAAAGCGGCCCGGAACAGCACTGCCTCGAACTGGGAGGAACATGTCGTGGGGAGTATCGACATCAGCAGGGACAACCTGTCTAACCCAATCGGGCGCCTCTCGTCTACTCTACGACCCTCAAGGCGTTGCCAACCACGAAGGGCTTTCTTTACCAAAAAGGACGATGTCGGGTCCTTGATGCCATGCGCCTGCGCCATGAATGAAATGGCGGCCCGGTGCCTATTGGCCGTTGCCGCTGATCGGCCTTCCCTGTGCAGTGCTACTAGAAACTTCAGCACATAATCCTCCTGACCCCAATTGTCCCCCCCTGCCGGACCCAAAAATGCACAATAGGAACGAAACGCTCCTTCGTATGCCTTTCTTGTCCTGGGGGCTAAGCTTGCTGCCACGAGGTCCTGTAATCCGGGGCACCGAGTAGCCAGAGTGCTTCGGGAAATGGTGCCGCCGCTAGGTCCGCGGAAGGTAGATAACCCCTGAAAGCCTGCATGTGTGAATGAGAGAGTGCATCAGCCGCCTGGTTCAGTACACCTGGCACATGCTTTGCCCTGAATTGCACGTTCAGTCTCATGCAAAGTAGTACAATTTCCTTCAGTAATCTTAATATCCACTTGCAGCGTGCTGCCTGATTATTTATACATTCAACCACAGTCATATTATCGGACCAAAACACCACAGAGCGATCTTTGAACTCATCCGGCCATGCCTTCCGAGCCACAAAAATGGGGAACAACTCGAGAAACCCAATGTTTCGGGGAAAGACAGTGGCAGTGTCCCACTCCGCTTGCTGGCTATTGGATGAGCTGATGAAACTACTCTGCAAACGGTAGAGCGTTGCTGAAAAACTGCGCTTTTAAAACTCCATGTTTTATAAATTCTCGTGTGCACGATTTTAGCGTGTATGCTACACCTAATTTGTTTAATAACTTTTTAAAAATCATACGGAGTGCTGGTCTCGATTCCTGTGCCTGCCCGCCTCGGTCCGACTCGGTAATTCATTACCGTTGTGCGGAGGGCGGACAGGTGAGGGCCAGGCACTTCCGGCGAGCGGTCAGCGCTCTAGTGCTCAACTGGGGGCTATTTAGCCATCGCCTCACAGGAAGCGCGCAGCGATTGCGCGCAGCCTCATTGCAGCCGAAGACCAGCCAAAGAGCTGCCCGTCTGCGCCCGTCCGCGACAGGACGTGGCGACGGGTCGGGATTCCTATGTCATGCCGCCTCTTCGCGCTGACACGCACATCAGGTATGACTCCTCATTCCTGACCTCTTTGAGACAACTCTCTGCCCCATGTTATGCAGAGGGTAACAGACCATGTTTTTACGGCCCGTTCTCCTGCAACAAATGTCATTTTACCTCATTGCGTTTAAACAATTCCTGCAAATTTTTCAATGACCTACAATGCATCCTTATGAATGTCCGCTCAATGCCTAAACACCACACTGAGATCTGGGACTTATTACACTCTATGTCCCCAGACCTATGTTTCATTACTGAAACTTGGCTAAAACCCCATACAGTGTCTGCCATTGCCCTGGGAGTACCTATGGGGTACAAACTGCACCACTCTGACCGCCCTGATAAAACCGGCGGTGGCATTGCCATAATTTACAAAGAGTCCATTAAATTGGACGTCCTATATAGACATTGTTGCAGAGATATGGAAATAATGGTTTTTAGAATTATGCTCCCCAACAGAAAAACCATTAAAGGTGCACTTATCTACCGTCCACCTCTTCCATGCCCTAGTTTCTCCACATCTCTTTTAGAGATACTTGGCCCGTATATGCGGGCCAATGAGGATTTTCTTCTCCTCGGAGATTTTAACATTCACACTGACCAGTGTGAATCTACAGGGACAAAAACTCTGTTGACTGATATGACAACTATCGGTCTTATACAAAAGAATCAGGATCCCACCCACGAAGGGGGTCACTGTATCGATTTGATATATACCAACTTCGATAACATTCTGTGTCACAAACCTATCCAAGTTCACTGGTCAGATCACTTTCTATTGCAGTTTAGCATTTTTAAAGTTAATAAGGGTCCCCTAAAGAAATCCCTCCCATCTACCACACGCAGACAGTGGCATAAACTTACACTGGATGCGCTAGAAAAGGTGTGGAAAAAACCCGAGATCAGAGATATTGACGAAGTAGAACAAAAGTTAACCATGCTTCAGCAAACCCTGACGGTAGCCATCGATAAAATCGCCCCTCTGAAAACATTCAGACAGTTTCCTGTCGCTAAACAGGAAAAATGGTATACTGAGGTCTTAAGGAAAGAGAAGCAAGAATGCAGAAGGATAGAGAAGAGATGGAGGAAATCACACTCTGAGGACAATAAAAAGGCACATCGCGCAGCCCAAGCCAATTATTACAAACACATCAAGGCTGCCCGTAAAAATAACATCGCTCAACAACTCATGGAAGCCGATAACTCTCCCAGAGAACTGTATAGGATTCTGGATACTTTTGTAAAACCCACGGCATGTATATGCCCAGACGACTTCTCACAAAGCCTATGTGAAGAAGTGTCATCTTACTTTGAAAATAAAATAGAAACGATTTATGGAAAAATCCTAGGATCCCAACCTAATAATGATTCCCAAAATGCCTCCTCTCTCAATGAGAATACTAACCTCTCCCTAACTACATTCCCTCCTATAAATACTGAAGAGCTTGACACAATAATGACTCAAGTCAAATCTGGATCTCCGGATGATATGATTCCTGTTAAAATCCTAACCCCCCTTCGTACCCTGCTAGCCCCATACATTCAGGATATTATCAACCAGTCCCTTAAAAAGGGAAAAGTACCAACTGAATGGAAAAGAGCAGTGGTGAACCCTATCCGCAAGAATGCGGCCCTTCCTTGGACGGAGCTTTCCAACCTCCGCCCTATCTCCCTCCTACCTTATTACAGCAAAATGGCCGAGAAGCATGTCAACGCACACCTGTCCAATTACATCGAGGCAGCGGGCGGCCTAGACCATTCACAATCTGGTTTCAGGCCCAACCATAGCACCGAATCAGCCCTTCTGTCAGTGACAGATAACATCAGAATGTCACTTGACAGAGGGAGCTCAGTGATTCTGGTGCTATTGGATTTGTCCGCTGCCTTCGACACGGTGTCGCACGAAGTTCTTCTCGGCCGTCTGAAGGGAGTTGGAGTAGAAGGGACCGCCCTTGCGTGGCTGGAAAGCTTCCTTGAGGACAGACAACAAGGGGTCAAATTAGGCTCCTACAAATCTGTCTGCAGGAAGCTCACCAAGGGGGTGCCACAGGGCTCATGTCTAAGCCCCACGTTATTCAACGTATATGTGGCCCCCCTGGCAGAAATCATTAGATCTCACGGGTTTTCACCTATCTCTTATGCTGATGATACTCAGCTGCTTTTCCCTTTTCAAACCATTACACCTGCAGTCATGCAATCTTTCCAAGACGGCATGAGAGCGGTGGCAGGTTGGATGGCCCAGAACTTCCTCCAATGCAACGTGACCAAAACTGAGGCCATGCTGTTTGGAGGGGCCACCCTGCTTTGGTCCCCGGAATGGTGGCCACCTGAGCTCGGACATGTCCCAGCGCCCAAGCAAACCATCAAGAACCTGGGGGTACGCCTGGACCAAACCCTGATCATGAAAGATCACGTCAGTCAGGTTACAGGAATGTGCTTCCGCACAATTGGTCTTCTACGGCGTATCTTCCCTCTCCTACCAAACACCTATAGGAAGACGCTGGTTCAGGCACTAGTCCTTGGACGGGTGGACTATTGCAACAGCTTACTCATATCCGCCAATCAGGAACAACTTCGCAGACTGCAGGTGGTACAGAACACCGCTGCAAGACTTATCCTGAATGCCCCCCCCCCGTACCCCTTCCCGCCCCCTCCTCTCCCACCTTCATTGGCTCCCAGTGCAACAGCGGATTCATTTTAAGCTTTGCTGTATCATGCACAAATGTATCTATGGCTCTGGTCCCAGATACCTGAAGAACATTTTTCTTCCTTATTCCCCTGGACGCATTCTACGCTCTAGCAACACTATGCTGCTATATGTGCCTAAAGTAAACAGAGCAAGACAGGGTGGCCGTGCCCCCTCCCATAAAGGTCCAATGCTGTGGAATTCCCCCCCCCCCAGCTAAGACATACTCAGCACCTTTTTAATTTCAGAAAGCAACTGAAAACTTACTTATTTACACAGGACTAACTCAGCCTCCCTTCCACCTTTTCTGATTTATGGTTTTGCCTAACTCATTCAGTAGCCACGCGCGGAGATACCCCTTCGGGGCTGATTCATGCGCGATACAAGACCATAAATAAATAAATAAATGTTACCTGTGAGACCGCTGGTGTGCCACCACGTCGGCCATGTCTGCGCCGACCATCGATTACCAAAGATGGCGCCAAATCCCACGCTCCCCGCCGAGTCGGTCCACAAACCCAGCTCGTCCGAAGACGCTGGCGGCTTGTTCCACACCACTCGACCGTTGAAGTCCTCCAGAAACGCCAACCATATGCGCATGTCCTGGCGAACCTCTGCGGACAGTCTCGTGCGGTGGTGCCCTTCCTTTAGACCAACCATGGCTTGTGCAATGGAGCGGGAAAAGGGGCGGGCCATTGGTATCACTCTTAGGGCAAAGTTAAGCTGACCTACTACTTGTTGTAACTGATGGAGAGTCACTTTCTCTTTGCTAATGCACAGTTCCAGGGAAGCCCTGAATTTCGCTACTTTCCCCACTGGCAAACGGAAACATCCCTCCACGGAATCGAGCTCAATTCCCAGAAACTCAAGTGAAGTAGATGGTCCAACCGTCTTACCTGGTGCCAATGGCACCCCAAACTCCTTCATGAGAGTGCAAGATTCATGTAAGGCCTGCGCACATTTTGTGTCGCTGGCTGCCCCCAAGAACAAAAAATCATCCAGGTAATGCATAACATGGCTGTGGCCAGTGGCTTTGGTGAATGCCCATTCCAGGAAATAGCTGAATTTCTCAAAATAAGCACAAGAGATGGAGCAACCCATTGGCATACATCTATCCATGTAGTAATGGCCCTGGAACACAAAGCCTAACAGACGCTGATCCCTTGGGTGTACCGGGAGCAACCGGAACGCTGACTCGATATCTGACTTCGCCATCAGCGCTCCGGGCCCCAGGCGATTCAACATGGTGACGGCATCATCAAAGGATGCGTACCGCACCGAACAAACTCCTGGGTCAATTGCATCGTTCACCGAAAGACCCCTCGGAGCTGACAAGTTATGGATCAGCCTAAATTCCCCAGGGTCCTTCTTGGGAACCACTCCCAACGGGGAACAGATGAAATTAGGTACTGGCGGGTGCCTATATGGGCCAGCAACCCGGCCAAGGGCAACCTCTTTTGCAATCTTCCTCTCAACCACCGCTGGATTATGCTGAGCCGACAGTTGGTTCCTACAAAGTGGTTCCCCACGAAAATCCCCCGCCGGGATGTGGAAACCATATAAGAAGCCGTTCCTCAACACCCCAGCGGAGACATGATCAGGGTATTCGTTTAGCCAGGGAATCATTGCCATGATATCAACGGGGGTAGGTATCGGTACACAATGGTCCCCCTCAGACCTGTTTGGCCCCTCCTCTACCCCCCGCATCACTATTCCTGGATCTGCACGAACTCTAGGGGTGTGAAGAATTTCCGCAACCTGCACACACATGTCTGAACTTACATGTCCCTTGTGGCCTTGTGCAATTGCCCCTGTTAAAATTCCAACAGACCCCTTTCTTACCCCCATTCCCACCATTCCTTGGTTGGTGGTTGCCAGCGGGGCCCGCTCGAAAGGGCGCCGCGGGCTGTTGGCGGGAAGTCCCCGACCCACTCCCGCCTAGCGAGGATGACTTCGTCGCGCCCGGCAGGAGCTGTTTCTGCCAAGAGATCGAGTCGAGACAATCCCACATCAGAGATGAATCATACTCCTTGGCCTTACAAAACTTCATATCGTAACCCATCCACTCATTGCCCTCATACGTTTCATAAAAATCCATTATTCGTGCCTGATAGCAGGACAATTCGGTCAAAACCTCGGGCTTACGTTCCCCAATAATTGCAGTAAACATCGCAAAGGCCTTGGCCCAATTTGAAATTGTCTCATCAACCCTGAATCCCGCCATTTTGGCTCGCCATACACTCGGGTGCCACAAATCCTTCTGAGTCTTAACATACTCCATCTCGCGATGGTCAGTCAGCAGAGAAAACATATTCACATACTTATCAGCCCAAATCAATTCTTTCGTGGCCAACGGTATATGTTGGACCACCTTTTCCCGTCTTGAGGGCAAAGACCCCTCCCTTGCCATTGGCAATGCCTGCTTACCCGGCTCCATTGCTGATCCCGCTGATTTTTCGACGCCAGCTGCCGGTCCTTCCGAGGTCACCTGTGGGGGGACAAGAGGGAGATTCGCCTTCGCGGCATCTCGCGACTGCCGCAACTGCTGCATTAGTAACTTGGCCTCTTCGGCCGTGTCTCCCGGTGCCGTAGCACCCCCTGTTTTTCTGCCGAGCCATGCGGCCAACTGGGCGGCTAATTCCGGAGGCATGTCCTCCTCGCTGGCGGGCGTAACAACAACCGGAATCGGTTGGCCCGCGTCCGGGATCGGTACCGGGGCCTCGACTGGAATGACCGGGCTTGCCGGGGGGTAACTCGGGAACCGGGACCTCCCCCCCTGCCGTCCTATTCCTGACCCTTTTACTCCTCCCCGCGGGGACAACTCCCGGCAATGCCGGGCCTATAACCTTCTTCGGTTTACCCGTATTGTTCATCGCTGCCATCTGTTTCTTCATGCTCGCCATATCTTTTATCAGCATGCGAAGCATCTGGTCAGTCCCTGACTTCTTTCCCGCCTTCTTGCCAGGCATTGTTATCGGATATTCGATCCCCGTTGCTCAACACGGTCCTGGATCCGTAGGCTCGAAGTCGCAGAAAGAGAAACACAAGAATTACAAGTTCTCAAAATTGCTCCTTGTTCCGTCGAGGGCTCACGTGCAACGAGTGGGTGCAGCTTCCAAGCACAGGAACAAGAGGATGCTTCTTCGGATTCCTGCTCTCTTTATTCCTCTTCGGGAGGGCGTGTACCCTCCTCCGGTATGCCTACTGGGTGTGGCCAACGGTGTAGGTGTCTAGGACAACCCCTCTTGGGCGGGAAAAGGCACGCCCCGGCTATGCCGCTTCGGGCATACCAGCCGTGACACGCCCCCACCCAAAATGGTTTCCCGGGGAGATCCGGGCCCCCTACCATACGTTCGGGGGGACCGAGTGGTTGCCCCTTTCCAATCTTCTCCTTTTGACTCCAGTAACACAGGATCACAACTCCTAGGGTTAAGAGCAATCCCCAAACATCATTGATCCCTCCAACCCAGCACATTCACACCCTTGACTGCAATATATTTTTTTAAACACCCTTTATTGGTTTTCTTGTTACATCCAATACAAAGGGTTATAATTGAACAGTATTTACATTATTTCTTATCATGTTTGATGATGTACAATTTCCTGTCTACAGTCTATAGGAAACACTCATTTAATCTGAACAAATAGCGATTGGTATACATTTATATAGAGTTACCCAAGTGGTATGGATATTTAAAATACATGCAAACATCTAACTAATGTAAACTAACTGCCCCCCGTCCGCCATCCACTAACGTTCTAACAATCTTTTCCATATCAAATTATTTTCATGAAACTACAGGCTATTGTGATCGTGTCCCCTAGCCCAGTCATCTGTGCACTGTGGTCTTGTGTGTCATTTCACTAGGATGATCTACTGTGTGTTTGGGGTGCTAGATGTGTGATCAGGGGCTATGCTTTTGAAGGCTTCCAGCATTAGATCTCACTCCATGGATATCTGACTCTTCCTTGGGCCTCTTCCCGCCGTATGGCTTCACTTTCAGCCCCAACCCAGCGCTACATTTCGCTGTGCCAGGTGTAGGTTGCAGCAGGTTTCACCGACTTCCATCTCATAGTTATGGACCTTTTTGCCAGGATGACTGCAAGGTTGAGGAAACGGAGCTGGACTTTAAAGGAGGCTGGACGTTTCCAGAGACCTAACAGGCACTCTAACAATGAGTCCTCAATACACTGGTGTGTGGGTGTTTCTACATGGTAGATGACCTCTGCCCAGAACCTTATCTGGTGTGGACATGCCCATAACATGTGAGCTAAATTTGCTTCTGCCAGGCATCTAGGGCAGTGATGTTGTGTATTTGGTTCCATCCGCTGAAGGCGGCGTGGTATAAGGTAGGCCCTATGTAGTATCATGCATTGTATAAATGTAAAGTTTGCGTTCCTGGTCACTTTTTCAGGGCTTTCCAATATGTCTGCCCATTCTCTGTCTGTTATCTCCCGCCCTGCATGCTCCACCCATTTAACTCATAGGTCATCGAGAGGCACCACAGCATATGTCCGTACTCCCACTTTTAACCATTTGATGAGGTGACGTACCTGCCCCATGTAATACAGTGATTTGACTAATTTTTGCTCCTGGGGCTCCTCTCTCTGGGGTGCCCAGTGTTTCTTCATGTATTGCAAGATTTCCACATGTATCATGTTAACCCTTGACTGCAACATGTCATTTAATATGAGCAATGCGTCCCTTGAATTCTACATCAACTTCCTCATACCCCTCCATGTCAAACCTTGAAACATCAAAAGCCTTTGCAACAATGGCCGATTCCTTAAAATCCTTGAGACCCAGAATGCCTTTAAAGCGATCAAGGAAAACATCTTTGGTAATTATAATCCAGAGAGAACCGGCATCTGCCATAAGCTCTATCTTCAAACCTAAAATACGTACCCTGCACTTTGGTGGTTTGGGACATTGGGGAAGTCTCCCTCCTCTCCAACATCCGTAATAGACTATACCATCCCACCATTACATCCATTCATTCTGTCATCCACATTATCCTGTTTGATAAGGAAACTTTACCTCTGCCAAAACTCACAACACCAGAATTTTTTAGGTCCCTGCATAACACACATAATCCACATT
This sequence comes from Lissotriton vulgaris, assembly GCF_964263255.1. Taxonomy (NCBI): domain Eukaryota; kingdom Metazoa; phylum Chordata; class Amphibia; order Caudata; family Salamandridae; genus Lissotriton; species Lissotriton vulgaris. The sequence goes on from NC_141693.1 coordinate 32,170,481, forward strand.
TCTTACATTCTTTACCCAATGTGAGACACTTAGGAAAAGAAGCTCCATGACTTACACTCCCACACCTAAAACTATGAAACTCCTTGTCAAATATCTTGAACACATTTTGTCCATTACGTAAAGCTTCAGATTTTACAGCACATACATCATCCTCTACTCCTTTGCTGTCCTCATGTAGAGATTTCATCCACTTCTCTGATTGTGCCATAGCCTTGGCAGTACTGATGACATCTCCCAAGTTAATATCACCCATAATCCATAGTTGTTCTTGAATTCTTTTACTTTTGACATGGACAATAAGCTGATCTCTGATCATCACATCACTGATGGGACCAAAGCTGCAATTCACAGATAGGGCGCGTAATGCTGTAAGAAAGTCATCAAATGTATCACCATCCTCTTCAACTCTTGTGTACAATTTGAATCTGTTCAAAGCAACACTAGAAGAAGGTTTGAATCTAATTTCTATGTGAGCCATAGCATCCTCAAATATATTCCTGTCTCACTACCATCAGTTTGCGGAAGGGTTCTAAAGACACCTTGACCTTCCAGACCTAAACAGTGTAAGAAAGATTTTGTTTCTTTTCAGCAGACAGTCTTTCACCATCAATGGCTTCGAGGTAAGTAAAAAATTCTTCCTTCCACCTAGTCCACGGTATTGGAATTTCTCCCTTCGTTTGAAAAAATTTAGGAGGAGGGTCAAATTCAATGGTGACAAAAAAATATATATCACAAAGCTGAAGAAAAAATATTCACAATGCTAAAGAGAAAATAATTTTCTTTACAGTTTTCTAAAATATATATTCCATTCTATTCCTTACAAAAAACGGTGAAAATGTAATGCCAAAACACATCGGTGCCACAATATAGTATCTAATTATATTCTCCAGGATTCTAGCTTGAGGAGAAATGTGAAAGTAAACGGTGCCAAAACTAATCTCTGCCACAGTGAATAATACAATTCCTTTTGTACAAATATATGAATTTTCTATTGCCCAAAAATGAGAGCACTTCCCACAATAATAGTGTTTACTTGATATTTTTTCTAGTAAAAATATTCACCTTCCGTAATGATTTCCACAGTTTTGCGGTTGACTGCCGTAAATCACGAGAAGCCGGCAGCGTCAACAGCAGGAAGAGAAAGAAACGCACCTGCGTAGAGCAAGTCCTTTGTGTGAGTCACTCACAGTGCGATGCACATGCATAGAACGTATAACGCAATGACGTCTCAACAAGAGGAGAGCACGCACAGTGACTCGTGAAAGCTTTGTCTCAACAAGAGGAGAGCACGCACAGAGGCTCGTGAAAGCTTCATCTCAACAAGAGGAGAACACGCACAGAGGCTCGTAAAAGCTTCACCTCAACAAGAGGAGAGCACGCACAGTGGCCCGTGAAAGCTTTGTCTCAACAAGAGGAGAACACGCACAGAGGCTCGTGAAAGCTCCGTCTCAACAAGAGGAGAGCACGCACAGTGGCTCGTAAAAGCTTCGCCTCAACAAGAGGAGAGCACGCACAGTGGCTCGTGAAAGCTTTGTCTCAACAAGAGGAGAGCACGCACAGTGGCTCGTGAAAGCTTTGTCTCAACAAGAGGAGAGCACGCACAGTGGCTCGTGAAAGCTTTGTCTCAACAAGAGGAGAGCACGCACAGTGGCTCGTGAAAGCTTTGTCTCAACAAGAGGAGAGCACGCACAGTGGCCCGTGAAAGCTTTGTCTCAACAAGAGGAGAGCACGCACAGTGGCCCGTGAAAGCTTTGTCTCAACAAGAGGAGAGCACGCACAGTGGCTCGTAAAAGCTTCGCCTCAACAAGAGGAGAGCACGCACAGTGGCCCGTGAAAGCTTTGTCTCAACAAGAGGAGAACACGCACAGAGGCTCGTGAAAGCTCCGTCTCAACAAGAGGAGAGCACGCACAGTGGCTCGTAAAAGCTTCGCCTCAACAAGAGGAGAGCACGCACAGTGGCTCGTGAAAGCTTTGTCTCAACAAGAGGAGAGCACGCACAGTGGCTCGTGAAAGCTTTGTCTCAACAAGAGGAGAGCACGCACAGAGGCTCGTGAAAGCTTCATCTCAACAAGAGGAGAACACGCACAGAGGCTCGTAAAAGCTTCGCCTCAACAAGAGGAGAGCACGCACAGTGGCCCGTGAAAGCTTTGTCTCAACAAGAGGAGAACACGCACAGAGGCTCGTGAAAGCTCCGTCTCAACAAGAGGAGAGCACGCACAGTGGCTCGTAAAAGCTTCGCCTCAACAAGAGGAGAGCATGCACAGTGGCTCGTGAAAGCTTTGTCTCAACAAGAGGAGAGCACGCACAGTGGCTCGTGAAAGCTTTGTCTCAACAAGAGGAGAGCACGCACAGTGGCTCGTGAAAGCTTTGTCTCAACAAGAGGAGAGCACGCACAGTGGCTCGTGAAAGCTTTGTCTCAACAAGAGGAGAGCACGCACAGTGGCCCGTGAAAGCTTTGTCTCAACAAGAGGAGAGCACGCACAGTGGCCCGTGAAAGCTTTGTCTCAACAAGAGGAGAGCACGCACAGTGGCTCGTAAAAGCTTCGCCTCAACAAGAGGAGAGCACGCACAGTGGCCCGTGAAAGCTTTGTCTCAACAAGAGGAGAACACGCACAGAGGCTCGTGAAAGCTCCGTCTCAACAAGAGGAGAGCACGCACAGTGGCTCGTAAAAGCTTCGCCTCAACAAGAGGAGAGCATGCACAGTGGCTCGTGAAAGCTTTGTCTCAACAAGAGGAGAGCACGCACAGTGGCTCGTGAAAGCTTTGTCTCAACAAGAGGAGAGCACGCACAGTGGCTCGTGAAAGCTTTGTCTCAACAAGAGGAGAGCACGCACAGTGGCTCGTGAAAGCTTTGTCTCAACAAGAGGAGAGCACGCACAGTGGCCCGTGAAAGCTTTGTCTCAACAAGAGGAGAGCACGCACAGTGGCCCGTGAAAGCTTTGTCTCAACAAGAGGAGAGCACGCACAGTGGCTCGTAAAAGCTTCGCCTCAACAAGAGGAGAGCACGCACAGTGGCCCGTGAAAGCTTTGTCTCAACAAGAGGAGAACACGCACAGAGGCTCGTGAAAGCTCCGTCTCAACAAGAGGAGAGCACGCACAGTGGCTCGTAAAAGCTTCGCCTCAACAAGAGGAGAGCACGCACAGTGGCTCGTGAAAGCTTTGTCTCAACAAGAGGAGAGCACGCACAGTGGCTCGTGAAAGCTTTGTCTCAACAAGAGGAGAGCACGCACAGTGGCTCGTGAAAGCTTTGTCTCAACAAGAGGAGAGCACGCACAGTGGCTCGTGAAAGCTTTGTCTCAACAAGAGGAGAGCACGCACAGTGGCCCGTGAAAGCTTTGTCTCAACAAGAGGAGAACACGCACAGAGGCTCGTGAAAGCTCCGTCTCAACAAGAGGAGAGCACGCACAGTGGCTCGTAAAAGCTTCGCCTCAACAAGAGGAGAGCACGCACAGTGGCTCGTGAAAGCTTTGTCTCAACAAGAGGAGAGCACGCACAGTGGCTCGTGAAAGCTTTGTCTCAACAAGAGGAGAGCACGCACAGTGGCTCGTGAAAGCTTTGTCTCATCAAGAGGAGAGCATGCACAGTGGCTCGTGAAAGCTTTGTCTCAACAAGAGGAGAGCACGCACAGAGGCTCGTGAAAGCTTCATTTCAACAAGAGGAGAGCACGCACAGAGGCTCGTGAAAGCTTTGTCTCAACAAGAGGAGAGCACGCACAGTGGCTCGTAAAAGCTTCGCCTCAACAAGAGGAGAGCACGCACAGTGGCTCTTGAAAGCTTTGTCTCAACAAGAGGAGAGCACGCACAGTGGCTCGTAAAAGCTTCGCCTCAACAAGAGGAGAGCACGCACAGTGGCTCGTGAAAGCTTTGTCTCAACAAGAGGAGAGCACGCACAGTGGCTCGTGAAAGCTTTGTCTCAACAAGAGGAGAGCACGCACAGTGGCTCGTGAAAGCTTTGTCTCAACAAGAGGAGAGCACGCACAGAGGCTCGTGAAAGCTTCATCTCAACAAGAGGAGAGCACGCACAGAGGCTCGTGAAAGCATTGTCTCAACAAGAGGAGAGCACGCACAGTGGCTCGTGAAAGCTTCACACAGTAAGAATTTGAAAAGAATTACAAACCGCTCTCCAAGAACGGGACAGTGCAGGGAATGTAAGAAAATTGTAATTACCAATTTTGGTAAATTCAAGTTCCAAGTTCTTGACATACTGTACAGAGACAGTACAGTGGCATTCCATAGGCACAAACCAGACAGGTTAAAATAGGTATGAGTTCCAAAAGGTTCTTTACCCTTGAAGACAAATCGCTCCTATCAAACTTTGTATATAAAAAATATGTTTATTTTATTCCAGCACAGTACCTGAAACCGGTCTGGACAAATTCCCCAGAGGTCTAACTTGGAATTTTCACACCATGGCAACAGGAAACAAAAAGCACTTTGAATAGAAATAATTCTAAGCTAGATAAATTGAAGAAACAGTAAACCTAGAAAACAAATCATAGAAAATAACCCAATAATAGTACATATACTACTTACGGAGTTGGGAAAATATTCCCTTGAGGCTCAGATTACTGAGGCGGAAATCTGAGAGCACTTGAAGCATTCTCAAAATAGGAAGGCGTCGGGCCCGGATGCTAAACCCTCGGAGCTTTATCAGCTATTGAAGGAAGCGGTCATATCTATCTGTGTGAAAGTGTTTAAATCTATTTATTTGGAGAATGCCTGGATCGCAGACTCTGGAGGGAAGCCACTTTAGTGTTCATTTTAAAACCTGCCAAGGATCCCAAAAACATGGACTCACATTGGCTAATTTTGTGACTAAATTCAAATTATTCGTCTTTTCTAGCATTTTGGCCAGTAGATTTGCCAAACTAGCCCCTGATTATTTCGCCCTGATCAGAAGGGCTCTGTCCTTGAAGGCCAGATTCAGGAGCTCACTCATCAGCTAATTGGCTCCATCGATCTGGGCACTACATATTCGGTCCCTTTGGCACCCATCATCAAGTTTCACAGCATTAAGGAATACTTTAATAACTTTGCGAGGAGTCGAGAACTTTGCCCCAATCGTGCATGCTTAGTTTCTTCAGAGTTACACAGAAATAGATAGATGGGCATTTCAATAAAAGGGGTTTTATTGAACAGTCTTATTTCTGGTGCCAGAGATATGAGCTGTCACAATCATAAGATAGCATGCGAAATATAATACGTACAGGGTGAGCAGTAAGAAGAAATAATACTGCAATTACATGTTTCTTTGCTATGACATATATTCATAAATTTACATACATAAATAACACAGGCTAAAAATGTGAATACTCGTCTGGTGCTTCTAAATAGTCCTACCCCAGTATTCCTAGCCTAAGTGTAGTATGAGGTAAGAAGTAGGTGCTGTTTTCTGTAGTATAGTTTAGCTATAGTTTGTATTGCCAAGAGTCCCTCTAGGTTCTAGTCTGCTCCATACCTTAGAATGAGAGAGGTTGGAATCTCTTTCCAGGTCTCAATCTCTAACACCCCACGAATGCAGTCAGAAACACTGGAGCTGGATTCTCTGAGAGGAGGATGACAGAGGCTGGTCAGTACGTCAGGCGGGGAATCGAATTCCTTCAGAAGTTGCTGTGGTGAGCCATATCGAACTGTGTAGCCGAGCCATGGTTTGCCTTTGTAAGGGAAAGATTATTTATACCTGGTTGGTGGCTAGGAATGTTAGCATTGACGTAAAGTCGGGCAGAGGAAGACGTCATGAATGAACCCCTAAGGAATAGTAGTTCATGCATAATAAATGAGTTCTTGGAGAAATCAATAATCCAAGCACGGAAAGTCCCAATGGCTTAAGGGTCTGGTTTCAAATAACTTATTGTACCGTGGGATGGATGGATGTAGATGACCATGCTTGTATTTGGATAGCATGGCTGATGCCTAAATAAGGACTGGGATTCTATGCCTAAATAAGGGCAATGTGAGTTGTGCCTATATAAGGGCATGATTTGGGAAACCTTGGTACGGGTATCTAAATCGAAACACAACACAAGAAGCTTCCAGATTTGTAGGACAGTTTTAGAAGGCATCAGTAAGCAGCTGGGTGTTGATGAGACATTGTATTCAGAGCCAGGAGGGACACACATCAGCTTTAGATCTAACGGTGGATCCAAGATGGGACACACCCAACAGATGAGAATGGCATTACCTTGAAGGGGACGGACCTTATACAGCCATGATTGTTGTATGAGTTCTCTGAAATAATGTAGCCCCGTCCTTGACTAGAACTCAGTAAACTTCTTGAAGGAGAGGTGCAAAATTCAATGAACCCAAATATAGAAGGAAAGGTAGCAGCAACTAAGCAGGAGGACCCAAAGCGGATCATTTCCCAGGCCAAATATTTCAAGGCCTGGTGCGATTGCAGTTCAGGCTTGTAGATTTGGTAGGTTTCTTAAACAACAACATAGCCATGCAAAGGACATTACTAATAACTATAGTGATTGGTTTCCCTCCTCTGTTGCAGTGAATCTTACCTTTTTGGCAAGGTCAGCTGATGAACCTGCTCAGAAGCTGCAGCATCTTCACAATGTGTTTGGTCAGTAACCCTTTTATCGAAGAGATGGCAAAGTTTGGCAACGTTTCAGTAAATACACAATTGTGTCGAAAGTACTGTCTTCACTGAAGCGGGTGTAATTATAATTCGTAGTAGCTGTTCTGGGATTCCTAATTTCCTCAGTTTGTTCCATAGCAACGCTCTGTCCACTCGGTCGAACGCTGTTGTAAAGTCAATAAATGCTGCATAGGCAGGCTGGGATTTAACTACCACATATTTGTCAAGGATAGTTTGCAGCATCGCGATATTGTCTGTGACTGAGTGCTTTGGCCTGAAGCCTGCTTGGTAGAGCGGAATCAGTCCCAGTGAGAATGCCCACTTTTTAAGTTGGTCCAGGACCTCTGCAGCAAAGATCTTTCCAGTGGCGTCCAATAGCGCTATTTGTCTATAATTGCCAGGTTGGTGTCTCGGTCCCTTTTTATGTATTGGTACTACGATGCTCCCCTTCCATGATTTTGGCATTTCCCATGTCTTGAGAATGAAATTAAAAAGGGGAGAAAGCACCGTACTCCATCCCTTAGGGTCAGCCTGAAGAACCATGATTGGAATTGGATCTGGGCCGGTGGCTCCTGTTGATCTTGCCTTCCTTATGTGCATTTCCGTAGAGAAGGGGGAAGCAGTTCCAATAGGCGAGGGGTTTCCTTCGCAATTACTTGTGGGGTTACTAGACATTTCATAGGTTGTATTTAATTTATACAGGTTGGTTATATATAAATCCCATTCTTTAGGGGGGACTGGGATAGCTTGCAGGGCCTTTTTTGTACCTGTCTCTTTTGCAATTAAGGACCAGTAAGTGCGTTGGTTGTACTGCTTTGCTGCTATCCGCAGATCGACCCAGTTTTTATCTTCTGCTGTACTTTTTATTCGTTGTTTCTCTCTCTTGAGTTGATTCTTCAATTTGTTGATTTCTGCCTGTCTTGGCATTGAGATTTCCAGGAACTGTGCTCTTATCAGCTTGTTTAGCATTTTTGCGGTTGTGGATGACTTAATGATTTTGTTTCCGTGCTTTGCTGGTACTGCTTGTTGCAATTTATATTGAAGCATTTGTTTTAGTATCTCGAGAATTGACTCAAAGTTTGTTATTGGGTTGGAGGAGTGTTTTATCAAAAGAAGTTGATTAGTGTTTATTAAGGTGGTTATTTTATTGAGCGTAGATGAATTCCAATAGATCCGCCTTTGATTTGTCTTTACCATAACTGTACTGTGCTTAAACATGATATGGCTAGTTGGACATGTGATTGTTTTCCATTGCCTAAGTAATGACAGAATAGGGGAACTCTTCTTTGCCCTTGTTGTTGCCTGTAGACTGCTGAAGCCACAATTCTCCCACTGACCTACAGTACTTTCTGCGGACCCGCCCGCCAGTCTCCCGCTGCTCTGCCGCTCTCTGACCATCTGGAGCGGGGGCCGCCGAGTGGAGACCGGCGAGGGGCGGACTACAATACCCAGAAGCCCTAGCGGTGATCCGCGTCAGCTGTAAGCGCCAGAAGGCGCTTAAAAATGACACCAGCACCATTGAGGGAGGGAACTCTTCTTTGCCCTTGTTGTTGCCTGTAGACTGCTGAAGCCACAATTCTCCCACTGACCTACAGTGCTTTCCGCGGACCCGCCCGCCAGTCTCCCGCTGCTCTGCCGCTCTCTGACCATCTGGAGCGGGGGCCACCGAGTGGAGACTGGCGAGGGGTGGGCTACAATACCCAGAAGCCCTAGCGGTGATCCGCGTCAGCTGTAAGCGCCAGAAGGCGCTTAAAAATGACACCAGCACCCGTGAGGGAGGGAACTCTTCTTTGCCCTTGTTGTTGCCTGTAGACTGCTGAAGCCACAATTCTCCCACTGACCTACAGTGCTTTCCGCGGACCCGCCCGCCAGTCTCCCGCTGCTCTGCCGCTCTCTGACCATCTGGAGCGGGGGCCGCCGAGTGGAGACCGGCGAGGGGTGGACTACAGTACCCAGAAGCCCTAGCGGTGATCCGCGTAAGCTGTAAGCGCCAGGAGCCACTTAAAAACTACACCAGCACCATTGAGGGAGGGAACTCTTCTTTGCCCTTGTTGTTGCCTGTAGACTGCTGAAGCCACAATTCTCCCAATGACCTACAGTGCTTTCCGCGGACCCGCCCGCCAGTCTCCCGCTGCTCTGCCGCTCTCTGACCATCTGGAGCGGGGGGCGCCGAGTGGAGACCAGCGAGGGGCGGACTACAATACCCAGAAGCCCTAGCGGTCATCCGCGTCAGCTGTAAGCTCCAGGAGGCGCTTAAAAACGACACCAGCACCGTCTCGCGGGACGCCGGGCGAAGCCCGGGCCAAGGGCGGGCCCGTCCTATCCCGTCACAGACCGGACAAGACTGGACTGGGCTCTCCCTCTAACAGTCCATACAAGGTAACCCCCTTATGCTGGCTGGTACATTGATATTATATCCATCTTGTTTAGACAGGCTACTATTATAACACAAAATTTACGAGACTAAAGTTGGCCATCCCCTGTCTTACAATTACTGCTAGATCACTTTGCCCCACAATAAATGTCGCCGAGAGGTAGTAGAAGCAAAACACTCCAAAATATGGCTAAAACCGTTGGTCCAATTGACCAATTCATCTCCAAAGCCAATCAAACTATTGATGAGGGCATAATACTACTAGATCGCCGAGTATCATACGAACTGGCACAAGCAAGACGATCGTCGTTGGGACCCCTGATACTAGCGCAAACACCTCTAACTCAATCGGAGAAGGTAGCTGCTCCGGAAATACGCGCAGATATCCATGGCATCCCAAATCTGGTTGATCTGTCCGCGTCTTTGTCATTGCTGGACTCGCAATTGACTCAGGCGCTTGAAAAAACGCCCAATATTTTCTCGAGTCCCCCTCCACAGGACCTCGACCTCGACCAGAATGAACAAAGGGGGCTAAGGGAGGGAGCTATTTCGAAACAGAAAAGTACAAGTAAAAAAAATCAGAAAGTCATTAAAGTTCCAAAAATAAGTAAGTTACAACACACGCCACGTCCCAAGAATCAGAGGGCGGGAAATAAAAAAAAAAAAGAGCAAAGGCAAAAAAACAATATCTCTAATGAATCCAAAGTAGACAACGGTGCAATTAATTCCCATCTCACTGTTGTGGATCTCAGCGTGAATGATAGCAACGATGACAGCGCTCACAATGAAGACCTAGGCCCCGACTTGGATGAAGGCTGTAAAACATGCGAGACAGATCAGCATCTGATGGCTCAGATAGCTGAACTAATAAAACACCAGTTACAGCCCATCCAAAGGAGCCTGGCAGTCATAGAGAAGCAAATAGCAGTATTAGCCGCCACTCTAAAAAATCCAACAAATGTAAAGAACCCAGGGCTGACAAACATGGGAGGACCAAAAAATACAACTGTTAACATCATGCAAGGACAACCTTCCAAAAATGTCACTATTACAAGTAACACTCCTACTACTAAGACAGGAGAAATGGCCAAAAACTCAACTAAAGGCCCCGCAACTACAAAAATCAAGTCCCCCCAAAAGCTCCCCAAGAAAGTTTCAGACTTACAGAAAAACCCACCCTCAACACACATTCCTCCGTAGCCACTCCCAATAAATACTCCACACCATGAACATCTACAGAGACACAACACTCAGGGAGACCAGACAAAGAAAGGATGGACTAAGCCCATAAACCTCCCCCCTGAAGCAACCCCATTTGTAGTTATTCTGACAGGGGTGCCTGAACTGAGCTACGACACAGAGGAACCAACTTGGTCCCTACTAAATAAAGTTTGGCATTGGTTGAATGTCAACAGACCAAACCCGCAAAACTATGTTACCAGAATCATCACAGCACGAAGGGTTCCATGGATAGGACATCAACAAAAAACAATCCCAGGTGACTGTGTCATAGTTAATTATGGAAACCCTCGGGCAGTGGACCATATTTGCTCTTTGGATACAGTGGACAAGAACGGAGGTATAAACACCAAACGTCTATTTTTTTTTTATCCCCCGATATGCCACTACCTTGAAGGCTCAAATTGGTCCTCAAATTATTCCTGGAATCAGCCAGATAACTGGCAAAGGGGTTGGAACCAAGGAGGATTGGAGCATGAAAGTAGGGATTGGGCTGATTGGAAAAGTAATGACAGGAGAGTACAACCACAAAGGGAACCTTGGGGTGGAATACCAACCTTTAATAGCTACAGCTGTCTAGAGATGGTTGATTGACCACCACCACAAAGGCAGCATGATATGATCAGTCTAACAAATACTGGAGATATAATTATAAACACATCTGAAAGCCCTACAAATAATTGTCCGCATGAGAGATGCTGTACACCGGCTAAAAGACCAATTGGATTAAATAATTCAACTGCTCATTCAACCATGGCAGATCCAACATACGAGCTCTTCGCCCTTCCCGAGGATTCCACTGATATTGTTTTTCAAACAGAAAATAACCTAGAGGCGCTGGAAAGTACTCTAGAATCGAAATGCGAAGCACAGTTAAGTTACCGTGGAGAAAACAGCACCCAGAGTAGGGTACTAATTGCCACAAGCCCCAACTCTCAAGTAAGGTTACTATTTTGGAATGTGGCGGGTTTAGCCTCTAAACAGTCTGAAAATAGTTTCCTTTACTTGGCAAATTTAAGTAACCTAATTTGCATCCAGGAAACTTGGCTTAATGACCCTATTTACCTCCTGGGCTATAAAACATATTTTTCCGCAGCCATAAGATCTAATGCAGGTAGGAGGAAGGGAGGGCTAGTAACATATGTCTCAAACCTCTGGCCCTGCTGCGAAATAATCCCCTTAAAGCTAGAGCAGAACTACCAGCTTATTATTTTTCGTAGAAATAGACAAGAGGTCTATACGATCATCAATTTTTGCAATAACTTGACTCTATCTGAGTTAACTAGGGTCCTAAGCGAGATTTCCCATCTGGTACATGATCTTGCAATAAAATATGCAAAGGAATCCCACACAGTAGTTTGGGGAGGAGATTTTAATCTGCACTTATGCAACAAGAGCAATACCCCTAACTGTGGGATCATCGATGAAGATGGAAACTGTTTATCCCACTTCACACATACACCTGAGGGTAATAACATGCAGATGATGATGGTCGAACTAGATATGGGGTTCGCCAACAAATTAAAAACACCTGTAACTGAATTCATGCCAACCTTCCATGGCAGGGGCCTCAAAAGCCTGATAGATTATGTTTTAGTGTCCACCAATAAAGCTTCAAGTATTAAGAACTTTGAAGTACTTAACAACGCACTTAGTGACCATACCCCCATTAGCATGACACTCCAAGAACCCAAATCACAGAATAGAGGAGATATGGTCCAGTTAAGCTTGTTACACCAACAGACATTAACATTGGACAGGGTAAACGGTTTTACATTAAAATGGGGCAAATTAGATCAGGAAGTCATAACCACTAAAATAGTAAAATCAAGTAGAAACGCGATGGAAAGATGTCTAGATCCCTCTACAACCTCAATTGAGATTTTGGCCAGCTATAGTGACATTGTCGAAATCATTAGAAAAGAACTAACCAGGGACTGCAAGCAGAATAGGAGCACTAGAAAGGGATGGTTTAGTACAGAATGTACGAAAGCTCATACCAACTTAAAGAAGGCTTTAGCCAAAGTAGAGAGAGACAGAGAGGAGATCATAAAACTAAGGAAGGCCTATGCGCTCGCATTACGAACCAGGAAAAAGGAATTACAAGCTAACTTATGGGCCCAACTTCAGAGAAGTAGCATCCTAAAGGATAGCACAGCCTTTTGGCAGATAGTGAAATCTCCTTTTCTAATAGACAAAGTGGATGCACCATCTTTAGACGTCGCTATCGATGCAGGAGAATGGGTGCAATACTTCTCTGAGGTTTTTAGCGGGAAAGAAGCCCCTGAATTAGAACATCTAGAATCTTTGATTCCAATAAAATATCCACTAGCCCTCCACTTTACACTAAATGAGATAGAGAAGGCAATAAAAACTGCTAAATCCGGAAAGGCACCAGGACCGGATTCGGTCCCTGTGGACCTTTTTAAACATAATCCAGACTTGTCGTCCCCGTTACTCACCAACGTACTGAATGCGGCTAAAGAGGTTGGCTTGATCGATTCTTGGTCATCCTCGATATTGGTTCCCATCTTTAAAAAGGGATACAGAGACAGTCCTGCCTGTTACCGTCCTATCTCACTCCTGGATTCGCTCGGGAAGATGGCTGGGCGCATTCTTCTCGACCGTCTCCAGGAGTGGACGAATGACCACGAGGCAATCCCTGATCTGCAATACGGGTTCAGGGCAGGGTTGAGTATGGTGGATCAGGCCCTAAATTTGACATTACTGGCCGGAAAGTATGTAGAGGCAAAAGGCACTTCTCTACACATGGTATATGTGGATTTAACAGCAGCGTTCGACTGCGTTGTCCACTCAAGGTTTTGGACAATCATGCTGCAAATGGGAATTGACCCCCCAATAGTCAATTTCCTCCGTGAACTATACTCAGGGGCAACGGGAAGAGTCAGATTTGGGACTGGAGGCCAACTAACTGATAGCTTCTTGATATAAAAGGGGGTCAGACAAGGGTGTGTGCTGGCCCCTTTCCTATTCACCTTGTACACCAATGGGTTAGAGGTTGCTATGTTAGAGGGTGCAGAAGATCTCCCAGCAGCCGGTCGTCGGCAGATACCAGCCTTATTATACGCCGACAATGCGGTGATCCTTGCCAGAACCCCAGTCCAGCTCCAACGGGTTCTGAACAAGTACTGCTCATTTATGGCCAGCTTGAATCTTAGAGTAAACATAAAAAAGACTTACGTGATGCATGCTGGCATAAAGCGTAAAAAACCCAAGAAAATGTATGTGGACAAATCCCCCCTTGAAAGAACGGAAACATATCCCTATCTAGGGATTTTAATTGACGAGGCTTTTAAACGGAGGGAAGCCGTCAATTTCCGCAAATTGGCTTTTTTAAGGGCCGTTGCTGCTCTGAAGGCTTTTGCTCTTCGGTTGGGCAAGAGACCCCCGACTGAAATGCTTAAAATATATAATGCAAAATGTCTTAGCATTGCGATCTATGGAGCAGGGGACTGGGGTGGGGCGAACGTAGATCAGCTCCAAAAAATTGAAAACTCATTTCTAAGGTTTTTGTTGGCAGTCCCAAAAAGTACCACAACATATGGTTGTCATCTTGAACTTGGTTTGGACTATATTTCGGATATTATTAAAATCCAACCAGTCATGTTGTGGCGAAGGATTTGGGCAACGGAATAATGTCACCTCACGAGAACAATTGTCCATGACTGCATGAAACTTGACAATATGGGGAAGATCAGGTGGCTGGTTTATGTCAAATCATTCCTTACTGACATTGGACTTGCAAGATTTTTTGACGACCCTCCATCAGTACTGGACCTCTCAAAAAAAGATCTAAAAACAGCCTGTTTGTCGCATCTGTCCCGAATGCGTTTGTTAAACAAGATAGGGAAACCTTCTGTACAGCAATGTTTGCTAATACAACTTGTTCCTACTATCCAACCATACCTGCAGTTCAATTTAAACCAGTATGGTAAATTTTTGTTGACCCGTTTCAGGTTTAATGTGTTTCACCATATGATTTCCTTCCCTTCCCAAAATGATTGGTCTACAAATCTCTCCCCTGCCCCTGTGATTCTATTTCTTTACAATCTACTATTCATGTACTTTTTTTCTGTAAATGTTATGTTCCTCCACGCAGGCGGTGGATAGTACCACTTTTGAAGGTCCTGAGGTTGCGTCAGTGTCGCGCGGCCTATCTGGCCTTACAGTTCTTGGAAACTGAACTTATGACAAAATCCATAGTGAACTTTCTTAAATTTTGCATTAGACATCATACCAATCTGTGATAAGTGGTTCAAATTGTTTTACGTTAATATGAACACTGGCAAAAAATAGCTTTTAATATTTGAAACTCAAAATGCGATTTTTTAATTTTTTTTATGCTTTTAATGGGCTTTTATATATGAATATGAAATTGATGTATTTTATTAACTTTTATGGTATTTCAAAAACAATGGGAAACCGAATAAAGATAATTTGATTTGATTTGATTTGATTTGACAGAATAGCATGGTCGCTTTCCTGGACTGAGTGAATTCGAAGATGTGAGGCAGACTCAAATATATCCAAGCTGCAGATCATATAGTCCAGGATTGATAAGGTATTAGTTCCCCGTCTCGTGTAAGATGCAGGAATGTCACCTTCCACGTTCCCATTTAGAACAGTTCCATTTAATAGTGGGAGTGTTGCTAATAATATTTTCCCCCTTTTATCGACCTTGTTTCCAATCGGGAACAACGGCACTGAAATTTCCAGAGCTTGTTCTTTGTACCAGTTTGCCCATTTTGATATTTCACTATTTGATAGTTTTCCATTAAGGTCGCCCATGATCATATATGGCAAATAGGCTAGGGCTTCTATTATTTGCTGGATACCATCCAGGATGTCAACAAATAGCCCATAATTTTTTTGTCCAGGTGGGATATATGCGTTAAAAAGTAAAAGATTTTTTGGCAGATCTGAGGGGTCTGTTCCCAGCCTGATCTTCATACATTGAAAGTGTTTAGATTTTGTAGTGATGATTTCTTGGGCCCAATTATACTCTTCGCTTAATAGGATAGCTATCCCTCCCTTCGCATGACCTCGGTCAACTTCCTGCGCAGGAATATCATAGGTGAAATACCCATCCTGATGAAAACTTTTTGTTGAACAGGTTTCTTGTAGCGCAATTATAGCGGGTTGATTTTTTGCGAGCTCAATCATTTTTTCTTTTGTTTTCCCTGCTATATTCCAGGATGATACCGATAGGCCATTGTTAAACAGAGTGATTCTTGTTCAGTGCTTGTTTTTTGTTGTTCAGAGTCTCTGCGATCCATAACCATGACTGATCTACTCTTGCTGCATCCTTTTTTAGGGTACTTTGGCTCCAAATTTCCCTTTCTCTTTCCTTTACGGAAATAAATAGATTTTCTGCTGAATCTTCTATGTAATTGGTCATTTTATTTGGCTGATTGGGGATTTTTCGTAATGGTCCCTTATGCCGATTTCTCGAGTTACAGTCTGTAGTTTTCTGTACTGAGGTCAAATCGTAGCCACATTTGTGGAGAGTCTCTTGTTCTTTCAAGATAATTCCAGGCAGCACAGGTGACCAAAATTCTACCATGGCGGTTTTCATGTTTTCTTTATCCGGGAAGGTTACTAAATTAATTTCTTTTCGTGTTAAGGTTTGTAGCGGCAAAATAGGTTGCAGGAGATTAATGATTCGGCCTCGATTAAGGGGGGCACCATCTATGGGAAAGAGCTCTGTTATTTGTAGGTGTGTTGATATTATCTCCTCCTGCGGTGAGTATTTATTTTGATGATCTTCAGGCCTTTTGAAGCAGATTTTTAATGCTGGGCTTGCCGGGTCGTAAAGGAAGTCTTTTGCCCTTGGGTTTAACACGGAGCTTTGTTGTGTGTTTTTATTTTCTGATTTTGCCGTCAAGTTTCGATTTTTTATCTTTGATGGCGTGGGCGGTTTTGTACTTTCATCATTGTCGAGCTGGATGTCAGGGGAAGCAGTTGTCTTCTGGAATTTAAGTTTATGCGCTTTCTTCTTTTTGAATCTTCTTTCCCCTTTTTTTCTTTACCTTCACTTGCTTCTTTTTAAAGATTTTTCTATTTTTATAAATCCCGCGCGTCCTCGCTATTTAAGTCAATGCTATGCTTTATTTCTTGATCCCCGGCGGGACTGGTCGTGATATGTTTGTTTTTGATATTCCTAAATATAGGATATAGGTTAGGCTCTCTGTTGTTTTCTTCTTTAAAGAGTTTCCTTAGGGAATATACAATAGTTTCACACTGGTTACTCATAGTCCCCTTGCATGATTTATTCCCTGTTTGTGTTCCAAATTCTCTTTTACCCGGAGCTAGATGGGTACCGGTGGTTTTGATATCACTTGTTGCTTCTTGATTGTTAACAGATGTTCCTTTTGTTTTTATTGACTCGGTGTGTTCTTTTTTCCTTTTTTCTTCTACTAGGAACTTTAAAATTCCTATTTGCACATCGAGTGTTTGATCCGAATTCTCCAAAATATTGCCTAAATGGGCGAGGACTGAGTCCAGGATTTATTGCAATGTGAAGAGAGATTTAGACACTGGAGTATAATTGTTCGTTGAGCTGGCAGTCTTAAACATAAAGAGATTTGGTGAATATTCCAGGAGGCCTTCTCGATCCGAGGATTTTAGTAGCGTGCTATTGTGTATGTCATCAGGCTCTATTTGTGGCCCTAGATCCATATCTCCGTCTTCGGTGATGGTTTCTGGCCGTATGGGATTATAGTCTGGGCTGTATTGAATATTTGATAGGCCCAATACTATTTGGCCAGTTGATTCTATTTCAAGAGGTGAGTCCACCCGCTCCGATAGAATGGTTTTTTGATCAGCCTCGGGAGTTTTTAGTGTGTGTTCTTTGGGGTGGTCTTGTATAGTTCCCACTTTATCTTCCCTATCCTCCTTTATAACAGCTACTATAGCTCAGTTTGACTGATTTTTTGCTACTTGTCCGTCAATGATTAATGTTGTAAAGTACTTTCTTATTTCAGAGGTTCCTGTTACCCGTCCACTTTTCACCGCTTTATTAGAGGTCTTTCTAGTTGCCTCTTCTGTTCCCATTCTTTTCATAAAGATGGTTCGTGATCTCAGTTTCTTGAAGGCCATTTCCCTGCACCGGGACTATTGGTAGTATATTTTCTGATGGTCGGGTGATACTTGGGTTTTACACCGCGCAGAGGATTTATTTGTCTTCCTTCCTCTGGTCTCTACTCACTAGACTCTGGTTGCCTCAGTAGCGGTGGTCAGTAGAGGGGGTAATGCACTAGGGGGGGGTACTGGGAGATTGCTCATGAGGGGATCACAGTCACTCTAGTTCTCTCCTTTCCCCTTCCCCGTAACCCCCAGTGCCACTCTCACCGTCCTGTTGCTGAAGGTCCCAATATACGGTGTACGTGTATGGTGTACCTTTCCAGGTTCTTGGTCCACTGGCTCCTCGGACTTCCCCTGGCGCCTTGGGCAGTGGCTTATGGATGGGGCTGGATCGACAGGCTGTTGGGATGATGCCTCACTGAGTGTAGACCCTTTAATATCCTTAGGCTGCCTTGGATAGCCTCTGCCTCTATCTCGGGGGCCTCTGTATCGGCCGCCGTCTTACTGGTTCCCCTAGGCTGAAGTGGTGGTCTGTAGTGTAGACGAGTGGGGCACACGCAACAGAGAAAAGGCCACTCCTGACCTGGTAAAGCAGCCTCTGTTGAGTCTGCCACTGGTGCACACTCACCTCCTGCAGGGCTCCTGTTTCCCCTCTCACGCTTACAAAGGTAGCATAGCCGCCTCCCGGCCGTACTGCAGTGCTGCACAGTGCCGCGCTCGCTACACTCTCAAAGCCTTTCGGGGCTGCGCAGTCCAGTAGCCAGAGCTGCCGCTTCCTCCTTCCTTCAGGCCGCTCGCGGTCGGCTCTCTTTCTCACTGTATTTTCGCTGTATAATCCCGCGGCGTTACACAGCGCTGGGTTTGCGTGGGGCGTAGGGCGTGGGGCTCACAGGGCTCACAGTCCAGATCTACTGCCCACGGTTGCGTTCCTTCTGAAGTCCGCTCCTCTCCAGTACTGCTGCCGCTTGCTCTACCGCCACTTGTGTGCACAGCTCGCACTAAGCCCCCGCAGGCTCCACAAAACCACAAGATTATCGGATACTGTCGGAGCCGCTGCCGCCTCTCTCCTGCTCGTGGTTCGCGGCTCCCAAGCTCGCAGTCTCGATCTCCCTCGTTCGCTGCTCTCTGCTGCTCTCTACTGGCGAAGTGCTCATCAGTGCTCTATGACAGGAGCAGCAAGGTCCTCATTTATGAAGAGAGTCATCAACTTGAGGCAATTAAAGAGTTGGATTTTGTAGCGTGTAACAAAATAGATAATCTGATTAGATGCTTGATGCACAAACATGACTCCTTCGCACATTTGTACCTGAAGGACATGTACTTGATGGCCCCTGAATGGGAACCTCCTTGCAGATTCCGGTGGTTGGACAGACTTGGGAGTTCTCCAGTCTGCTTGCGCCCCTTAATATGTAATTTACCTCTCCAACCCTGTGGCATCATTCCACAGGGTTGAAGATGTACATATGCTAGAATAAGAATGTGACATGATTTTCATACCCAGGAGAAGGAAGCATTGAAATCAAGTATTTATGAGAACTCCACAATCCCACTGGCAGAACTTGGGTTTCAGAGTACAAATAATCCATTGGCTTATGCCTATTCCGGACGGTAAAAGGTTGCTAGAACTGGCCCAAGAGAGTGAAATGAGTCAGGGCATTACAGGGCCCTGTAGCGGGTGAAAATATTGCACTTATGTCCGACTTTGGAATACTCAGATCCAAAGAGTCAGGGGCGGGGCTTAGAATGTGATTAGATCTCGTGGATACTTCAAATTGGTGCAGGACCAGGGAAAAGCAACCTTTATGCTGCTTAAAATCACTTTATGTGGATAAAGCAGAGCGGGCCAGTTATTATGCAGTGTCTAATCCTCTCTAAGGACATCATTAGCATGTCCGCCCGCCATGGCCCCGGAAAATGGGAGCGCCAGCAATGCATGCGGCGGTCCCGCACATACAATTAGGATGCACCCGCCACACTGGCGGGCGCATCTCGCATTTTTAACATTGCGGTACACCGCCCACCGTAATGACAAAAATGCAAGTTGTGGATTTGAATGAACAACGTGACAGACACCGTGCGGTGCCTGCCAAGTTGTACATGCAAATGCAGGGGTGTACCATAGGTACTCCCCATGTGCACCAACCACCCCTAAAACACTTGGGGGCCTGCTACGGGCCCCTAATGTGAAAGACCGCATGCCTTTCCGTGGCGGCAACAGGCAAATCCCCGCAAGCATCCTGATATGGATGGCGGTGTCTGCCAGACACCGCCACCATATTAAGACCTTTTCCATCTGGTCGACTCATCGACCGGGCGGAAAAACGGCGGACGGTCTTTCCGTCCGCTGGGATCCCCCCGCCATAGTAATATGGCAGGGGAATTGGCATGTGGGCGGGAGAAAATGTCGGGCGGATAGCCACCACCATGCGGGCGGTGGCGATCCGCCCGCCATACTAATGGGCCCCTAAGACTTCAAGAACAGGTAGTAGGAGCAGAAATTCAGCCTTTTATCAATTTAGAGCTGTGCAGAGTAACAAGATGCTGTTACCAAAGTGTTTGAATCACTTCAGATGAGACAGTAGGAGAAGAAAACTCCAGATGGGAATCTGTCATTCCTGCTGGCAGGAGTTTCGAAATCAAATATCGACACTGAAAATGTACCTGCCATGTGGGCCTATTATCAATGCCGAGCCCACATATCCAGTCTGCTTAGCAAGATGGGCTGGGTGGGGGAACTCTTTCCATGGCAATGTTACACTTTCAGACCCTGCCATACTTCCAGGTCACCCACTCTAGACTGAACCAGAACCAGTTCCTGCAGCATGACCTTCACACTCTGCCAGCTCTGACATCTGAGACACAGGAGCTTCCACTAGTCAAATATCCACCAATTGCCATCATTAAAACCTTAGTTAGGCACCAGAAGGATGTAAATGTTAGTCCACTATGTTTCTAATGGATTGATCTTCCTCATTGCCAAGTTCTTTCTCAAACTATGATGGAAGAGGTTCTATTTCTCCACTTTCATGTTAGGTAAGATGTTTCCAGGATGTTGCATATTTAAAGCAGTGTATAGCCAGCTTGGATTTCTGAGTGGAAGCCACGGGTAAAGTGATAGTTAATATTCCTATTTTCCCCTCTGATGTTGGAGAAAGATTTAACGTCAGTACTTTCTATCCTCTGAGCATCTTCTGATGAAGTTAAAGGGGTGTCTCTCTTGTTATTTTCAGATGCTTTCTTCCAAAGGATTTCTTTGTGCATGTTAAGCCGTCTTCTCATCGCAGCCTCCTTTACTGTACTTGGGATTCTTTTGTTTTCATGGACTGTTTATCTCGTCAATGAGCAAAGTAAGTGTCAAATAGTGGGAAATGTCTATGTAAGACAAATGGGCTGTGTATAATTGGCTGATTCATGGCAGTTCTGCATTGATGTCCATCAAAGGTGTCTGAATGTTTTACATTGGATCATGAACTCCAGTTTTACTAGCTTCAGTGTAGCCAAAAAGGCCTCAGTAAATGACAGCCGTAGTGCAAGATTTTCAGTATTGTGTATCAGAGTTTAATTCAGGAGATACCACACAACATGAAACTCAGGCCTACACCTTCACACGTGCACAAGTACACACCCAAACATGGCTGCACCAGCATTCACGCCTGAGATGCTTCATGTGCTTCAAATTAATATGTTGCTTCAATGAATTGCGTTATGCGTCTAGGACTTGCTTCCGCACACATGTACTTTATGCAGTGACAGCCGAGAGAGCAGCTGCATTTACATGTCGGCCGTCCATGGCCTCTGCTTGCCTGATGCCTGGCAGCCAAGCTTGCTTGGGCCGGCTCAGTGTCAGCTGAGAGCTGCAGTCTGGGGTCCTGGGGTGGCTTGCACAGGTGGAGTCAAGACCATTGTGGCCCCCGTGGGGCATCTACTCACGCTTAGTTGCAAAACCACAGGACTCATTTTACGGCGAGCGGGCTCAGTGCAGAATTCATCTGCCGCCCGGTGTCTACCCATTGGCAGCAGGGTTTGCAGACATATTATCAATTATTTAATATCGACCTACACTAATATTGAGTTTGAAATATTGTAGGGACAGAATATCGATGTCAAGAATATCGGTGACCAGAATATCGACCTTAAGGTGAGTAATATCGTTTTTTTTATATCGAAGTATGTAATATCGAAGTCAGTATTATCGAACTAAGTAATATTGTTTGCAAACATATAGTTGTTAATAATATCAATATTTATATTCATTGAAAAAAACATAGGTTTTAGGGGTGTTATAGTTAGCTGGACATTTCAATCGTACAAAACCATGGAAATTCCTCCGTTATAGTTAGTTTTACTAACTATAACTCGCGCGCCTGCAATCCACTGCTGATGATGTCACATATTACATCATTCATGACATGGTCAGTGACATCACTGGTGACATCACTGATGACATCTCAAATGACATCACTGATGACATCATCCAGTGAATGTGGTTTGGTTTGATATTTAAATAAGTATTATATCTGTATGGAAATTTGCATTGAAGAGTGAGTGGAAGTTTTAGTGCCTGTATGAAGAATTTACTAGTAGTGTGATTAACTGTCTAAATGACTACTTTAAAGTGTGTCACTAAATAAATGGGATAGTGATTTAAGTTTGTGAATCTCTGTATCAATCTGTGTCTTATATTGTAAACTATGGCTTAAATTGGTTACTACCTATGTGAAACTCTATATTCGTTTTTAATTAGTTAAGTGTCTATTTGTATAGGAGATTGAATGTACCTGTGGTTGGGTTGGAGGTGTGTGACTGTCCAAAAATGTGTAAATAGTTGATTTAGGAGATATATGACGTTAAGACTGCATGTGGAAACAGTTGTTTGGGTGAGTGAATATCTTTATGGGTGAGATGATGATTAAATATATTTCTGAATGATACATCTATCTATACTAATATAATAAAGAGAGAGCCTAAACCTTTGAGGCGGGTAATCTCAGGAACCACAGCACCAATCACAACACCCAATACAGCATTGGAAAGGGCAGTTACAGCGGAAGGACATAGGCTATGCAGATGCCCACCATATACATTTAAAAGGTAAAAGAACTGTGCCAGGAAAGTAGTCCCTTGTGGGCGTGTCTGCGTTGTGCTGTGGGCATGTGCTGGGGGCATGAGAAATGCTGGGGGCGTGTGGTACGTTCCGCCCTTCATGCCATGTCTCATATAGTGTGCTGTGGGCGTGTAATGGGGGCGTGGGCGTGGGCGTGTGCGGGCCGCGGGATTACGGAAAAAAAGCGAGCGTTGTGCCCAATATTTCATTGTTTTTTCTTCCCAGGTTCTGTGCATTCCAGCTCCGGGTGTCCACCCTGCTCCCTTTAAATACCCCTGCACACCATAATCATAACCCACCCGTACTCCATAAAATACCCCAACACCCTTAAACACTAACCCATCTTAACACCATAAATATATTATGTGCCCCAAAACCCAAACCTATCCCTAAACCCTAAAAATACCCCTGTACCCCAAAACACAAACCTAGCCCTGAATCCTATAAATACCCCTGTACCTCAAAACCCAAACCTTCCCCTGAACTATAAAAATACCTCTGTACCCCAACACCCAAACCTAGCCCTGAACCCTAAAAAGGCCCTTGTACCCCAAAACCCAAACCTAGCCCTGAACGATAAAAATAACCCTGTACCCCAAAACCTAAACCTACCCCTGAACCCTAAAATACCCCTGTACCCCAAAACCCAAACCTAGCTCTGAACCCTAAAAATACCCCTGTACCCCAAAACCCAAACCTAGCCCTGAACCCTTAAAATACCCCTGTACCCCAAAACCCAAACCTACCCCTGAACCCTAAAAATACCCCTATACCCCAAAACCCAAACCTAGCCCTAAACCCTAAAAATACCCCTGTACCCCAAAACCCATACCTATCCCTAAACCCTAAAACTACCCCTGTACCCCATAACCCACAGCTATATCTGAACCCTTAAAATACCCAAACACCCCAAAACATATACCTCAGTACACCAAAACATATACCCCTATACCCATACTTACCTTATCCAAACATTTAAAAAAACATGCTTTTACCATTCATGCATTTACAACGAATTTCGTTGTAAATGTATGCGTGGTAAAAGCATATAAAATGTAATGCCATGCGTTATAATGGCATTGCGGAGTCATGGTACTTTCATAATGAAAGTATGCGGAGTGATGGTATGCAGAAAGAAAGCTGCGGAATAATGGGTGTTTATCCTCCCCCGGTAAGTACATTGGTGGCACGGCGGCCCACATCTCCAGCAACATACTCACATTTTTTCCCCACCGATTTGAAAAATTTACAGGTCTCTCTCATCGATGGCCAGCACCAACATACACTTTTAGACACACCTCCCACCACAAGTTCTAGAATTGCGAACTTTAGAGCTGGGGAGCTACATTTGAATCTCGGCATCTGCTCAACATCCTGTGATTCCAGGCAAATCTCTTTGTCTCCCCGTGCCTACCACAAATGAATGTGTTCTTCTGTAATGTAAATTGTGCTCATGCTATGTTGTCGAGTTCGCTCTTTATAATATTGCAAGGAAAAATAAAGTAGGGAAACTCGAGTTCACACACTACTGAACGCGCACTCTTAAGTGCATCAGCAGTGCACTGTGAATCGAAGCGTTTCACAGGCCTGTCACAGATAAGAAATGCTATCAAAACGAAATCCTACAAAACAATATACTACTGGCCGGCAGCAATTCATACCCGGACAACGTCGGGACGGGCTGCTAGTGTCTAATAAAGTAGAAATATAAAAGACAGTGTATGTCACAGTTCTTGCATTAAAAGGAGTATATATAAGAATCAGTGATTGTATAAGTGACTGCATGGAAAACAGTATACTTATAATAGTGATTTTATAACACACTAAGTATGACTTTCTATGTATATGAATAAATAAAGCACTGTTTGTATAAGTGTGTAGCTGAGTAAATGTAACTATAATCAATTGTTTGCATAGGTCAGAAGGATGGCTGCATAACTGAATAGGATGTGTGCTGGTGTGTAATGTCACTATAGGTGTATAAGTATTTTTAATAATGTTCTATTGATCTTTCTTAGCATGTATATGTGAATCTATAGGTAAGTGTTTAGATGTGTGTAGATCTATAAATCAGCGAGTGGGTTTTTAGAAAGTTGTATTGGTATGTGATTGTTTTAAATATGGTACTCTATATTTTATAGTGAGTGATGAAAGGTTATGCTAGTGTATGATGAGGTGTATCAGATTGTCACGTGGATGATGTCATCAGTGATGTCATTTGAGATGTCATCAGTGATGTCATCAGTGATGCCATTGACCATGTCATGAATGATGTAAGATGTGACATCATCAGCAGTGGATTGCGGGCACACGACTTATAGTTAGTACAACTAACTATAACGGAGGAATTTCAATGGTTTTGACGATTGAAATGTCCAGCTAACTATACCACCCCTAAAACCTTTGTTTTTTTCAATGAATTTCTAAGGTTTTTTAAATGCTAATTCCTAACTATAACATGTCTGAAACCTATGTTTTTTTCAGTGCATTTCAAAGGTTTTTTCAATGACAATTTTTAAATGTATTTATTGTTATATATCTTTTTTTTAATACTGATTTACTACAATTTTTAAAACTATTTATTTCTAGATGTTTAAAAACAAATAACATTACAGACTGTTTAAATAAATTGAAAAAAAGTTTTAAAAAAATATTGAAATTCTGTATATTTTATTTATTTTAAAAAAATATATATTTATAATATTTTCTTAATTGTTTTTTTTCAAAATTCTTTGAGGAGTCGCGCACCCAAAGCGCACCTTCTTGGATTACTGCGCGGAACATAGCCGCCATTTTAGGATTGCTGTGTAGGATCCGCGTAGGGTGTGCGATGGGTGCGTATTTTCGTGCGCGATCGCTATGCGTCCGTACGCGACTTCAAGTAGATACGCGAAATGTACATATTATGTTACGGGACGTTTGCGCATTTCAGCGTGACGTCATCTATGTGTTCGCGGTGGGTGTGCAACTTATGCAATTTTTTTTAATGTTTAAAAAGCTATATAAATGTATTTAATATAAATATTAAGGCAGGACATTATCTGAGCTAATCAGAAAAATAATATTCTTTTAGTTTTCATAAACTCATATTTAAATGCAATTTCGCAAAGTCGCGCTGGGTGAGTGCTGCCTATGCGCACCCTATGAGGACCCCATGTAATCAGAAAAAATAGATTTGATTGGTTCATAACACTTCCTATTCTAACTGTTGAAGGACCCCACCCATTTCAATAACTCTTCTTAGACCTTCCTTGTGAAAAGACCTCTGCTAAGAAGAACCTCATTTTTTTTCTGTATTGGAGACCTGAATTTCCTTTCTGCAGACAAAAATGGCTACACCACTGCAAGAGTCATCGGATTCTGACCATTCAAATGCAGAGGGATTGCCGACAAAACCATCTCGTCCTGAAAAATACACATCCATCGTATGGAAATGTTTCACTTTTCCGGAGGGACTAAAAAAAGTTAATGCCACCAAGGTGACATGTAAGATTTGCAGTGCTGTGCTATCCAGAGGAGAGCCTAATAAAAAATACTCCTGTGGCACTGCAAGTATGTGGAAGCACCTACAAGCCCTGCATCCAGTGAATTATGCTCATGAAGAATGCAGAAGACTCTGCCAAAATGCACCTCCACCACCGGCAATTCCTATTATCTCTGGGACATCACCTTCAACTTCTCATACAGACATACGTCCCCAAATGTGTACTGCATAATTGACTAAAAGAATAGATTTGTGGAGTATGGTGAAACTATAAGTGCAGAACTATCAGGAAGTGCTGCAGCATGACACTGTAAGCTCTTTAGCTACAGCGTGCTGAGGTACCTCCGAAGTACAGGGATGCAACATATTTACATAATTATGTTGCAATTCTGTGCTTCCCTCTGCACTGCTGCTTAAACTGCAGCCATGTGGTGACACAAGCATCCTTGCACCATGGTGCAAGAATATCTGTGTCATGTGGAGTTTAGTTTTGTACAAAAAGACATACCTTCCTGCACAAAAACAATCAGTGAACGCATTATTCTCTTTCAATGTATGCTGTGCATTGTAGCATATATTTAAAGAGAAAAAATTAGGAGAAATGAAAATAATTCTCCTTGTTGTGCCTTGCTACACCAATTGGAGGATGGTGCAGCATTCACACACATGTCCAGATTTATCATTTCTGATAAATCTGGGGATGTGTCTTGTTCTATGAGTGTTCTGTGCAAATACGCACAGCAACACCTATAGAACGCCCTTTCAACATAAAGTGGTGTGTATGATGAAGTCGTATTTACATGGAGAAGAAAAGGTACACAGAGTGCCTTTTCCTTTCCTTGTAAATATGAACGAGTTTTTTACACTATCACTATGTTACAAAAAGTGGCATATTGTTGGCACAGGATGCTTTTTACACATATCTGGTGGGTTAGGTGGCCCCCAGTGACACTCAGTATTCATTTTAACTTTATCCTGTTACTTAAAACGCCCACAGAGCATCTTTCCACACATATCTACTCCGTCCATCTCCACTTCCTTCACCTGTGTGCAAACACAGTCTATTGTGCATTTTAATACTTAGATAAACTTACCTTCACAGTAATAGAAATAGAAAATGCTACACATTTTTTTCAGTTGTTTTTTATAATCTAAATTTGTAATTTGTAATTTTATATAAATTATATTTTTTACAATACAGCTTAATTTTAAAATTTTACAAATTATTTGTTTGCCTTTTTTGCTGTTCTCAGAATATATTGAATTTCACTAGAAACAGTTATTTCAATCATACTCGTCACATAACAGCGGGCAAAAAAAACCCAATCAATAAGATTGTTTAAAAAAAACAAGACTACATCGTCAATAACGTACCACATAATGCAAATAACACATATATGAAACGCTTACTCCTAAGAAAAGTTTCTATCTTAAATTTATATACACTGTTTATATACACTGTAAATGTTGTTGTTTAAAAATATACGCTGAGTGAATGTTCAAGAAAAAGTCCGTAATTCAAACATACACCTTTCCTTGATTCCAAACGGTAATATTGAAATCCTTTTTATTTACAATTGTACAAAAGTAATTGTATTAAATCATATTAATAAATTCCTCAGAGGCCGAATTATGTTCCTAAAACTTTCGCTTTAAAAATATTAGGTAGGAATTTGGTAATTTGCTTGGCAAACGTTTAAAAAACAACTGAGCATCATTAAAATATGTCCAGCCTTTATTAGATTTTAAGTAGGCATTGTAATGTCCAGATGTGTGGAAGGACCATCATGGAAAATTATTGCTACTGTTACAAAAGTCCTTCCTGATATTGATAGTTAACTTGCTACAATTTTTTTTTAATTAAAGTTTACAATTGTCTTCCATTAGCTGTACAACGTTGCATAATTAAAATTATATATTGTCCATATCTTTGTGTAAATAATGTTGATAACATTTCTGATTTGCATTGGCTACAGTCCATGTTTTGATTTGCTGCTTTAACTAGTTTATTGAAAGACACTGATTTACATTCTGGTAATGTCAAATATATAAATCTTCCAGTGTCTATGTTAGTGCTACATGCAAACATGCAATTTTCACAATGATGTTCCCATTTATAACAAAGGCCAAAAAGATTTTCAATTTCTATGCCTGCATTTTCCAATATGGTAAGCATATACATTGGAAATTCCTGAGCATCTTGTTGGATATTCTGCCTAAATTGTGTAGAACCAGAAAATGCATCCAAAAGATTACGGATATCACAAACGCTTTGTATTTTACTTTTATCAGTTCTCAATTTTTCATATACACAATGTAACAAAGAACTAAATCTTTTTTCCTGATTCTCCATAATTTGCTGTTTCAAACCTTCTAAAAAAAAAAGTTTACCACTACATTAGCATAGCATTTGCACCTGAACTATTTTCAAACTGATAACCAACAATGTCTTCAACAGTGTCCTTTTTCTTTTTGCTTGCAATAACAACATTATCTTGTTTTTTTTCCTTTTGTATACCTTCACTACAGGTATTCTCATACCTTCTTTTCCAACCTACTACACGCTTTTCAAATACAGGATATTGACCTATATTGGGAGCATACACTCTTCTTAACCTATTATACTCTTTTACACAGTTTGCATCTGCAGTAACCTTTGTGTCATCAAAATCAATCAAAAACCAAACAGATAAAGTTCTGACTCGCAACAAAGCAACATATGCCATACCCTCTTTAAACACGGTACTTCCAATGTTCACCAAAGCACTGTCTACAGTTAAACTTTGATATTTATAAATAGTCACTGCATATGCCAGAGAAACTGGAAACTGTTTTCTACAGACATATAAATCTTTAACAAGCAAAAAACGAACTGAACAACGACCAATTTGTTTCACTTCTTCAATCTGATCAAATAACATTTTTAAAAATACCATCTTTATTCGGATAATTAACAAAATCCACAACTTTGCCCATTGCTCCATTAACTAAACCTTTTTCTACATCCAAATTACGCCTTAATATTACCCGACAGTTTCTACATGCATATAGATTCTTTTCTAACACAGCAGTTTCAGACATCGATTTTTCTAAAGAGTCCAATTTTGTTTTCAACTTTTCTGTCAAAATAACAGTGATTCCTTCATGCTCTATTTTATCAATGGCTTCCATTTTTATTATTTCTTCATTTTTCAGCTTCAAAAGTTGTTTGTTGAATATAGAACACTCACACAGTGTTGGCATTAAGTAGATTACAGATGTGTCTTCTGCAAATTTCATATATATTTTCTCAGGAACTATATTATCATTTAGAAACAAATTGGAAAGTAACCGACTCTGCAAAGCTTGTTTGCCATGTTTTGCCAGTACTCCAATTCGTATATCTTGAAGAATAGTTCCATAATCAACATAATTTGCCTGTCGCATATTTGTAATGAGTTCTTTGTATTCAAAATATGACCAAATGTTAATATTTCCAACATTACCCAGAGTCTTTCTGGTGTCTTCATGCGCAAGTGTTTTAACTACTGGTTATTCTTTGACGGGAATAAATTGCAGTAGATCTCCAAAAACTATGACATGTTTACCTCTAAACAAGACATTGTACTCTATTTTAAGAATTTTCTGCATTCTTAAATGCACAAAAGCAATCATTATGAGGCCTATTAGGATGATGGGTGGACTTTGTCTGCCCGCCATCCTGTCGTAGGAAGGGACCGCCCGCCAAAAGGGGGGGGTCCCGTCCTCAGAATTAGGATGTACCCGCCACAGTGGTGGGTGCATACCGCATTTTTTACATTGTGGTGGGCGGTGCTGAAAGCACCGCCCGCCGCAATGCTAAAAAAGCATGTTGTGCATTTCAAAGCATAACATGACAGGCACCGCGCGGTGCCTTCCATGTTGCACTTTGAAATGCGGGTGTACCATAGGTACCCCCCCATGTGCACCCCCCAGCCCCCCGGAGTCCCGGGGGGCCTGCAACAGGCCCCCACAGGGACTCTCCGTATTCCTTAAAGCCCATCCTAATATGGCTGGTGGTGTCTGATAGACACCGTTACCATATTAGACCTTTTCCGCCCCAGTCTCAAAGCGACCAAGGCTGAAAAGCGGCGGACGGTCTTTCCGTCTGACGCGGTCCCCCCCGCCATACTAATATGGCGGGGGGAAATTGGTGGCAGCCGGGAAAGGGTGTCGGGTGGATAGCCATTGCCCGCATGGTGGTGGCGATCCGCCCGACATCCTAATGGGCCCCTAAGTTTGAGACCATGCTTACCTCATCAATAATCAGAAGTTTCATTTTCTTCAGCACTCTTGAACCTTCACAACAAGCTTCTCCAGATAGCTTGTGATATTCAATTTGTTTTCATGCTCCACAGGTAGCATCAGTAAACGATGTAATGTAATTCCTTTAATGTTGTGTGCTGCCAACCCAGTTGGAGCAGTTACAACACAAGAAAATGTGACTCAGTTCTTTTCTGTAGATAACTAGTGATGACTTTAATTAAGAAACGTTTTCCTGTTCCTGCTTGTCCACTCACTTACAATCGGATAGGTTGAAATGCTGTGCATGTGCATTCATTATTTTCATGAAGAAATACATGATCAAACTGTTGTTTCACTTGCTGATATATTTCTTTCTGTTCAACATTTAGTTGTTCTTCCAAAATTGCTAAGTCCATTACATCTTCTTGAGCTTGATGCATTGCTGTTTCCACCTCATTCACGGCGATCGCTGCTTCATTTTCAACAATTGGTTGCCCTAGTGGATCTTGACTCAGTGGAGCAGAACTTTGACTGTCTTGAGAACTGCCTCTAGCAATCTCAGCTGCAATAGTAGCTTCCTGATCAATTTCATTGTTGAACATTTTCACATAATTTGCAAAAACAGTGCATTGTATGGTATCTTTACAAGCAATGAAAGAATCTTCACAGCTCTGAAATTCTCAAAGTAATTCCAATTCTGAATGCCATGGTTTGAACAGTTGCAAAAGGGATAAATAGTAAAATTCCCTTTTATCAGCAGTGTCACAACTCAGCTTCCTGTGATTAATCAAGTTTCCTTTCATTTATTTCACCAAACATCCTTCAGAACCAATAACTCCATATTTTCCTTCATTGATGTTCTCTGCAGTGTTCCGATTAAAAGTGTAGTTTTGCAGCACTTCATAGATACACATGTTCTCAAGATGATGACTTCTGTTAAGGGTAGTATGTGACCAACATACTTGTTTTCAAAATATCTGTACTTTCTGGATCTTTTTCTGCTAAATATTACATTTCTTGTACAGATTTAAGTACTCAATTTTGCATTGCAGCAAGACCTACTCACCCAAATGATTCTTCTAGATTTGGAGTATAGACTTGCAGATGATAACCAATCTGAGCATTCATATGCTCCGATTTCTCAATGTGATAACATCTTCAAACTGAAACTAATTTCTTACTTAAACTCTTCTTATGAGAAATCTCTTCCCACATTTCTTTCAATTATGTCTTTTCTGATATTGTAATGTAGGACTTTACATATAGAGCAACAGCAATGGAATTGTCCGCAACGTACTGAATATCCATGTTAGCATTCCACATGGACAGAATAACTGGATTGTAGTTATTTATGTATTTTGACTCTTCGCTTCTTCTTAAATTGTACATTTTTTTAGACTTCCTTGTGATGGTATGTTGCATAGCTGACATAAAACTGTTCACTCTTCCTTTGGATATTACATGATGTGGAAAACCAAAACTACATTTGGTATAAAACTTTTCCTTAGACTTGTACTTTCGTCAACAGTATTATCCACAACAATGGCTTTGAAATCGTAAGACTTGTTGTCTTAAGTCTTTTTCTTCTGTGCTTTTGGGTACAGCACATGTGGCATATTCTTCAATAAAAGACAAAACAGTATCATCTAAATCTGTTCCAAATTTGGGGGCTTCCTTGATCCATAATAGCATATGTATATGAGGAGCACCTCTTGCTTGATACTCCTTTCTTCAAAAGAAATCCACAACTTCTCCAAGAGAAGGATTTTTTTATTGCAGATAAAAGACATCATAGATTCAAATCTATGATTAAAATACCTGCATACATTAACAGGATCCAAAGAGCACAATTCTCCAGGTGTCTTGTATTCAATATTTTATATTGTAATTAGCCTCTCTAAGAAATTAAAGTGAATCATCCCAAGCGTACTCAGCACAGCTCAGGGTAAGGAACCATGTAGGAGTTCCTTAGTTCATAGCATACATTTCAGTTCTCTATGACGACGGTACCAATATTCATTAGTGCCATGCAGACATGCCATCAGATTAATCAGCTGAGATTCTAAATGATCATCCCTCTGGTGCACTTTATCTATAAAATCCTTTGCAGAAATATTTTGCAGATGTAATCCTGTTTTCAATATGTGATTGACTGCATATGAAAGTCCAGACAAGTCACTTTCAAACAAAAGATGAAATATATAAGGGATACATTGTTGAAATCTTGGATCTTCTGCAAATAATCTTGTTGTCCGATATTCAGATGCAGGAATCTGCAAAGGTCGTTCATCATATCGTCCTCCTTTTCCTGTTGGAAACAACTACAAAAACAACGAGCTTCCAAGCTCTCTTCCCATACAATCATGGGACTTCCCTCTGATTTTTTTCATTTGGAATAACTCAATAGTATTCCCATCACTTCTTTTGAATGAAGTGGATGTACACTGTAATGTTCATAGATTTCTTCACTTCTTGACACTTTTTCAATTTTTCCACTTGACGTTTCACTATCTTCTGCTAAAAGTATTTCTTCTTCTCCCATATAAATATTTTTATGGTAGTTATTGTTTCTTATAAAATAAAAAGCTGCCTTCTGCACTTTCCTAACATCCACTAACTCCTGCCAGATTTTCTTACTCTCAGTAGGAACACCATTAACTAGAATATCTAGTGGTTAATTTTTCTACACTCTCTACATTAATAGTTTCAATTTTTTTCTTTAAATCTAATGGTAAATATACAACTCTTCTTTTTAATCATCTTTGTAAATCTAAAGGAGGCAATTTCTACCTGCTTTAGGCTCCATATGAACAATAGACTGATACGGGTGCACACATTGAATGAGAATAGACTCATAGGTATTTAAATCTATCAGTTCTGGAGGAATAGCAACCAACTCTAGATTATTATGGACAGCTCTAGCAGGCATTTTATTCTCATCTAGTTTGTTATAGCAATATTTACAAATACGCTGATCAGAACCTAAATCGAAAAAAAATTCCAGCAACAAATAAGTTGCAAATTCCTTCCACATATTAATATTTTGTCTTTCACTTTTTAAATACAGATCAACTGTCCTAGTCTGATTTTTATAGTGAGTTCGCTGACAACAAATACAAGACAAATTTGGCCTTTCACCTGAAATCACCTTAAACTTTGTAATTTGATCATCAAAATTTTTTGCAGTAGTATGTTCCACATTCTCTTCAACATTTTCTTCTATTAATGTATCAGTTTCTGCAGCCTCTTGTTGAGAACCAAAGTAACAAAACTCAATTTCATCACAAACCTTCTTCACATCTGATACTGATCCACGCAAAAGAGCATTGTTCAACTCATTTAACATTAGTGCTGGACTTTTTGCATAATACAATCTTCTAACTAACTTCCGCATTTGAGTATGATGTACTGCTAACATCCTGAAATGGTGAAAAATACTTTGACATACTTTTCTAGAAAGACAAGCCAGAGAATGACCTTGCAAACCAGTATTTTTCCTCACTCGTCAAGGTTCTAGTCCTTGCAATATCTTAACTTTGTGTTTAACACTTTTTTTTTAAATATTCTCATTAGAAATTATGTAAAACTATCTTGTCGTACACTATAAATACTACAATCCCAAGTGTACACTGGGGTCTTAGGAACAACGTTTGCTTAGACCTTCTTCAGCTATCACTTCTTGTGCATTTCTGGGAACCATTTTTTCTTTGTCAATTGGACAACCATTTCTTTTTTTTTCCTAAGTTCAAGTTTATTGAAACCAAGCATATAGGAAAAACAATAACAGTGCATCAAAGCAATATAAAAGTATCTGAAAATGAGGTACATTACAAAGATGCACATGAAACGGATTCAATAAACAGTGATATATAATCATAACTGAACCAGGGAAAGGAGAGAAAGGGGGATCAAAGGGAAAAATAAAACAAAACAAAACACAACAATAAATTCTAGCAACAGTCCAAGTGAAACATTGTTAAATAATGGCAAACTGAATAAAACCCTGTATGCTTAATAAATGACGTTATAGCGTTAAACATTAGTAAACTGCTAAATGAATATAGAAAAATATTAAGAACAATAACGAAAGAGAAAAGACAACTAGAAAAAAATCAAGGCGGTTTACGAACCTCATCTGATTTATTTGTTATGGAACCAATAGATGGGCTTGGGGAGGATAAAGTGGATAAATATGTAGTAAGTGGGAGCCATAATAAGTCCCATTTGATTGCAAGGGAAATAGGAGTAACGTAGTTAGTATCAAGTCTATGGTGAAAACAGATATCATTCCACCAAGCAGAGTACGTAACTTTTGTGGAAACTTTCCAGTTGGATGTTATCAAATAGAAAGCTACAGCTATTAGTAGGTCGAGTAATTTAAAATGAGAAGGATGATGGGGCAGAGACGGGGAGAGGAAGCCTAAGAAGATAGTAGAGTAGGAAAAGGGGATCCTAGAGTTAAAAATAACATTGATACGGGACCAAACAGCCTGCCAGAAGGCATGTATATGACGGCAGCAAAACAACATGTGATGCAAATCAGCAGTCGGACAAGATCAAGACCAACATTTAGGAGAGAGGTCAGGGGAAAAAGAAACCAATTTTGCAGGAGAAAATAATAAACGCTGATAAATAAAGTAAAGGGTTTGGGTGGTGTAGCAGCTCTTGATGTCTTAAGAATCTTTAACCAGATTTTGCCCCACAAAGAGACGGACCAAGATGTTGACAAATCCTGTTCCCAGGCTAATTCAGTTTTGGTTTTAAGCCGTTCCAAAGGAGTTAAAAGACTAGTGTAAATATGAGAAGTGGAAGGAGAAGTTCCTAAAAGTGGAAAAAGTGTGGAGCATGAAGCAGGAAGATCAGGAGATGTAGGGAGTGTGTGAAGATATTGTTGAAGAGCGGGAAGTAGACGATCATGTTGTTTCTTAAAGGAAATAGGAAGGAGGAATTGAAATTGAAATCAGAAAAGGTTAAGGGCACATTTTTAGACACGAGTTGAGAAATCCACAGTAAGCCTTTGGATCTCCAAGATTTCCAGAAGAAGGAGCGATTGTTGATACGGAGAAGTTTATTATGCCAAATAGGTTGTTGTGATAAGGAAGTAAGGGAAGGGTAAGAGGAAGATAAAAGGGGAGATAAAAGATGTCGTGCATGTGCGACAATAGGAGAGTGGAGAAAGAAGCATTGGCAGTAAACATAAGTGTTTCAAGAAATTCAAATGGTGAAGTAAGGGATTTTTCAATCGATAACCAAACAGGAGGGTGAGTGGGGGAGTCAGTAGATAACCATCGAGAAACTTGTTTTAGAGAAAAAGCATAGTGATAAGACTTAAAGTCAGGGAAATTAAGTCCTCCATTAGATTTATTTCGTTTAAGATATGATAAGGCAATCCGGGGGGGTTTGTTCTTCCAGAGAAATTTCAGTAAGATTGAATCTAATTTCTTAAAATAATAATTCGGTATGTGAATGGGTATCATGGAAAGGGAATATAAGATTATAGGCGCTAGCATAATTTTTATGGAATTCAGTCTATGCCACCACGAAAGAAAGGGAGGATGCCATCTGGTAATTGAATCCGTAAATTTTTTGGTGATATAATCGAAGTTACATTTTAAAGTATCAGAAATAGAGGAGGAGAATCATAAACCTAAGTACTTAAGTTTCGTTGGTTGCCAAGAGAAACCTGAGTGGTCAAAATAATGACGAAGACATAAGACATTAAGAGGCAAGACTTCACATTTATCTTGATTGAGGCGATAACCTGAGACCTTTGAGAAGCTGTCGACTTGATGAAGAAAAGAGGGAAGAGAAGTATCGGGATTTGAACAATGTAGAAGAATATCGTCAGCATAAACAGACAATTTAGCTTGGCTGGGGCCAGGATTGTAACCAGTAATTTGAATATCTTGCCTAACTTTAGTCAAGAAGGGTTCTAATGCCACAATAAACAATAAAGGGGATAGGAGACAACCTTGACGAACGCCTCTAGAAAGAGAAAAATAATCAGAGATTTTGCCATTTGCAAAGATAGAAGCTCTAGGGTCCGAATACAATAGGGAAATAAGGGAAATCAATTTAGAAGGAAAGCCAATCCATTTAAGAGCATGAAACATAAAATCCCAACTAATTCTATCGAACGCTTTTTCTGCATCCAAAGTTATAGCAGCAAGTGGATAGTGTGCAGAAGAAGCTTTGCTAAGTACATTAAAGAAAACTCTGGAATTATCGGAGGATAAACGACCTTTGACGAAACCAGACTGTTGCAGTTCAATGAGTTCAGGTAGGATGGGATCGATACGTAGCGCTAGTAATTTTGCAAAAATCTTATAATCTGTATTTACAAGGGAGATGGGGTGGTAATTTTTACAGAGTGAGGGATCCTTACTTTCCTTAGGGATTAAACAAATCATAGCTTCTTGAAAAGTACCTTGGGAAGAGCCGTTCGCAATAAAGGAATTAAATAGGAGGAGAAGATGTGGGAGAAGAAGTTTCGAAAAATGATCATAAAATTCAATGGTAAAACCGTCAGGGCCTGGAGCCTTACCTCGTCGTAAGACCGAAACTGCATGAGAAATTTCGCATAACGTTATGTCTGACGCAAGCAAATCAAAGTTAATGTGGAAAGAGGAAGGAGAAGTAAGGAACTGAAAGTAATCGTATAAATCGGATGGGAGGGGGCGGGTCTCTGGGGTATAAAGATTTTTGTAAAAGGTGACAAATTCTTGCAAGATGTCTTCATCTTTAAAGAGAGATTTACCCATGGAGTCTGTAATAGAAGCAATCCTGGTTCTGTCCTGGCGAGTTTTCAAGTAATTAGCTAAAAGCTTCCCCATTCTGTTTTGACCTCCATAGTATCGTGTGTTACATTTTAAAAGATAAGAGGCAGCGGCATCAGTAGATAAATTATTAAAGGAGACTTTAGCAGAAATTAAATCCTTTAAAGAGGAGTCAGTGAGTGATTGATAATAGGAATATTCTAGTCTTTTAATTTTAGCAACAAGTTGAGCAGATTGTTTCTCAAAAGTCATTTTTTTCTGAGAGACGTAATTAATTATGAAACCTCTAGCAGTCGCCTTAAATGAATCCCAAATCATAGCTGGAGAGGAATCAGAGTTGTTATTAGTAACAAAAAAGTCTTTAGCAAAGGAATTGAATTGGCCAGAGAAATTAGGATCCGCAAGAAGGGAATTGTTAAAACGCCATCTGCCGGAGAAGGGATAAAAAGGAATGAAATAAAAATCAGCATAAACCGGGGCATGATCTGAAATTAAGATGGAGCCTATCTCTGAATTAAGAGCACATAGAGCCAGGGACTTACTAAAAAAGCGGTAATCAATGCGAGATTGAGTCTTATGAGTAGGAGAAAAATAACAATATTCTCGAAGGTCTGGATGCCTAAGTCTCCAGATATCAATTAGGGATTTACGCCTAATGGTTGAGGTAAATTGGGTATGCATTTTGGAATTGATAAATTTAACTGGGGAATGTCTATCTAGAATGGGATCATGAATTTGATTACAGTCACCACCAAAAATAATGTAATCGACATCGTAGGAAAGTAATTTGTCAGAAACATGTACCCAAAATTTGTTATCAACAGAGACAGGAGCATAAACATTAAAAATAACTAGAAGGTACATTATCAATTAACAGTTTGATAATCACCCAGCGACCCTCAGAATCAATTTCCTGATGATCAATAGAAACATTAAACTTTTTATGAATCTAGACCACAACACCATTTTTTTCCCCTAAAGCTGGGGAGGAGATAACGTTACCAACCCATAGTCGCTTTAATTTAGAGGCCTCAACATCTGACAAGTGGGTTTCGTGCAGCATGGCAATGTCAGAGTGTAATCTAGCTAGGTGGGATAATACTTGTTATCTTTTAATGGGGTTATTGAAACCTTTAACATTCCAAGTAGTGACTCTGAATGCAACTAAGAGAAAGGAACATTATTGAATAAAGAGTATACAATGTAATATCAATTTTAAAAAGTAAGTTAAATAACAGGTAAGAAAAATGAAAACTGGAAATAGAAATACAATGAAGGAGGTACTGAAGATAATGGCAGGTAAAAAAGAAAAGGAAGAAAGAGGGAAGGAGAAAACATCATGGAAAAAAGAGGAAAGAGAAGTTAAGAGAAAAACCAGTAGAAGAGTTGAAGAAGGAACAAGAAGGGGAGAAAGAAGAAGATGTAGAGAAAAATATTAGAAGAAAGATGTAAAAGAAACAATTAAGGAATACATAAAACAGAAACATTCCTACGGAGTGAGGAATTCAAAGAGACAAGGGGGGGGGGGAACCATACAGGGTGGACGGTACAGTCGAGATCAGGCAGACGGAGAACCAGGAGGCATCATTGTAGGAAGAAGGAAAAACTGTGGGAAGAAAAACAACAATGAGTACATCAGTACGTAAGAGTAAAACAAAACTTATTTAATAAAACAGTGAAAAGAGAGAGAACATTAAAAGGAGAAAAAATTGGATAATCATCCAGCATTAAATGAGGAAGAGGAAGAGTCCATGACGTTTGTGGAGTGAGAGTTTATGAAACTTTGGAGACGTAGCGGATCTTCGTAGGTCGTTGTTCTGTTGTTGTACGTGACCTTAAAAAGACCAGGGTGAAAGAGACTGTATCGAGCGCCCATTACACGAAGAGCAGGTCTCATGTTGAGGAAAGCCTTCCTTTTAGCGGCAGTGGACAATGTGATGTGTTGGGAAGCTTTAGCCGCTGACAAAACTTTCAATAAGTCCCTGTTTTCCCAGAAATAAAGGATTACACCTCTGGGTTTCTGTGACGGAGAAGTAGGTGAAGAAGGACGACCCAATCTGTGCACTCTTTGAATATTGAGCATGGTGCCATCTGGCATGTGAAGTACCTTGGGGATAAAAGATTTGAAGAATGAGAGGGGGTCATTCCCCTTCAGTCCTTCCGCCAGGCCGTAAATACAGAGGTTGTTGCGCCTATTACGATTTTCAAGTTCCTCGACTTGGCGCTTGAGAGCAGAGACTTGAGATGGGAGAGGTGAGAATGTAGCGCAAGTATCAGCGATGGAGGTTACAGAGTGTTCCACAGCAGTGGCCCTGTTTTCAAGTTGTGTCCAAGTGTCAGTGAGGACTTGTAGCTTAGCGTTAGTTTCTTCCATGAAGGGGCATAGTGCCCTAATCTCCTCCAATAGTACTTCATTTGAGACAGATGAGTCTGTTTTTGGTGGAGATGGAGGATTTTGTTTAAGACGCTTGGAAAAAGATTTCCCTGAAGATGTTGTAGTAGGATCCATATTCGCCATGGTGTTTAATGGAGTAAGCGACAAGGAATCCTGTAAGTTAGAAAATGTAATAAAATTGTTTTAATTTTTGATAAAAGTAGGTCATACTGGCGCCTTTGCAGGATGAGAACCTTTGATTCTGCCCATAAAAACAGCAGGAAAAAGAAGAATAGTAACAATAGCTAAGTGGTATAGAGTCAAAAAGCACTGCGAATGATGAGGGGTGAGCGCTCGAAGTAGTCAGTGTGGAAAACTCCTTAGAATAAACCCCTCCGCAGTAATGTATGTCAATAGTAATACAGCGCTCTCGTGTTATACAGCGAAGACAGCTGGGTGTGAAGAAAAAACTTGTGTAGGGAGGCATGGTATATTGTGGACAATGTACACAATGAAGGAAAAAAAAAATGAGGAGAGACAGCCCCTAAAATGGCCGCCTCTACCAAGCCATTCATGCAAGGTACAGTTCCATATCTGGAGACATGCAGAGGTCATATAGCATGTTCCAGGAGAAGAAATTACAAAAATATACCCCCAAACACTTTAAGAATAAAAAAGAAAATCAAAGGATGCCACAGTTATCCAGGGTGAAATCGCGCATTTTGCCAGTCAGTGCGGGTTGTAGAAAAACAAAATGGCGGTCGCGATGCGGAGACAATGGAGATAAACTCATGGCATTCAGGGAGATGTATATCCACCGTCAAAAGAGCCCGCAAATGTCTTGGAGGAAGGAGAGAGTGTTCCGACGCTTTCACATCCTGAAATGGGTGATGTAGCAACGCGGGAAGTGAGCAGCCGCCTGATGTCTCCGCGGAGCTTCACCCGAGCACCGCCATTCCTGTCGGGTGCCAAGCCACGCCCCCGGACAACCATTTCTAACCTCATAAGTTCGACCACTGGTGTCAACTGCATGCAACAGATCATTGGTCTGAAAAAAACTCTCTTCATTAAAGAAAGGCTCTGAACTTGAACTGGGTTTCCATTCCCACCCAAAAAAACAGCACAAAAATTAGTTCTGTTAATTAATCTTTTTCTCTTACTTTTGGCCTTCATTAAATGCATTTGTTTATCTAGTGATCAAATTCTGTTTAAAACTAAAATGAATAGTTTCCTTTTTACTTCAAAAGCCTTTTCAAAACTGGATTCAATATGCTTCTTCTTTTTATAAAATAGTGCTCTCTTTTTATATTTCTTCGTATCTTTCAGCAAATTATGTACTACTCTATTATAAATTAATTTTTTGCGTATCTCTTTATACTGATTTTGTCTTCTTTTACCATATGTCGAATCTTTTGACTGCACATTTGCTTTTTTTCCTTTCCTATTATTTTGATTATTTTTTCTGGTTGAAGCAGTTTGTGGCTTCAACATTCTGAACATTCTTTCTAGGCCTAGAAAGATTTTTAATAAATTCCTTAGTAGTCATACCAGAAGATTTGATCTTTTTAGCCACATTATGTTGGTCATCCAATACTTTTTTGTTGAGTTTTCTTCAAGTAACTGTCCTTTAGCTCTCTTTTTCTCTTTCTTGATTTTTCAGGCATGATAACTTTATTTTATTGATGATAAACAATTTCTGTAAAAAATAAACATGAATACATGTATATTAATAACTTTATAAACTATACTTTTCTAATACTATACAAACACATTCTATATAGCTACTGACAGAGGCATTGTAGACCTTAACACCTTGGTTGCTGAAACTATTCCTCTGTTGTGCTGGGCCATAATAAAAATGGGTGTGGTCATGACGAGATCAGCTCGTCATGAACACCTGAAAGGCATATGCCATGACAAGCTGAGCTCGTCATGAGTACCGAAGTACCTGCCGCTTTGTTAATGCAAATGCATGCGTCGATTTTTAGCATTGTGGCGAGCGGTGCTGAGAGCACCGCCCGCCACAATGCTAAAAATGCAGGATGCACCCGCCACAGTGGCGGGCGCATCCTAATTCCCCCCACGCGACCCCCGCCCTTATGGCGGGCGGTCCCAATGACCGATAGGATGGCGAGCTGACTAAGTACGCCCGCCATCCTAATGACCCCCTTAGAGTGTGGATTGTGGGACACCGCTATATTTTCTGGAGCCAAAGGTATGCAGAAAATAGAGCCATTGACAAAGACCTAGGTTTGCCAAATGTAGACATTAAATGGATTGGACAGAGAGGGTTAAAGTGGCACCAATTGATGCCATTTGTTAAACCCTTTTTACATCTCCAACACCCTGACCTCATAATTGTGCACGGTGGTGGCAATCACCTAGACAGTTTGACTTGGGTAGGTCTGGAAAAGCTTATGAAGGACACCTTTGTAGAATTTATGTCACTTTTCCCCCAAACTGCCTTTGTCTATTCTAACATATGCCAAAGGCAGAAATGGAACTGATCCATTCAATATTTTCCACAGATGGAGAAAGCTAAGAAACATGTCAATAAATCTGTTTCTGCTTTTTTCAGAGATTATAGGATGAGGTCCATTTACCACAACAATCTGCGTTTTAATATGGATGGCATCCATAGGAGAGATGGTGTACAATTTACAAATGCGGGTAACAGATTCTTCCTCATCAACTTTACACTCTGCATAGGTACTTACTTATAGGTACCAAAATCTCTCAATAAACACAACGGCTCTTTTTAGAGCCACCCAAGATCTAAATACATAAGCTTCATGTATATGTGAAAAATATTACTTTTTTTGCTTGGAGTTGCGCACCGGACTCGCTGGAGTCGAGCATCCTACAGGTTAGGAGTCATGCACCCAACGCGTGCACACCAGGGTGCCATACTGAGAGCTGCTCTGTGAGCGCGACTCCTAATTTTACTGTAAAAAAAAATAGCACCTATGGATAATTTCTATTCTCCCTGGGGCCCCATCCCCTGAGGCTCATATTAAACGTTGGGAACCGTGGGGGGAGCCCCAATACTCCCGCAGTCCCAGCCGGCTCACCGCGTCCTTCGGGAGCTGGCATTGCTTTTCCACACGGGGAGCTGTTAACATGCAACTTCCCATGCATTTTGAAAGAGAGAGCAGGTTTTCTTGCTCTCTCTTTCAAAATCCAAACCAAGTTTGCTATGACAGGGCGAGAGCCTCGGGTCCCCCCCTGCCATAGTAGCAATGTCTTGGGGGTGGGCACCCTGGGACTCTGCAGGAGTTGGCTTTGGGGGTTGGTGGTCCCCAGGCCCCTCCAGGGCTCTAGGAGGGGGGCCACGCTGTCCCCTCGCACAATATAAAAAGCCCCATGGGGTGGTGGTCCCCGGAAAGGGGGGTCCTTCGATCCCCCCTCAACCATTTTTTAAAAAAGCCCCAGGGGGTAGCGGGCCTTTGAGCCCCCCAACCCATCTATTTTGCTGGGGCGGTGGTGGTTGAGCCACCTCCCCCACACATTAATGTTGTAGCCCCGACGGTGGCGATCCCCGGGGCTGGGGAGCCCCTCTGGGACCCTATAAAATTTAATACTTTTGTCCCCGGGATTTGTCCCCCCTCTGGGGGCTAATTATTAAAGGCCGCGTTTTGTTTTATCTACATTTTTTTATTCCTGTATTAGAAGAAAAAAGCATTTTTTTTGAGGGCCTTGGGAGTCCTTGTGGGATCTTAAAGCAGGTCTAGAGGGTCAGAGTATTTCTACCCTGCCCCCTTTATACGTTTTGCACACTTGTTCCACTAGCTTCTTCAGCCTCGCTTCTACCAAGGCACAAAATGACTGCCAACACTTCCTAGTTTCG
This sequence comes from Lissotriton vulgaris, assembly GCF_964263255.1. Taxonomy (NCBI): domain Eukaryota; kingdom Metazoa; phylum Chordata; class Amphibia; order Caudata; family Salamandridae; genus Lissotriton; species Lissotriton vulgaris. Next base: position 32,213,628 of record NC_141693.1, read on the forward strand.
AATGTTGACAACCATTTGACAGCGTATTAGCATTCAGCACTTACGTTGCGCTCAGGATGCGCGGATCCACCGCAGCCATAGATATATATATGTACTTTTAATTGTGATTTTCTCAGGAACTACTGAACGGATTTACATCATTCAAGCAAAAAGCATGAGTCTGAACCAAGGACTACCTCCTTGCCAAATTTGGTTTAATTCCGTTCTGCAGTTCCGGCTGTAGCCGCGATGAACGGTTCCTAAGGAAAATTGCATGGGTAAAACACGTTTTGGGACCCTCCTTTTTTCTCAGCTCCCGCTTCACGAATCACCCCAAGACTTTCAGGATAGGAGCGGACCGGAGTGGCCCACTAGTTTTGAAAATTTCGCGAAGATTCGTCAATTGGCGCCAAAGTTATTCCAAATAGAATGTTGCGGATTTCCTTTGGAAAATAGGTCCTAACTATAACTACCTACTGGCGACCACCACTAGGTAATTAGTGTTATGTATTTTAGTATGTATTTTATATATATATGTTTAACATTTTTTGTAATGTTTTTTAATTATTTTTAAATATATGTATTAAATGTTTAGAAATTAGTAATTCTTTTAAAGAAAATGTTGCGTTTTAATATCAGAGCGGGTTGTGTGTTTATAGGGGAATAGGGTAGGAAGTGATTTAAATATAAAGAATTAATATTTCAATTTATTGTTATTGATTCTTCATTTATTGTTAATTAATTATGAATTGGTAATTTTTTTTTATTGATTAATTTATACTTCTATGAATTATAATTTATGTATTATTATTTTTCCATTTATGATGATTGTTAATTACACTAAAGATATAGACTCCCCTAAATTGACCCACACTAAGGGGGTCATTACGATTGCGGTTTTCCCGCATCCTCCGGGCCCGCGGAAGCCACCGCCGGCCCAGAGGATGCGGGAAAACCGCAGCGGACCCACCAAAGACCCACCGCCACATTAGGATGGCTGGTGGGTCCTGGTTTTCGTCCGCAGCTTTTCCGCCGCGGTTGGCTTACAACCGCGGCAGAAATGCTCTAACATGGCTGGCGGTGTCTATCAGACACCGCCAGCCATATTAGGATGGGCTTTAAAAAATGCTTTTCCGCGGTGGGTTTTCCACCGTGGAAAAGCATGTGTAACTTCACTGCGGGGGCCCGTTGCGGGCCCCCAGGGTGAAGGGGGGTGGGGGGTGCATATGGGGGGTACCTATGGTACCCCCCTGCATTTGTATCCAGAAATCGGCAGGCACCGCACGGTGCCTGCCGCTTTCTGCATACAAATGCAATGTATGCATTTTTACCATTGCGGCGGGTGCAGCTTGAAGCTGAACACGCTGCAATGGTAAAAATAGAGGATGTGACCGCCAGGGTGGCGGTCACATCTTAATTGGACAGAAGGGAACTCCGCAGGCCATGCGGAGGTTCCCTCCTCCTCTATGGTCGCGGACGGACTCAAGTCCGTCCGCGATCATAATGAGCCCCTAGGTTTCCCGCTCTGATGTTTGCGGATGATACCCTGTTGCTGTCTAAATCAGCTCGGGGTATGCAGCGCATTTTAAACCAGTTTGCACAGTTCTGCCAAAAAAGGAATCTTGAGATCAATATTAAAAAAACGAAATGTATGGTCTTCAATGCTAGATTCACTAATTGCCCTCAACCACTGTTGGAGCACAGAGCACCCGAAATGGGTTCCCACTTTTGACTACCTTGGTCTTACACTGACCGAAAAAATGGGGTGGGGTCCACAGCTGGTCAAGGCTAACCTAAAACTTACCCAGGCAGTTGGGGGAATTTTAAAAGTCCATAAGAGTTGCGTTTTAAAAAACATAAGTCCACCACTGGAAATATACAGGGTCCAAACTAGGTCAGCGTCTCTCTATGGGGCCGAACTGTGGGGGCATAAGCCCTATAATTCCATCACAGTCACTGAAAACAACTTCCTTAGACAAATTCTGACCCTTCCAAAAAATACCCTGCTCGTCCCGCTAAGGATGGACTTAAATGTTGTTCCTGTTGCGGACATTGTTTCCATCCGACCACTCTTATATTGGCGGCGGCTGTGGAGCACCCCTGAGCTGGCTAGCTACAAGGAAGAGCTAAAAGTGGTGATGTCCACACTCGGGGCGGATAGCCTACCCTGGTTTTCTTATGTAAGGCACTCCTTTAGGACAATTGGAATGGAAAATCTGTGGACAGATCCTGAAGCATTCTGTCCAGCCATTTCTAAGAAATCGTTGGCAAATGCATTGAAAGAGTACAAACTTACACAAATATTCCAGTCAGTGAACCCTTCTAGTCTAACCTATAGATTTCTTGATTTTAAGAGCCACTATGAATTTGAGAAGGCTTTGGACACCATCCATCCCACCCTAGCAAAGAAGCTGTTCTTGCAGTTTAGATTTAGAACCCTGCCGCTATTTGCAATTACCAATAAGTGGACGGGAGACTCCTCCCACCTCTGCCCGGGGTGTCAGACCGAGGAAGAATCTTTAATCCATGTTACGCTTTATTGTGCAGCATACAAACATCCTAGGCGTAAATGGATCCTTCAACTCTGTAGGAACTTGGGTGTCAGGAACTACCTAGACTTCTTTAGGATTCTAAAGACGGACACCGACCCGGTCTATGTGGTCGCTGTATCAAAGTTTTTGTTCCCCATGTGGCTAATTCGCAGAAACCTGCTGAAATCGGAATAGCTTATAGCCAATGACTAGTGTCTCAAGCTTCTACAAACTGAATACTTGGATACATAGTCGAAGTCCGTACATGGGTGGGCTGAGGAGGGAGACTTGGTGGGAAGCATCTGGGATTTGAGTGAGATAGACAGCTTTTTTTTAGACTTTTAGAGCTTTTAGAGTTTTTAAATTTTTATTAAATTTAAATTGTAATTTATATTTTTATAATGTATTTTACAACCATGAAATCCCATAATGACAATTGTATTCAGTGGTATTTTTCATTCTGCCCAAATGCCTATGTACATTATGAATTGCTTATTTTGACCTTAGATCTGTATCAATATTCATTTTAATGTGAATGTACTTTTATGGCTATATCCAGCCGCAATAAAGTTTTTGAACTGAACTGAATTTCTTTATTGTTATTTAATTATTAATTGGCAATTAATTTTTATTAATTGATCATTAAATTAAATATGTTATTTTTTATGTGTAGCAGGTTGTGGGTTTATAGTGGAACAGGGTGGGAAGTAATTTATTATAATTACATACATTTGAGTTTTTTATATTTAGTATTGTCATTAATTTATTGTTAATTATTAATTTGTAAATAATGTTTTTTAATTGATAATTGACTTAAATGTGTTATATTGTTTATGTGCAGTTGGTTGTGGGTTTATATGGGAATAGGGTGGGGAGTAATTTATTATAAATATTTAATCATTAATTTGTCCTAATTGGTATTGATTATTAATCTATTGTTAGTTAATTTTTCATTGGTAATTAAGTTTTATTAATTGATTAATTGATAATTAAATAAATTGTTTTATCTGTTATATGTATTGGGTTGTGCATTTATAGGGCAATAGGATGGGAAGTAATTTAATATTATTTAAGTAAATATTAATTTTATTTTATTGGTATTTATTATTGTTTTTGTTAATTCGTTTTTAATATTTTATTTATTTTACAAAAATTATTTAATTAATACGTATGTCGATTTATTCCCTACCCTATCCTACATTTTTCACACTGTTACACTCACTGGAGTTAGAATAGTAATTTTTACCCCTACGCTACCCAACACTTTCCCTACTGTTGCACTCACTGGAGTGGGAATAGTAATTTTTACCGCTACGCTACACAACATTTTCCCTACTGTTGCACTGTTTTGAGTTGGAATAGTAATTTTATTCCCTCCACTGTCTAATATTTTTTTAATTATTTTAGTTAATGTAGTATATAATTAATTTGAAAAAGATTAAAAATAATTGTCATTTTCTAAATTTGTTATATATATTTAATTTGTATTTATATTACTGTTTTATGTGAATAGATGTATTTGTCATTTCTAAGATATTTTTAAACAATGTGTAAGTTATTAAAATAATGATTAAAAATATTAAGTATGTATCTATTATATATTATATGTATATGTTGAATTTATTTTTACATTATATATTAGTTATAATTTTTAAACATTTTAAAATATTTTTAACTAGGTTTATTTTAATTATATGTATTATTTACTTTATTTTACATTATTTTTATAACTTAAAAAATATATATTTTCAACAATATTTTTGACATTGATATTTTTTTCTCGATATTTTTGTACTTATCATAATGTAGATAGGATGTTGATATTATTGACTTCGATATTTTTGCGTCAATATTCTGACTCTATATATTCTGTCAGTGAGTCTGGCAGCAGAAGCTGTGACATCATGAAAGTGCGGAATGCGCGCAGCTGCAAAGTGATTATTTCAACAATCAAGCAGTGTTGCATGATTTGTAGTGAGCTTACCCAGGTCAGCCTCTAAGTGTGTCAAGATGCGCGCGCTGCACAGCCGGCTGCTATGCCACTACATTAGTAATTAAACAGGCCAGGGCTCGACTACAGCGCTTTACAGCTGAGGACCACAAGCTCTAATATGCTTGACTTCGCATTTCAGTGCGATGATATGGACCACCACACTGAAATGCGTTTGTCCCACGCCTGATGCGTGATATTTTGCAGGGCTGCAGAGCTTCAGTAAAGGCATTTACAGCATACAGGATAAAACACACAGATGGAGGAGTTGGCGAATGCCAACCGGTTAGCACTGAAATAACCCACCCAGTCGACCGGGTGGAAAAGCTGCTAACATGGTGGCGATGTCTGGGAGACACCGCCATCCATATAAGCACAATGCGGGGTCATGCCTTTCCGTGGCGGCAACTCCACCACAAAAAGGCAGGTGGAAATCACTTGCGAGGCCCGTTGTGGGCCCCTAGGAATTCTGGGGGGGCACATGGGGGGCTACCTATGGTACCCCCCTGCATTTCAATATACAACGTGGCAGGCACCGCACGGTGCCTGTCACATTGTGCATTGAACTGCTTGATGTGCATTTCTAGCATTGATAAACATGCGGGATGCGTCCCCCAGTGAGGCAGGTGCAACCTAATGTCTCCCAAGGGACCCCCGCCCTTATGGTGAGCTGTCCCGTTTTGTGTCATGATGGCGGGCGGACAAAGTCCGTCTGGCATCCTAATGTGCCCCTGGGTGAGTAGACCTTATTGTCACAACACATCAAGTGTCTCTGTGTATCGACACTATCTGTCAGCAGTCACTGGGCCCAGTAGCCCCACCTGACTGACCAATCCTCACTTTAGCAATCAAACTTCCTGCAGGCCCTGCTTCCCCACACAGAAAACTAACAGGCTCGCTTCCCTGGTTGGCCTTCTGAGGAGATGTCATCCCGGGACACTGGGATCCTTCTCACCCAAGATGGTGAGGCTGTTGTTTTCATCAACAAGAGTCAGAAGAGACCAAAATAACTCTGCAGAATGTCATAGATGCCAGGAACAGGCAGCCATTGCCCACATAACTCTAGGGAACCTCTTCAAGATCATCTGCAGGTAATTCAAAGAGGTTCAGCAGACCCTGCACTGTCTCTCCTGTCAGCATCATGGTACCTTCTAAAGGCACAACTGTGAAGTAAGGTTTTACTTGGTGGATGTTCTTAGATTCATAATTTAGGGGCCTTTCCTCCTACTGTATTGCAATCCAGCTCTGCAGTCTTACTGTTCTTACTGGATGATCTCACAGGGTCTTATTTGCTGGAAACACAATCTCTCTATGTGCCCCAAGATTCTGTCTATCTGGACTGCCTCAGGCTTTAGATGCTTCATACAGACTGAGGTTTACTCCCTCCCACTGGACAATGCACTCCTGAGTTTCCTAAAGCTACAGCACAATACCTCAGCCAATGTATAGTGCTACAGATAGTGGTGGACCAGGGGTGTAACACAGGCCCCTGCAGCACCAGCAGTGCAGGGGGCCCCAAGCTCCTGAGGGCCCCTCAACACACCACTTCAGCCAGAGAGCTCCTGATATAGTCCGTGGTGGACTGAGTAAATAGGATAGATGCACTCCATCTACTATTTCTAAGAACATTTTAGGTCCTTTCATTTAGTCGATTAAAAGGTATTTTCACATTTTAGGCCCTTGCCATAAATTGGCTGCTAAATTCTAGTATGTGTGGTAACTCATGTTACTGCTCATATCAGAATTATGCATTTTGCTATAAAAACTGCAACCCTGGGCAATTTTCACTTCATTATAGTCCTTATAGATTGCTTTCTTATCCGTGTCCCTAATCTTTAAGGTGCAGAGACAAAATATTGAGTCAAAAATATCGAATTGCACAACTATTGCGTCAAAAATATCGTGGTAAAGAATATCGATTTTAAGTAAGTAAGTGTTTAATATCATTAGGAAAAATATAGATGTTAAAAAATTGTATCTTTATTATATGTATTAAAATTTTAGTAGTTATAAAAAAAATGGTTTGACGTTTGCGTTATTTCCATAGCGAGTTGTGGGTTTATAGGGGAATTGGGTGGGAAGCAAATTTAATTATAGTACATTTATTAAATACATTTTATTTATTAATATGTGTTGAATTGAGATGTTATAGTGTTAAATGTGTAAATTAATGTATTAATTATTTAATAATTCGTTGTTAATTAATGTTAATTAATTAATTGGCAATTGTAGGAGAGTAGGGTCTGCAATCCTATGATCACCCAGATTTTTTTGCTTTTGTTTCACTGGTTTACGACTTTCTCTGGCTGTGGGCCTGCTAATCAGACCCACAGCCTGGCTGTTCTCTTTCTAAATTACGAGATGTACCCTAGGTGCATTTACCAATTGGTACTGGGCCACCTTATCAGACCCTGTAACTCAGGGCATAGGTGTACCCAGGGCCGCCAGGGGCTGCAGCATGTATTATGCCACCCCTGGCTGGCCGCCTAAATCTGACACAACTGGCTGCACGACAGCTGGGGCGAAGTCGTGTAATCACGCTTTGCTTTAGATATAGTAGCCCTATATCTAACCATACAATGGACACTCGAGTTCCTATCAGTCACTCCTATGGCAGGCCTTGACAATCCTGAAGGCAGAGTGCATGGGCTCGTGTGAACTAGGCTCTGGCCCGAGCCGAGCCCGGTTGCAGCTTGCGGAATCAAGACCCAATGGCTGTTCCATGATAACGCGTACCACATCGGTAACTTCGGTGTCGCGTTATCAAGACATGTCGAGTAAGGTGTCATACGAATCGGGATGCTGCCCTCTCACCAACCCTGGCGACGAGGTTAGCATTCCGCCCTTCTAGAGGGACACGACATGTACGTAACTGTGAACCTCGGTTAAAGTTAACTAAAGCCTCAGCTCCACAAAATGGATGCTGCCACCACAGACACGAGTCTGACCTCCTGCTGCTGGGAGTCCTTCCAGCGAGGAGCGCTTGGACAAAGGGTTTCCTGTCAAGGGCGGTGTTCGCACCGTCCCAGACAGGGTTTGTGTATTCTGGGTAGGTAGGGCTTTTGCGAGAAGGTGACTGCGGAGTGGCACCCCGGTGCTCACTACGCATCTGCCGGTCAGAACCAGTTCCAGGGGCGCCAGCCCTGGCCTGGGGAAAGTCCGACAGGGGAGAGGGGTGTAACTACCCCCCTTCCTGGTCCCACCCTTAGGGCAGGACCTAGTCATGCACCCGCCCCTTTCTTTAGGATAAAGGCCGGAGCGGGGACCCTTCCAAATTAGATCATCTTTGAATCAAGAACTACTTTCTATGAAAGGACATTCGAGACTCTTCTCAAGATTTCTCCCGTGTGACTAAGGAGTAGTCACCCTGCATCAGCGGGCACCATCTAAGAACTCTGCGGTTTGCTGTAAGTCCTTCCTCAAGGAATCCGACGGCCCAGCTTGACGAGAACCGGCTTCCCTGGCACCTCTGACCTCTACCCACGTCATCAGCTCAGCTGTGATCTGTGGGTGCGACGAGACCTCGAGGGACCGGCCATCATCAGAACCTGCACGCTCTTAACCAGCACGACCTACGAAGCGATTCCCTGGTGAGTGCTCTGGGGTCCGAGAAGCCCCGACCCTGAGCCGCTCTAGCACCGAAGTCCAGCCTCCCAGCATCTCCACGATCTGCGTGGGGCCCTTCTGCTCGCTGCTCAGCACGTTGTCTGGTCACTAGCCGCTGGCTTGTGCCCTTCTTTGACGACAATCAACAACCAACGCTGCTGGTCTGGTTGCTCCAGACTGGCCCTTGCTTCCATCTTTGCGAGAAGCACCCCGGACCCTCCTGGTCCAACCAAGACGCCATCTTAGGCCCACCACGTGGCCCCGAGAACTGCCAAGGCTTGTTGCCCCGTCCTGGGCCCAGCGACGCCGACAGCATCATCCTTCGTGGGACAGCTCGCACCTCCACCGTGGTCGCCGACAACGCCTCCTGGTCCGTGAGACTGCAGAGCCTAGCGTCGCCCACTCACCTAGTCGAGGTGACGGCCAACCGGTGCCTTCCTGGTACCCTCCAACTACTGGCTAGTAGTACGAACTTGGTCCCCTCTGCTTTCAGGTGTCATCACTTTCTGATCCAGGCTTGGATCTCTCCGAACTATTCAGCACTGGTCGCCGGCCAGCAACTCCTTTCTTCCGGCTCCTGGCTCGTCAGCGAAGACCCCGACGCCTGTAAGACTTGTGCAGCCGCAGCCCTCGTGGCTAGGTAACTCGGCATTTCGGTGCCTGCATAGCCTCCTTACTCTAGGGTCCCGAGTCCCTCGCTTCCGACTTGCCTTATCGGGTCCGCCCGAGACCTTAACCTTTCCGTGTCCTCGGACACTTGTTTTAAACTGTGCACTTGAAGTATTTTCCTAAGAGATTTGGTTTGTGCTTAGTACCCTGTCCTCATAAAGAGTACAGGGCTGTTGTGATTCTTAATAAATATATTGTTTATTTTCATAACACTTGTGTGGTGTCCTTTCACTGGGTGTTCAAGGGGTACATGTGTGGTAAACAGCTGGCTTAACGCGCCCTCTCGAGTCTTTAGCCTTAGACTGCTCGTATCCACGCTACTAGGATAGCTGGTCTATAGGTTGACTTACAACCAAACACCATAAGGGTCGTTGGAACGATACATAGCGGTCGCTAGAATAGCGAACGTTGCATATCGGGCCAACTTCTCACATTGGTGAGCAGCGGTTGGGATTTGAGCTTGCTGTTGTTTTACCACACGTATCCTAAGAATATCTTGTTGAAAGATCACACGAGTACTGTTAGTACATATAACTAAAGCTTAGAATACTCTGAGTTCTACTGAACCAGCTGTTGTAGCTCCGCAAGGCTTAGCACACCTTGGCTACAACTCTTAGCAAGGGAACAGTAGGTAAACACATAGTGTAGGTAGGTGCATCACTTACACCACACTAGAAACAGTATGTCGGACAAAGGAGGAAACTCTGAGTCTCCCCTTGTGTCAGTTGACCCTCCACAGGTCATCCCTTCAAGATATACTGCGCTGAGCTTCAAGGAGTTAAGACAGGTGTGTCACTCCAGGAAGATCAAGCAGGGGTCTAACCCCACAACGTCCTTTCTGATTGGTCTCTTGGAGACTTATGATGCCAGAAAAGCTGAGACCCGTCTTAGCTCTTCTAATCCAGAAGGAGACATGCCTCCCCTCGAGGGAACCAGAGACGATCCTGACCTCATCCACCTCGCAACTGAGAACGAAGATGTGGAGGAGGATGAGGATGAGGATCCCTCTGGGGATGAGGCAGATAAGGGACAGGTAGAAGTCGTCAGACTAAGCAGGTCCAACTTAAGCAAACATGACAGCAGTACTGGGGGACCCCTGGGACCACTGTCAGGTCAGCTTAACATTGGGAATGGACGAGCCCGGTCTCTGTCAAGAGATTCGCGCAGATCCCTTCGCACCAATGGCTCTCACAACTCTTCGCAGAGAGGGATGACGTCCCCTCAACGAAGAGTGTACGAAGCTAAGGAAAAGGCAGCTAATCTGAGGATCGAAAGGGAAGAACTTGCCCTAGCCAAAGAGAGGCTTGCCTTTGCGAGAGAGCAAAAGTTAAGTGGGGTAGTCCCCACTGGTGGCAGCAATGTACCTAGTAATAGGGAAAAGAGTTTCGATACGAAACACCTTGGGAAGATAGTGCCCTCCTTTAAACAAGGGGACGACATCCACAAATGGATTACTGCATTGGAGAGGGCCTGCACTGTGCAAGGCGTTCCCCAGAGTCAGTGGGCAGCTATCTTGTGGCTCTCCTTTGAAGGTAAAGGAAGAGACAAGCTCCTCACCACAAGGGTGGAGGACGCGAACAATTACCAAGTCTTGAAAAATACACTCGTTGAAGGGTTCGGCCTAACCACTGAGCAGTACAGGGTGCTGTTCAGGGATACCCAGAAAACGCAGTCTCAAGATTGGTCTGACTTTGTCGATTGTGCCACTAAGGCTTTTGAGGGCTGGTTGCTGGGCAGTAAGGTTACTGATTACGATGGATTGTATAACTTGATGATGAGAGAACAAATTTTAAACAATTGTCAGAACCAGTTGTTGCATCAGCATCTTGTCGACTCGGATCTGACCTCTCCCCAAGAATTGGGAAAGAAGGCAGACAGATGGGTTCGTACGAGAGTTAAACAGAACCAGGGCCAGAATCAAGGTGGTCAGAAGAAAGCAGACCAGATGGGTAAAGATTCTAAGGGGGAACAAAATGACCAGAAGTCTTCGACAGGTCCCCAACAACCCAAAGAGGGTGGGGGTCAGGCTCCCCAAAAGAAGAAAGAAGGCCAATCCAAACGATGGTGCCAGTACTGTAAAAGTAAATCTCACTGGTTTAGTGAGTGCACCAAGAAAGGAGGAGGGCAGACTCCTGCCACTGCAGCCCCTAAGGCACCTGTGCCCCCTAGTACAGCCAGCAGTGGTAGTGCGCCTCCCAAGGGTTTAGTAGGGTTAACCCTGGGTTCTGAGGGGCGTGACAACTTAGTTGGCACACTCACTCAGGCTGTCCTTGTCAGTACAGGGGATGCGGACGTGTCCCCTGACATAAGTCCCAATACTTTGGGCAAATACCGACAGACGCCTTTCATAAATGGAAAGATGGCTCAGGCCTATAGGGACACTTGTGCCAGCGTCACCATGGTGACGCCTAACTTTGTGGACCCTGGACAGATCATGCCAGGTACAGAATTCCTGGTGACCAATGCAAGCAATGTCACTACCAATCACAGTATGGCAATTGTAGCTTTCTCCTGGGGAGGGGTAACTGGCCAAAAGAAGGTTGTAGTTAGTCCAGACCTCCCAGTGGATTGTTTGTTGGGCAATGATTTGGAGTCGTCACAATGGTCAGAAGTGGAGCACCGGACTCACATGGAGATGTTAGGTTTGCCAGCGCATGTGTTCGCTGTGACCAGGTCACAGGTCAGGAAATGCCCCACTGAACAGGTGCTGGATCCTGGAACAATGGACCAGACACCTTCCAAGAAAAAGAGCGGTAGGGTTAAGGCTGCGCCTTCCCCCTTGCCCCAGGTCGTGGATCAAGTCTCAGAGGAGGCTGACCTACAGGAATTGAGGGAAACTGAGCCCAGAGAGTTCGAGCTTGATCAAGTGGAATTCTTGGGTTCAGGGGGACCCTCAAGGGAAGACCTGGGGAAGGACCAATTAGACTGCCCTTCTCTTGAACCCCTCAGACAGCAGGCTGCTGCTGAGGCTGCTGGGAACGCCACAGGTACCCACAAGGTATACTGGGAAGATGGACTCCTGTACACTGAGTCAAGAGACCCCAAGCCTGGCATGACCAGGAGGCTGGTTGTACCCTTGTCTCAGCGTGGTTTCCTACTTACCTTGGCCCACGAGATTCCCTTAGCAGGACACTTAGGCCAGACGAAAACGTGGGACAGGCTTGTCTCGCACTTTCACTGGCCTCACATGAACGAGGATACCAAGGAGTTTTGCCGCTCCTGTGTCACTTGCCAAGCCAGTGGTAAGTCAGGTGGCACGACAAAGGCCCCCCTTATACCAATGCCTGTGGTGGGGGTGCCCTTTGAACGGGTGGGGATCGACATCGTCGGTCCCATGGAACCACCTACAGCCTCAGGGCACAAGTTTATACTGGTGGTAGTGGATCATGCCACCAGGTATCCTGAAGCTATTCCCCTTAGGACCACTACAGCACCTGTTGTGGCACGAGCCCTAGTTGGAGTGTTCTCCAGAGTGGGCTTCCCTAAGGAGGTCGTCTCCGACAGAGGTGCAAACTTTATGTCGAGCTACTTAACTGCTATGTGGAAGGAATGTCGTGTCAACTACAAGTTCACTACACCCTATCACCCACAATGCAATGGGCTTGTTGAGAGATTCAACAGGACCCTTAAAGGGATGATTCATGGACTACCGGAAAAGCTTCGGCGTAGATGGGACGTCCTGATCCCCTGCCTCTTGTTCGCCTACAGAGAAGTCCCACAGAAGGGGGTTGGCTACAGCCCTTTTGAACTTCTGTACGGGCATCCTGTAAGAGGACCCCTGTGTTTGGTGAAGGAAGGATGGGAGAGACCTCTCAAAAAGCCTGCAGCCAACATAGTGGACTATGTGCTTGGCCTCCGCTCGCGGATGGCTGAATACATGGAGAAGGCATCTGAAAACCTTAAGGCCAGCCAAGAACTCCAGAAAGTTGGCATGACCAAAAGGCTGTCTTGACTGTTTACCAGCCCGGACAGAAGGTGTGGGTGTTGGAGCCAGTGGCCCCAGCAGCACTCAAGGACAAATGGTCCGGGCCCCACACCATCCTGGAGAAGAAGGGAGAGGTCACCTACCTGGTCGACCTGGGAACTCCCCGGAGCCCCCACAGGGTGCTTCATGTCAACAGGCTCAAAGCGTATGTCGACAGGAAGGACATGAGTTTGCTCATGGCCCTAGATGAGGGACAGGAAGAGGAGAGTGACCCTCTCCCCGACCTGCTCACTCAGAATCCTGACGATGGATCGGTAGACGGTGTTGTCTTTTGTGGCAGCCTCTCCGAACATCAGCAGAGCGACTGTAAACAGGTTCTTCAGTCGTTCCGACATATGTTTTCTCTAACACCCAGTCAGACCGATTGGTGCACCCATGAGGTTGACACTGGTGACAGCTTGCCCGTGAAGAGTAAAATCTACCGGCAGCCTGATCACGTTAGAGACTGCATCAAGAGTGAGGTGCAGAAAATGTTGGAGTTGGGAGTCATTGAACCCTCGGATAGCCCCTGGGCTAGTCCCGTAGTTCTAGTGCCGAAACCTCACACCCAGGGTGGTAAGAGAGAGATGAGGTTTTGCGTAGACTACAGGGGTCTCAATGCAGTCACTAAGACTGACGCCCACCCAATACCAAGGGCAGACGAGCTTATCGATAGATTGGCTTCGGCCAACTACCTAAGTACGTTTGACCTGACAGCTGGGTATTGGCAAATCAGGTTAGCTGAGGACGCCAAGCCTAAGACAGCATTTTCAACCCCTGGTGGGCATTATCAGTTCGTGGTGATGCCCTTCGGTCTGAAAAATGCACCTGCCACCTTCCAACGGTTGGTGAATCAAGTCCTTACTGGGCTGGATGACTTCTGTGCGGCGTATCTTGACGATATTGCTGTCTTTAGCTCCACCTGGGAGGATCACCTGGTCCACCTGCGGAAAGTGTTAGAGGCGCTGCAAGCGGCAGGCCTCACTATCAAGGCCACCAAGTGCCAGATAGGGCAGACACAGGTTGTATACCTGGGCCACCTTGTAGGTGGAGGCCAGGTTCAGCCACTGGAGAGCAAGATACAGTCAATCAGGGACTGGGCTCCTCCAACCACCCAGACTCAGGTTCGAGCTTTCTTGGGCCTGACTGGTTACTATAGGAAGTTTGTCAGGAACTATGGTTCAATTGTGACACCATTAAATGAACTGACAAGTAAGAAAATGCCAAAAAAGGTTCAGTGGACAGCGAGCTGTCAAAAAGCATTCGATGACCTAAAGCAGGCCATGTGCACGGCGCCTATCCTCAAGAGTCCGGACTACTCCAAACCATTCATTGTCCAAACAGATGCTTCTGAGTTGGGTGTGGGAGCTGTTCTTTCTCAACTGAATTTTGATGGTCAAGACCAGCCCATTGCTTTTATAAGTAGAAGGCTGACCCCTAGAGAGAAGAATTGGTCAGCTATTGAGAGGGAGGCCTTTGCTGTGGTGTGGGCCCTGAAGAAGCTGAGGCCATACTTGTTTGGCACTCACTTCAAGATTCAGACCGACCATAAGCCCCTCTTGTGGCTAAATCAGATGAAGGGTGAAAACCCCAAACTGCTAAGGTGGTCCATTTCCCTACAGGGGATGGACTTTACAGTGGAACATAGACCTGGTACTGATCATGGCAATGCCGATGGGCTCTCCAGATATTTCCACTTAGAACAAGAAGACTCACCTGGTCAAGGTTAGCTTAGTGTTCCGACGTTTGGGGGGGGGTCATGTAGGAGAGTAGGGTCTGCAATCCTATGATCACCCAGATTTTTTGCTTTTGTTTCACTGGTTTACGACTTTCTCTGGCTGTGGGCCTGCTAATCAGACCCACAGCCTGGCTGTTCTCTTTCTAAATTACGAGATGTACCCTAGGTGCATTTACCAATTGGTACTGGGCCACCTTATCAGACCCTGTAACTCAGGGCATAGGTGTACCCAGGGCCGCCAGGGGCTGCAGCATGTATTATGCCACCCCTGGCTGGCCGCCTAAATCTGACACAACTGGCTGCACGACAGCTGGGGCGAAGTCGTGTAATCACGCTTTGCTTTAGATATAGTAGCCCTATATCTAACCATACAATGGACACTCGAGTTCCTATCAGTCACTCCTATGGCAGGCCTTGACAATCCTGAAGGCAGAGTGCATGGGCTCGTGTGAACTAGGCTCTGGCCCGAGCCGAGCCCGGTTGCAGCTTGCGGAATCAAGACCCAATGGCTGTTCCATGATAACGCGTACCACATCGGTAACTTCGGTGTCGCGTTATCAAGACATGTCGAGTAAGGTGTCATACGAATCGGGATGCTGCCCTCTCACCAACCCTGGCGACGAGGTTAGCATTCCGCCCTTCTAGAGGGACACGACATGTACGTAACTGTGAACCTCGGTTAAAGTTAACTAAAGCCTCAGCTCCACAAAATGGATGCTGCCACCACAGACACGAGTCTGACCTCCTGCTGCTGGGAGTCCTTCCAGCGAGGAGCGCTTGGACAAAGGGTTTCCTGTCAAGGGCGGTGTTCGCACCGTCCCAGACAGGGTTTGTGTATTCTGGGTAGGTAGGGCTTTTGCGAGAAGGTGACTGCGGAGTGGCACCCCGGTGCTCACTACGCATCTGCCGGTCAGAACCAGTTCCAGGGGTGCCAGCCCTGGCCTGGGGAAAGTCCGACCGGGGAGAGGGGTGTAACTACCCCCCTTCCTGGTCCCACCCTTAGGGCAGGACCTAGTCATGCACCCGCCCCTTTCTTTAGGATAAAGGCCGGAGCGGGGACCCTTCCAAATTAGATCATCTTTGAATCAAGAACTACTTTCTATGAAAGGACATTCGAGACTCTTCTCAAGATTTCTCCCTTGTGACTAAGGAGTAGTCACCCTGCATCAGCGGGCACCATCTAAGAACTCTGCGGTTTGCTGTAAGTCCTTCCTCAAGGAATCCGACGGCCCAGCTCGACGAGAACCGGCTTCCCTGGCACCTCTGACCTCTACCCACGTCATCAGCTCAGCTGTGATCTGTGGGTGCGACGAGACCTCGAGGGACCGGCCATCATCAGAACCTGCACGCTCTTAACCAGCACGACCTACGAAGCGATTCCCTGGTGAGTGCTCTGGGGTCCGAGAAGCCCCGACCCTGAGCCGCTCTAGCACCGAAGTCCAGCCTCCCAGCATCTCCACGATCTGCGTGGGGCCCTTCTGCTCGCTGCTCAGCACGTTGTCTGGTCACTAGCCGCTGGCTTGTGCCCTTCTTTGACGACAATCAACAACCAACGCTGCTGGTCTGGTTGCTCCAGACTGGCCCTTGCTTCCATCTTTGCGAGAAGCACCCCGGACCCTCCTGGTCCAACCAAGACGCCATCTTAGGCCCACCACGTGGCCCCGAGAACTGCCAAGGCTTGTTGCCCCGTCCTGGGCCCAGCGACGCCGACAGCATCATCCTTCGTGGGACAGCTCGCACCTCCACCGTGGTCGCCGACAACGCCTCCTGGTCCGTGAGACTGCAGAGCCTAGCGTCGCCCACTCACCTAGTCGAGGTGACGGCCAACCGGTGCCTTCCTGGTACCCTCCAACTACTGGCTAGTAGTACGAACTTGGTCCCCTCTGCTTTCAGGTGTCATCACTTTCTGATCCAGGCTTGGATCTCTCCGAACTATTCAGCACTGGTCGCCGGCCAGCAACTCCTTTCTTCCGGCTCCTGGCTCGTCAGCGAAGACCCCGACGCCTGTAAGACTTGTGCAGCCGCAGCCCTCGTGGCTAGGTAACTCGGCATTTCGGTGCCTGCATAGCCTCCTTACTCTAGGGTCCCGAGTCCCTCGCTTCCGACTTGCCTTATCGGGTCCGCCCGAGACCTTAACCTTTCCGTGTCCTCGGACACTTGTTTTAAACTGTGCACTTGAAGTATTTTCCTAAGAGATTTGGTTTGTGCTTAGTACCCTGTCCTCATAAAGAGTACAGGGCTGTTGTGATTCTTAATAAATATATTGTTTATTTTCATAACACTTGTGTGGTGTCCTTTCACTGGGTGTTCAAGGGGTACATGTGTGGTAAACAGCTGGCTTAACGCGCCCTCTCGAGTCTTTAGCCTTAGACTGCTCGTATCCACGCTACTAGGATAGCTGGTCTATAGGTTGACTTACAACCAAACACCATAAGGGTCGTTGGAACGATACATAGCGGTCGCTAGAATAGCGAACGTTGCATATCGGGCCAACTTCTCACAGCAATTATTAATGTTTTTTGTGTAATTAATTTCAGGTGTGTGTTGCGGTGTTAGGTAAAAATGGTGGGAAGTATTTTTATTGATGAATAATTAATTAGTTGTTAAATACTTTTTAATAATTAATTGGCAATTTATTATGTTAATTGTGTAATTCATTTTAGGTGTGTGTTGTGGTGTTTATTGGTGAAAATGGTGGGAAGTAATTTTTTTTAAATTGATAAATTAATAATTAGTTGTTAATTCATTTAGATTAATTAATGAATTAATTATGGTAATTGCGTAATTCATTTAAGGTGTGTGTTGTGATTAATATGGGTCCGATTCCGATCTGGGTCGGAAAGCACTCCGACCGCGCAAGACCAGGGGTGTTTTCCAACCGATCCGGACTCCTGCAGTCCGACCGAGCTAGTACCAAGCGGCCGCATGCTGTCGGACTCGGTTCGGTTGGACTCCCATAGAAGTCAATGGGAGCCGGTCGTACAACGCATATATGGGCTCCCATTGACTGAATGGGTATGTTGCGGACAAGTGCGCCCCCTACAGTGGGTATGCATCGGTGCCATCCACGCCGTACATGCCTGTGTTGGGGAGACCCAGGGTCTCACCCTGTGTCCGAGTCGTAAGGCTGTGGGTAACAGGGGGTCCGATGCGGACCCCCAAAGTCCAACACAGGGAGCTATTGCGAGCTGGAAGCTCTGACTCAATCCGGCTGTCCGAATCGAGCATCGTACTGGCTCGGTCGGAATACACCTCCATTGCGCGCCACAGTTAGCTTACGGCAGAGACGTATGGAGCGGTTCGGACCCGGAAACGATTTGGACGGACATTTTGCGCTTGTTCGTATCGTATTTTGCCGTCTTGACCCGTGTACAATCCGGACGGAAATTCAGCCTCCGAATCTGATCCGCTAATGCCGAACCCGATCCGGTGCCCTTCCGACCGAGATCCAAATCGCCGCCTAAATGTTAAAGAATATGTATTCAATCAATGTTTTTTTTTAAACTAATAATATTTGTAAAATTCATTATTAATTATGTTAATTATGGAAATACATTTCAATACAAATTATGACTTTTTATGGTGTTATGTTATACGTAGGAAATAAAATAAATACAGTTATGTTTTAAATATTTTTTGGGGTTTGTTAGTATTTGCTTATTTTAAATAAATATTGTTTATACATTTTTGTAAAATGAAGATGTTCAGAAGCAAGGTAAGTTCAGCGTCTTTATTCTGTCACCCACTCTCCGCAGATGATAACAAAACCAACATTCCAATGTGAACTCCCATGGAACATTCCAAACGGCAGGGTAAGGCGGGGAGGGGGGGGGGTACCAAGAAGAGAGGGAAGAAGGAAAAAGTAAGGGGAAAAGAGAAAGGAGATTACAACACCTCTCCCTATGGAGGGAAAGGAAAAGAAAGGCAAGGCTAAGAACAAAGAAAGGTGAGAGAGCTGGGTAGAGAAAAACAGGGCAAACCGAGGAAAGCAAGTAGGAGAGGAGAAAGGAATGAGAGGCAGAAGGATACTAAGAGGGAAAAATATTAACTAGTCAGAAAGGGAAACCCCCTTTGAGCGGAGGCGGAGCACGTGCATCAACTGTAATGGTAGAAAATACATGACATGACCCATTATGAAGAATACACTTAGCATGACGGCTGAATGCATGGCAAATCAGGGGGTAAACATTTGGCAATCGGATCACTTCCCCTGATGGAAGCGAAAGGGGAAACTCCCATTACCAAGTCAGAAGAGGTGTGATATGCCCAAATATTTTCTCTTAACATTTTATCTACTTCCAGTTGTTGGTACAAGCTAGATGAGTGATATTTTTGATCCAGAGCATTGCCATCCGAATGGGTTTATTGTCACCTTGACAAGATACAGTAGATTCCACATGCTTGATGCCCTGCTCAACCAGGAATGACTTCATTTTCCTAGACAAGAATTTGATATCCTTGTTAGTGACCATGCAAGCTGGTATTCCTTCACATGCGAATGCGTCTCTTAAGAAGTCAATGAGGGCTTTTGTAGATAAACACGAAACACGCTTGTATTTGATCCAATGAGATGTGTAGTCCATGAGAACAATCAAAAATGCATTCAGGACTTCTGAGTGATTTGTGAGACATATTATCTCCAACGCCACCATAGACCATGGAGTATTAGGTACTACTGTGGGATTATCAGACAGGTTATCCAAATTCACTGCACAACTCTTAACAAAATCTGTTTCTGATGTAGCAAAAACCATTCCAGGCACCCCCTTTTCTACTGGGGTTCTGGTGTTTTGTATGGGAATGATGTTGACACCGGAAGGGGTTACATCACTAGCAGTGCTACTTACACTTTGGCCTTCTACAGTGCACAACACCGCACAATTGTTTAACACCTTGCTGATTTCCTCCTTTTCCTCAGCTCCGAGAACTTGATTTTTGTTGTTGGGATCAAGAACAATCCCCAGTTCTTTTTGATGCTGCCAACCTAACAGATTAGACCCTTTGCTTACCATGTACACTTTGCCCCATGTAGATCTACTTTTGAATTTAATACATACTCTCATCATTCCTACTAATGGAATGTTCTCATCGGCATACCCTATAGCTGAGATGTCAGGTTCCAACATTTTGAAACTGGAGGCATCACACATGTCATTCATGGTATTGATATTAAGTAAGGTAATCGGGGCACACGAATCGGCAAAAACATCTACGATCTTACAATTAACCAAGATGGTACATTTAGGATATTCAATAGGCCTAAGGTTATTGGATTGCACATGACCCCCTGCTTTTACTTGGAAAACATACTTTGGGGCCAAGTCCTCTTCACTGTGCACTACTTTAATTTGGTAATTTTCGCTGTTGTTGCACACTCTACCCAGGTGCCCCTTCTTGTTACATTTCACACGTGACATTGCGGGCAGTACACCATACGTCATTTGCAAGGTGATTGGTGCTGCCACATCTGTAGCATTTCAACCTTCCCTTTACACTAGTAGATTGGTTATCTTTGTCTTCTCTGGATTTAACCTTGAATACATCCTTGTCAATTGAATTAATCTGTGCCTCACTGCTATTACGAACATTGGCTACTAGTTCATTGGGGGTCTTCATTTCCTTAATACACTTAGCAGTGTGTTCAACAGAAACTGCTATATTGACTGCTTCTTTTAAGGTGGGGTTTTTTGCCAGGAACTTTTCTTGAAAACGACTATTGTTTGTACA
Organism: Lissotriton vulgaris; assembly: GCF_964263255.1. NCBI lineage: Eukaryota > Metazoa > Chordata > Amphibia > Caudata > Salamandridae > Lissotriton > Lissotriton vulgaris. Next base: position 32,233,832 of record NC_141693.1, read on the forward strand.
TCTGACAAGTTGGTCCCTGATAAGTGAATCAGTAAGATCACCAACATCGCACAGTTGAGTCAGGCCTCTAAGTGCCGCTATGTAATTAATTACAGATTCCTGTTTGCCTTGGATGCGGGTAAAGAACTTATGTCGCTCCAAAACTACGTTCACCCTGTCACCAAAATGTGCCTCTAATTTTAGAAGGGCAATTTTAAACTCATCTGTATCATCCTCATCCTCTTCTAACTCAGGTTCAGGTAAGGTGTCATAAATCTTCCTACCTTGTATACCTAGGTTATGCAACAATATATGTTGTTTGCGAACTGCCGAATACCTCTCACCTCCTATGGCGATGAGGTAAGATGTGAATATATTTATCCATTCCTCCCAGTGAATTTCTGGTTCACCGATCTCTTTGAGGAATGGAGGAGGTTGATTCATAGCTTGTCCAGCCACAGTGGGAGGGAAAACTGTGCTAGAAGCTGCAAGAGGGGTTAGCGATGCCGAGGGAAAAGCAGAGACGCTACGTGGGGATAAGGATGGGGCTTGCTACACGGATCAGGAGAAGAATACTGAAATATTTACTACTATATGTAACAACTACAATAAAGTTGAATACAATCTCAGAACCTCCAAATATGAAAGAAGCCGTCACCAAGACTTTAATTAACTCCAATTGATTGAAGCATGCAAAAACATATCATGGAAAATGGTACTCAGTAAGCAAAATTCTCAAAATACCCTCTAAATCCTAAGGCATGCAGGCAGAATCCTATACAGCAGAGCAGTAAAATAATCCAACTTCAGATATGTAAGGAGAAGTAATATGGTAGGGCAAAAAGGTGACTACATGGGGCAGGGAGGGGTAGAGGAAGCTAACCCAAAAAGGTCCAAGAGTCCAACGATGAGGTGTCACTGTGAAAAAACACTAATAAAATGGTATAGGAAGGTGTGTGTATCACCGTAGTACTTGTAGTAACACACTAAAAGAGGGGAGAGAGTTATGCCACAATATATGTTGCATGCAGAGTCTCGATGAGTAAACCACCCAGGCACAAAAGGAATTGTCTTACTTGAATTGTGATGGGAGAAAACGCAACAAATCCGGGTGTGCTCAAAGTACAGCAGGCTGAGGAAGGAGCACACAGGAACTATGGAGAAAGGCACTTTGAAATACTGCAGCAAATTGGAAAACCGGCTCTGGAGTTGGTGGATGAACTAACTGGCAAAACAACGCAGAGGATCAGCTGAGATGTCACAAGTTAATTTAGGGAAGCTTTAGCCTTAAATGATAAAATGAGTCCAAGTTGAAAGTGGGTGTACGTATCACCCAAGGAACCTCAACAGCAGGTGTACTTACACTCAACATTTTGCCCCCTTAATAAAAGCGCAGAGTTCAGCACCCTATTATAAATTGAAAGATCTTACATAGTATTTCTGGATACTGATGAGCTTGAATGAGCATGGTGAGTAAAAATACAGGAGGCTGGCGATGACAAAAAAAACTTCACTTAAACCCAGCCATGAGGTGGCTAGTGCACCGGGAGTGTTTTCCTGTCAGGAAACTGACAGGCCAGGTTGCGAATTGGCTGGTGCGCCAGGAGCGTCTTCCTGAGAGGAACTGACGATCTGTGGCGAGTAAGCTGGGGGGGGTGAAACACAGTGGCACGTCTCTCGGAACGTTGGTGGGATGCAGGCTGCCTCAGAAGAACAGCTGTAGCCCGTGACAGACACCTGCTGGAGGGCTGGACCGAATTGTAGTTTCTGTCAGACTCAGGCTGAAACACCGTGGAACGTCTTTCTGTGCATTGGTGGGCCGCAGGCCGCCTCAGAAGAACAGCTGAAGCACTGTGACAGACACCGGCTGGGGGGCTGAAAGGAACAGCAGGTTCTGTCAGACGCTGCAGCTACTCAATAAAAACTGTGGCGTAGACGGACACCGGAAGAGGCACCAGAATACTTGCTGGAGCCGAGTGCAGGCAGAACTTTTCACCTTAGCAAAGACTCACAACAGGGAACTCCAGCGGCCTTCCTCAGAGCAGAGACAAGTATCGACGGTCTCTGAAAAAGCAGTCAAATTCACTAGCACAGCCAGTGTGCTACCGGAGCACGAATCAGAGCAGATCCCCTACGAGAGTCAAGAATCCAGGAAACTCCCAGCTCCGAGGAAACTCTTCAAACAGGATGGAAAGCCCACAGCACAGGTAGAACGCCTTTCTGGACTTAGAACTGAGGATCACCAAGCAGAGATCAGATTTACCCGCAGAAGTTCAGGAAGGAGAGAGTATTGAAAGGGGAGATGACAGTGATGGCCCCCTTCGCCAAATCGTCGCCAGTGTTGTAAAATGAAGATGTTCAGAAGCAAGGTAAGTTCAGCGTCTTTATTCTGTCACCCACTCTCCGCAGATGATAACAAAATCAACATTTCAATGTGAACTCCCATGGAACATTCCAAATGGCAAGGTAAGGCGGGGAGGGGGGAGGTACCAAGAGGATAGAGAAGAAGGAAAAAGTAAGGGGAAAAGAGAAAGGAGATTACAACACAAATGTATGTATTAATTTATTTTAGATCATATCTGTACATTCTTGTTATATCTAATTAATATATTTAATGTTATTGTTTAATATATGTAATCAGATATTTTTAAAATATTGTTATTTATTTTTAAGATTATTTAAAAAAAATATGGTTTAAATGTTATTAGTAATTTTTGTTTTTCGGCTATCAAACACTTTCCCTACTGTTGCACTCACTGGAGTTGGAATAGTATTTTTTACCCCTCTGCTAACCAACACTTTCCCTACTGTTGCACTCACTGGAGTGGGAATAGTATTTTTTACCCATCCGCTATCCAATACTTTCCCTTCTGTTGCACTCACTGGAGTGGGACTAGTAATTTTGACCCCTTTGCTATCCGCAAACAAAACAGGTGATGGACCGAATGTGGATCAATGTCACACATTCATCTCAGTCCAAAGATCTGGGCCGAAATCCATCGTTTTTTTGCACTCCACACCACCCTGGGTTAGACAATGGCGATATGCAAATCAGCTCTGACCCTGTGCCCCATGGGAACAGTCCAGTCCGAACTACAAAAGCCATGTCCTTCCCAGAACGGAATCAAGCATCCGAGGACCGGACCGGTTTCGAGGTAACACCTCTCATCAGCCCGGCTAGCTTGACTCCAGTGGTGTGGAGAGCCTGGGACCCACGTCTGGGCATCCCCAGCGCACTTATGGCGGCAATTGCAAACAAAACAGGTGATGGACCGAATGTGGATCAATGTCACACATTCATCCCAGTCCAAAGATCTGGGCCGAAATCCATCGTTTTTTTGCACTCCACACCACCCTGGGTTAGACAATGGCGATATGCAAATCAGCTCTGACCCTGTGCCCCATGGGAACAGTCCAGTCCGAACTACAAAAGCCATGTCCTTCCCAGAACGGAATCAAGCATCCGAGGACCGGACCGGTTTCGAGGTAACCAGATCTTTTGACTGGGTTGAATGTGTGACATTAATCCTCATTCGGTCCATCACCTGTTGTTTTTGCAAATCCGCTATAAGTGTACTGGGGATGCCTAGACGTGGGTCCCAGGCACTCCACACCACTGGAGTCAAGCTAGCTGGGCTGATGAGAGGTGTTACCTCGAAACCGGTCCGGTCCTCGGATGCTTGATTCCGTTCTGGGAAGGACATGGCTTTTGTAGTTCGGATTGGACTGTTCCCATGGGGCAACAGGGTCAGAGCTGATTTGCATATCACCATTGTCTAACCCAGGGTGGTGTGGAGTGCAAAAAAACGATGGATTTGGGCCCAGATCTTTTGACTGGGGGAATGTGTGACATTGATCCACATTCGGTCCATCACTTGTTGTTTTTGCAATTGCCGCCCTTTGCTATCCAGCACATTCCCTACTGTTGCACTCACCGGAGTGGGAATAGTATTTTTTACCCCTCCGCTATCCAACACTTTCCCTACTGTTGCACTCAGTGGAGTGGGAATAGTATTTTTTACACCACCGAACTCCACTGGACCGACCACTGCTGCATCCACTTCCTCTTTGAGAAACCCACCACGCACCACCACCCACAACGGACCCCCTACCCAGCTGGAACAAGGTCACCGAAGACCAGCTAATCACCACTATCACCTGAAACCCACCAACCGAAACCTCCGATACTGCCGCCTGCAAACTCAGGCAATGCATCGACAACTGTGCCAACACTCTTGCCCCGATCAAAAAACCCTCAAACAGACGCACCGACAGAAAAGCCATCTGGTTCACCTCCGACCTCCAGGCATCCAAGGAGACCTGCCGAAGACTCGAGAAGAAGTAGCATCATGAACAGACACCAGACAGCAATGAAGCCCACAAGAACACCATTCGCAGATACCACCAACTCATCCGAACCGTCAAAAGGAACTCCTTCAAGGAACACATCAACAACAACGCACACAACAGCAAAGAGCTCTTCAACATCGTGAAGGAACTCTCCAACTCCAACGACCTCCTGCCGTCGCAATACCTCTCCGACTCCCTAGCCACCTTCTTTCACTGCAAGATCGCAGACATCCACGACAGCTTCAACAACCAGGCCTCCCGACAGTCACCGACACCTTAGACTCACCTCCCCACAGCCACACCGACCTCCTGCTCTCCAGGACCTATGTCAATGATGTCGACACCACCAAAATCATGAACACCATCTACTCTGGCTCACAATCCGACCCCTGCTCGCACCACTTCTTCAAAAAAGCAAGCTCCACCATCGCGCCCTATCTCCGGAAGATTGTCATCAACTCCTTCAGGACTGCCACCTTCCTGGAGAGCTGGAAGCACGCCGAGATCAACGCCTTACTCAAGGACCTCAAGAACCTCCGGCCCATCTCCCTACTCCCTTTTCTGGTGAAAGTCATCAAGAAGACTGTCAACAGGCAACTGACCCGTTTCCTCGAGGAGAACAACACCCTGGACCTGTCCCAATCAGGATTCCGCAGCAACCACAGCACTGAACCTGCTCTCATTGCCACCACTGATGACATCAGGGCCCTGCTGGACAATGGAGAAACAGCGGCCCTCATCCTCCTGGACCTGTCAGCCGCCTTCGATACGGTCTGTCACCACACCCAACACGGCGCTGGAATCCAAGAGAAGGCCCTGGACTGGACCACATCCTTCCTCTCCGGCAGAACACAGAGCGTCCGCCTACCCCCTTCCGCTCCAACGCCACCAAGATCATCTGTGGAGCCCCCCTGGGATCATCCCTCAGCACAATGCTGTTCAACATCTACATGGCACCTCTCGCCCACGTCGCCCGACAACACAACCTCAACATCATCTCCTACACCGATGACACCCAGCTGATCCTCACTCTCACCAAAGACCTCACACCACCAAAACCAACCTCCACGAAGGAATGACGGCTGCTACCGAATGGATGAGGAATAGCCGACTAAAGCTGAACTCAGACAAGATGGAGGGCCTCATCCTCAGATCCACCCCTTTGGCCTGGGATGATTCCTGGTGGCTGACCACTCTGGGAACAGCCCCTACACCTACCGACCATGCAGACAACCTAGGGGTCATTCTCGACTCCACCCTCTCCGTGACTAAGCAGGTCAACGTCGTCTCCTCCTCCTGCTCCTCCTACTTCAACACCCTCCGCATGCTCCACAGGATCTACAAGTGAATCCCCACCAAAACGAGAAGAATGGTCATCTAGGCCCTTGTCAGCAGCAGGTTGGACTAGGGAAACGCCCTCTACGCAGGAACCTCAGCCAAACTCCTGAAACGGCTGCAACGCATCTAGAACACCTCTGCACGTCTGATCCTCGACATCCCTCGCCCCAGTCACATCACCCCCCACCTGAGAGACCTACATTGGCTCCCCGTCAACAAGAGGATCACCTTCAAGCTCCTCACCCACGCACACAAGGCACTCCACAACACCAGACCAGCCTACCTGAACAGAATCAGCTTCCACAACTCCACCCGCCAGCTCCACTCTGCAGCCTCACCCTCGTCACAGTCCCTCGCATCGAAAGAACGACTTCCAGTGGCAGATCATTCTCCCACCTCGACGCCAATGCCTGGAACACCCTCCCCACCCACCTACAGCAGACAAAAGACCTGCTGACCTTCAGATGACTCCTCAAGACCTGGGTCTTTGAGCAGTAGCAACTTCCCGCACCCCTAGCGTCTTGAGAATCTTGCGGGTAAGTTGTGCGCTTTACAAGTGTTATGATTGCTTGATTCATTGATTGATTTATGTTTTGAAAACAAAAACAAAAATCAAAGGCATTGTTATTTGCAATATCAATAGCTTAAAGTTGCGGAAAATAGAGACCTATTGCACTGCAAGTCAAGGGCAAGGCAACTCAGAACTGAACGCAGCAGAATAAATCGGAAAATATGTGAGTGTTTAGGACCCGGGTTCCACTGCTGCGAATTCTTGCTCAATACAGTCCAAAAATGAACCTGGCACATGAGTGGCTGGCAGGTTAGACGTTCGGGTCAGTAACAGGCTTACATGCCCTCATGATAACACCCATCACATACCTCTATTCCCCATCTCTTAAACAAAGATATACATACACTTTATAAAGATATCTTGTTACATTCAGACTCGTAGTAGTGTTTGAAGCTAACAGCTAAATATGTACGCTAATGTCTGCATCGAAGTCAAACTACAAAGCAGTCGTATCAGCTTTCGACTGCCAACATACAGCTCCGCCTAAAGCAAAGGCAGCAAGCAGTTGTAACTTAAGTCTCACAGCATGCCCATGCAGGCAGTTTGGAGGGCCAGTACCACAGCTTTGAATGACATTTAGAAACAAAGCAGAGTCAGGCGCCTCCCTTAAAGAATGTCCCTTGTCTAGAGAGAGGGAGTGCTGATGTCTGTACCCAACCAGGAGACCTGAATGATCACGTTACATACCAACTGCAAGAGGAAGGAGCACTGCAATCAGAGATTCACAACCTCTCCGTAGGACAGCGATACTAGAAGAAGCAGCATATGAGAAACTGAACCCGTTAGGGGTACGACTCCCAACTCACAGAAGAATGTGACCATGATGTGGTGCTGCTCTTCAAAGTGATGTCTCCTGGAGAAAAGGCTTGGCCAACATCTTTCCGATCTACTTCTTTACATAGGTTGAAGAAAACCCGCCGTACTGTCCAAATAAAATCTCGAAATTCCACCTCCTGAACCAGCTAAGCCACATGACTTTAGAAACAAAAATGGGATGTGAGACAGCTGTTCTTCAAGCATTGCCATCATCTAAATATAAGAAAGATACACATGCATTGTGTGGCATGGCTACGCAGCGATAAGGCGGGAAGAATTATGTGGTTTTAAGGCGTTTATGAAACTTAAGGATTTACTCACAATAACCTTCCTGCGTTCCGTAAACGGACTCATTTTAAAAAGGGTAAACATTTCTAAACTGAAAGAATTTAGCATTCTAAAGGTGCTTCTCCGCAAATGGCAAGTGGCAAAGCCAAAAGTTTCAAAGACGAGGCGGCCTATGGCTTTGTTTATGCACCAAACTAATTCACGTGCATAGGTTTAGTATTTACTGGCGCCGCACTTCATCATGCCAGAAAGTTTAGTATTTACTGGCGCCGAACTTCATGGAGCCGCACTTCATCATGCCAGAAAGTTTAGTATTTACTGGCGCCACACTTCATGGCGCCACACTTCATCATGCCAAAAAGTTTAGTATTTACTGGCGCCGCACTTCATCATGCCAATAAGTTTAGTATTTACTGGCGCCGCACTTCATGGCGCCACACTTCATCATGCCAAAAAGTTTAGTATTTACTGGCGCCGCACTTCATCATGCCAATAAGTTTAGTATTTACTGGCGCCGCACTTCATGGCGCCACACTTCATCATGCCAAAAAGTTTAGTATTTACTGGCGCCGCACTTCATCATGCCAATAGGTTTAGTATTTACTGGCGCCGCACTTCATGGCGCCGCACTTTATCATGCCAGAAAGTTTAGTATTTACTGGTGCCACACTTCATCATGCCAGAAAGTTTAATATTTACTGGCCCCGCACTTCATCATGCCAATAAGTTTAGTATTTACTGGCGCCGCACTTCATGGCGCCGCATTTCATCATGCCAGAAAGTTTAGTATTTACTGACGCCGCACTTCATCATGCCAGAAAGTTTAGTATTTACTAGCGCCGCACTTCATCATGCCAGAAAGTTTATTATTTACTGGCACCGCACTTCATCATGCCAGAAAGTTTAGTATTTACTGGCGCCGCACTTCATGGCGCCGCACTTCATCATGCCAGAAAGTTTAGTATTTACTGGCACCGCACTTCATCATGCCAGAAAGTTTAGTATTTACTGGCGCCGCACTTCATGGCGCCGCACTTCATCATGCCAGAAAGTTTAGTATTTACTGGCACCGCACTTCATCATGCCAGAAAGTTTAGTATTTACTGGCGCCGCACATCATGGCGCCACACTTCATCATGCCAAAAAGTTTAGTATTTACTGGCGCCGCACTTCATGGCGCCGCACTTCATCATGCCAGAAAGTTTAGTATTTACTGGCGCCACACTTCATGGCGCCGCACTTCATCATGCCAAAAAGTTTAGTATTTACTGGCGCCGCACTTCATGGCGCCGCACTTCATCATGCCAGAAAGTTTAGTATTTACTGGCGCCGCACTTCATGGCGCCACACTTCATCATGCCAAAAAGTTTAGTATTTACTGGTGCCGCACTTCATGGCGCCGCACTTCATCATGCCAGAAAGTTTAGTATTTACTGGCGCCGCACTTCATGGCGCCGCACTTCATCATGCCAGAAAGTTTAGTATTTACTGGCGCCGCACTTCATGGCGCCGCACTTCATCATGTCAGAAAGTTTAGTATTTACTGGCGCCGCACTTCATCATGCCAGAAAGTTTAGTATTTACTGGCGCCGCACTTCATGGCGCCGCACTTCATCATGCCAGAAAGTTTAGTATTTACTGGCGCCGCACTTCATCATGCCAATAAGTTTAGTATTTACTGGCGCCGCACTTCATGGCGCCGCACTTCATCATGCCAGAAAGTTTAGTATTTACTGGCGCCGCACTTCATCATGCCAGAAAGTTTAGTATTTACTGGCGCCGCACTTCATGGCGCCGCACTTCATCATGCCAGAAAGTTTAGTATTTACTGGCGCCGCACTTCATGGCGCCGCACTTCATCATGCCAGAAAGTTTAGTATTTACTGGCGCCGCACTTCATCATGCCAGAAAGTTTAGTATTTACTGGCGCCGCACTTCATGACGCCGCACTTCATCATGCCAGAAAGTTTAGTATTTACTGGCGCCGCACTTCATGGCGCCGCACTTCATCATGCCAGAAAGTTTAGTATTTACTGGCGCCACACTTCATGGCGCCGCACTTCATCATGCCAGAAAGTTTAGTATTTACTGGCGCCGCACTTCATCATGCCAATAAGTTTAGTATTTACTGGCGCCGAACTTCATGGAGCCGCACTTCATCATGCCAGAAAGTTTAGTATTTACTGGCGCCACACTTCATCATGCCAGAAAGTTTAGTATTTACTGGCGCCACACTTCATGGCGCCGCACTTCACCATGCCAGAAAGTTTAGTATTTACTGGCGCCGCACTTCATCATGCCAATAAGTTTAGTATTTACTGGCGCCGCACTTCATGGCGCCACACTTCATCATGCCAAAAAGTTTAGTATTTACTGGCGCCGCACTTCATCATGCCAATAGGTTTAGTATTTACTGGCGCCGCACTTCATGGCGCCGCACTTTATCATGCCAGAAAGTTTAGTATTTACTGGTGCCACACTTCATCATGCCAGAAAGTTTAATATTTACTGGCCCCGCACTTCATCATGCCAATAAGTTTAGTATTTACTGGCGCCGCACTTCATGGCGCCGCATTTCATCATGCCAGAAAGTTTAGTATTTACTGACGCCGCACTTCATCATGCCAGAAAGTTTAGTATTTACTAGCGCCGCACTTCATCATGCCAGAAAGTTTAGTATTTACTGGCACCGCACTTCATCATGCCAGAAAGTTTAGTATTTACTGGCGCCGCACTTCATGGCGCCGCACTTCATCATGCCAGAAAGTTTAGTATTTACTGGCACCGCACTTCATCATGCCAGAAAGTTTAGTATTTACTGGCACCGCACTTCATGGCGCCGCACTTCATCATGCCAGAAAGTTTAGTATTTACTGGCACCGCACTTCATCATGCCAGAAAGTTTAGTATTTACTGGCGCCGCACTTCATGGCGCCACACTTCATCATGCCAAAAAGTTTAGTATTTACTGGCGCCGCACTTCATCATGCCAATAGGTTTAGTATTTACTGGTGCCGCACTTCATGGCGCCGCACTTCATCATGCCAGAAAGTTTAGTATTTACTGGCGCCGCACTTCATCATGCCAATAAGTTTAGTATTTACTGGCGCCGCACTTCATGGCGCCGCACTTCATCATGCCAATAAGTTTAGTATTTACTGGCGCCGCACTTCATCATGCCAGAAAGTTTAGTATTTACTGGCGCCGCACTTCATGGCGCCGCACTTCATCATGCCAGAAAGTTTAGTATTTACTGGTGCCGCACTTCATGGCGCCGCACTTCATCATGCCAGAAAGTTTAGTATTTACTGGCGCCGCACTTCATGGCGCCGCACTTCATTCATGCTGTTATCCTCCAAGTCCTCGGAATCAGCAGGTTGATGTGAGAAAGGCCACCTCCTGATCTAACCGAACCCAGAAGGCTATTACAGCCTGGGTCCAGGAAGGATCAAGCGAGGGCAGAAGGGAAAAGCAACAGGAAGGAAAGGAAGGGAACAGCAGGGAGGGAGAACTGAAACGACAAAAGAGAAAATAATGATCGTATCGTTTCTGGAAGTATGTGAAACACAAACAATTACTATAGGACCCACTGTCCCCTATACCTGTAAATAAACTAAGAGTAGGCCCTGAAGATACTTCTCTTCCCCTACTATCTGGTCCGAGGTATAGATATAAACGTATAGCAACTCCACCTGTAATACACAAGCAGAAGATTCCTTTAGCGCAGATAAGACCCTTCAGGTCACTAAAATAAGATCTATCACTAATTACATACCAGGCATACACTGATGGTGGCTGAGAACGTTTCCAAATCCCAATGCAAGGACCAAAGTTTCTAATGTGTAATAATAAGAATGAAGGAAAATAGATTGGGTTACGTCACCCATATATTAGTAATTACAGTACCTGATATAAGAACCTCAGGTCTGGCCCAACAGGAACTACGAACTTGGCGTACCCTGCACGAGCCGGTGCAAGAAGGCTCAGCCAACAGGGACGCCGAAATGAGGAAACAAACGACTGGCGTTCCCCGCACGAGCCGGTGCAAGAAGGCTCAGCCAACGGGGACGCCAAATGGTAAGTAGCAAAGAACAAACACCTTGTATACACCGCTCAAGTCGTGAAGGTACGGTGTGGTACACTGAAACACACCCAGTTTAACCACACACCGCCTCTATGTGCGTGTAGATAACCGTATCTCAAAGCCAGAACAGCAACTCGACAATCCCCCAAACGAGCCGGTGCAAGAATGGCTCCTCCAAAGGAGAACAACGAAGCGGACTGAAGAGAGCAGGGGAAAAGTCACAGGAAAAGCAAAACAGAACTCCAACGACTCACAACGCTCCACACCGGGTCCGGAACCAGAATATCCGACGTGCAGCATCGTCCGATTCCCCCTTTTATTCTCCTCCCACAGCGCCAAGGATTCTGGGACCTGTAGTCTTGCGAGCAATAATTGTCTTGAAGGGCGCTTCTAGGCACTTGACACATGCCAATAAGTTTAGTATTTACTGGCGCCGCACTTCATGGTGCCGCACTTTATCATGCCAGAAAGTTTAGTATTTACTGGCGCCGCACTTCATCATGCCAGAAAGTTTAATATTTACTGGTGCCGCACTTCATCATGCCAATAAGTTTAGTATTTACTGGCGCCGCACTTCATGGCGCCGCACTTCATCATGCCAGAAAGTTTTGTATTTACTGGCGCTGCACTTCATCATGCCAATAGGTTTAGTATTTACTGGCGCCGCACTTCATCATGCCAATAAGTTTAGTATTTACTGGCGCCGCACTTCATCATGCCAGAAAGTTTAGTATTTACTGGTGCCGCACTTCATGGCGCCGTACTTCATCATGCCAGAACGTTTAGTATTTACTGGCGCCGCACTTCATCATGCCAATAAGTTTAGTATTTACTGGCGCCGCACTTCATGGTGCCGCACTTTATCATGCCAGAAAGTTTAGTATTTACTGGTGCCGCACTTCATCATGCCAGAAAGTTTAATATTTTCTGGCCCCGCACTTCATCATGCCAATAAGTTTAATATTTACTGGCGCCGCACTTCATCATGCCAGAAAATTTAGTATTTACTGGTGCCGCACTTCATCATGGCAATAAGTTTAGTATTTACTGGCGCTGCACTTCATCATGCCAGAAAGTTTAGTATTTACTGGTGCCGCACTTCATCATGCCAGAAAGTTTAGTATTTACTGGTGCCGCACTTCATCATGCCGAAAAGTTTAGTATTTACTGGCGCCGCACTTCATGGCGACGCACTTCATCATGCCAGAAAGTTTAGTATATACTGGCGCCGCACTTCATCATGCCAGAAAGTTAAATATTTACTGGCGCCGCACTTCATCATGCCAATAAGTTTAATATTTACTGGCGCCGCACTTCATCATGCCAGAAAATTTAGTATTTACTGGTGCCGCACTTCATCATGCCAATAAGTTTAGTATTTACTGGCGCTGCACTTCATCATGCCAGAAAGTTTAGTATTTACTGGCGCCGCACTTCATCATGCCAGAAAGTTTAGTATTTACTGGTGCCGCACTTCATCATGCCATGCCGAAAAGTTTAGTATTTACTGGCGCCGCACTTCATGGCGCCGCACTTCATCATGCCAGAAAGTTTAGTATTTACTGGCGCCACACTTCATCATGCCAATAAGTTTAGTATTTACTGGCGCCGCACTTCATGGCGCTGCACTTTATCATGCCAGAAAGTTTAGTATTTACTGGCGCCGCACTTCATCATGCCAGAAAGTTTAATATTTACTGGCGCCACACTTCATAATGCCAATAAGTTTAGTATATACTGGCGCCGCACTTCATGGCGCCGCACTTTATCATGCCAGAAAGTTTAGTATTTACTGGTGCCCCAATTCATCGTGCCAGAAAGTTTAATATTTACTGGCGCCGCACTTCATCATGCCAGAAAGTTTAGTATTTACTGGCACCGCACTTCATCATGCCAGAAAGTTTAGTATTTACTGGCGCCGCACTTCATGGCGCCGCACTTCATCATGCCAGAAAGTTTAGTATTTAGTGGTGCCGCTCTTCATGGCGCCGCACTTCATCATGCCAGAAAGGTTAGTATTTACTGGCGCCGCACTTCATCATGCCAATAAGTTTAGTATTTACTGGCGCCGCACTTCATCATGCCAGAAAGTTTAGTATTTACTGGCGCCGCACTTCATGCGCCCCACTTCATCATGCCAGAAAGTTTAGTATTTACTGGCACCGCACTTCATCATGCCAGAAAGTTTAGTATTTACTGGCGCCGCACTTCATCATGCCAATAAGTTTAGTATTTACTGGCACCGCACTTCATGGCGCCGCACTTCATCATGCCAATAAGTTTAGTATTTATGGGCTCCACACTTCTTTATGCCAATAAGTTTAATATTCATGGGCACGCGCCTCACTTCATGTTGTATGTAGCACGGTGCCCGCTTTCATAATTAGGTTTGTATTAATAAAAGGTTAACATGGACTTTGCATTTAAGCCTATTAATTTATCACCAAACATATATTAATTATTGGGAAATTGAGGCGTACAAACTACCCAGCACGAGGTGAATCCCATCTAATTGACCAAAGGCACGCACACATCGAGTCTGAGGACCCGCAGTAGCTTTTACAATTGCAGTTGGGAGCCCTTGCATTACCCAAAGTGTAGCACCCCTAGTATATGAGGAAAAGGAAATACTAAACAACTAGCCTTTCTATTTGTGCCTCCTGTTTATTCATATTTGAAGGACGATTTGCATTCCATGTTGCACTCAGATATTATAACACTTGCTTTCTGAGTCTTTCACATTCCAAGTTACAAATGTGAATTCCTCCTGTATCCCCACAGAACCCCACCCAATACATAGTTGAAGTGAAGTCAATGCTTTTGCTTTACCAACAGTCCCTAAACAGGGATCATGGGGTGCCCTGGTAATCAGAAACACGCCTATTTCTCTCTTTACAAAAATCACACATTCAAACTACACTAGGAGAAATAGATACTCTAACTAAAAATCCATTATTACAACAGGCTGAACCTGCTCCTTAGCACATCTAAAAAAAACATTATCATTATAACAGCACAAATTAATGTTAAATGAACATTTCTACCAGGGTTCAATTATGATATAATCTAGCTGCAGGATAGATCACTCCATGCTGTCCTATCCTGCAGCTAGATTACCCTACAGAGAATCAATGCACCGCATACCTGTTTACAGCTAAAGGTGTGGTTATCACAACAATGAGGAGACAGTGTTCCCTGATAAAGGAAAATAAACGTTGTGGCTCTGTATTAGCATCAAAGGCAATGTAGCATCTTCTCGGTGCTCCAATAGCAAAGATCGTCTCTGGCCGTATCTTACGTGATAATCTGGGTGAAGGACTTCTCCTCACAAGTGGTTATGTAGCAGCCCTTATCTATTGTAACTGATCAGAGATGGGAATTTCTGACGTAAGTTTATGAATGTCTGACATAATCCATGTGCATTAAGGTGGAAGTCCTAGGCGTACTCTTAAAAACATATAAGGTAAGTGCAACGTCAATTCACACAACACTGTTTTGGTAATTGTTCTTTTTTGTTCCTATTTGACCTGTTATTAGAGATAACAAGGCGCTTGTGCTGAGCTGATGTCGCATCAGGTGTTTTTAACAATGTCATTGTCTGAGTGACTTGACATTTTCACAGTTCTTCGAAAGATGTAAATGTAAATGTAAATGTATTGGCATTTATATAGCGCACTACTTACCCGTAGGGTCCCAAGGCGCTTCGACCGCTGCGAAACCCTTCCTGGCTTCCCTGAGAGATGGTCCCTTAATGGGTATCTCCAGGGTGAGACCAGGCATCCCCGGCGGTCTGGTGGGGCCGTTAGTGAAGATGAGGCAAGCTAATGCCCAGAGTTGCCAAATGTGATCGCTGATCAGAGTGGGCACCGAGGCGAGAGAATTATCGAGTCCGCTGACCCTGGTCCAGAAACCTGCTGCGCCGGGAATCGAACCCTAGTCCCGGGCCGTCCTCTACTCTCGGGTCTGCCGCCTCTAACCAGTGAGCCACACTACTTCACTCAAAGATAAGGACAGGCGACATCTGCGTCGAAGGCAGACATGACAATGATTCTGCAGAAATAGAGAAAATGGAGGCTCAAAGTGCTCAGAATGGAGTCGGGGCTGCTCAAGAGGGAATCAGGCCTTATGGACTTTAAGTCACCAATGGTGTGTGCAACCCGGAAGTTGTTGTCTGATCTTGGCTTTAAGTGGGAAGGATATGCTAGGCCAAACTAGGCTAGCTACACAAATGAGCACAGTAGGATCCGCATGAATCTTACCTCCCCTCCCTCTGCCATCTTGTGTGGCTGTCAACACTACCCAGATCTTTCATATTAATGTGGAAAATAATTATGAAGAATTTAACTTCAAACTACTGGATCAGATTATGTTGTGTCTTTGATTTCTACAATTTGAAACATTAGGCATTTTTTTGGCATGTAGTAGCAGTAAACATGGAGTGTTTTCCTTTAGAATACCAGTTTTCATTACCAGTAGATTTAGTTCACTTATGTAGCATCTAGCATTCTCATTCTCATACCATCCTCATGCCATCGCTGTTTTATAACTTCAACACAATCATAACTCACTTTATTGTGTTTTGGTTAAGAATTGGTTAGTTGTATCTCATCTGTTATGTTATATTGTGTTATGCAGATTTGTAGATTGCACCATCTAGCCACACCTGGGGCCTAGTAGGACTATTTGAAAAGCCACATCTTCCGCTTCTTGTGGAACTCAAGAAGCGAGGAGGAGTCTCTTATGTGAAGCAGCAAATCATTCCTCACTTTAGGAGCGATTTGCTCAACCTCCGGGTCTGGTTTTCCGTATGCGTTGGATTTGTGCAAGTAGGAGTCCGGACGAGCTGAGGTAGGTATCTAGAAGTTAGTGAAAGCTGATGCAATTGTTGAGGTAGACTGGACCATTGTTATGTAGTGCCTTGAAAGTGTGGGTGAGGAGTTTGAATTATGGTCGCTTGTGAATGGCGAGCCAGTCAAGCTCCTTCAGGTTTGGTGGGTTGTGAGTGCTACAAGGGAGGTTTACACTGATTCTGGCCGCCAGTTTCTGAATGGTCTGCAGCCTTTTGGTGAGTTTTTGTTCATCCAAGCATAGAGGGTGTTTCTGAAGTCCAGCATGCTTGTGACCAGAGCATGCGTGATAGCTTTCCATGTGCTGATTGGGATCCATGTGAAAATCTTCCTCAGTAGTTATGGACACATGAGGCAGTGACAGTATTGACTTTAGCGGTCAAGTCGAGTATTATGTTGATTATGATCCCGAGGTTCTTGGCGTGGGTGGTGGGGGTTGGTGTCACAACTAGCTCTTTAGGCTATTAGGTGAAGTGGGAGATTTCAGCATGCAGGTATTGAACTCGATCTGGACACTGGGCATCTTGTCAGTGTGGGAGAGAATGAGTTGTGTGTTGTCGGCGTAGGAGAGGAATGTTGTGAGAGTGGATAATATTGGCAAGAGGGATAATGTAATCGTTGAAGATGGTCGGGCTCAGGTAGGATCTCTGCGGAACTCTGCAGATGAGGTCACAAGCAAATGAGGTATGCAGTGGAGAAGTGTGGCTCAATGGTTAGAGCGGCAGACCCTGATGCAGAGGTCTGGCCCGGGACCAGGGTTTAATTCCCGCCTCGGCGGGTTTCGGGCTCAATTTCCTCGGACCTGATAATTCCCGCCTCGGTGCCTATTCTAAACATGGGTCCCACTCTGCGACTCTGGGCAATAGCTTGCTTAATCTCCACAATGGCCCCAACAGCACTGGGATGCCTGGCTTCACCTTGGGGGTACCCAGGAGTGGGCATTTCACAGGGAAAAGCCAGGAAGGGTTCCTTTTTTTTCCTTATATTTGCAAGAAAAGAAACATCAAAATATAAATTTTCACCTGGAAGTTGAAGCAGAGGAATAAAGTACATCATTTCTAATTGTTTAAATCGTAACACAAATACCAGTACAAATTAAGCTGGTCATCTCAAATAATTTCAAACATATTAAATAAATGCACCCCAAATTCTTTCCCTCCCTTTCAGTGCCTTGGGACCTCTTAATTTTGCTAGTGCTAGCTCCATTGTGTGAATTTCATTAATAAGACTTCACCACTCCATAATATGGGGTGATTCCTTAGATATCCAAGACCTAGCAATAACTAACCTAGCACAAGCAAATATTATAGTTATCAGATCTTTTTGACTGCTAGTAATGTCCTGGATATCAAGCAATATTAAATGAGCCGAAAGTGGTGGAGATATTATTAATTTACTATTTAAAGCATCTGTTATTCCCTTCCAAAATAGGGCAAGTTCCGGACATTGATAGTGCATATGCTCAATACCGGCTGCTTCGAGGTTACATTTCGGGCATTTCGTTCATTCGCTGGAGACATTTCCTAGTATCCATCGAGCAATTCTCTCAGGTGTATAATATATTTGACTCACAGTTCTATAGAATTGCAGCCTTAAATTAGAGGATTGGACTACCTGATTGATTTGTCGAAGTGATGCTGAAATCTGATTCGGACTGATATTGATTCCTAATCAGTTAGACCATTTATCCGCCATTTTCCCACAGTCGCTTATCCTATCTGAGCTTAAACACCCATAACGCTCACTTATGAGTGATTTAGTTCGTCCCGAATAAAGACATTTTAAAGTATCTGAATGATCAGCTCTCTCAATTTTCATTTTATTAACTAAAAAGTCCCTGATCTGTATGTATTTAAAGTACATACCATCATTTAGTTTATATATAAGTTTCAATGTAGTGAAGTTTAGGAACCCGTCTGAGCCATATAAGTCCCCTAAGGTAATTATGCCATGTCTTATCCACAATAACCCAGCTCCGTCAGAAAAGATACCTGGCATTCCTGGGTTCCCCCAGAGGTGAAGCTCAGCATTGAAGAAGGAAATTTTGTCCAAAATCATGATTTGGTCCCAATTTTTTTTATTGTGTCTAGCAGTCTTAAATTGGACTCTTTTAAAGTAATTTGGATCATGCACACGGCACAAAAATTGATTGCTATCTGGTCCCAACATAAATTGATGAAAAAAAAGTGAGTTTTAATTTTTCACGAGACTGCGTACACGACGAAAGAAAGTTGCAAAAAAATATAGTTTAAAATCCGGGAAGTTTAAACCGCCTTTTTCAATTGGAAGTTTCAAGAGCGTAATAGACCTACAAGCTTTTTTATATCCCCATATGAAGCTACTACAGATTCCCTATAATTTTTTTAAAAAAAGGTTAAGTTGCATTGGAATGGATCTAAATGAATACAAGAATTTAGGTACGATCTTCATTTTTATTAAATTTATACGTCCTACCAAACTAAGTGGTATCTTATGCTAATTTTTAAGGGATGTAGTTATTTCCTTAAGCAATGGATCATAATTCAATGATAGTATTTTACCTACATCGGCCGTTAACCTTATTCCTAAATAGATAGCATTTAGACAAAGTCCTGTTACTGGGGGAACGCCGGGCGAATCGAGGAGCCAGCCGGATGTCTCCTACTGAAGTCTGGATGGGGGCTCAAGGACTCGGTACACAGGGAGACAGGTGACCAGTGCTCTGGATGAGATTACTGTGGGGACCAAAAAACTCACCGCATTTTGCCGCCACCGCCACGAGAGTCAGAGGGGAGCCAGCACCTTGCAGCAGCAGCAGCCAGCCACCGCCAAGAGTCCCAGAACACCGGACTCCGCGCCGCCGCTCCGGGAGACCACAAATCCCGGCAGGCCTCGCGGCGGCGCGTCTGCAGTGACGCGGGTCGCGCTGCGTGGGGGCGCCAGAGCCCTTCAAAGGAAGGAGAGCCCCGCACCGCGGGACGCGAGCGGGACGCCCGGGGCGAAGCCCGGGCAAAGGGCGGGCCCTCTGAGGCCCTCAGAGGTCAACAGTGGTCGGGCGGGCCACCCCACTAACACTTTCAATAAGGTTAGTCACACTATAGGCTGTCTGCAATGGCTGATTGTACCACTACAAGTAATAATGTTGACATCCTTATCCAGGACGCAGAGTCCCCTTTAACACTGCTAACGTCGTTTGAGGCATTGATAGATACTGCATTCAACGAGATTGTTGAGACTGAAAGGAGATTTTCAATGGGTCCAATGAGTATTAATCAATTACATGCCACCAGCAGTCCCAATGGTAATGGCAATACCCATATAAATCCTGAAATAATTGTTGTAAAACCCTCACATCCCGCTGTTGAAGTACCAATTGTCTTAGACGATGATGACACTGTCACATATATAGCACCAGAAGTGACTCTTGGCCATGCCCCAGTAATAACATCTACAGAAGCTGTTAACAAGGTATCCGATAAAGCTGCAGCCAAGAGAAAGAGGGGCCCTGCTAATATAACCCACAACAAACGGAAGCAGCCACTAAGGACTGTTAACCAACCAACCCCACAAAGTATGTGGAATAAAGGGAAGAGACAAAAGTTGGTCCAACATATAGTACCCACACAGGATCAACCGCATCTGGGTGATGTGGTCGTTATAAATAACGAGGGGTCAAATCATATATCTATTTCCACCCAGACTGAGTCCCCCCACGGAATTGACAAATCTAGTCACTATTCCAAGTCAGAAGGGAACCTTATTGAGACTATTGCTGATACAATTTTTAAAAATTTGGAAGGTCAAATGATCAAACAATTTAATAATATTTTTAAAAGACTTGATAAATTGGAGAATACAATTAAAAACGAGGTTGCAAAGAGAAAAGGTATAGCGAACTTGGACAAAATGAGAGCAGAACGTCTGCTAAAAGACCTTGAATCCACTACCCGTGTCCTCACTACAGGTGACCATGACAATACCAGGACAGTGGAACAACAAGCCATTACCAATCCAGTACAGTCTGCTACACCTAAGGTGTCTAAAAGTAAGGGTATAACAGGCAGTATTTCGTCTGCTTGTCAAACCAATACTCCCTTACCCCCATGTAACCCTACACATGCACATGTCACTTCGTCCAAACCCTCCGTCTCCGCTAATGATGCAAGCGGACTATTAATTAATCCTATTAGAAAGAGTAATGCAGCGAAGCAGACCACCTTAGCACAGAAGGGCACTGTCAACCCCAGCAAGCACGATAAAAAGATCACGCAGGAGGACAATAGGCCTATCAAACATCAAGGCCCTGCCCTACATCTTCCACCTGAGGCTTGTCTGTATGTTTTAGTTCTGGCTGGAATCCCACCGCTCAAGGAAGGTCAAGGAGAATCATGGGTTCAACTTCACAATAAGTGTATAGACTGGTTAACAAAGCACAAGGGAGTGGGTTATGATATTGCAAAAGAAATCATAACCACACGGCGAGTAACCTGGGTCGGCCCCCTTTACAAAAACATCAATGGGGACTGCATCGTAATTAACTTTAGAAACCCGGGCACTGCAAAATACCTGTTGAACTACAATCCTGGTCGTCATGGCCCGTCTACTGTGGTGACCCCACTACCCTTAAAATATTTTTATCGTCCTCCCCACAAGATGATGCAACCCCCCCCAGTTTTCCCCCTACAGAATAGATTTGGAATATTCCAGGACCTGGACTCTTTGGATTGACTGCCCACTGAAATCACCGAACCACTTTCCGTGTGCTTTGAGGCAGCACAGTCAGAGGAATTATCCTCAGAGGCGGCCCTGTTAACACTGGAGATTTCTCCACCCAGCCCACTAAGCGTTCAACAGGGCAATGTTACACCTAAATCCGCCCCAAGTACTATCCAGGGTCCCTGTTCGAGGAATAATAAAAACAATAACCTAACAATTCTTAGTTGGAACATTGCGGGCTTGAAGTCCAAGATGGGAATTCCTTCATGGAGGGACTGTGTCAATTGCTACGACATATTGATGTTCCAAGAAACTTGGTGTGCTGAGGACCTATTGTTTGAGGGGTATAGTTGCCATAATAGGACTGTCCCGGTCCCTTTGGCTGGTCGTCCTAGTGGTGGATTGTCCATTTGGATAAAAATTTCTGCTGAAGTTAAAATTGACGAACTACAAACAAATTGTCCTAGTTTCATGGCACTCTCGTATACCCAGAGGATAAAACTGTGTTTAATCAATTTTTATAACAATGATTTTCTGTCCCAACCTAACCCAAATTTTATTCTCTTATTTGATTTTATTAATGTAATCATGGATGGACAGGTATACGGGAAATTTGATGGCATATGTTTGGGGGGAGATTTTAATGCACATGTACATTTCAGAAATCCCCCATGTAAGAGAGGTATAGAACTGTTAGATTTTCTTGCTACTAGTGAACTCGTTAATTGCATGGAACATGCAGGTATGGAAAACCATGCATCTCCATTCCCCACCTTTATTGGTCACGGGGGTGGTACAACGATTGATTATGTTTTTGTTTCACACGCCGTTGCAAAGGTATTAATAAGGGCAGAAGTAGTGTGTGAAATTCACAGTGATCATTACCCAATTGTCATCCACTTATCAATACCGAAGGGTAAGTGTCCAAGACGCGAAATAGGTGCAAGGGGTTTGGAAGTCTCAACAGATAATTTGAGGGTAATCTGGAAGGGAGCAGACAATAAGGGAATCCTGGCAGGAGTATGTAAAACATATCCAACTTTGATCAGAGATTGTCTCACCACAGAGGACCATGGGATCAACGTGGTTAAAGCGTTCTCTGAACTCTGCACTGTAATTAAAGGCGAAATTTCCAGACCAGCCTCTAGCAAGGCTGAGGAAACGCCCAGATGGTTTGATGCCCCATGCTCAAAAGCAAACAGGATGCTTAGAGCAGCCTTAAAAGCTGAACCGAGGGACATACTGCGGGTAAGGCTGCTCAGAGCAGAGTACAAGTGTGCTTTACGCACCAGATCAAATGATTTACTGAAAACCCACTGGGATTCCCTGGCACGATCTGCTGACCTGAAAGATACCACTGGTTTTGGGAAGGAGGTAAAGGAAATAAGATCTATCGGTTCTAATCTGACCGAAATTAACTGTAACATTACTGGTCCTACCTGGGTTGCACATTTTGGTAAAATCTACGCAACACCAGATAATCCTCCTTTGCTGTTACCCCCTCCACACCCAATGTCTATTTCCACATCTGAGGTATTTGATGCTATTTTAGAAAGCGCCGGGAACAAAGCGCCCGGATCTAATGGGCTCTCCATAGACCAATTAAAATGTGAGCCAGATTTTTGGGCCCCATTGCTATGCAATGTTTTTAACAATTTAACTGAAGGAGATATTCCGGAAACATGGTCACGTAGCATTATTGTTCCCATCTTTAAAAAGGGTGACAGGCTGGATCCTGGGTGTTACCGCCCAATCTCCTTAATAGATAACACCTTAAAAGTTTTGGGACGGATCTTATTTAAAAGGATAAGAACTTGGACTGATGAGAATAACATCCTACATCCTAGCCAGTTTGGGTTCCGCAGTAGTGTCGGAACGGTGGAACAATGCTTGAATTTGAACCTGATCATGGGAAAATATAATATTGCAAAGAAATCCCCTTTATACTTTGGTTTTATGGACTTGAGCTCGGCTTTTGATTTTGTTAACCGCTCCCGGCTTTGGTCTACCCTTCTTGAATATGGTTTAGATGACCATCTGGTACATTTTTTAGCCTTTTTACATCGTGATCTTAAAGCTTGTGTACGTGTGAATCAAATGGGTGAAGTTTCTGATGATATTAGTATTGGTAGGGGGGTCAGACAAGGGTGTGTGCTGGCCCCTCTCCTATTTATTTTGTATATTAACAAGCTAAGCGGCACTTTGAGCACCTTAACTAGTGATGTGCCTTACATTAATGGAGCCCCTATACCCACCCTTCTTTACGCAGACGATGCGGTCCTGATGGGCCGCACTCCGAAGGCACTGCGTATTTTAATTTCAGGGTTTGTCCTTTTTATGGCCGATTTAGGCCTAACAACTAATTTTAAAAAATCATTGATTATGAGCTGTGGTCCAAAAAATCACAAAATCCCCCAGATTACTTCAGGGTCAAGTGTTTTAAAAAGCACCAGCACTTTTCCCTATCTAGGGCTCCTATTTTCAAATAGTGGTACGTGGCATGCACATGTTTCTTATGCCAGGAATAAGTTGGGCAAGGCTATCAATTGTGTAACCTCCTTGAGACAACCCAACCAAGCTGATGTGATAACTCCCCTGGTTAAGATATATCAAACCCAATGTATGCCAACCGGCACTTACGGCGCTGAGGTTTGGGGTTATACCAACTGCACCCCTATTCAAATAGAAGAAAATAGATTTTGTCGTAAGGTATTGGGGGGGGGGGTTATTTGTTCTCCAAACTATGTATGTCATAACGAACTAAATATCCCTTACATAGAGGATTTTGTGAGATCAAGACCAGCATTGTTCTGGATAAAGATATGGAACAACACGGCTGCTACACTGACCCGTGAGATTATTTTGGATTGCCTAAAGTGTGATAGGGGACACCACATACCATGGCTGAAATCGGTAAAAGAGTGCTTTGCAAGTGTGGGTTTGGCTTCCCTGTTCACATCACCACACCTAATAAATCGATCCCATAAGACTATCATTTTAAGGGCATTATATGATTTATATAGTGAAGAGCGGGACAGAAAGAATCAGACTAAATGCACGGTTGTAAAATATTTGGCCTACTCTGAACCACATATTAAAAAACCTGGCCCACCATACAGATATTTGCGTTTGCATCTTGGTAGATGGGTAAGGGGTTTACTGTTTCGTTTCCGAGATGGGAGTATAGTTAATCTACTGAACTTCCCGCTGGGATACAATAAATACCTCGAAACCTTAAACTGCCCTTGCAACCCTGACATGAAGCAAAGTCTTATGCATTTCCTGTTCTTTTGTGGTTTTTATAAAAAACTCACTGTACATTATCTTATGCCCTATTGTAAGAAAAATGGATTGACTAATTTTAACTTGGCACTCCGGTCTTTCCAGGTATTGGGATCAGATGAAGTCATCCTTAGGATGAGCTGTTTTCTCAAAGCTGCTGTCAGATCGAGAGTCACCCTTAATATTGATGCATAATTAACGCACACTGCACTTTCTATTTTGCACTAGATAATATTATAACAACGTGATGTTTATCCTTTTTAACAAAGGTTTTAAAATTGTGTGTTTTTAAACAGTGTCTTTTTAAATAATACTATAAGATATTCTCTTTCTTTTAAAATTTTTTAAATCTATCATTAGGGAGGGACAAATCTGGTATAATTGTGAAATTGTAATTGGATTCTGATTTGATCGTGCTCGTTTTTTCCTCGGACTATTCTCCAATTGTAACTATTGAATTGAATTGAATGTTTTTTAAAATGTTTTTGTTTGTACTTTTATGGATGTTTTTATTCCGAATAAAGATCTTTTGACTTGACTTGTTACTGGTTGAGCGGGTTTGTAATTAGCAATAACTTGAGTTTTACTCACGTTTAGTTTGTAGCCTGACACCTCTCCAAATTTTGACGCTTCCTCAAATATCTCTGGTACAGCCTTAACTAAATCTGTGGTAAATAAAGATATATCATCCGCAAAAGCAGTTATTTTTAAACTCTTCCTACCATATTGTACCGGAGTCATATTATCCTGAGCCACTAAAGCATTTAAAAACGGCTCTAAGGATAGGGAAAAAGCAGGGGAGACAACGGACAACCCTGTCTAGTTCCCCTCTTAATTGGAAAGTTGGCCGAATTGATTCCTGCGTAGCTTACTATCGCCGTTGGATGTTCATATAGGGAGCGGACCCATCCAAGATATTGTCCCTGTATACCAAAAGCCCTCAATACCGCCCACAAGTACTCCCACCCCACTCGGTCAAATGCTTTTTCTGCATCCAGCATAACCATTCCGAGTGGGGTGAGAGTAGTTGAAGCAACATCAAATGTGGTGATAGCCGTATTAATATGGATGGTAGTGTCTCTCCCCACCACAAACCCATGTTGCTGAGAATTGACTAATTCAGGCATAATAGGTGCTAGACGATTTGCCAAAATTTTGGCAAAGACTTTAGCGTCTGTATTGATCAATGAAATGGGTCTGTATGACCCAAGTTCTTCTTGAGGTATGCCTTTTTTTAGAAAAAACACAATTTTTGCGGTTTTCCAAGAAGGGGGGCACTTCCTGTTTCCACAATAGAGTCGATTACTAGTTGTAGGAGCAGATGGAGTTCTTTATAAAATATTTTGTAGAGCTCTATGGGTAGGCAATCTTCACCCGCAGCCTTATCTGAGGGTAGTGCTTGTATAGCAGTTTTTATTTCCATAGCTGTAATTTTGGAGCTAAGATGTTTAATAGCTTCATTGTCTTGTTGAATTAGCATATATTTCTCTAAGTATTGTATGATATTATCTTGGGGGGTGTTTTCTGGGGTATATAGATTGCAATAGTATTTAGCAAACTGATCTAAAATCTGATCCGGTTTATCATACTTAGTAGAGTCTAAGCCTTTAATTGATTTAATGGTTGTTTTGGCTTTCTCATCTGCTACTTTGTAGGCGAGGACTTTGCCGATTCTGTCACCCCCTTCGTATTGTGTCAAGTTATATTTATGGATTTTAGCGCTATATCTCTCCCTGAGCGTCTTTTTCAATGCTGACTGTAACGTCACTAATTCAATTCTTAATTTTTCCACATTTAGTTTCGCCTATGTGAGGGTCTCTGCCAAATGTTGTTCAGCTAGTAGAATATTATAGGTAGTGGATTTAGTTTCCCTCCGATTTTCCGCGTTCTTTCTTAAAATATATTGTTGAGCGAAGCCTCTTATACTAGACTTACAGGCGTCCCATACAAAATTGATCGTAGAAGAATTAATATTGAATGCTATAAATTCTATTATATGTTCTTTTAAATTCGAAATAAATACAGCGTCCATAAATAAGTATGTAGGAAATGTGAATTGTCGGGGTATTTGCTCCCTATCAAGAATGTTAAATTCAAACAATATAGGATTATGATCTGATGACACTCTTGGGCAAAGTTCTATATTGCAATTCTCCATGATATTATCTGTTGCCCATACCATGTCTATCCGGGAGCATGCTTTGTGGGGTGCAGAATAGTATGTGAACCCTGCTATAGTAGGATGTTTAGTACACCAAACATCTTTCAAGCTGTGCAATCTACCCAGTTCCACGATTGCAGCCCTAACTTTACGCATCCTTATTATAGTACCTTTTCTTGATGAGTCAATCTTATAATTCATAACACAATTAAAATCCCCCATTATCAGCAGTTCACCCTCCCATTCCAATAGCTCTATGTTTAACTGTTCATAAAGCTTTGTTTCATCAATATTAGGCCCATAAACCAAACAAAATACATACCACTTATGTTCTAGTTGCACCAGGGTGATTGCCCACCTCCCCCTTGTGTCAGCTGCTGTTTTAATAATTTCCATTCTTAAGTGCTTCTGTTTCAAAATTGCTACCCCTCGAATTGATGCCCCTAAAGTTGAGCAGACAACAAGCTCATACCCCATTTGTGACAAAAGCTTGCGATCTTGAAAGCCAATATGAATTTCCGAAACAAGTGCTATGTGCGGTTTATACAAATTTAGTTCCTCCTGTACAAATCTCCTCTTATATTTACTATTAAGAGCAGCAACATTCCACGCCAGACATCTAAAGAAAAACATATCTTATAACTATGTATTTAAATTTCCTCTGCATTTCAAACTGATTAAAAGAAAAGAGAAATAAAGAACATTTAGCTCTCCAATTGTCGGTTATTCTTTCTTGCAATATGATTTTTCCCCCTATACACCCACCCCTAACCCAGACCCATCCCACCCTAGAGTTCCCTGAGGGAGAGCGCCCCTCTATACCCTGCTGCAGTTGGCGTAGCAGCATCGCGAAGTAGCGTGTGGAGAGGCTTAAGTCGACCACCTCTGAGTAGAAGATTCAGACAGTACTATCTTTATGAGGAAAAAGAGCACGTGTAAGCATGCCTACATCATGTAAAATCCTTTCTTTCAATTCCTCCCCCCCTTCTCTTCCCCTCCCGTTTACAATGCACATTTGACTACTTAGTATGTATTTTAGCATTTATTCTGATAGTCCCCCCACATCTAGAAAAGAAGAGGAGAAAAAGAGAAAAAAAAGGGGGAAGGAAAAAAAATAAAAAGGGAGAAAAAAGAGAAAAGTAGAAACAAAGGATTCAAAAAAGCAATATTGTGTCTTATATAGTCAATAGTCAATTTTTACATGTCCCATTCCAATTTGTTTTTTCATTTTAAGTACTTAGTTTTGTCAGTGCTTGTTCAGCCTCTTTTTCTTCCGTAAAGAAGTATACCTGACCATTTTTGATCACCTTTAGCTTAGCTTGCTCTTGTAGGTATACTGTACATCCGATCGCTTTAAATGAGTCAATCATCTTGCGTAGCTGCCATCTTTTATCCATTGTTTCCTTGCTCAGGTCGGATCGAACAAAAAAAGTTATATTGTCCACGGTTACAGGATTGTTTGGCCTTGCTTTTAAAGATACCGCTTGTCTTAACAGTAAGTTCCCAAAATTTATCAAGAGAGGTCGTGGATATTTACTATCTTTATTTCTTTGAAAGAGTGGCAGCCGATGCACTCGTTGCAGTTGGGAGTCCCAATCCCAGTCTGATAAGTCAACAAAAGCTTTCTGAAATCATTTCACGACATAGGACCGGGGTCTGCACCTTCTGACCCTTCAGGGACCCCAAATAGTCTAATGTTGTATCTTCTCGCCCTATTCTCCAAATCCTCAACCTTTGCCTCTAGCTTGGCTATTCGTCCAGTATGTAATTGTGATAAAGATTCGGATCTTGAGGCCCCCTCTTCCACCTCCACAACTCTTTGTTTTAATTCCTCTATTTCCTGCGTGACCCCACCTAACTTACTGGATACCTCCAACATAAAGATCTGAAGTTTTGAGTTGCCCTCACGCAGTTGCAGAAAGTGTAGTTGTTCCTCTTGTCGTTGAGCCATAAGAGTTTGCATAATCAAATCCATAGAGGAAACATTCAAATTTACAGCCTCCATATTATCATCACTGTGTATTTGCGCACTCATCGCCCCGGCCTGTTCGGTCGATATGTTAAGATCGGTGTCTAAATCAGAAGTGGGCAAGGAGAGACCCCAGAAGCGTTTTTAGCAGTGTACTTACTACTAATGGTTGATTCTGAGGGAATTTCAGATGTCTTGTTAATTGTACCTGTGTCCGCAGAACTTTGGACTAAAGCCAATTTATTAGATGTTTTGATAGTATGTACAGTAACTGCATCATTGAGACAGATAGGTTCAAAACCATTAGTTATAAGGGTAGGGCTTGTGTCTGAGGCTATTGTATTAGCAATTGATTCACTTATTGCAACAGCAGGGATATTAGAGACGCTTGTAGTTGACTCCAGCACAGGTGAACTTGAATTACTAGATCTCATGGAAATATTTACATCGGTCCTGGAATTAGAGTCATCCTCAGGGCTCGCTCCTGAAAGTCTTTGGGCCATACTCTTGACCCCTCCCTTCGCCTGCATCCATTTTCTTAAGGGACTCTCGTCTCTATTCAATTGTTTCCCTATATTGTTTGAAGACAAGTCCCTAACCCAAGGACTGCTAATAATGTTCTTAAGTTTAGTCTTGGCTTTCATTTTCCCCTTTTTTAAGCCTGGTAATCTAGAACAGTTTATCTTGTTTCCTGTAGTTCCTTTCCCCTCTTCATCTGGAATTTCTTCGTATTCCATATTTACTCCCTCTTCAGCTATCTCAACTTCCTCAACGGGGCAAGCCTCATTACCAGACGTCACAACCATTTCAGATCCAGGTATATCGACATCCATATTACTTGAGTCTACTATTGGACAGTCCATTGATGTATCTTCTAGCGTGCATGGAGAACCCTCTTTCTCACCCTCTACACTTAGAGAGGCAAAATCTGTTGAGTTTGCTAGCAAGTCAATGCTATTACTATCTTTGTCATAGTTATTTGTAGCGGACTCCCCTCCATCTGTGTCAACTTCCACATTTTTTTGCCTTGAATTAACCATAGTATCATCCGTCTGTGGACTACACATTATTGTTATTTCATCCGTAGTATCTTTAGAGGGCGTATTTAAACTAATAGTAGCTGATTCAGCCCCTGACTCAGCCCCTCCACTAGCCAGGGCCAGAGCGGTTGGTGCATTTAAAACTCTTTCCTTGCTAGGGAGGTATTCTACTGGTACCAAAGCAGCCTTGTCTCGCCCGCTCTGAGTTAATTGGGTAGCTCCAGCATCAATCATATCTTTGCCATTAAACCCCCCTGCTGTATTGTTACTGTCTTGTGAATGATTAATTTTTTGGTCCGTTACAAAGACAGGAGGTCTAATTAACTGCTTAAGAGCTGGTTGTGCAGTTAATAAAGTCGGTGTTAAAGTCCCCGTTATTTTTTGCCCAGCACCTGCTCCAGACAAATCTCCCATTACCTTTGAAACCGTAGATGTATTTTCTGCAGGGGAGTCTATCTTTGCAGCCTTTCCAGCCAGGGTTGATCGAGTGTTTAGCTTAGGGGATATCCTCCTGTTAGCCTGCTCAGCTTCCAAGCCTTCGTAACACTCCTCGCTCCCTGGGAGTAACACCAGGACCGCCCACCCAGTCCACCTGGTCCAGCGTCCCGTAACCTGTCGGTTCAGAGCAAGTCTCCAAGTCGGTAGCGTCTGCCACCCCCAGCAGCGATGCAGGAACCGCATCAGCGTCAGCCCTTGATGTCCGTAGCAGCGCCTTCAATCCGCTGATGTCAGGTGAGCAACGCGCTGTGCCCGCGGTGAGACCAGACGCCCCACATAGACTCCGTTTTGCTGCCCGATATCTCTGAAGAGGGAGAAGCTTGTATCTGCAGTACCTTTTCAGAATAAGTTTGTTAGCTTATTTTGCACACAGTTCCGTATTCCGGTGAAAATAATAGTTAACTCAACGTTTTAGCGCTCCCCGTTCATGAAAAAAGCTCTTTTCCCCGCTTTTCAAATCAAAGGGGTCGGGAGCCTCTCAACATTGCTACTTTCGCTTGGCGGCGTCAGTTCGTCATCTTGGCTCTCTCCAAGAAAGTTCTTAGTACAGGAAGGCTTCCACAGCGGTATGCGTATAGCGCCAAGACACTCATGAGTATGAGTGCGCTTTACAAGTACGAATCATTTCATTTCATTTCAGTGCCAGACTGACTGCCTGGGCCCTTCCAGCTAGGGAGGAGCAGGTCCATCGGAGTGTGTGTCCTTGGATTGCAATGTAGTATAGGTGTTGGATGAGGATGTGGTGGGAGACTGTGTAAAATGCTGCAGAGGGGTCCAGGAGGCTGAGGGCAGCTGTGTTTCCTCTGTCCAGAGTCATGCAGATTACATCTTTGGCAGCGATGAGGGCAGTTTCAGTGCTGTGGTTGGGTCTGAAACCAGACTGAGTGGGGCAGAGGAGTATACAAATCTATAATATACCATATACAATAAACAATATATAGATGTGTATCTATATTATACTGCCAATACTATTTGCAATCATTTAGCCGTAATCAACTGATCAGTTGGCTGCCTATCCTATATTACTCTCAGTTATTGAGTGGTACTCAATTGCTTTGTATTATATTCTTTTTGGAACTGTGATAATACAAAGCGCTCTTGTGACCTCAAAGGCATACTGGCCTAGCCACCAATATCCCTGAGGAATGGAACCTGAGCAGTAGACCACGAAGGTGAAAAGAGCCAGGTCTTCAAGCTCTTTTCTGAAGGACATCAACTCCTAAAATACTCTTAATGCTGTAAACTCTTCAACATATGTGGTGTTGCATGGTAGAGAAGGGGAAAGGACAATACAAACACAAAAGAGGAGCATTGGTACATTTTGAGGAAACATGTGAGAGCAAGCAGACGAGCTGCATCTACTGCTTGAGCTGTGTTACATGACCGGTGTCTGTTAGCTAGCAGAGTGAGCAGCGGATGCATCTTGTGGTTAATGTTTTGTTGTCTAGCTACAGGAAGCTTGAAAAACGAGCAATGTTTGGTGCAATGAACAAACAAGACATTACAGCGCATAACAGGAGAAAGAGCAACAATAGCGAAAAAATATATGTAAATATAATAAAGAACAACTATTTAACTGTAAATTGTACAACACAAAGGGGTCGATTCCGATCCGGTAAAAAGCGCTCCGAATTGCCGTTCAGAGCGTTTTTCCCATACAAATCGTACCCTGCAACGTCCCCCGTACGAACGACGAAGTACGATCCGTACCAGGAGCTGGACTCCGTACGAATCGTACAGGGACCGTACGAATCAAATGCCCGTACGAATCTCCCTCGGAACCCGCTGTACGTGACATCTGTACGGTTCGCGGATGCTTTTCCCAAACGGCAAGTACGATTCGTGTTGGGTACGCACCATACGACCCTTTTTCTACGGGAGTTGAAAACAGCCGTAAAAGCAGAGTTCGCCCCAAAACAGGTACGGAACGCCCCCCCCCCCCCCCCCCCGGTACGGTGCATACCCCGCATGATCGCAATGAACCAATAACAAATCAAGAGGATTGGAAGGAATGCCTTGAGGCGTATGTGGGAGCCACAGGAGGTGATATATTCACTACCTCATGCAAATTGTCAATGCTTAAGCATTGCTAGGATCAGAAGGCTGACAAATTCTAGAACATCTTGCACTGCTCTAAGTAATAGAAGATAAAGAAGAGGAAATGCATGACTT
The DNA here is from genome assembly GCF_964263255.1 of Lissotriton vulgaris. Lineage (NCBI taxonomy): Eukaryota > Metazoa > Chordata > Amphibia > Caudata > Salamandridae > Lissotriton > Lissotriton vulgaris. The sequence goes on from NC_141693.1 coordinate 32,265,922, forward strand.
AGAGATAGCCATGCCACAACTGGACATAAACTATGTCAGGAAAAGAAATGAGGTAGTGGAAAGATTTAGGTTTCTGAGAAGGACTCAGAAACCAGGAGAATTGTTAGACAACTTACTGGCAAATTTAAGGTAATGGTCATCAACTTGCAATTATAATAATTTTCTCGATGGCATGTTACAAAACCGATTGGTGCTGGTGGATTATGGGTTATTGGCATCAACTTGTAATTATAATAATTTTCTCGATGACATGTTACAAACCAATTGGTGCAGAAAGTGTGTGACAAAGGGACCCAAGGAAAATTACTTTATACAGAAAATCTAACTTTGCAGAAAGCAATAGATAGTGCAAAAAGGCAGAGAATGCGGATGAAGGGTTGAAGAAAATAGCAGCTGGCAATGCTAAGAAGATAGCAAGCGTACAAACTACCATCACTTAGAGAAAAAGCTAAATCAAGCAGGATACAAATGGTCAAGACAAAGACATATTGTGTTACAAGTGTGGACTGAATGGTTATTTTGCACATCCTGCAGTTTGACAAATATACAAGAAATGCAAGTTAGAGGGCCATTTTGCAAGAATGTGCAAAGGGAAAATTAGATATTTCCCTGCAAAGTTCAGTTGCAAATGTTGGGCTTGACGATACAGACGACATCCTGAAGAGTTTTTATTACAAGTAAGTGAAGTGGTAACTTTTACAAACAAAGACAATCCCTTGGCACACTATTGATGGCCGATTCAAGCGCCCTCTAAACTTTAATTGGGGAAGAACAGCTCAGTAAATTTCCCAACCATATTTTAAATAGGTTTGTGGCATATGGCAACAAACCTATTGATTTAGCGGGATATTTTAAAGGTACTTTAAGATTCCATGGCGTTACAACTCACTGGAAAATATATATTGTTAAAGATGGTTCCTGCTTTTTTGGTTTGCCACTAGAGAGTGAACGGTTGAGCTTGAAACCCAATCACTCAAACCTAGTTTTAGGTACAGGGACAAATGTGAATGCACTGTCTGAAATTAAGTAGGAGAAGAAACTCCCTGACATTTTCAAGGAAGCATTGAGCTCACTCAAAGGCTTCACACACAAAAGTGTATTAAAAGATAGGAGCACTGGTTTGATTAAAAGGGTATATCGTCTAAAGTCAGATTGTTAAAAGCCATTCAAGGAGCCCCATCTCTATTGAACAAGGGCCAATTACGATCATTTCTTGAGGTCGCGGAATATTATTTCCAGTTTATAGCAGTGTTTGCTTGAAAGACTGTACACATGAGGAAGTTGAGGCTAAAAAATAGGAATGATGTGAGGGGTGCAAGAGTGAGTTTGCCCCGCTGAAAAAAGATATAGCTCTGCTCCTGCTCTGAAACTGTTTGATACACATTGCAAATGTGTGATTTGCACGGACGCCGTTAGTACGGGTCTGGGTGCTACATTGACCCAATACAGAGGAAAAAATAGAAGTCACTTTCGCTTAGGCATCAAGACCCTGGAGGGATGCCAAATTTCCATATTCCACTACTGGGCATGAAGTCCTGGCTTGTTAGTGATGTGAAGATCATTTCAGGAAATTTGTATGGGGACCTGAGTTTATCCGGTGCACAGACCACCATCAATTATTTGGTGTTTTCAACAAAAAAGGGACAAGATCAAGGCATCGGCTAGACTATCACATTGGAATATGAGAATGTTAGCGTACTCTTACAAAATGGAATATGTCCCAGGGAAGAAAAATAACTTTGCAGATTGCCTTTAAAGATTACCTGTAAGTAGTCAGGAAGCGTGTGAGAAAGAAGATCAACGGATGATGGCTCCTGTTAGTACTTTTGCTGATCGTTAAATTTCACAAGATGAATAAATATGAGTACGAATTACAGTATGGTGTTACAGGAGATCATGAGATACTTGGCGAAGGGTTGACCATGGATATGTGAAGAGTCTGATCATGCTGAGAGCTATTGTCACATAACTGTTGGTTTGTCGATGGCAAGTTGTTGAGAGGTTAAGTGTTGGTGTTGCCCGAAGCATTAAGGGAGAGCCTACTGAGTTTAACACATGAGGTTCATCTCAGGGTGAGTACAACCAAGCGTAGAATAAGAGCAGAGTATTGTTTGCTAGGTGTAGACGTACAGAGAAGTATAATGAGGTGTTCACTGTGTGCATGGAGTGACAAATCACAGAGGAGTGTGGATTACCCGCCTGTTGCAACTAATAAGATGAATGTACTTTGAAAAAAAAAATGGGTTTGTATTTCGGGGCCTTACGTTGTTCTGGGAACAAGTCCCAAATATGCCATAGTGGCACTGGATTATCACTCAAGGTGGCCAGATGTAAAGTTTACCAACCTAGTAACGCATGAAGTAATGAGTTTTCTTGAAGAAATATGGGATAGGGAAGAAATACCTGAACTTATTGTCACACACAATGTGGTACAATTTGTTTTACCATATATGAAAGACATTTTGAGGACGTTGGGGTAGAACATACTTGTACATCTGTTTATTACCCTCAAGGGAATGGTTCAGTTGAAAGATGGAACAGAGCGCGCAAAGAAAGATTGCAGCTGGCATTGTGCCAATGAGAGCCATGGAAAAAGTGCTCTAAACAAGTTAAAATGGGCATATTGCACAACTCCTAATAGTAAACAGGAAAGACACCTTTTAAAGTGATGAGGGTAATAAAATCAAGGATGCTCTTATCATAAGGTGTGGAAAAACGCAAATGATGTGAAGAAAGGAGCCTTGAGTGATAGGTTTGTCAGTTGGTGATTGGGTGCGCGTGGACGCAAGGGGAAGAAGGGGTAGTCAACATGTTCTGGTCTATTGCAGATGATAAAAATAAGCCCTTACACTGTACTGTTGAGTGATGGCAATATGTGAATTTATAAAAATATAACGTGTGGAATCACAAAAAGGTGACAAAATTATCAACTTGTCTCACAGAAAATGTCAAACTAAGTCAAGGAAAAACTTAAGGATGGTTCACAACCTATTCCACAAAGGTTTCAAGAATAATCATGAAATCCTACTAATTGGTTCAGTGATTATGAGATATATAAAATGTGTGGAGTGGAGCAGCATTAAGCATGGGCGGAAAATCCGTTCCGCTCGCGGATTTAGCGGATTTTCGGTAAATTCGCAATCGGCAAACTCTTGCGAATTTGCCGAAAATCCGCAAATTCGCACGCAGTGGATTTTTTTGCTTGGGGATACAATATTGCGGCGCGCAGCGTTCACTTACCGTCATTCAGCGTTTGCCGAGTTGTTTTCTCAATATTTTGCGAGTGCTGCGCCATTTTGGATCTTGCTGCGGGATCCCGCAGGAGTTTGGCGACACATCGCGAGAGCTCGCAATTGCGAACACGTAGATGCGGCGGGCAGCAACAATCTCGCACTCGGGAAATTACAAAATTTGCAATTCTGTACAAGAAATCCACCAGCAAGCAGCATAAACCTTCTGAAAATGATGATTTTTATCAGAATAACTCCTCAGGTTGACAATTGCCTGCACTTTTTTTTGCAAGGAGTCCATTTTGGGGGGAGGAGGGGTGGGAGGAAGGAAGTGCCCCACAGAAAAACGAGTTTTGCAAAACTGAAAGCACTCAGCAGGTGCAAAAGTTCAAACTCATCATTAGTAACCATTCTCTGTAGTGCGTCCTGAGGGGCCCCTCCAGAGTTCAGTTGCCTACTTGCAACTATTCTATGACCCTGCTCTGACCCTCACAGCAGGCTCATAGAATAGCTACAAGTAGGCCACAAAGGTCCTTGGAAAAAAAATTGCACTGCAACAGAAAGCAAATTACAGATAAGGAAGCAGGTGCCAGACTGGAAGTTTAAATTCAGTGACACATTAATCAACCCCAAATTAATTCATGTCAGTTGAAGCAGGGCAGGTGTGCTTGCTTTTCCCCCCCATAATCTACAGTGATGAACCAGAGGGTGGCAGTGATGTACCAGAGGGTGGCATGGGTGAACCAGAGGGTGGCAGTGGTGAAACAGAGGATGCTGTGAACCTGTGATGATGAACCAGACGTAGAAACAACATAGTCGCGACCGTTCCGAGCCGACAAGTAAGTTTGCAATTGCGAACTGGTACAAAACCCTCGCGAAGTGGCAGAAACCCTTGCGAACACAAAAAAAATCCGCAAATTCGCTACAGTTTGCGGATTTTGCAGATTGCGAATTCGTGAATACGCAAATTCGCGAACCCCAGGTTCGCAAAATTCGCCCATGCTTAAGCAGCATTTAATAGTTCCCACATGAACAATCTATGAATGTTAAGTTTAAAATTTAGTACATAGAAGATTTTCAAATGTTGTCACCATTTAGTATGTAGAAGATGTTCAAACATTGATACTGTTTTTTGATGTTGTTTAAGTAGGGAGATGTGTTGCATCCATACATGTCATAACATGTCTAGCAATGTTTCCAGACTGTGTGGAGAAAAGCTGTTGCTGGTTAAGCTGGCGGGTGGCACCCTCTTCCTGCAGAGTGTTTCAATAAACCTACTAAACTTACCTAGTGAGAGGCCTCACAGACCCCCCCCCATTCTAGCTTTATTGAACTTGAGAACACAAAGGAGGTAAGTTTTTGAGGAGCTTAAAGCTCTTGAAGGTGCACAGAGTTTGAATTTCCTTTGCAGGAGACGAGGGACAGTCTTGAGAACAGCCTGAAAGTAATCCACAGAAACTTTAACAGGATTCTCTCTGTTACGAAAGGCCAGTTTAAATCAGACGGTTGTATGATGTTACAAAGCGTGTTATTACAACGCGTGCTGTTACATCGCAGTCGTTACAACGACTGCATGTTACCACGCTATGCCTTTACAACGCAAGTCTTTACATCGACTTGCGCTAGGTGGCGTGCTAACATTAGAAAAGTGTAATTTACTATTCCAACTCCAGTCCACTTATCAGTAGTGAAGGTGTTGGGATAGTAAACTACACTATTTTTAATGTTAGCACGCCATCTAGCGCAAGTCGATGTAAAGACTTGCGTTGTAATGGCGTATTGTGGCAACATCGTGGTCGTTGTAACGACCGCGATGTAACAGCATTGCGGTGTATTGTCCGCGTTGTTAATGATGTTTCCCAATCAGACAGGGCCAGTGATGAGCATGAGAATCTGGGCAAGCTGAAGACCAATTTGGCAGCCGCCATCTGAATACACACGTCCAAATGCGCAGAGGGGCCATGTCCACCCACCATTTGCCAAAAAAGAAGAGCTTCTGTGAGGCTGAGCAGAGGTCAGCCTGGCAGACATTCTTTATTTCCAGGTCAGGCAGCCAGGAGTTTGGCATACGCTAAATGCGCAGGCTCCTGGTGCCTGAGCTGAACTTTGCCGGGCTGAAGATGTCACAGTTCCTGTGGGCATGACCTTTCAGCCTGGCCAATCACCTTGTGGTCCTCCCTCTTGTGATGAGGGGGAGCGTCACTGAGTGCCTCAGACCTGGACGCTTCAGTTTACACCCTAAAGTGCCCAGGGCCGGGTGTCATTCACTGACACTGCGTCACATTGTGGGGTGGGGTCAGCAACACTCACTGACCCTATCCCACTCCGTGACGAGGTAGGGACTGCTGCCTCCACTCATTGGCTGACCGAAGATCAACCAATGAGAAAAGGCAGCAGTCCCAACCCTCCTGGGACCTCCTAGGCAGAGATGTGCAGGTAAGTGTGATTTCTTAAATGTTTGATGCGTGCATCTGTGGATGTATCAATAATTGAGAGTGAGTATTGTGTATGGATGTGTGTGTGCACACATTTGTTAATGCATGGGTGTGAGTAAGTGTGCATGTGTGGTTGTGTGTGCGCCTCGCCCTATCACTAAAATTACTGGCCGCCACTGAATACATCACAGGGTTTAATTGAACAGGGAGGAGATCCCAAAAGTAGTGCCTTACAGTAATCAAGTCTTCTCAGAATGGTACGCTAAAGTCCCAGTGGCCTTGCTGAACTTGGTAGTTCTGGTAATATATAACAAAGCATTCACATCAAAGCAAAGCATGTAGAAGAAGTCTTCTTAACATGTGCAAGAAGTTATGTTATGTTATGTTATGTTATAAAAGCTCTTCTATAGCGCGCGGCTACTCACAAGAGTGTCCCGGCGCTTTGGCAAAGAGAGAAAATCAGTACATAACACAGTGCTCTACGCAGGTGGCAAAGATATTACTGGGTGAAAAGCCACGTCTTCAGCTCTTTTCGAAAGGCAAGCAAATTGGACAATGATCGCACAGCAATTGGGAGCTCGTTCCAACAGCAAGGGGCCAGATAACGGAAAGAGTGGCCTCCAGTACGAGCTTGCTTGATTATAGGGACAATAGCTTTTGCTTGTTGTGCAGACCTCAAGGTTCTCTTTGGAACATAAAAAGCCATCCGTTTCCGGAGATACTTAGGGCCGATGTGATGAAGGGCTTTAAAGGCCAGAGTCAAGATTTTAAAAGTGACTCTCTTGGCAATGGGGAGCCAATGCAGTTTCTCAAGCAGCTCTGATGCACTTGCCCTTCGCGGTAGTCCAAGGATAGCTCTAGCGGCCGAGTTTTGCACAACCTGCAAACGAGCTAAGAGATATTTGGGGAGGCCTAGTTAGAGGGCATTAGCATAGTCAAGCCGCGAACCTATCAGGGCTTGAACTATGATTTTTTTATGTTGAAGAGATATTAGGGGGAGGAATTTCCGCATCATCTTCAACATACCAAAGCATTTTCCAGTCAATCCTATGACTTGAGGTCTAAAAGAAAGATCTATATTGCATAGGATGCCCGGATTTTTGGCTTTTAACGAGGTTTCCCTAGGCGGTGCCATATCTTGTGGCCACCAGGACCTCCACTCAGGATTTGGTGGACTTCCAAAGAAAAGCAACTCCAACTTATCAGAGTTGCATTTCAGGCTATGTCTCTGAAACCACTCAAACACGGCTTCCAGACACTCCCCAATCTGATTGCCCTCAAAATCTTCACCCTTGTTATATGTGAAAAGAAGCTGGGTGTCGTCAGCATAGGATATGATCTGGGCACCAAAAGACTCCGCTACCTCCGCCAGAGGAGCCATGTAGATATTAAACAGGCAGGGGCTAAGAATGGTCCCTTGCGGGACCCCTACCTCCAGCGGAGGCATTTCAGCGGAAAACGGGGGTGCCCAGACCACTTGACGGCGGTTGGTAAGAAATGACTTAAACCATTCCAGCACCGTCCCCCGCAAGCCGATCTCCCATAATCTTGACAGGAGACCGACATGGGGGACGGTGTCGAAAGCAGCCGACAAGTCCAACATGACCAAAATCGCCTTTCCTCCACCATCCAGAGTCTCTCGAATGGCATCAGTTATCTCTAGCAAGGCTGTCTCCGTGCTGTAATTCGCACGGAAACCTGATTGAGAATCGTGAAGCAAGTTGTTATTCTCTATAAAGCTGGTAATAGAGAAGTGCACGTGTTTCTCAATCACCTCAGCCATGGCTTGAAGAAGGGAGATTGGTCTATAGTTCGCGTAAACAAGGGGATCTGATGTTGGTTTTTTTAGCAGCGGAAGGATTAGGGCGTGCTTCCAGGCCGCGGGAACCTCACCAGATGAAAGGGAGGCATTGAGCAATGGGTTTAGGAGAGTGTTAATTGCCGGGGCAACCCTTCCAAGACAGGTAGCAGGACAAGGGTCCAGCGGCGAGCCTGATTTGAGACGGGTTAGCAGTTCAAGGGAGGAGGCCAAAGACATAGCCGGGAAGTCCAAAAGCATTGGTCCTGATTCCTTTAAAAGTGAAGGTGGACAGCTCGGAAGACAGGCTCCAGCACTAGGGCCTAAACAAAGAAAGGAATCTTGGATGAGCTTGATTTTATTAGTGAAGAATTCACTAAGCTGGCAGATCCATGCTCCCGTATAAGAGTAATTTGGAGAGCTTGCAGCAGGGGAAATGAAGTGACCCAACTATGTAATTAACTCAATCAGAGTCATATTTGTGGATACAAGAGTAAGAAAAACACATAATATGAAGATAACCTGTTCAAATGAAAAGCAAACTACAGTAATACTAGAAGCATATGAACATTTCCTTACGGGTTAAATCATGTTGAGGGATATGTTGTGGACTGAGGCAGATTAGCTTATCTGACTGAGACACATTGCAAGAACAAAACAGATAAATAACTAGACACTAGGCACGGAAGAGCCAGTTGCTCTTAGGGATCTGTCTATGTTTGTGGTAGATTCAAGACCAAAGTTCACAAGATGTTTGCAGACTTGTTAAAAACATGAATTCCCTTTGTTAGTGTTTTTCGCAGCATCAAGAAGCCTTTTTTTCAAGTGATGATGTTTTTTGAGAAGCCTCATGAACCATCTCTGTCACTAATTTAAGTTTGAACACATTATTCCCTATGTAATTATTCAAATATATTCTCAATTGATTACATGTAATAAAGAACATGAAATCTTCAAATGAAGTTCTGCAGAGATTGCATCATAGCATTCATTACTTTCTTAAGTTTAATTGCTAACATTTGTCCTTTTTCTTCTAGGAAGACTTTCAGGAAAACTTGGTGAGTTTTGAATAAAATCATGTATTACTAGGAAATGTGTGACTATTATGTAAGCATGTATTTCTATAGCACAAATCTACCCAAAAGGCAGCATGGCACGCTACACTGTCTAAGAAAAGTATAAAGTCAATGAGTAAGAGGAGAAGCAGCTGAGGTGTAAATGGTTAATTCATCAGGATGTAATATTCTTTAAAGTGGAGATCCTTCAACATTTTTTCCAAAACTGAAGTAGAGTCTGGGCCGTTCTGATGGATACCGAGATATTGTCACAGATCCTGGGTGTGTAGATGGAAGAGGCCTGCTTTCTAATTTTTTCCTTTTTAGGTTTCGCCTAGCGAAGGCTGCGCTTGCACAGCTCTCGCTGGGAGAAAACTGATGTTTCAGAGAGTGGGGCTAGAACCCGCCCCTCTTCTCCATTGGCTGGCTTCCTAAACGGAGGCCAGCCATTGGAGGAGAGGGGCGTCACTCCGTCAAGCCCCATCTTTTTGGGATTGAGGGATGTGTTTTTTACGTTCTTTCTCTTTTCTTTCTCTCCTCTTCCCATTGGCTGGAATTTTTTGCAAGGGACTCACGTCTGAGCATACCCTACCACACTTATGGCGGCTAAAAGCGGTACAAAAGGGGGTGGTGATGGACGGAGCATCTGAATCAATCAAACACTCACACCCAGTCAAAAGATCTGGGTTTAATCAATCACCGTTCTTTAGCCCACTCTGCAACCCCAGTTCAGACATGGCTATATGCAAATCAGTCTGACCCTGTGCCTCATGGGAACAGTCCAGCCCGAACTGCCAAGCCATGTCTTCCCTGGACCGGAAACTAGCTTCCGAGGAACGGTTTCTGGCATTCCAGCCGTCTTCAGCCCGGCTTGCTTGAATCCAGTGGCAAAGTGAGCAAGGGACTCACATCTGAGCATACCCTGCCACACTTATGGTGGCCAAAAGCGGTACAAAAGGGGGTGGTGATGGACGGAGCATCTGAATCAATCAAACACTCACACCCAGTCAAAAGATCTGGGTTTAATCCATCAACGTTCTTTAGCCCACTCTGCCACCCCAGTTCAGACATGGCTATATGCAAATCAGTCTGACCCTGTGCCTCATGGGAACAGTCCAGCCCGAACTGCCAAGCCATGTTTTCCCTGGACCGGAAACAAGCTTCCGAAGACCAGTTTCTGGCATTCCAGACGTCTTTAGCCCGGCTTGCTTGAATCCAGTGGCAAAGTGAGCAAGGGACTCATGTCTGAGCATACCGTGCCACACTTATGGCGGCCAAAAGCGGTACAAAAGGGGGTGGTGATGGACGGAGCATCTGAATCAATCAAACACTCACACCCAGTCAAAAGATCTGGGTTTAATCCATCACCGTTCTTTAGCCCACTCTGCCACCCCAGTTCAGACATGGCTATATTCAAATCAGTCTGACCCTGTGCCTCATGGGAACAGTCCAGCCCGAACTGCCAAGCCATGTCTTCCCTGGACCGGAAACAAGCTTCCGAGGACCGGTTTCTGGCATTCCAGCCGTCTTCAGCCCGGCTTGCTTGAATCCAGTGGCAAAGTGAGCAAGGGACTTACGTCTGAGCATACCCTGCCACACTTTTTGCGGCCAAAAGCGGTTCAAAAGGGACTGATTAATTTGCATATAGCATTTGTTGGTAAATGTGTTATTTTATAAGTCACAGACTCCCTATAGAAGCCATTCCAGGTGCTAGTTGCTGGGCAACGTGTGAGCACACCGAGGTAAGTTCAGAAGGTAGTTCTGCTGAGGTCAGGGCAGGATAAGCACAATTGTTAAATGTGCAAATGAGCACATACACAACCACAGTTGTTTTGCCCACAGGCACTCCCCGTAGCCAAGACTGGGGCGAAACCAGGCACTGCGCCATCACACGTGCACGTAGCTCCGCCCACCCCGGAAGCCGAGAGCAGCTTACTAAATTCCGCGGCCGGCGCTGCCTCATTGCGGGCGGCATGGAGAGGCGATTAGGTACCTGGCCATACTAACTCTGTGAAACTGGGAGTAACTATTGCAGCGATTTGGTCTTTTGCGGAAACCCCGTATTTTATTGGTTTCCCGATTCGGCACTCGATGAGTCCTAACCCCGTCCCCTTCCCTCTCCCAACAGAGTATGTCCCTGACAGAGGCCAACCTTCCCTCCACCCCTTGAAGCCTTAAGACCCAGAACAGGAGTAAGCCCTGTCTTTAACGGTCTTTTTATGTGTGTTCGTCTTGTATGTTATGAATGTTTGAAGGGTTAAAAATACACCGCACTTCGTTTAAACTCACGCTAATGTCAGTGAGATGAATCGAGTCACGCACCAATACACGATGAGTGTGTGAGACCGATTAAATAAAGATTATTTTTCACCGAGCACGCTATGATTGATAGGTGTGCCACTGCAAGCCACAAAGGGCTTTGTCTTAAGATATGTTAGCCCACTATATGTAAGCACCATCATAAGTTGGTAGTATCCATTGGGAGTCTGACAGTACACCATCGGTTCGCGTAGGTTCTTAATGGGAGGCACACGGAGCAAGCAGACACGTGAGAGTCAGCCCTACACTATGTTACAGGCACGTAACGAGTTTATTTGTGACTGTTTCCTTTCTTCCTCCCTCAGGTCTTTTTTGCTCTTCTTTTTCGCCCACTCTGGGACGAGGTACTTCCTACTACAGATTTTTGTCAGTAGGTTGTAGGAATCTAGGACTGGCAGCGCGTTAGTGTGCACTGACCAACCATTTTCCTTTGGTCCTGAAGAAAACCCGGCATTTTCCATCCACGGGTTGAAACATGTAGACCTATCACATATAGATACACACGGTCATAATAACCTTACTTGTATCTGCACACCATTTTAATATTGTCAAGTAGCTTTAAAATAAAATTATTTTCACATAAGTTATACCAGGACAATTTTTAACATTTTTTTCTGCACCATTTACACAAATACCAGCTCCACTGTAGTTTAGGTGTCGAAGCACACCCTGATGGCACTCGGCTGTCAGGGTGGACCCCAATGATGAAGCATGTCACCAACCAGGTTGGTGAGTGAGGGGTTTATAAACAAAAGAAGGACTTTCTTCTGTTCCTATTGTAGTCATCCCACTCAGATCGCTCTTTGAGCTCCTCTTGGTAGTACTCCTCTCATGTTTTTTGTCGATATTTAGTCCAGGGGACTAGGAGTACTCTCCGTTCACTCTTGTGAATAGATTCCCTTACTCTCTCATTTGTTTATATTAAGCATGGGCGAATTTTGCGAATCTCGCGTTCGCGAATTTTGCGGATTTGCGAACTCGCAAATCCGCAAAATCCGCGAATTCTCGCGAATTTGCGGATTTTTTTTTTTTTGTGTTTGCGCGGGTTTCTGCGAGTTCGCGAGGGTTTTGTACAATGTCGCAAATTGCGAACTTACCTGTCGGGTCGCAAGTTTCGCGAACTTGTTGTTTCTACTTGTCCAGCCTGTTTGGGACACTCTTCTTTCATCACTGCCACTCTCTGTCACCACTGCCACTCTCTGACTACTCATGCCACCCTCTGGCCCACCCATGCCACCCTCTGTTTCATCACAGCACCCTCTGGTTGTCCAGTCAGTGTACGTTATTGTGGCAACAAGCACACCTTCCCTGCCTCAAGTGACCTGAATTAATTTGGGGCTGATTAATGTGTCACAGAATATTTTTTTAGCTGGCACCTGCTTCCTTAGTGCTTCCTGATTAGTGATCTTTTGAACTTGCTAAGTGCTTTCATTGTTGCAAAATTAGTTACAACACCTGCCCTGCCCCAACTGACAATAATGAATTAGGGGCTGAATAATGGATTTGAACCTCCAGCCTGGCTCCTGCTTGTCTCCCTTAGCTGTAATTCAGGACCTTTGTGGCATATGTGTAACTATTCTGAGGTTCAGAGCAGGGTCACATAATAGTTGCAACTGGCAACTGAACTCTGGAGGGGCCCCTCAGCAAGCACTACAGGAAATGGCTACTAATGATGAGCCTGAACTTTTGAACCTGGTAAGTAGTTACTTTCAGTTTTGCTTAAAAGCGTATTTCTGCAATTTTGCACTTATTCGCGGGGCGCGAACTCACGCGAACAGTGCGAGCAGTGCGAGCCAAATCCGCTGCTCGCGGATTTGCGGATTTTGCGGGAGATTCGCGAATCTCGCGGATTGCGAATTTCCCGAAAATCCGCAAAATCCGCGAGCGGAACGGATTTTCCGCCCACACCTAGTTTATATGTATAACTAAAAATTACAGAAAATTGACAGACTTGGCACAGTAAAAACATATCTTTATTGTTGCTGCAGGTAGAAGGCCATCCTCAAACAGGATCAATTAGGCTTCACAGGCAGCTATATTTATACACGGTCAGACAATACTTGTTACAAAACATTAAACAATGAAATACTTGTTGGTTATATATTGATCATGGAAAAGCATCAAGTCACCTGTGACCCTAAACTTTAACCTAATTCTCTACACATCCTTTATTGCAGTTCTTGCAATGGTTAACAAACTAACGATTCTCTACTCTTGTATTTATTTGTATTTGTGTGTGTGCTTTATCATTCTGCTCCCAAGACTCCTTATCAGATTCTCATTTAGACAACATAAACTAATGGATCGGTGTTCAGACTGATTCCAGACACCTCCAGAGGATATGTTAGTCTATAGACCAGCTAGCTCACAGTGCCACTATGAGCCCCGCTTACCAAAGAGCCAATAGTTTCTGGCAACTATCGAACATGACAACCCAGACCCCTCAGGGATCTTGGAAACAGTACAGTACTTTTCGCTCAGTCACTCGTGCTCACTCAATCTCAGAGAGATATACAGAATCAACGGTGGGGACTTTTTCAATAAGTATTTATTGAACCAGCGTCATCCTAGTATAACATATGTGTGCTGCAACAACCATTAGACAGAGACATATATGTATATGGTTATAAGCACCAACAAAGTAAAGAAAAGGTAGAATTCTAACATAGTGCTAAAATAATGAATATATGCAGGCATATAGATACATAACAATAAAATGTGCACCTCTACAATGCAAGCCCTACTAGATGTACCTAAATGTACCTAGATGTATGTAAGCGAATAGGCAAAAATCTTCTTAGGATAGACCCAACCCTTTACCTGATGTGGGAGAGCAAAGGATACTGTATTGGTCTCGAGATGGACACCACTCAAGGGATGTCAGACAATTGCGTGCTGGAGTGTCTGCATGCTGGGACCTAAGCATCTCACTTCAATGCATTAGCATGGGAATCTTTCTTCTGTAGCTTACCCAGCGAAAGTGTGGTACTGATATACCCGAAAGGTACCCTCAGGAGTTTTACCTAGATGTATCATGGTACTGTGGGCATGTCGGCCAAGGATGACGATAGCGATGACCCTAATACAGATTTATTATGCAGAAAAGGGTAATCCTGCTGTGATACAGAGAATCCTCATGCTGAATAAATGAGGCTAGTTTTCGGAGAAAATCACACAACATTTATGCAGTATCTAACTAGGCAAAAGGTCAGCACCAAACCCATTATGTAGAACAATGTTAGGACAAATGTAGGTAAAAGGTTGTGCAACTACCTAGGCCTATATTGGGGTACATTGAGGTTCATAACACTTATACAGTGTGGTGCATAGCTTGCTGATCGTATTCTTCAGCAGGCTGTTTAGGCGCTCAACGATGCCATTGCTTTGATTGTTTATGTTTTATCCCTAACATTGTCGTAAGGCTTGTGAAGATTGCATTAACTAAGTGTGTGCCTTTGTCAGATCTTATTCCTTCCGGAATTCCTAAGCGTGGAATCACCTCATAAATCAGAAAGGCAGCAGCAGAATTAGTATCTCACAGGGCGCACATTAAACTGCTTCAAACCCTCTGGAAAAAGGACACATTACAACTATAAGACACTGATACTTGTTACACCTATCTAGCATGTCCACAAAGTCAATATGGAGAGCTTTGAAAGGACCTTTTGGTCGTGGAATGGTAGAATGTATCATCAATGATGTGGAATTGGGAGAGAATTGTTGAAAGACAGTACAGTTATGAAGATAAATAGTAAAGATATATCGCACATTGGGAATGAACCAGTCTAGTGTTTACATAGGCAAGTGATCTCTTGAAATGTAAGCTGGTAAATGCACCTGATCAAGAGCTGTCATAAGTAAGGCCTGAGGAATCACTGGTTTACCTGTAGATATGTGTCTATATATGAGGTCATACCCTGACTGGGTACATCTTTTACAGTCACATAACTATTTCTCATGCGGTAGAGCAGCTTCCTGCAATTCTTGGAGATGTAAACGTGCTGTCTCAGCATATTGAGGCGTGACATTGTCTGTCATAGAGTTAGGCTCAGATTCAGAAGGCGAGGTAGTCTGCGCCACCAAAACCGGGTCATGTTGTAAACCTAATGGAATAGGTGGGAGGGTGTGCCTAGCTGAATCTTTAGCTGCCCAATCTGCTAGTGCATACCCAGTGACACAAAATCCTGTCCCTCTGTAGTTGCTGCACATTTCACAACTGCTATAGAAGCCTCTAGGAGAATCCTGTGCATATCAGGACTTCTGCATGACTTAAAGAAACCTCTCCTGCTCCATCGCATAATGCTTGAATGTACAGTGGTAGTCACATAAGCTGAATCTGAATAGATCGTGATGACTTTTCCTGCTCCTTGCTTAAGATCTGCTATTAAGGCTATCTATTCTGCTGCTTATGTGGAATAATTTACTGATAGTGTTAACAGCTCTACTATGTGAAGTGTATCTTAAGAATCATGGTGTTATGCTTCAACTACTGCTGCACATGTGTGTCTTACTCCTGTATCATTGTTAATAGTAGAAGAACCATCAATAAAATAGGCAATTCTACCTGGTATAGGATCATCCCTTGCTTGACTAGATTCATTAGGAATGTAAGTTGCACAGTCATGCGCATCATCCTCAGAATCTATTGTAGGATGAACAAAGAATTTCGCAGTGTTTACTGTATGACACTACACAAACTTCAGCGATGGTAATGACAGTATCACCTCATATCCTGACACTCTTTGTAGTTAGAGTAGTCATCCTTCTGAATGATAGCAAAACAACATGCTCCACTTAGAGTGTCAAAGGTTCCCCAATGAAAAGTGCTTGTATTAACAATGTACTATCACACTGAAAGTTTGGCAGGTCATTTTTCACCACTCTCTTGAAAATCCCATGGGACTCACAATACCGTTGAGGTAATCGAGAATTCAAATGCTGAGTCCCTCAATATGAGAACGCTGTCAAATAATGGCTGTCTGGATATAGATGGATGCTAAAAAGGGCATTCTTCAGATCTATAACAGAGAAATATTTAGCATCCTGAGCAATATTTTTCAAAATAATCGAGGGGTCAGGAACAATTGGAAATTCTGGTACCACTATGTCTTTCAGGGCGCACAGGTCTTGAACCACACACCCTCCTATTTTCAGCTCCACTGGTTTAGTAAATGGAACCCTCATTACTTCCCTAGAGAATCCTTGTGTGTCCACTTATCTATTAGAAAGTGGAAGGCCTCCCTCTTTAATACAAGATCAGGTTGCTTCTGTATCTATGAGGATGCATATCTCTTGTTAGTGATAGCTACCAACACAATGGGTTCCTCATCTGGCCTGTGCGTCACTGACAATACTGGAAACAAGCAAATGAGCACCTTCATTTTGTATATCCTCCCACATAGGTTTTCTGGAAGGAATTTCCTCCTCTCACAATTACACCTCTATGTCCACTTCAAGGTGGTGTCATCATTGGGATGCTTGGTAATGTTGCTGTAGCTGCGCTTGTTGTACTTGAGGCATTACTGGTGGCTGCACATTTTGTGGTGGCGTCTAACCGCCTGATTCATGAAGCGAAATAGCGCCCGCAATGGCTGCGAAAACGCAATTGCGGGTGCAAAACACGGAATCGGCATTCAAGTACGAAATAGCGAAATCGCTAAAAAATAATAGCGATTGGAATAGCGATTACGCTGTAATAGTCGCAGACTCCGGGAAGTCGAGCATTAGCGACACGGAAATAGCGACCAACCACGGAATCTGCGAAATGATTAGCGAAACGCAATATTGCCTCAATCGGCATTCATGAAAGAAATACATTAGCGAAAAAGCGCTAAATCGCACGTTTGCGCGGCGCAATTTAAGGACAACTCAAAGCAGGTGGTAACCATAAAAGCCATGATGAAGCTAAATTTGAAAAACTGTTAGCCAATCACCAACAGGTCCAGGCCTGACCAATCACACATAAGGACATTCAGCAGCAGCATTAGGCGTTCCACAATGCCTGGGATGTACATGGTGGTGAGGCGGCGAAGGCTACAGCGAGCAGCACGGAGGAGACGCATGAGGCAGGCAAGGATTTACCGGCAGCGGGTCACCTTGCTGGGCCAAACCAGAGAACAGATTTATGCAAAATACAGGCTGAATGGGGAAATGATCACCTGGCTGATACAAGAACTCGACCCCATCATGCAGCACCCAACAAGGCGAAACAATTCTGTGCCCACACATGTGCAGGTATTGTGCAGCCTGCACCTCCTGGCCTCCGGCAGTTTCCAGGGCATAGTAGCCGCTGCTGGGGGGATATCCCAGCCCACCATGTCACGCTGCCTCCACACTTTTGTTGACGCCATGCTCAGCCAGCTCCACCGGCACATCACATTTCCCACGAGCCAACAGGAATTGGACCTCACTAAACTACAATTTTATAATGTTGCCCATTTTCCCCATGTCCTCGGCTGCATAGACTGTACCCACGTCGCCATCTGCCCACCAGCTGGCACGGAGTATATGTACCGCAACAGGAAGTCCTACCACTCCCTCAACATACAGATGGTCTGCAATGCCGAGACCATCATCACTGACATTGTGGCCCAGTACCCAGGGAGTACCCATGACTCCTTTATCTTCAGGCACAGCGGACTCCACACACGACTGATCAGGGGAGAGTATGGGGAAGGACACCTACTTGGTAAGTACACTTTGTCGACAATGTCACATTGCTATGAAGTAACTGCGCTGACAGGCAATCAACATCTGCTCCTCTCATTCAGGTGACAGTGGCTACGCCCTACGGGAATACCTCCTGACCCCTTACCTCAACTCTGCCACACCTCAGCAACGGCGCTACAATGTTGCGCACATCCGGACAAGGAACTGTATTGAAAGGACATTTGGCCTGCTCAAGAGCAGGTTCCGTATACTGCACAAGACAGGTGGGGCCATGTATTACAGTCCTGCAGCGTGCTGCCGCATTGTGGCTGTCTGTGCAATGCTTCATAACATTGCAACCAAGCGCCGGATACCAGTTGACATCTCAGGCAGTGAATCTGAGGGGGACGACCGGCCACCAGCACATGCGCACCATGCACGCGGGGAGAACCCAGCTGAAGGCCACAGACGTCGCAACCACATCACAGCTAACAATTTCTAGCCCACCCCCTTCCCCCACCCCACATATCACAATTGCATGCAAAATGTAATGATTACACAAGGCGAATGTGTGCAGCAAAATAAATGTATTTGTTTGAATCACAAGATAAAAGGGTCATGGTAACAACTATTTTCAAAATCCAGTATTCCAGCATACTGCATGTAAAGGTTCATGGCAGGCTTAGCTTCAGCCTGCGCCTGTGTCCCTGACACAATGTCATTGGTGCCTCCGGCGCACATTTCCCAGGCGCCTATGAGGCTCTTCCTCATCCTGGGCAGCTGGACCAGGCGTAGCCCTGGTGCTGCGCCTAGGTGGGGGGGCCTGCGTGGCAGAGTTGCTGCTCACGCTGGAGGCAGCCTCACTCGCATCATCTCCCCCTACGATGGCAGGTAGCACAGGTGTAAGCAGTGGGATCACGGCGGTGGTCAAGTGCTCCAGCACCCGGGTAATCTCCTCGCAGCACTGGACCAGTTGGTGCTGCTGGGTCATAGAGCGCCGCGACAGCTGGGTGGTGGCATTTGCTGCCACATAATTTGAGCGACTATAGGTCGACAGCTGGCTCAACAGCTGGTGGTGGCGCCTGCGTGCAGCACTGCGCTGCTTCACCAGCGCTGCAGTATTGGCCTCCATTGCCGCCGTCATGCGCTCCATGGCCGCCGTCATGCGGTCCACCCGCTCGCCGACTCCCGCCACATTGCGGCCGATCTTATGCAGCTGGAGCTGGATGGCTCCTTGCTGCTGCGACTGGCGCTGGTGTAAACGGAGCATTCGCCGCTCCACGCTCATGCAGGCATGGAGATGCCCATTGCCCCTCCTGCTGTTCGGCCGCTGTGTAGCGGATGTGGCTGGCCCAGATCGTGTTGGACGAGCTGCAGGTGGTGTAGCAGCTGGTGTTGCAGGTGCGGCAGGCACTGGAGGCACATTGGTGGGGGGCCTGGCCTTGGCAGCCGGTGGGCCTGCAGATGTTGCAGCAGGTAAGGTGGGGGGCCTGGCCTTGGCAGCCGGTGGGCCTGCAGATGTTGCAGCAGGTAAGGTGGGGGGGCCTGGCCTTGGCAGCCGGTGGGCCTGCAGATGTTGCAGCAGGTAAGGTGGGGGGCCTGGCCTTGGCAGCCGGTGGGCCTGCAGATGTTGCAGCAGGTAAGGTGGGGGGCCTGGCTGCTGGTGTTGGCGCAGCGGCAGGGGCTGGTGGCTGGGTAGCGGGTAGGGATTCCTCCTCCTGGCCCTCCTCGTCGATCAGCAGCCTCTCGCTGACACTGCTATCATCCGCACCTGTGAGGGTAAGTGGATACTCATTAGGTACATGTGACTGTCAGACGTGCAGATGTTACATGCATGCTGGGTGACATTCCCTGGATGGCTGTGGATTTGCGCACTTAGGAACCTTTCTGGCCGCATTGTGGTACTACCACTTTGTGGACATACTACGTCTCCCACAATGCCTCAGGGCATTTCCTGATGCACAACATAGGCATGATTAAGGGCCAATGAGTGAGCCTATTTGGTCAGGGACGGTCATAGGGGACAGGGTCGCAGTCGCATGCCACTTACCTTGGGTCTCTTGGGTGGGGCGGGAGGAGTCCAGAGTGGTCACGCCAACACACGCCTCCCTCTCCAAGGTGTCCTCTACCTGGTCCTCCAGGGGGGTGTTGGGTGGGACAGTCGGTCCACCACCTCCAGTGCCTGATGCCTCACCAAGGCGCTCCGCCACCCTCTCCTTGGCACGCCCTCGGAGGTCGTACCAGCGCTTTTTCAGCTCCCCCAACGACCTGTCCGCAACGCCCACAGAGTTGACGCTGGAGGCAATCCCCACCCAGATCCTCCGCTTCTCCTGTTCTGGGACCCTCTTGGAGTTGGCACCAAAGAGCTGGTCGTGTTTGGCCACCACCCCCTCTATAAGGTTCTCCAGCTCCTGCTCGGAGAACTTTAGTTTGCGCTTGCGGCCAGCGCTGTTGCTGGGGCCAGGCAGAGGTTCGTCGGACATGGCGGTCGCTATTTCGCCCGGGTCGGGAGTCGCTAACGGAGGTTTAGCGGCAGCTTTCCGTCGTGTACACTCGAATGATAGCGTCACTGTGGTGTTTGGGGATGGGATTTGGCTGCTTCCTGGTTGTGATGTCATCACGGTGCTCGGAATGCGTCTTCCCGTTTTCCAGATCCCGCGAGAATGCGACTCGCAATCCCGATCGCACGGGATTGCGAGTCGCAATCCCGTGCGATCGGGATTGCGAGTCGCAATCCCGATCGCTGGTGGCCGGAAATAGCGATTATTCTGCGTTTTTTGTAGGTCGCTAACGGCTTTAGCGCCCACGTGCGAGTCGCTATTTTTTCCCTGAAAAGTACATGAATGCCGTTTTGCGTTTCCTCAATAGCGAGTCGCTATTATTCGCTATTAGGGACACGCAAAACGGCATGTACATGAATCAGGCTGTAAGGCACTTATACTATTTGTGGTTTTGACTGTGGCTGCACTGTTGTGTTTCCAGGCTGATTGTAGACTTGTTTCCTAGCATTTTATTCATCCCATCTCTTAGTTCTGCAATCTCTAATACAAATGTTCACGTATAAGACAGTAATGACTACTTGGCCCTTTCTTTGGGGACCTTTCCTGTCTCTTCCTACTTGTCCTCCTCTGCTACTTCCTTGTACCCACTTATTATCATGTTGTAGTAGGTACTGTTGTTGGGTGGTCCCTGGAACTGATCCCACAAACACTGCAGTCATCTGAGTGGTGGCTTCTTTTACAGCTCCTTACACTCACTGCTCTTTTATTTGTAATATTTTCTGCACTAGCTTAGTCGCTGCTTTCTCTGTCACCTCCTGCTTGTTTCTCTCTTTCTCCTGGTTTCTCTTACAGAAATAGATTATATGTGCTTGTATCTCTGTCCAGGGATTGGCTTCCAATGTCACTGTATTATAAAGACTATCTTGTACATCAGAGGGTAACGCTTTCTTCACTCGTTATAAAACAACATGGTGTTACCTCCTGATACTTCTCAACCCTAACCTACTTCTTGGGTCCATTTTTCTTTCATCCTGCTAAGAGACTAAGCAGAGTCCTCATTCGGCTGCATTGATTGAGCCATGAAGGACCGAATGTCTGACCGGTCAGGATACATTTTCTTTGCTCAGCCCAAACTACTGTCCTAGCCAGGTCTGTTGACTGTCAGGTTGACTCTGACCCTTCCCTTCAAGACAGCGCTACCTTCCCTACTTCTCCCAGGCCACCTCATCTGACGAGTCCCGTCAAATTAGGGCCCGGCTCTCATTGAACTTGGTCTCTCTTCAATGTTTGTTGGGAACTATCAAGTCCGGCTCGCCACTTGATACTCTCTCCCCATCCAAGCTTAGACTTTTGGATGAGTCAGCCCTTAGCGTGATTCTTAATCTCCTTAATTCCTCTTTAAGCTCAGGTCACATGCCCCTGAATTGGAAGCATGCTCTTGTGCTCCCTTTGCTGAAAAAGACCAGCCTCGATCCTCTTTGCTGGTCAAACTACCGCCCTATATCCCTCCTCTCTGCCTTCTCCAAAGTCATGGAAAGACACATCAACCCCCAACTCTCCCCACATGTGGCGTTGCACAATTTATTTAATCCGTCACAGTCGGGTTTTTGTTCTGGGTATAGTAACGAATCGGCTCTGCTTGCTGTTACAGAATATCTTAGGCAGCAGCTTAACTACGGTAGTACAACAGCTCCCATTTTACTGGACATGAGTGCAGGTTTTGACACAGTCTCACACTCTATCTTGGTGGATCGTCTTGAAGCCTCAGGCATTGTAGGTGTGGCCTTGAGGTTGTTGATTTCTTTTTTAAAAGTTTACTTGTTCCAAGTCTTCTTACGTACCACTAAATCAAGTTCAGTTACTCTAATAGATCACTGACAAAATATCGACCTAGAAAATATCGACCTACAGGAATATCGATGCAGAAATAGCGAAGGCAAGAATATCGTCATCCTATCTACAACAAGGTAATTACAAAAATATGGAAAAAAATATATAGATGTAAAAAATATCGATGTTAAAAATATCGGGGTTTTTTCTGTAACAATTTAAATGTAAAATAAAGTAAATAACACTAATAAATAAAATAGGCATAGTTAAAAATATCTAATAATGTTTAAAATTAATAAATAATACATATATAATAATAATACATTAATTAAACATATACAGAAAATATATAATATATACGTACTTACGAATAAGTTGTAATAATTATTTTAATAATTTATAAATAAATAAAAAATGTTATAAATTACAAATACATTTATAAGCATAAAACAAACATAAATAAAAAGTTAAGTATTATGTTTATTAAATTAAAAAAATTAAATATTCTTTTAATATGTTTAAAATTAATTATATACTACATTATCTAAATTTATTTTTAAAAAAAATAGCAAAATAAATAAAAATACTATTCAAAATCCTTAAATGAAAAAATACAGTAATAAAAATGTTGGATAGCATAGAACTTAAAATCACCATTCCCACTCCAGAGAGCGCAACAGTAGAGAAACCGTTGGATAGCGTAGGGGTAAAAATTACTATTCCCACTCCAGGGAGTGCAACAGTAGGGAAAGCTTTGGATAGCGTAGGGGTAAAAATTAGTATTCCAACTCCAAAAAGTGCAACAGTAGGGATAGGGTTGGATAGCGTAGGGGAAACATTTACTATTCCAACTCCAGAGAGTGCAACAGTAGGGAAAGCGTTGGATAGCGTAGGAGTAAAAATTACTATTCCAACTCCAGAGAGTGTAACAGTAGGGAAAGCATTGGATAACGTAGGGGTAAAAATTACTATTTCCACTCCAGAGAGTGCAACAGTAGGGAAAGCGTTGGGTAGCGTAGGGGTAAAAATTACTATTCCAACTCCAGAGAGTGCAACAGTAGGGAAAACGTTGGATAGCGTAGGGGTAAAAATGACTATTCCAACTCCAAAAAGTGCAACAGTAGGGAAAGCGTTGGATAGCGTAGGGGTAAAAATGATTATTCCAACTCCAGAGAGTGCAACAGTAGGGAAAGCATTGGATAGCGTAGGGGTAAAAATTACTATTCCAACTCCAGAGAGTGCAACAGTAGGTAAATCGTTGGAAAGCGTAGGGGTAAAAATGATTATTCCCAATCCAGAGAGTGCAACAGTAGGGAATGCATTGGATAGCGTAGGGGTAAACATTACTATTCCAACTCCAGAGAGTGCAACAGTAGGGAAAAGGTTGGATAGCGTAGGGGTTAAAATTACTATTCCAAATCCAAAAAGTGCAACAGTAGGGAAAGCGCTGGATAGCGTAGGGGTAAAAATTACTTTTCCAACTCCAGAGAGTGCAACAGTAGGGAAAACATTGGATAGCGTAGGGGTAAAAATTACTATTCCAACTCCAGAGAGTGCAACAGTAAGGAAAGCGTTGGATAGCATAGGGGTAAAAAATTACTATTCCAACTCCAGAGAGTGCAACAGTAGGGAAAGCGTTGGATAGCGTAGGGGTACAAATTACTATTCCCACTCCAGAGAGTGCAACAGTAGGGAAATCGTTGGATAGCGTAGAAGTGAAATATAACATACTCATAAATAATTGTTGTAAATACAATAATTAAAAATTTAAATTTTTAAATAACTCTACATCATTTGCTAATACCCATTAATAATGACTAAAAACATAATTACAGTTGAATAAATAATTAACAATAAATTAACAGTAAATACCAATAAATATTAATTAATAAATATAAATTACCAAATAATAAATATTGAACACTAAAATATTTTTTATTGATAATTAAAAATTGATTAACAATTAAAAATTGGTAAACAATAATTGTATTCTTAAATAAAAAATATTTATGAAAAATTATTTACCAAAATAATAAAATAAATTTCCAATTAATAAACATTTTTTAATAATTAAATATCAATTACCCATTTAAAAAAATATTTACCAATTAAAAAATGTAATTACCAATTACAAACCTTAATTACCAATTAAAAAAATTAATTGCCAATTAAAAAATGTAATTACCAATTGCAAACCTTAATTACCAATTAAAAAAATTAATTGCCAATTAAAAAGTGTAATTACCAATTACAAACCTTAATTACCAATTAAAAAATTAATTACCAATTAAAATGAACAATTACCAATTAATAATTAATTAGAAATAACATAATTATCAATACTAATAAAAAATTAATAATTTCTTAATTACAATTACATTACTTCCCACCCAATTCCCTTATAAACCCACAACCCGCTACAGAACTTAAACATAAAAATGTATTAAATTTAAATTACAATTAATAAAAATTAATAATTAATTTACTATAATTAAATTACTTCCCACCCTATTCCCCTATAAACCCACAACCCGCTCCAGTACTAAAACATAAAATTAAATTAAAAATAACATTTTTAATATATAAAAAATAGTACACATATAATTTAAAACAAATAAAATACTTAACAAAAAACATATAACACATACATATAAAATACATTATAAAATACATAACAAACAAATATCGATATTAGTAACATTAAAATTAGTAACATCGATATATTTGATATCGATATTACTAACTTCAATATTACTTATATCGATATATAAAAAAATCGATATTACTTACCTTAGGGTCGATATTCTGTCCAACGATATTCTTGACCTCGATATTCTTTTCCTTCGATATTTTCAACTCGATATTACTGTAGGTCGATATTTAGGAATCAATATTTTGACTGTGCACTGCTCTAATGTCAGGAGTACAGCTTTGCATTTTAATCTTTATGTTCTCTGGCGGACATCACAGAATCGTTGGGACTGACCATTTTTTCCTACGCAGATGAAACCCAGATAATTTTTTCTCTTTCATCTGCTCAGCATCAGGACCCTTCTTTACTCCAGCTCGGACTGCTTAGAATCTCCCTGTGGATGTCTAGTAACACTTTGAAGCTAAACGGCTCTAAAACGGAGATCCTCATTCTGGGAAACAATCCTGAGCTCTGGGGTGTGAACCATTAGCCTGACACTTTGGGGCCTTTACCTGCTCCCAGCCCTAAGGTTAAGAACTTTGGTTTTACTATTGACAACAACCTCTCCCTCAGAGCACAAGTGTCTGGAGTCACCGCAACTTGATTTGCGGTTTTCAAGTGGCTAAAAAAAAAACTTTGGTTAATTCCACCCGTAGCCCAAAGAACCATAATGCAGGCATTGGTGACTTTCAGACTTGACTATAGCAATGTATTGTACTTGGGTGCAGATAAAGCCTCTGTCCGCCATCTGCAGATCATTCAAAAGGCGGCCGCCCGCCTTCTCTTTCAGATGCCTCGACACTCCTCTGTCTCACCTTTGCTTCATCGACTTTACTGGCTCAAGGTGAACAAGCGCATTGAGTTTAAGGCTTTATGTTACATGTTTTGAGCTAAGCATGGCTTGGCACCCCTTATATACAACTAACAATACAGAAAAACACCACTCTGCCCAATATTTTGTTAATCCGGTGCTAATAAACCAGGTACCGTAAACTCAGTCCTAAAACCCAAATCCCCTCACAAATGAATGTATGACGTTACAACGCATACATTTACAACGCACCTTTGCCTCTGGGCCTGGGAGCCCCAGCTGGGTCCGGGTGCCCGCTGGGCCCCGGCTGGGTGCTCTGGCCCTGGGCCCCATCCCCCAGCGTGCGGCACTGCCAAAGGCCCAGGACGGGGTTCCGTTGTGCCCGAAGAGCCTCCCCTTGCTTGGCTGGGTTCAGGAGCTCCAGCCGAGGCCCCTGAGGGCCTCGGGGTGGGTGGCCTCCCCACCCCGGGCTCCGTCCTCAGTCCTGCCGCATGGCAGGATGCCCGGGGAGGTGTCCCCTGGCTTCTGGGCCCGGGGAGCCCTGGCTGGGTCCAGGGGTCCCGTCAGGCCCTGGGCCGGGTGCTCCGGCCCTGGGCCCCATCCCCCGGCCTGCTGCTCCACCAAGGGTGGGCCGTTGGGGAGAGGACGTGGCCGGGGCTTAACCCTCCTTGGTTCTGGCCGAGGGTCCAGGTGCTGGGGACAGGAGGTCCACCAGGGCCACTGGGAGGCTCTCTCCGGCCTGACTAGGGTGGGAAAGCTGGGCCCGGGTTTGAGGCTTGAGCTCCATCCTGCAAGCCAGCGGATGTTCCGGGCATTCATCGGGACTAAGGGAGGCTCTCCCCGGCCTGGCTAGGGTTCAGAAGCAGGGACCGGGCCCTAGCCTTGAGCTCTGTCTGAAAGTCCATGGAGTGCTGGAGCTTCCCTGTGCTGGATAACAAGCTGAGGGTCCGGGTGCCCGGGGCCTGGGTCCATCGGGGCTCGGGGAGGCTCCCCGCCGGCCTGGCTGGGTGTTGGAAGCAGAGACCAGGCCCGGGGCTTGAACCCTGTCCGGCAGGCCATGGGGTCCTGGAGCCTCCCCGTGCTTGAAAACAAGCTGATGGTCCGGGTGCCGGGGACTTGGGTCCATCGGGATCCAGGGAGGCTCCCCGCCAGCCTGGCTGGGTGTTGGAAGCAGGGACCAGGTCCGGGGCTTGACCCCTGTCTGGCAGGCCATGGGGGTGCTGGAGCCTCCCCGTGCTGGAAAACAAGCGGAGGGTTTGGGTGCCGGGGACCTGGGTCCATCGGGGCCCGGGGAGGCTCCCTGCCAGCCTGGCAGGGTGTTGGAAGCAGGGACCAGGCCCGGGGCTTGAGTGAGGGTGCTGGAGTCTCCCCGTCCTGCAAGCAAGCCGAGTGTCCGGGCATTCATCAGGGCCAAGGGGGGCTCTCCCCAGCCTGGCTAGGGTCCAGATGCATGGACCGGGCCCGGGGCAAGAGCTCCGTCCGGCAGGCCATGGGGGTGCAGGAGCCTCCCCGTCCTGCAAGTCAGCCGAGGATCCAGGCATTCATCGGGCCATGGTGGGCTCTCCATAGCCTGGCTAGGGTTCGGAAGCATGGACCGGGCCCGGGGCTTGAGCTCCGTCTGGCAGGCAATGGGGGTGCTGGAGCCTCCCCGTCCTTCAAGCCAGACGAGGGTCTGGGCATTCATCGGGGCCAATGGAGGCTCTCCCCATGCTGGCTAGGATTCAGAAGCAGGGCCCGGGGCTTGAGCTCCATCCAGCGGGCCCCGGGTTGCTGGAGCCCTCCATATAGCAAGCCAGCCGAGGTTCCGGGCGCTGGAGTCCATCGGGGCCTAGGGAGGCTCTCCCTGGCCTGGCTAGGGTTCAGAAGCTGAGCCCCCAAGCCTACCAAGAGCAGGCAGGATCACTTCCGTTAAGGCGCCGGTCGGGCAGTTGTGAGCGGTCGAGTCGATTTCTCGAGCTCTGTAATGGTATGCGTTTTAATGATCTGTGTTGTAGTGACATGCGATGTAGTGTCATGTGTTGTAATGGTATGCATTGTAATACCTGCATTATAGTGACATGCGTTGTAAAGGATGTTGCACTGTAATTACTGCATTGTAAGTGTGGTGCGATGCAATGTTTGCGTTGTAAAGGTTGTTTCCCCTCCCAAATAGAATGTATACAGGTAAGTAGGAAAATATATATAGATATATATATATATTCAAAAAAGTTTGCTCATGCAGTGAGGAAACCCACACGTCGTTTGATTTCACCTTTTTATTCGGGAGGCAGCAGCAAGTACATGGCAGTTTCTGTCAGCGTCAATTTGCACCTCTGTTGCCATACGCATTTTGGAACACTCTCCTTTGTCAGTGGCATGGCGCGTGTGGGAGAGAAGGCATCGTGCATTAGATAAGTCAGATGGTATTTCAACCCAAGATCCCGCCCCACTGGGCGTGTGCGTGCTAAGCACTCTGGTTCACATAGTTTTTAGCAAGTAGTATCCGTAGTGGTTTGCGCTTTCTCTCTCTCTCCTTAGTACCTCCCGTTGGGTCGTTGGCAGGACCACCACTCCTTGTTGCTTTGCTTGTGCCCAATCCAAACAGGTACGTCGTTCCGCTAATGTGTCCCGTCACGCAAGACACACGGAGCAGCTGGGGAGCGGCGGGGTTACCCTCGTGACCGGAGCAGGCCACTTAATATTTAAAAAAGTTTGCTTATGCAGTGAGGAAACCCACACGTCGTTTGATTTCACCTTTTTATTCGGGAGGCAGCAGCAAGTACATGGCAGTTTCTGTCAGCGTCAATTTGCACCTCTGTTGCCATACGCGTTTCGGAACACTCTCCTTTGTCAGTGGCATGACGCGTGTGGGAGAGAAGGCATCGCGCATTCGATAAGTCAGATGGTATTTCAACCCAAGATCCCGCCCCACTGGGCGTGTGCGTGCTAAGCACTCTGGTTCACGTAGTTTTTAGCAAGTAGTATCCGTAGTGGTTTGCGCTTTCTCTCTCTCTCCTTATTACCTCCTGTTGGGTCGTTGGCAGGACCACCACTCCTTGTTGCTTTGCTTGTGCCCAATCCAAACAGGTACGTCGCTCCGCTAATGTGTCCCGTCACACAAGACACACGGAGCCGCTGGGGAGCGGCGGGGTTACCCTCGTGACCGGAGCAGGCCACTTAATATTCAAAAAAGTTTCCTCATGCAGTGAGGAAACCCACACGTCGTTTGATTTCACCTTTTTATTCGGGAGGCAGCAGCAAGTACATGGCAGTTTCTGTCAGCGTCAATTTGCACCTCTGTTGCCATACGCGTTTCGGAACACTCTCCTTTGTCAGTGGCAAGGCGCGTGTGGGAGAGAAGGCATCGCGCAGTCGATAAGTCAGATGGTATTTCAACCCAAGATCCCGCCCCACTGGGCGTGTGCGTGCTAAGCACTCTGGTTCACGTAGTTTTTAGCAAGTAGTATCCGTAGTGGTTTGCGCTTTCTCTCTCTCTCTCTCTCTTTTTTGAATAATAAGTGGCCTGCTCCGGTCACGAGGGTAACCCCGCCGCTCCCCAGCCGCTCCGTGTATCTTGTATGACGGGACACGTTAGCGGAACGACGTACCTGTTTGGATTGGGCACAAGCAAAGCAACAAGGAGTGGCGGTCCTGCCAACGACCCAACGGGAGGTACTAAGGAGAGAGAGAGAAAGCGCAAACCACTACGGATACTACTTGCTAAAAACTACGTGAACCAGAGTGCTTAGCACGCACACGCCCAGTGGGGCGGGATCTTGGGTTGAAATACCGTCTGACTTATCGAATGCGCGATGCCTTCTCTCCCACACGCACCATGCCACTGACAAAGGAGAGTGTTGCGAAACGGGTATGGCAACAGAGGTGCAAATTGACGCTGACAGAAACTGCCATGTACTTGCTGCTGCCTCCCGAAAAAAAAGGTGAAATCAAACGACGTGTGGGTTTCCTCACTGCATGAGCAAACTTTTTTGAATATTAAGTGGCCTGCTCCGGTCACGAGGGTAACCCCGCCGCTCCCCAGCGGCTCTGTGTGTCTTGTGTGACGGGACACATTAGCGGAACGACGTACGTGTTTGGATTGGGCACAAGCAAAGCAACAAGGAGTGGTGGTCCTGCCAACGACCCAACGGGAGGTACTAAGGAGAGAGAGAGAAAGCGCAAACCACTACGGATACTACTTGCTAAAAACTACGTGAACCAGAGTGCTTAGCACGCACACGCCCAGTGGGGCGGGATCTTGGGTTGAAATACCATCTGACTTATCGAATGCGCGATGCCTTCTCTCCCACACGCGTCATGCCACTGACAAAGGAGAGTATTCCGAAACGCGTATGGCAACAGAGGTGCAAATTGACGTTGACAGAAACTGCCATGTACTTGCTGCTGCCTCCCGAATAAAAAGGTGAAATCAAACGACGTGTGGGTTTCCTCACTGCATGAGCAAACTGTTTTGAATAATAAGTGGCCTGCACCGGTCACGAGGGTAACCCCGCCGCTCCCAAGCGGCTCCGTGTGTCTTGTGTGACGGGACACATTAGCGGAATGATGCACCTGTTTGGATTGGGCACAAGCAAAGCAACAAGGAGTGGTGGTCCTGCCAACGACCCAACGGGAGGTACTAAGGAGAGAGAGAGAAAGCGCAAACCACTACGGATACTACTTGCTAAAAACTACGTGAACCAGAGTGCTTAGCATGCACACGCCCAGTGGGGCGGGATCTTGGGTTGAAATACCATCTGACTTATCGAATGCGCGATGCCTTCTCTCCCACACGCGCCATGCCACTGACAAAGGAGAGTGTTCTGAAACGCGTATGGCAACAGAGGTGCAAATTGACGTTGACAGAAACTGCTATGTACTTGCTGCTGCCTCCCGAATAAAAAGGTGAAATCAAACGACGTGTGGGTTTCCTCACTGCATGAGCAAACTGTTTTGAATAATAAGTGGCCTGCACCGGTCACGAGGGTAACCCCGCCGCTCCCAAGCGGCTCCGTGTGTCTTGTGTGACGGGACACATTAGCGGAATGATGCACCTGTTTGGATTGGGCACAAGCAAAGCAACAAGGAGTGGTGGTCCTGCCAACGACCCAACGGGAGGTACTAAGGAGAGAGAGAGAAAGCGCAAACCACTACGGATACTACTTGCTAAAAACTACGTGAACCAGAGTGCTTAGCATGCACACGCCCAGTGGGGCGGGATCTTGGGTTGAAATACCATCTGACTTATCGAATGCGCGATGCCTTCTCTCCCACACGCGCCATGCCACTGACAAAGGAGAGTGTTCTGAAACGCGTATGGCAACAGAGGTGCAAATTGACGTTGACAGAAACTGCTATGTACTTGCTGCTGCCTCCCGAATAAAAAGGTGAAATCAAACGACGTGTGGGTTTCCTCACTGCATGAGCAAACATTTTTGAATATATATATATATATATATATATATATATATATATATATATATATATATATATATATATATATATATATATATATATATATATGTTTATTTACATTGTTTCATTAATACAATACAAAAGGCATAAGAATAAATATCACAAAGATGAATAAGAATCATGAGTCACGAACATTCATTCTCACAAACCAACCGGACATACACATACTCAGACATTCTCAAACATCCCATCAGGTAACAGTTCATTAAATCATACTGGCAGTATTGGAATAATGTCAGGAGTCTTCGCCAGACATACTAACAGATAAGAAAATTAAACGGGACAGGAACAATTAAGCAGGAGGGATAAACAAATCGCAACTGATCATGAAGTTCAAAATTACACTTTCTTCTCGAGGAGTAAGATAGATGCAGCAGAGACACAGGGGTTCCAGCGCCGACGCGTGTTTCAGTGTCAGACCCGGATCTGGGTCACAGCTTCATCAGGACGAAGCAAGGCAGGGTGGACTCATGAAGGGTAATGCCTAAAAGAACAACAAATATATATATATGGACACAATCCTGTGTTCATTCCTTTCAGAAAGCAGGCACCGACTCCGTGGGATTCTTTGTCAAGGGCATTTATTTAACAAGAAAGACGACCAGACGCATTTCGGCGGACAAGTCTGCCTTGCTCACTACATCTGGGTTCACCAAGTGCAAATTACATTTTTATAGTGCTACAATGTAAGCCATTTGTTGTGAAAGAACGACAGAATTGCCATGTGACAAACCATAGACATAGAGGGTTAAATAGCATACATTTTGCAAGTCATGTATACTACTTTGTGACACAATGTTTGTAAATGCTACTTTACAAAATGAGTTAATATTCCCCTTAAAGTTTCATGTCCTCTTTTATATTATGTTTGCTTACTGAGTGTATTATACAGATTTTAAGTGCTCAGTAACTGAGTCTGTTTGTTGTTCATGCATGTCTGTCTGCGTGCATGTGACTATGGACATAGAAGACAAATGCGCCCCGTATATACGTCATCAGCGCATGTCCACTCTGTAAGATACCCGTACCGGCATGTGTTTAACCTCCTAGTGAGGCGGCAGGAAAAAACATGAGTAATGGCTTATCCCTGCCAAGGACATATGTGTAAGCCTGGTATTTATGTGCCTGATGTTAAGGAGTTCCTCATGTTGCTCGTGGCGCGCGTGTCTTATAGTGTTTCTGATGTGGATTAAGGAGATATTGCAGCGTGTGGGAAGGTTTTACGCGAACCGGAAAAGAAATAACTGTCACGAGCCCCAAAGCCTGAATAATTATTTCAGTGTGAATGCTCGTATGGCAGTGCCTGTGGTGTTCAGGTTTGACGGATTGCTTTTTCAGACTTAGTCTTAGTCTGAATAGCCTTGGTTCAAACTAGCAGGACTCGCCGTTAGGGATTGTGTTTAATGCGCGCCCGGGCAATGTAAATTACCGTGTCAGTTTCCATGTACCTCACATTCTTATAAGTGTTTAGAGTTTCGCCCTTGTGTTGTTATATCGCCTGGTGCGCAGTGTGACGGGCTATATTGGTGTGAGGTAAATTTGTTTGGGAAGCATGGCGGTATTATGCCCATCTGGGCTTTAATATATGAGATTGCTCTCAAACGGGCATGCAGTTAAAAGCTGATGATTCCAGAGTTACCCTCGCCGTGCGCTTTAGCAAAGTATTACGCTTTATCTCTCATGAGCACCGGTCTGTACAGGGCGCATTCGGAGGAGGCTTATGAGCTATGTCAGTGAAGTAGTGTGGCTCACTGGTTAGAGGCGGCAGACCCGAGAGCAGAGGACGGCCCGGGACCAGGGTTCGATTCCCGACGCGGCAGGTTTCTGGACCAGGGTCAGCGGACTCGATAATTCTCTCGCCTCGGTGCCCACTCTGATCAGCGATCACACTCGGCAACTCTGGGCACTAGCTTGCCTCATCTTCACTAACGGCCCCACCAGACCGCCGGGGATGCCTGGTCTCACCCTGGAGATACCCATTAAGGGACCATCTCTCAGGGAAGCCAGGAAGGGTTTCGCAGCGGTCGAAGCGCGGAGGTACCCCTTCGGGAGTGATTCCAGCGCTATATAAGCACACAATTAATTAATTAATTAATTAATTAAAGCCCTTCGTGCTATGCTCAGTAAGTAAAAGGCCTGTCTACTGGTAAAATTCTATTGTCGCTAAGTGAGAGTGTGACTAATAATTACAGGTTTTTTAGGTGCGTTAGTGTGGGTATAAAAATTAAAAGTTAAAAATTAAGATGGTGAAGCTAGATGGGATGCAGCTTTAATGGGTTCTGTATGTCTACACGAGGAGTTAAGCTATGAGATATCTACTTGTCAGAGTTAATGTAGGTTAACAGTTTCACAGATGGACGCTAAGTGCTTCGTCAGAGTTGTGGCCATTCGGTATTTTGTAATTTAGCTAAATGATATATTTGGATTCCAACCGTCTCAATGCTTGTAGTCTGTTGCCCCCTCTTGGTTTTGGTGCCACCTGGTCAATTACAAAGTATGTAAGGTGCTCCATGTTACCATTGTGCTGTGAGTTTATGTGTCTGGTAAATGGGTAGCCAGGGTCATCGTTGCTAATTGCTCTCAGGTGTTGCAAGATCCTAATATGTACAGGGTGGATAGTGCTCCCCACATATAGTTTGTTACAGGTGCAACTAAGCACATATACTGCGAAGTCAGTCTTGCAAGTATAGTGTTCCCTGATTATGTGTAGTGTTTTTCTGAACGGGAGTTCTACTGTTTTGGTGTTAGCTCCGTGTAAACATGCCTTGCATTAAGAGCACTTGAAGGAACCTTTTTGCGCCTGTAACCAGGATGTGTTCTTATTTTTGTTTACAATTGGGGCATAGTTTACCAGTTCCTGCCGCATCGAGGTTGCTCTGCGGAATGTTAACTGGGGTAGTTTGGCACACATGGGTCCAATGGTGGGATCTGTTCTAATGAGTGGCCAGTGCCTGTACATGATTTTGCACAGGTCTTTATCGTATTTCGTGAAACCTGTGATCAGTCTCGGTATGAAAGGTTTTGTTTCATTTGGCTCGTTGTCTGTTCTAGGTTTCCCGTTGAGTAGATCTTGTCGGGTAGTTTTTTCGCCCTTTTTTCTGGCTGTGCCTAGTGTTTTTTCTTTGTACCCTCTCTCCCTCAGCCTTGAAAAGAGGTTCTCTGTGTTGTGTTTTAGATCAGCTTCTAGACTGCAATTCCATTTCATTCGGAGGCACTCTGCATAAGGTATGCTCTCCTTTAGACTGACTGGATGAAAGCTTGAGGCGTGTAGGATAGTATTACCCGTCAATTCTTTTCTGTATGTTCTGGACTCTATTCTCCCGTCTTGTTGAAAAACCTCTAGGTCTAAAAAAGGCTATTTTTGTGGTATCTGTTTTGCAGGTGAACTTAAGGTTCAAGCTGTTTTCGTTTACCAGTTTCACGAATTCCTGTGCATTTTCCTCTGTCCCTTTCCACACCATAAAGATGTCATCTATATACCTTTTATAGAAAACAATGTGGTTGAGGTATATGTGGTTGTGCTGGGCCATGAGTACTTGCTCCTCCCACCAGCCCATATGCAAATTAGCATAGCTGGGGGCAAAGCAAGTGCCCATGGCGGTGCCCTGGGTCTGTTGGTACAGGAGTTTGTTGAATGTGAAAGTGTTCTTTGCAAGGCTCCATTCCGCCATTTGTACTAACATCATGGTGTGGTGATGTAGTGTGATATTTCTACTACCCAAAAAATGTTTCATAGCATTTAGACCATCATTATGTCTGATACTTGTGTAGAGGCTTTGAATATCCAGAGTTACAAAGATAAAGTCAGGTTGCCATGCAAAGTCAAGGATTTTACAAAGAAAGTCCCAAGAGTCTTTCAGATAAGCTGGTAATGCTTGTAAATTAAATTGATACTTGTATAGCGCACTACTCACCCGCAAGGGTCTCAAGGTGCTTGTACGAATACCGCTGTGGAACCCATCCTGGCTTTCCCTGTGAGGCGTCCACTCCTGGGCACCCCCAAGGTGGAGGCCAGGCATCCTTAGCGTTGTGGGGCCCGTTGTGGAGATTAAGCAAGCTATTGCCCAGAGTTGCAGAGTGGGACTCCATGATTGGAAAAGACACCGAGGCGAGAATTATCAGGTTTGGGAATTTTGAGCCCAAGACCCGCCGAGGCGGGGAATTTAACCCTGGTCCCAGGCTAGACCTCTGCATCAGGGTCTGCCACTCTAATCATTGAGCCACACTTCTCCACTA
Organism: Lissotriton vulgaris; assembly: GCF_964263255.1. NCBI lineage: Eukaryota > Metazoa > Chordata > Amphibia > Caudata > Salamandridae > Lissotriton > Lissotriton vulgaris. The sequence continues at coordinate 32,300,931 of NC_141693.1, forward strand.
TCACAGGTACCACTTGCACCAGTGGCTGTAAATAGTAATCGATAAATTTGCTTGTATTTTCGAATAGACTGTCTATGGCCGAGATGATTGGTCTGCCAGGGGGACAGGTAGTGTCTTTATGGACCTTAGGTAGCAAATACAGTTGTGGGGTCACAGGATGGTCATTTTTAAGGAACATGGATTCAGGCTTTGTTATGAGGGCGTTGCTCCTCCAGTCATATAGACTCGTGTGATATCTCTCCTTGATGTTGGAAATGTTTGAGCTGTTAATTCTTATGTAACATTGTCGGTCCTGTAATTGCTGCATGGCTTCACGATTGTACATGTCCAGTGGCCATAAGACTATGTTTCCCCCTTTGTCGGCACAGCGGATTACAATGTCTTGTCGATGTTTTATCTTGTCCATGACCCGACTGTATTTGGCCCTATGATCATTTGTCTTTTTGTTGAATGTTGTGCTGCTCTCCAAGGCTAGGCTCTTGAGATCTTTTATCACTCTATCAGCGAAAGCATCAATATTGTATTTGGGCATGAATGGAAAGAAGACTGATTTTGGTCTAAACGGGGAGGGTTCTGAAGCATATAACAATAGATTTGCATGTGCTCCCGCTTGTGTGTTGCTCAACATTCCTTCCGTTAGGTCCAACTCTACCTCTGTCATATTTCTCAGGAAGTCCAAGTATTAATGAGGTAGTTGGCATTGGGTTTGTCAATTTCCCTTGTAGGTCTAGAGTTTTTTCTCTTTGGTTAGTAAAGTACTTGTTTAACTTCAATTTCCGGGTGAAGTGGTACAAGTCTATCCTAGTCTCAGTATAGTTAAAGTTTGTCTTTTTGCAAAATGAGAGTCCCAGTTCCAAAGTCTTTATTTCGTCAGGTGTCAAATCCATGTTTGATAGATTTATTACTGTGTTTTTCTCTGTTGTTGTGAGGTTTTTCTCCTCCTGTTGCGCCTGTATTGAGGTTTGCTTTTTTGAGCCGTGTCTCCCCCACCGTCTGTTCTTCCTCCTTCTGCTCGTGAAGAGTTTGGTCTGTTTGCTGGCTGTTCCTGTCTCTGTGTTCTTGGTTGCAGGCTTTGTAGCCGTTCCAGTCGTAAAAAAGCGAATTCTACCACTGGGGTTGGTACTTGTTTGTGCTGGTTTGTCGTTCTCATGCTTGTGCCGGGGTCTGACTCTGCTCCTGAGCTGATTTCCGACTCACTTGGTACATGTGGGTATACTTGTGTTGTGTCTGTTGCAGCGAGTTGCTGGCGATGGATATTCTCAAATTTCCTGGCAAATGTATAAATCCTGCCATGGAGATAATCATTGCGGCCTCTTTGAAATTTTTCTGCCTTTCTCAATTTTATTGTGTTTTCCAGTTTTTGCACTCTTGTTGCTATTTCCGTCAGTCCTTTCTTTACCTTATCTGCGTTTGCTATTTTGCTTAGTTCGTTCATGACGTGTTCAATTTGTGCCAACAATTTCTCTCTGTCTGAGCTTGCATATTTTATAAGTCTGCGCAGCATGTTTTTTGATGATTCCGCGCTGTTGTCCGCCCAATCCCGGAGCATGGCGGGGTCTGGGTTCTCATATGTTTGGGCTACAAGTATCCTTTGTAGTGTAGTTCCTATTTTCCCTATAGGCCCTGCACATTGGAATAACATAAACAGCAGTGTAGACGTAGGAGTGCGGTCTTCTTGTCTCTACTGACTATATTAAACTTAATGTAAATGTAAATGTATTGCGATTTATATAGCGCACGTATCACCCGTAGGCATCAAGGCGCTTGCCTTGGGAACCCGTCCTGGTATTCCCCTGTGAGATAACCCCAGCAGGGTATCCACAAGGTGAAAGCCAGGCATCCCGCCGCGAGGGGCCGTAGTGGAGATTAAGCAAGCTATTGCCCAGAGTCGCAGAGTGTGAACCCGTGAGTCGAGTAGGCACCGGAACGAGAATTATCGAGTCCGTGGAATTTTTGAGCCCAAGACCCGCCGAGGCGGGGAATTGAACCCTGGTCCAAGACTGATCTCTGCTTCCGGGTCTGCCGCCTCTAACCCCTGAGCCACACTTCTCCACTAATTGGGTTTGTACCAGCTAGCTCAGAGGTCACTGGAAACTTTCTTGACTGAATAGGAAGTGATCAGCTTCCCTGGCACAGACAAGAAGGGATTCAGTTTTCCAACAACCGCATTAACATGACAACTTTGCTCCTCAGATAAGAGTCAATCTCTAGAGTCGTGTGAAACAATAGACAGCTATTTCACTCAGTCAGTTGTGCAAGATTACTTTCACCAGTATGCAGAGAATAGAGAGACGGGCGTTTTCAATAAAAGGTATTATTTATTGAACAGTCTTTCTTCTCATGCAAGATAAATGAATTGCCACAATTGCAAGACTTGTTATTATAAAAAGTGCGTACAGTAAAAGTAGTATTACGAAATAATACTGTAAAAGCATTGATATGGTTTCTTAGCCATAAGATGGTTAAAATGAATAACATATATACATTCATATATACATTTGGCTAACGACCTCAACTGGTGCTTCTAACTACGCCTACCCCAGTGTACCTGACCTAAGCCTAACACGTGGAAGGGAGTAAGTAAGTAGCAAGTTAAGTTAAGTTGGTTTTGCCAAGGTTTGCTTCAAGAATTCTCTCTAAGGGTTTAGTCAGCACCGTACCTTGGGAATAGAATGTTGGAGGTATGGTATCTCTTCTCAGGACTCGATATTCCAGTCACCTGCAAGGGTAGGCTGGAAACGCCGGAGCTGGATTTTCTCGGCAGGAGAAAAGACAGCGTCTTTCTCAGCGCGTCAAGGAGGAGGGGCTGCTCCGGTGGGCTTTCTGCATCTGCTGGGCTTTCTGCAGGGGGACAGCTGGTCTGCTCCTGTATTCTTCACCACCACCGCCGCCTTTGCTTAAGGCAACGTTGGTATTATTTATACCTGATAGGTGCCGAGTTTGACGTAAGTGTTGGACATAAGACGTCAATAAAGATGTCACTAAGAACTGGTCGTTCTTACAGTGCTCGTTAGGAGTTCTATTACAAATCAAAACAAGGCGAGCGGGGCTTTCCCAGGTTGCTGGAGGTTTGAAGTGTCGAAAGAACTCGGTGTGCTATCTAGGAATCTAAGGAAGTGACTCCTGCTGTGTCATGGACTGACATGGACTGCAGAGGCGACTTGCTAAAATATGGTTTGGGATATTATGCCATTATAGGGATATGTATCGATTATAGCCGTATAGGGGCATAAGGTCATAATATTGATCGGGGTCCTAGATAAAACACAACACCCACTCCACAAATTCGTGTCCATCAAATTACTAAAAACTAAAGCAATAGGATGCGCGTGTATTCCTACCCACCCCAAAATACATTTTGTATCTGAAATGGTGTACATGAAATACATGAGAATATAGGTACTGTACGTTTATAAGCAGATTAATCATTCAAAATCTATGCATATATATTCACTTTGAACGATTATGCGAAATAACACATGGAATGTCTCTAAATACAGAAGAGAAGGTCGAGACTATTTCATCACATGTAAATACAGTTGCTGTAAAATGTGCTAGAGGTCGAGGTAATATATTGTCTCTAGATGTACTAAAAATTGAAGCTCTGTTCTTTAAGAATAGTTCTACTTTAAGCAAAAGTATTTGTGCCAGAAAAAAGGTAAATATTTTGAAAAAGTGTCTGATTAAAAAAAAAAAAAAAAAGGATTTTTCATGGGAAAAATAGAGTTTCAAACGCTTTTCAGTAGCTTTTGTTTATCAAAGCCGAAGGCCGAATTCAGAGTTCATGGAAACGCTGTGCGCCGGAATGTTTTTTCCAAAATTCATTGTTTCTGTTCAGGGGAGAACATCATATCAGACAGGCTCTCAAAGAATAGCTCTACATATTCAGGTGACAGTTCGACCAGGTTTGATAGTGCTGTAACCTGGCAGCTGTCAGAATGATTGCTATCATCGATGTCTGGACCAGCAATGCTCACAGAGGGTCGTACCTGGGTGATGCTGCTTTCACTGCCGCCACCTCGTCGTAGCGCAGGAGTTTCAACGAATGCCGTCATCAGGATTGGTAGCCGCTGGGGACAACACGGTGCATGAGCCATTACAGGACTTAGCAAAGTATTGATATCCATTGGTACAGCCGATGGTAGTGCAAGACAGGTGTCTAACACGCATTCTTCTCCGCATAGCATACATCGAAGCACAGGTAAGATGCAGGTCTGCCATATAGGTCTGAATGAAAGAAACCAGGTCATGTTCAGATCTCTCAGCCGAGCCAATCCAAGGACCTTAGTTATGCGGTCCCGGTAGCGCATTGCTAGGATCATTTCTTCCATCCTTGCCGGAGTCATGTCTGAGTTTTGTCTTGCCATATCGGAGCAGGAGGGTCAAAAATAAAATGCCTGCTACAAGTCCCAAAACTAATGGTAGGCCGCCAAAGACCGAATGGACAAAATTTGAAATTATGCTCAGGATTGCTTTGAATGGTGTTAGCAGCTCCGAAAAAATCGTCTTAAATACATTCGAGATACCTACGGCATCCGACATATTTAGGATTTGGCTCAACATTTCCATGAAATGTACGGGGCAATTTGTTGATAAAAGTTCATGTATCTCCGATGTTGTCCTTGCAACTTGGAGATCATACGTTTCCTTTGATGACGTGATGGGCACTGTTGTCTGCAAAAGCACAGACTTCATTCTGCTTAAAGTATCAATACGTATAGAAGAGATTTTCAACGGAGGCCAGACAGGAGTCTCGGAGTCTCCAGGGCCGTTTGGAAACAATGCTTGCATACAGCAAGTGACCATGGAAGACACGTGAACAAGATATGCTTTCCCTGGCAATAAGCCACAACAGCTGTGGTCCGTTATTAGAATGTAACTCCCATTAGCAAGTTGTCTAAAGAAAGGCTCTATCTGTTTTGCAGGTGTGACGTGCTGATGGCATGAAAGGTTGTTTGAAGTCCCTTCACAGGCCCCATGTAAATTAATACCCTGGCACAAAAGTATACCGCTTAGTGAATGTTTGCAATTATTACCACTAAGAAATACATTTTTGTTGTTGTCACTATAGCATGTGTGTGTATATGGCAATTTCCATCATGACTTAATGTACCCTTTACCCAATCGTTCATACTGGCCAGTCGGTATATACTCAAGGCACTTTTTAAATTGGAAAGTAGTTATCGGAATTGTGATATCCCCGTGTATTATCCATTCAATGACAGGACTTTCTGACATTGTCAATGGTAATCTCTCAAGTTTTTCGATGCTCAGGATTGTATAGTCTGCTCCTTTCTGTGCCAAGCTGATTTGTTTATCAGTAAGGTTAAAGATGGATAACAATGACGTTGTGTTGATTAAACGCCATGGCACATAGCCTGAACAAAGATTTCGCAGCGTCCAGCCTAACTGTACAATAGAACGAAGTTGGGACTGGCCATGTTGTAACATTAGCAGGTCCTGATCTATTATATCGATGGCAGATGATACAATACTGTCCAGTGAATATATTCTGGAGGACAGAGTCATTAACCCATTGTCCACAACAGAAAGTGATTTTTCTAAATTAATACAATCAATTTCTCGTATCTTCTCTGCTGTTTCAATTTGCATTACTTTCCAAGCCTCGTTGTAAGCCGCATATACACTTGCCGCTATGAAACGTTTTTGACGCTGTTTGCGTGGTCCCATAATGAAATCACGCAAGTCAGCACCATCTTTAAGTAAAGATAAGTGTTGCTTAATTTCTGCCAGTGTGGATGTTTCTAGCCATTCGAGACAGAGTTTCCCTACACTGTATGTTGTTACTATCCCTGGATGTTGTCTCTGGGAGTATCTAGGGTCTGGTCTGGTCATTTGTAACCCCTGTGTTATGTTCAGGAATCTATCTTGACAGTTATTAGTGTCTGTTGGCCAGATTAACCATTTTTTCCAATCAGGATGTGTTCTGTTTAGATGTAAAATTTGTGATACGTCTATTTCAATATCTGTGGTTGTATCATCAGCTATTGGCTTTGGAATAGACGGTTTGTTAAGGTCCTTAATCTTAGCTAGGCCAAGACAGGTTGTCTGTTGAATTGTGTCATTCAAAAATATTATTTGTTCTGGGATCATGCAGGCTCGAAATAATGCTTCTATGCCTTGTACCTGCCAATCTTTTGTACCCCAGATTGTTTTTGTTTCAATGTTATTTTTCCAGAAATCAAAACCAAATGTAATCATTTTTTCATAAAATGCTTCTGAATATATCAATTTAGTATTTGTCAGCATGGTTTTTGTCCCTGTCTTATCCAACAGTTTATAGTAAAAATGTTTCAGCATTATTTGTGTTAAACCCTGAGAAGTATTGAAATTTTTCAAAAAATGTTTTTGAACTGCTTTTAGGTGGTGTTGCACAATGCTCCCATTGGTTATATTTATAAACATTTCTAGGTTGAGCAGATTTATGCAAGTAATGGTCCGCGAAATGTGAAAAACAGTACATTTGTTCATAATTAGATGAACCTTGTAAATAATCATGTTCTGTAAATTTTGCTGACAACACTAAATCAGACATCATATTATTTATACTTTCAAATCATCAGAAAATGTACTTGGTTTTACAAAGTCACTAAATGAAACCTTGAACTGGTGAGGATACTTTAGGTTCTCGACCGGGCCATATATTTCATAGTCAGTCTTGTCCCAAACTACCCCGCCGGGTATTAGAATGGCTGTGACATTTACTGATGATAGTTCTCTTTTCTCGATGTGAGATGACTTGTGTGGCTTTAGAACTAAGTTGATGTTCTGACTTGCTGTGTCGATTGTACTGTATTTTTCCTCAATTAATTTTCCCAAACAAAGTACCATGATGAGCCAAAGCAGCAGGAAAAATACACCTAGCCCAAACCAAAATTCTAACCATGGAGAAACAAGATAAATTTCCTCAAGTTGATGAAAGAGTTCTGTTGCTTTTTGTTTAAAAGTCTTTGTGTCTGGTGTTACTTCAGAGTTGCTTGGATCTTCAGAAAAGTTATCGAAATTGATGAAGTAGCCAGAGGCAGTTCTGTCGATTGTAGGAATAGCATTTCCCCTTTGATTTTCATTAACACACTCTGATGCCACATCGTCGTAGACTGGTGTTTCTTGACGAACTGTTTCAATTTGAGTTTCAAGGGGCACGAGTTCCATTGCATTATTGCATAGTCCTTCTGTGTGCACCGCAGGTTTATCAAATGTGATTAGTCTTTCAGTTTGAACCTCTTGGATTGTTGCAAATTTCGGTATTCTGTTACTTCTAGGGAGTCCACTTGGCCTACTGTTGATTATAGGCCACATGCTTGTGGTTTTACCAGGTTGATTGATACAACTCTGTTCTCCTTTTTACCAGCAAGTACCACTGATCTTGTTCCGTTGATACTTAAGACAGGTACTGCTTTTCTGTAAGAAGGCCCAAATTCCTTCTTCACCGCTATTTTTTCTCTGACCAGATCCCCAATCTTTGAAATCCAGACAGGTCTTGCTGGGACGGGTGGTGTGTCTTCAGTGGTTGTTTGCTGTTGTTTTAACTTTATGTTGCTCAGGGCTTTTCTTGTTTCATTTAAGTCCTGTAAAACAGCCAAAAGATCTTTGATGTCAAAGCCTTGCTTATCATTTTGTACCACTGAAGCCTGACTATCAAGGTCCTGAACATGCATTCTAGTTCCGAACAATAGTTTGTACGGGCTGAAACCTTTTAGAGAATATCTTGGCAAATTATTAAGACTACGTTGGACACTTGTTAAATGTTTGACCCACCCATCACCTGAATCTAATACCTTTGCTGTTATAGATTGCTTTATGTCTCGATTTTTTCTTTCCACTACACTGTTCCCTTCGGGGTGGAATGGACATATGGCTGAGATACCCGCCACCCCCTCTCAACACAATCCCCAAGAATGGGAATCCGGAAACAGTTCTGAACTTTTGGAAGGCGGGAGGGAGTTACCCTCCCGGCCGTATTTATTAAAAATATGAAACAAAATTAAAACATTAAAATAACAGTTTCATATCATGTACAATTTCATTTCCACATTATGATGTTTTGGCTAACCTTAACACATTTCTAATACAAAGGTTCTCCTAGCCGATACTAACATCCTTATAAATGCATTTTCAAATTGAAATTGTACATCCTAACGTTAAGGGCCAACGGCAAGGTCGTAACCGGTGTCAGATCCCTAAACCAGAACTCCCCCCTCACTTGTGAGGGGCGGCCGCACAGAGGACTGCACCTCATGTGCACATACCAATTTCCCTTGTCTTGACGGGGGCCCCTGTTAACTCAACGCCATCTTAATGGTCGTCCGAGGACTCGTGTGAGGTGTCTAGAAGGTAGCGTAGACCCCCCTCCCCACCCCACACAACTTACCACATCTGCCGTCGCAGATGTCCTGGCCCCGGGAAATTCCCAGGAGGGGCCCGTAGCCCCCCCTATCCAGGGAGGGGCCTTGACCGCCTTCCCTTACCTTTCGGCATCCCATCCTTAGAAGGGACCGCCTCCCCGTTGAGGGGCCAATGGCCACCTCCCCCCGGGCGCTCCCATCCGTAATGGGTGACGCCCCCCCCTAGGGATCTTCCAATTACTGCTCACCGATCATGACCTTACCGCCACAGGCCGGATAGTTGACCAGCTATCCGGACCCCCCACAAAACTCCTACCTAAAGGTCATGCTGTAAACTCTTTAACCAGGCTACGAGGTCTCCTATGAGTAAAGCATTCCCCACCCGGGACAAGTGGACCCCATCTTCTAGATACATATGGTCCCCCCTGATACATCCATGAGGAATCGAATGCAATGTATTTGTACGGAACAGTCTACCAAGCTTGTTATTCACTTTCTTCACCGAATGATTTATAGCAGACACAGAATTAGCCCCCCGCCACACCTTCCGTGGAATCATATGGGACCATGCAATCGTGCACCCCGGAACCCTTCTCGCCAACCAACTTACAGTGGACAATATCAACTCGAGAAGTACCCGTCGACCAGTGGTCACCAAATCATTGCCCCCAAGATGCACTATTATTATAGCTGGCGGTGACCTTGTCCGCCCTAACAAACCCTCCATAAAATTTTGAAACTGGTCAATACAGAGCCCGCCCCTTCCGTAGAAGGTCACCCTGTACCCGTATTCCCCAGCCATGTGAATCATGTCACCTGCTTTGAATACGTCCGCGGCACGCCTCACGTATGAGTGGCCCACGACCCACACCACTCTTTCCTCAGCCGGTGATCTTTGACCGCTGGTACCCAGGTGTCGGGTCGACTGCACAGTCCGCCCCGCCTCGTAAGCTTGCGACACTGTAAACCAAACAAAAACAAGAAGCGTGAGTACATGATATCAGCTTCACAACATGTGCAACCGCACATACCTTTTGTAACAATTCGAGGACCAACGCCCCAACTGTTTCACTTTTTCCACACTCAGACCCCTGGCTGTAGCTTCTGTAGCAGCCCCTATCCGGAAGGAATGGGTCCCAAACTCACCCGGGTTCAAGCCCGCGGCTGAAACTGCCATTGCAAGCACCCGCTGGAACTGAAACCTCGTCAGTGGGGTGGCATCAGCATGTCTCAGCAAGGTCCCCCCCCATGCTGCCGCCCTCTGCGCCAAATACTCCTCAACACAGGCAACAGGGCACATGGGAGATCCGGGAATCCGCTGGACTATTACACTGTCCCCGATCGCTCCCTGATCAGTCTTGGACCTGGCAAACGAGACAATCATCGTCTCCCCCTTAACCTGGATGTGCTCTCGGCACAGTCCACCCCCCGTATCCTGCTTGTTCTTCGCTACCAGTTCGCTTACCCGCATAGCCCCATGGAATGCTAATGCAAAAGCGGCCCGGAATAACACTGTCTCTGAATGAGATGAACATGTCGCAGGGAGTACGGACAGTAAGAGGGCCAACCTTTCCAGACCTATCGGGTGCCTTTCATCTACTCTGCGACCCTCAAGGCGTTGCCACCCACGCAGCGCTTTCTGTACTACAAAAGACGCTGTGGGGTCCTGGATACCATGAGCCCGTGCCATAAAGGAAATGGCGGCCCGATGCCTCTGGGCCGTAGCTACCGATTTGCCTGCCTGATGTAAAGACAGCAAAAATTTTAAGACATACTCTTCTTGGCCCCAAAGCTCCCCCCTAGCCGAACCCAAAAAGGACCAATAGGAACGGAACGCCCCTTCATATGCCTTCCTTGTCCTGGGTGCTAAACTCTCTCCCACGAGGTTTTGTAGTTCGGGGCACCGAGAGACCAGAGAGCTTCGGGAAATGGTGCCGCCACCGGGTCCGCTGTGGGCAGAAAACCCCAGAAGGCCTGCATACGGAAACGAGAAAGCGCATCAGCAGCCTGATTCAGCACCCCTGGAACATGTCTTGCCCTAAAGAGCACGTTCAATTGCATACATAGCAAGACAATTTCTTTGAGCAATCTCAGAATCCATTTGCATCGTGCTGCCTGACTATTGATACACTCAACCACGGTCATGTTATCAGACCAGAACACCACAGAGCGATCCCGAAACCCCTCAGGCCATGTTTTCAAAGCCACCAGAATAGGGAACAGTTCGAGAAAAGCAATGTTACCTGTAAGCCCACACTCGTGCCACCATGACGGCCATGTTTGCGCTGACCAGTGATTACCAAATATGGCGCCAAAGCCTATACTCCCTGCCGAGTCTGTCCACAACCCCAACTCCTCTGAGGACACCGCCGGCTTATTCCAGACAACCCGACCATTAAAATCCGCCAGGAATGCCAACCAAATGCGCATGTCCTGGCGAATCTCTGCCGAGAGCCTCGTGCGGTGGTGTCCCTCTTTAAGACCGACCATGGCTTGTGCAATCGAGCGGGAAAAGGGGCGCGCCATTGGTATCACTCTAAGGGCAAAATTCAACTGACCCACAGCTTGCTGTAATTGATGCAAATTTACCTTATTCTCGCTAATACATGTTTCAAGCGAGGCCCTGAATTTCATTACCTTTTCTTTGGGCAACCGGAAGCAACCCTCTTCGGAATCGAGCTCTATTCCAAGAAACTCGAGCGAAGTAGATGGCCCCACGGTCTTACCTGGCGCCAATGGCACACCAAACTGACTCATCAGACCACAAAATTCATTTAAAGCTTGTGCACATTCCGGGTCCCGGCTGCCCCCAGGAACAGAAAATCGTCAAGATAATGCATAACATGCCGAAACCCCGTCATTCTTGTGAATGTCCATTGCAGAAAACTACTGAATCTTTCAAAATACGCACAAGATATGGAGCATCCCATTGGCATACGTTTATCCATGTAATAGCGTCCCTGAAAGATGAAACCAAGGAGACGCTGATCGTCTGGGTGTACCGGGAGCAACCGGAACGCTGACTCGATGTCTGACTTGGCCATCAGCGCTCCGGGCCCCAGGCGATTCAACATGGCGACGGCCTCATCAAAAGATGCGTACCGCACCGAACAAACTTCCGGGTCAATCGCATCGTTCACCGAAAGACCTCTCGGGGCTGACAAATTGTGTATCAATCGAACTCACCCGGGTCCTTCTTGGGGACCACTCCCAAGGGTGAACAAACAAAATTAGCGACTGGTGGCATGTCAAATGGTCCAGCAACCCGACCCCGGGTCACCTCCTTCCCAATCTTTGCTTGTACCACCGCCGTATTCTGCAGGACCGACAGTTGGTTCTTACACTGTGCTTTGCCCTGAAAATCCCCCACTGGGATGCGGAAACCATACGAAAAACCGTCTCGCAACACCCCAGCGGAGACATGATCCGGGTATTCATTGAGCCAAGGAATCATTGCCATGGTATCAACCGGGGTAGGTAGAGGCGCCCCTCGGACTATATCAGACCTGTTTGGCGCTTACCCTACTTCCGTTCTCACCCGTTTTGGCTCTGCACATGGACTCGGGATGCGAGGACTGTCCACACCCCCCACATTCGTGCCTAAACTTGCATGACCCCTGGGGCCTTGTACACTTTCCCGTTAAAACTCCAGCAGACCCCTTTCTTACCTGTATTGCCATTCGACCTTGAATGGTGCTCGTTACCTGATCCCGCCCGAAAGGGCGCCCCAGATGAGTGGCGGGAAAACTCGCCCCCATTCCCCCCCAACAATGGCGCCTTTGCCATACCTGATTTCTCCATTTTCTGCCAGGAAATGGAGTCATAACAATCCCACGTCAGAGATGTGTCGAACTCCTTGGCCTTACGAAAAATATTATCATAACAAAACCACTGATTACCCTCATATGTCTGAGAAAACTCCATAATACGTGTCTGGTACACGGGTAACTCGGCCAACGTTTCAGGCCTCCGTTCCCCCATAATTGCAGTGAATATCCCAAACGCTCTGCCCCAATTACCTATCGTTTCATCAACTCTGAAAGCGGCCATTTTGGCGCGCCAAACACTCGGGTGCAGAAACTCCTTTTGAATTTTCACATGTTCAATCTCGTAATGATCAGTTAATAAAGAAAACATGTTTATATATTTCCCAGCCCATATCCTCTCTTTGATTTCCATCGGAATATGCTGAGCAACTTTCTCCCTTCTCGAGGGTACTGACCCCTCCCCCGCAATCGGCAATAGCTGCTTACCTGAACCGGAAGCTGTGACTGTAGTCGCTGCCGAACTCATGCCCGCTGCGGGTTGTCCTACTGGAGCCTGCGGGGGAACAAAAGGACATGGTGCCTTTGCAGCCTCTCTTGATTGCCGCAACTGCCTCATTACTGCCCTGGCGTCATCTGCCGTTGCCCCCTCACTCTCTTTCCCCAACCATGCTGCCAACTGCGCAGCCAACTCGGGAGGCATATCCTCCCCATTCACTGGGGTGACTACAACAGGAATTGGTCGCCCTTCGTTCGGGACCGGGATCGGCGCCTCAGTCGGTGTATCAGGATGCGCCGGCGGTGCCTCGGGAACCGGGGCCTCTCCCCCAGTTGCACCCCTCTTGGCCCTTCTACCTCTCCCGTTAGGGACTACTCCCGGCAATGCTGGTCCGACGACTCGCTTAGGGCCCTCTACACCGTTCATTGCCGCCATCTGTTTCTTCATCTCGGCCATGTCTTTCACGAGCATGCGGAGCATCTGATCGGTACCAACTCGCTTTCCGACCTTCTTGCCCGGCATTGTCCAACGCTGATTCTCTGAAAGAACAAAGACAAAATTACAACGCTCAAAATTGGCTCTTCGTTCCGTCTCGAGCTCACGTGCAGCGGGGAGGTGCAGCTTCCGAGCACAGGAACAAGAGGATGCTTCCTTGGCTTGTCGCTCCTTTTATCCTTCTTCGGGCGGGCGTAAACCCGCCTCCACCCGCCTCTGGGGGCGTGGCTGGCGGCTTCAGTGTCTAGGACAACCCACTCTTGGGCGGGAAAAAGCGCGCCCCGGCTACGCCGCTTTGGGCATACCAGCCGAGACACGCCTCCCGCCCAAGATGGCTTCCCGGGGGGATCGGGGCACTCCACCATACGTTCGGGGGGACCGAGTGGTCGCCCCTTTCCATGAGAACCGCAACCCAATTCCCATGCTGGTCATGGCCTCCCTAAAAGCTCGAGAGCTAAAAGCAGGACCCTGGTCAGAATGGAACGTGGCAATTGCGTATGTGCCGATAAAGACTCGCAGATCTTTTATAACAGTTTTGGCGTCAGCCGAGCGCTGGGGCCACATTTTTTAAGTGGGTGTAATCTTAAATGTTTAATAGGACGCTTGATTTTAATGTGAAGTTAGCTTAATGCCTACCCTGGCATTATTCCGCTTGACTCATTGCTGCGATCTCTGTCACAGTCCGGGCAGTACTTTACATATTTATAGTGGTGCAGGCTCATCCCCGGCCACCAGTACTCTGATTGTAATTCAGTCAGAGATTCCTTCATTTGTTTATGCCTTGGTCCTTCACCCATGTGTGCGTCTGCTATTAGTAACTTTCTCCGGTTCATGTTTGGAATCACCCTATCCCCCACTCCAGGGATTCGAGCAAAAGGAAACGGAGTTTGCATCAATTACGTATGCATAATTGAGTGGATAGTTCACGGGTAGTGCTGCACAGCTGCCTTTTGAGGACGTTTTTACTGCCAGCATGGTTTCCCCGTCTATGTATTTTTCTGAACGCTTTTTTGTGGCTACGGAAGCCGGTTTAGTTGCTTCCGCTGTGGCTATATTAGCCAATGAATTCCCTGCAACGTGAACGCCATCACGTTGATGACTCAGAGTGTGTATCACGTGAGTCTTTTGTAGTTCCTTCTTCAAAAGAACTACTTGTTCCCAAAGCCTGTTATGCTTGATTGTGACACCTGTGTTGTCTTTGTAACCATTTTGAACCCTGTTCCGCAACTCATTATTGTAAGAGTTGACGCAAAAATGCGAATCGCACACGATTAGTGTCGGGAATTCACGTTCGGCATTTTCTAGCGCCAACTTCAAAGATCTGATTTCAGCTCGCTGAGCTGAACTTTTCCTCATTGAATCAGTTTTTGTTATTTTCGGTCTGAATTTACCGCAGAGCCAGCGACCTTTTACAATCGCACATGCTGCATCGTACATTGTATCTTCTACGTTGTAATGCTGTATCAATCTATCTGTATATATTATACAGGTATACTGTTGGAGAGGCAGAATTTCGAATGGCAGAGGATATTCTTATTCAAATTTTAATTCATTCAGTTTTTTAAATTGCGGAGCAAAATAGTATTTCACGTCTTCTGCCGCAAGTTAGCTTTCCCACTGTATCCATTTCGGATCTAGTGATACTGTAGGCAGGTTTACTGGGCTGAATAGTACCTTGAAGGCTGATTCTGCTGTGAGAACAGTGATTCTTTTGCCTTGTGCCAGTGCTCGTTCATTTGCTATAGCAGTTTGCACTGCTTTTACTATATTTTCTGTGAGACTGAATGTTTTTTCTTCTTTTGTGTACAAATGTGATTTGTAAGCTATTGGTACCGTGTCTCCCTCATTAGAGGTCAGGTACGTGAATCCGCATCTTCCTGGGATGACTCGGATTACAAGGTGGCGTGTGTTGTCACGTGTTTCTAATTTTGTTTTAGCTAACATGTCTGTTTGCAGTGATCTCAAAATTTCTGTGTGTTTTTGAGTCCAGTTGATTGGTTTAAAATCAGGTTTTATTAATTTGTAGAGAGGTTTAACCCTCTCAGCATAATTTAATATGTATGTTCTTCCGAAATTCAGGAAACCTAGAATCGATTGTAAGTTCTTCAGCGTTTTTGGTGCTTGGAGAATAGCGCACTTTTCTAAGAAATTGTCCGCTAGGCTTTTGCCTTCACTTGATAATTCGTAACCTAAAAATAGTACTGTTAGATGGGCAATTCGAGACTTTTTAAAGTTGAATTTGTAACCCTCAGCCGCGAACCCAAGTATTATGGTGTTTACTCTTTTCAAGTGAATATCCAAGTCGTCATCTGTAAGATAGATGTCATCGACATAAGATAATGCCTCATCATCATATATTTGTAGTAACTCTGTTATTCTGGCTGAAAATAATCCTGGGCTGTTCTTGAATCCCTGTGGGAGCCTACAAACTTTTTTCTGTGACCCCATTATTGAGAAAGCGGTCAAGTACCTGCTTTCTGGTGCAGTATTTTGACAAAAGAATCCATTAGAAATGTCTAGGGTTGTTTTGTATTTTTTGCGAACAATGTTATTCATCAGTGCCGCACTATGCGAGTTTTGTACCGCAAATGTTTTGCAACATGAGTTTAGGTGTCTGTAGTCCAAGACTAGACGATATGAATTGTCTGGTTTGGAGACAGGAAACAAAGGATTCTTCATTTGAGAGGTGCATGTTTCAATCACCCCCTGGTATTCAAGTTGATCTAAAATCTCCCTGACCTGTTTTTTAGCTTCTTGCTTAACTGGGTACTGCCTTTGTGCAGTAGGTTGACATTTTAACTGGATTTTGTGAGGAGGAGAGTCCTCATCCCATCCTATATGATTTTTATATAATGCCGGTGCCTGGGCTACTGCCCATTTCCTTGCATATATATATATATTTAGTGTGAATCGGAATGTGATTCGAGAAGGCAGGCATAATCATTTCTTCGCCATGAGGGCACTCCCTGTCAAACTCTGGGGGCCAATTTTTTTCAGCTAACAGGATGTCATAGCCTTTTGAGAGGTTATCCCAAAATAGACCCCTTATTTTCCTAGTCTTATCTCCCTCTATACGCAGTGTTATTTTGTATATTTTATGGGGTTTGCTAACTCTGGTGTCTGCAGTTTCAACCTGAATGTATTCATTCGTGTCCACTGTCTCCAGATGACTCATCAGGATCTTGCGAGCTATGCTGATTTCTGCTGCACTGTCTAGCATTGTCTGTGCCCACTCTCCGTTTTTCAGCTGCGTCCTCAGTATTCTCGGCATGTTCGATTATTCTAATACTGGCTACCTTCTTTTTCGGAAATTGTGATTTTTTACTTTGAGCAGGTTCCTTGTCTTTGGACTTGGTGTGCTCTTCTGGGTCTGACTGTCCTCTTCTTTCAGATTTCTGCGAAAAAGATCGAGATGAACGAGTATCAATACTTTGATATCTATCAGGCTTCTTCAAGTTATCCCTATTTCTAAGGTTGTATCTTTTTTCAGAGGGCTCCCTCTGGGGAGACTGGTGTTCTCGAGTCGGAGTTCTTTCCCTCCGCCGAGGAGACCTTCCTCTGGACTGAAAAGCTTTTTCCTTGGGAGTGGATTGTTTATTCCCATCCCAGCTCTTCTTAGGAGTATTTTGATTATTTTTAATAAATAATTTTTCAGGATTTTCGAGTAGTTGGGGTTTTACTGGTTTCCCACCCAAGCTATCTCTACCTAGTTCCTCATAGCATTTTTCTATGATTCTGGCAAGTTCAATTGGTTGATCTGTTATATCTGTTTCCTTCAATTTCTGGCGGATCGCCACAGATGCTGCTTCTCCCTTTATATTGGCTAGCAATATACCTGAGACCTGCTTGAAGTCTTTCAGTAATTTCATACCAAGAGTTAAAGCAGGTTCTGGACCGTATTCATTTTGAATCTGTTTTAGCACATCTGGTATTACCGCCATGGACGGAACACCATGTGTTTTTGTGTAAATGGAAGCAAAAACTGTACCCAAAGTGTCACAGTCCTCCACATGTGGTGCGACCCCCATTGGAAGGCAGATGGTCAGAATCCTGTGTTTCTCAATAGGGGTAGTATTCGGAAATACTGCCTCTATCTGAGTAATTTTCTGTGCTAACCAGAAAGGAATTTGTTCCCGTTTTATGGGTGTTTTACCAAGACATGATTGTATGTTCTGTGGTGTAATTTTATTAGAGTTCCCCTGATGAGGGGTCAGCTGTGGAACATTAACAGCTGTTTGGACTGTTGTAGTCCGCATTACGTATTGGACTAACTGGCTATGTATTCTAATTAATGTTTTTAGCTGTACTAACAGCTCTTCGTTTGACATTTTTTTAATGTCCGGATGTGGTGTGTAGCTGGCTAGAACCGGCCAAGTTGCTCCTGGTCTACCTAGTGGACCGAGCCTGGTAATATGATTAGTATGTTTTAGGGCGCCTTTAAACCAGAGCAGGTGCTCTTGGTATTTTAATGGGATTTCAATCTCCTCGAAAGGAGCGTATTCATCCGGTGGTTTCTCTATTTTGTAATAGTGAAACTCTTGTGTCGCAGCATTTGCCGGTGGGAATTTTATCCATGAATAGAATACCTCTGTCTGCCGATATTCGTGTGCCTCTATCACGAAGACGACTGTGCCACCTTGTGTGGTCAGTCCGTTTTCTATAAGTTTTAACGTTATAGTTTTTCTTAAATTTACCGGGATGATAATTGCACCCGGTTCATTGACACCGGTGTCCCGTTGATTCTACTGCAGCTTCAGCGGTCCCGTTGTCTAGTACTGACATTGTATAAATGAAAAATTTTCAGAGCAGGTCTCCAAGGAGACAAAGATTAGGTGCACAATATTTTGGAACACTGTATCCTTCAACGTTGAATAAACCAGAAGCTTTACATAAGAATCTCTTCCTACTGAGTTCAGGCGGATTTTAACCTTTCACCCACTCCAGACGTCTATTGGAGTATTTATGGGAGAAAGGGTCTGTGTGAAAAAGCACGACTGAGTTACTCTAACGTCTTGCGTTAGTTTTATCGCCTTACCAAACGTTGGGCGCCATGTAGTGTAGTTCCTATTTTCCCTATAGGCCCTGCGCATTGGAATAACATAAACAGCAGTGTAGACGTAGGAGTGCGTTCTTCTAGGTCTCTACTGACTATATTAAACTTAATTGGGTTTGTACCAGCTAGCTCAGAGGTCACTGGAAAATTTCTTGACTGAATAGGAAGTGAACAGCTTCCCTGGCACAGACAAGAAGGGATTCAGTTTTCCAACAACCGCATTAACATGACAACTTTGCTCCTCAGATAAGAGTCAATCTCTAGAGTCGTGTGAAACAATAGACAGCTATTTCACTCAGTCAGTTGTGCAAGATTACTTTCACCAGTATGCAGAGAATAGAGAGACGGGCGTTTTCAATAAAAGGTATTATTTATTGAACAGTCTTTCTTCTCATGCAAGAGAAATGAATTGCCACAATTGCAAGACTTGTTATTATAAAAAGTGCGTACAGTAAAAGTAGTATTACGAAATAATACTGTAAAAGCATTGATATGGTTTCTTAACCATAAGGTGGTTAAAATGAATAAAATATATACATTCATATATACATTTGGCTAACGACCTCAACTGGTGCTTCTAACTACGCCTACCCCAGTGTACCTGACCTAAACCTAACACGTGGAAGGGAGTAAGTAAGTAGCAAGTTAAGTTAAGTTGGTTTTGCCAAGGTTTGCTTCAAGAATTCTCTCTAAGGGTTTAGTCAGCACCGTACCTTGGGAATAGAATGTTGGAGGTATAGTATCTCTTCTCAGGACTCGATATTCCAGTCACCTGCAAGGGTAGGCTGGAAACGCCAGAGCTGGATTTTCTCGGCAGGAGAAAAGACAGCGTCTTTCTCAGCGCGTCAAGGAGGAGGGGCTGCTACCGTGGGCTTTCTGCATCTGCTGGGCTTTCTGCAGTGGGACAGCTGGTCTGCTCCTGTATTCTTCACCACCACCGCCGCCTTTGCTTAAGGCAACGTTGGTATTATTTATACCTGAAAGGTGCCGAGTTTGATGTAAGTGTTGGACATAAGACGTCAATAAAGATGTCACTAAGAACTGGTCGTTCTTACAGTGCTCGTTAGGAGTTCTATTACAAATCAAAACAAGGCGAGCGGGGCTTTCCCAGGTTGCTGGAGGTTTGAAGTGTCGAAAGAACTCGGTGTGCTATCTAGGAATCTAAGGAAGTGACTCCTGCTGTGTCATGGACTGACATGGACTGCAGAGGCGACTTGCTGAAATATGGTTTTGGATATTATGCCATTATAGGGATATGTATCGATTATAGCCGTATAGGGGCATAAGGTCATGATATTGATCGGGGTCCTAGATAAAACACAACACCTTAGCCCTCTTGGTATTCTGCCCACTTCTAAGTACCTTTTGAGCGACGTACATTCCTACCATTTAGCCACTTCACTTTTTCTCAGTTTTTCCAGTTCATTTAGCAGTTTCTTTATATCTGTGCCCTCCATGGTCGGTTGTGCACTATGCGGTGTCTGTTCTGTTACTGCTTTCTGTGGTAGTCGGGATCGCACTCAAGTGTGTTTTTGGTAGTGATGGTTCGTGCTTGTAGGTGGTGCTGTCGAAGTATAGCTCACTGTGCTCTGAGCTGGCTGGGATCCGGAATGCAGCACTTCCCTCAGGAGTGTCATCCCTTCGACGCACTCTTAAATGAGTTGGTTCATGTTTGTAGTTCAAAAAAAGGTCTATGCAAGTAACTTTGGATGTTTCAATTGCTTTTATTTTCTTGAGTTTTTTTGTTCGTTTTATTCCTTCATAATACGTTTCCCAAAAAAATGTATTACGATTGCTCCCAATGCATTTCGGGCGTTAGCCCTTCATCAGGGGTTTGAAAGTCCTGCAAAATAATACAAGAGCATGTGGTTCCATATGTCAAGTATTTGCATAAAAGTTAAATTAACATGTTGTTTAATCATGCATGTGAAATACTGGAATGACGGTAGCGCGGATTCGGGAAGACGGTATCGGAAAGGCGGTTGCAAATGTTAAAGAAAATTGTTTCTGAGTTTAACTGTTCGTGACAAGTCGGTGAGTGAATAGGTCAGTACATCGGTAGTGACGCGATCGTGAAACATTTAAAAGAATCGGGTGTTTGTGATTTGTATAGTGAATTCACGCGTTGGGTAAAGTGATAAGTAATTACATATGTGTCGATCGTGTTCTATGATAGTGAATTATCGCTTAACTGGAAATGTGCAACATGCAATGTGAGCTGCCGTGAACTTTAATTCTGACCTGCAATATATCGGCTCTCCGTACGTTAAGTATAGCTGTATGAAAGAAGAGAGCAATGTTAAAGAACGCGTCCTGCGCAATAGTTTGTAAAACTTGCTGTGCAATGACGAGCGATATCTCGGAACTTACCGATAAGCGTGTGGAGATTGGCGGGTGTCTCGAACTCTGTCGGGGTCAGTGGAAAGTGATTGCGAAGGTGCTTATGTGTGTGTGTACTGGATTGGTGCCTTTGTGGTCACGTGTTTACCAGCAGTAGTAACAAGGAGCGTGATTTGTGTTGCGGACGTCTTAAAGCGTCAACAGTGATAGGTGGTAACTAAGCGACGGTTGTGTTTGATTGCTTCAGCGTAAGTGTCGAGGGTGAGCATGTATATAAACCCGGTGTTTGTGTGTGTAATTACTTGTTCACGAAAAAGCAATTTGTAGAAAGTATAAACAATATGAAATACCAGCTTAAAATGACAGGTGCATGTTAGGTTTAAACTATAGCAGTGCGATACTGTGCAATTGCAAATTGTTATAAACAAGAAATCTTGAAACTTAGAAATGTTAAAGGTAACAATTATATTCTAAGCGTTCATTAAGTCCCTTGGGTTGTACCGTACATAAACGGTCTATCCAGTGTAGTTCACATCTCAGTAGGTGTTGGGTATTGTCTCTGCCCGGTAATGCGGTAACTATCTCCAGAATGCAAAATCTCAGTTGGCTGGGATTGTGATTCAATTCATTAAAATGTGTAGCCCCTGTTGATTTGATTTTTTTTGTGCGTATGTTGCTTTTGTGCTCTGTGAGTCTTGTTTTGATTTTTCTTGATGTTTGGCCCACGTAGGACAAGCCACATGGGCATTTCAACATGTAAATGAGATTGGAACTGTCACATGTCCCGTTTACTCTGAGTCTGATTTTGGTTCCTCTGGTTGGATGGCTTATTTCATTGCCTTTAATTATCGCATTACAATTTCCGCAATTGTGACAGGGCAATGTGCCCTTGAATTCTTTGGTGGGTGATGCTGTCTTCTGTTTCAATAGTTCTTTGATGTTTTTAGTTCTTTCATACGCAAAGATTGGTTGGTGTGAAAAAAGTTCCTTGAAATCTTCTTTTATTTCTAGTAGTGGCCAGTGTTTTAAGATCACTTTTTGATATGGTAACTTCTGGTGGAATATTTTGAAATGAAGACCGTCTTTCTTTTGTCCTCCCTGACTTGATTTTAACAATTGTTCTCTTTTCAAGACCTGTACTCTATCAGCCGCCTGTATCAGTGTGTTCTCAAGATATCCACGTTTTTTTAATTTAGTCAAGGTTACAGTTTTTTTTTCATGATGTACTTTCCAATGATGCAATTCTTTTGATGCGGAGCAACTGTGAAAATGGTAAGTGTCTTTTTAAAGAAGGTTGGTGGAAACTGTGAAAGTGGAGGAGGTTGTTTCTGTCAGTAGGTTTTTGATATACGGTTGTTTGGATGTTGCCATGATCGTTGATAACTAACACGTCCAGAAATGATAGTTGAGTTCCACTTTGATTGTGGGTGAATTGAATCCGTTCGTTCACGGAGTTGAGTTCTTGGATTGCTGCCTCCAATTCAGTGTTTGATCCCCTCCATAGGATGAAAATGTCATCGATATATCTTTTGTATGTGATGAGGTTCTCTTTCCACTTTGGTTGACTTAGAATCTGATCGGTTTCAATCTGGTGCATGAAGATGTTGGGGTAGGCCGGTGCCGCACAATTGCCCATGGAAGTTCCTGAGTTTTGACTGTAGAATTCATTGTCCCATTGGAAATAACTATGATATAGTGTGAAGTGCATTAGTTTTAGGAGTAGCAATTTCAAATTTTCTTCTTTGTCACTGTTGATTAACACTGTTTCCAAAGCTGATAGTCCAAGGTTGTGCGGGATGGAAGTGTAATGGGCCTTTACATCAATGGTGCACAGGATCATGTTGGGAGTGAATGCTGCTTTCTGTTTTCCAAAATGTTCAAGAAGTGTGTTGTGTCCTTCACATAGGTTGGTATTTTTTTCACTAACCGTTGTAGTTGTTTATCTATGAACTTTCCAACTGGTTCATGAATGGAGTTGACGGTTGAAACTATGGGACGAAATGGTGGATTGGTTGGGTCTTTGTGGATTTTTGGGATCATGTACAGGTATGGTATGGACGGGTGTGACTTGATTAGAAATTCCTTGTCTTTATTGGTGAGAACATCATTCTCAATTGCTTCATCAACAATGTTGGTAAGGATTCTGGTGAATTCCTTGGTGGGATCCACTCCCATTTTCATGTAGGTGTTTCTGTCATTCACGTGTTCATTTACGTTGTTTGTGTAGAACTCTGTGTCCGTGATTATGAGCCAAGCCCTTATCTGCCTGTCTTATGGTTATATCCTTGTTGGTTGCCAAATTTTGTAAGGCTTGTCTTTCCTTCTGTGTCATGTTAGTGGATTTGCTTTCTTCTGATTTGAAAATCCTTAATATGTCTTTATTTACGACCTTTTCAAAGGCAGCTAGAACTTTATGACTGACTGGGGGTACATATTTGCTAGGATTTCTCAGTCTCGTGAGATTGTCAGGCTTGTTTTCTTCTTCCATGGATGATTTCTCAATGACATTTGTGAAAAAGTGTTTAGTCGTAAACTTCTCATTAATTTGTATACATTCACTTGTGTTTCCAAGAGGTTGGAATGGTATGTAGGGACGAACGAAGTCCCTTTTTGTAGGGTTTTGGTCTGAAACGGTGAGATTTGGTGTTTAGAGATGTTAATTATGAGATTCTCTGACTCCTCGTGTTCTTGGCTACCGATTCTGTGGAGGGTCCTGCTCTTCCTTCTGCTCTTGCTCCTCCTGGTTATTCTTGTAGTCCCCGGCCTCTTTCTAAAAAAGGAACCGCGGATGGTTGTTTGGGGTGTCTTTCTTTGCTTCTGTCATCTTGTATTATTCTTTCATCTCTTCTATCCTCTTGTAGTGATCTTTCATTTCTTTTATCACCTTGTGTTGGTCTCTCACTTCTTTGGTAAGTTGCACCTCTCCTCTGTTATTGTGAGTCGTCTGATGATGTTTCATCTGTTGATTTGTATGATGTGGGTCTTTGTTGACGTCTTCGAGCATAGATGTCTGCCCAATTGTAGACTTCACCTGTGCGGTAGTCTGTGGTGTCCCTTTTGAACTTTCGAAGTTTACGATCGTTGATTTACTTCGTGTATGTATCAAGTTGGGTGTTGATATCCTCGAAAGCCTCATCCCATTCTTCTTTTGTCATCATTTTATTTAGTTCGTCTTTGAGTAGTAATGCTTCTTGGTTCAGGTCCTCTATATGTTTTGACAGCTCTTCTATTATTAGTAATATGAGGTCTAAAGAGCACTTGTTTAGTATGGCGAACCACTTTTCTGTAAATCTCGCGTTGTTTTTGCACAGGGTAGATTTGAGTGATATCCTGAGGCCACGAGGGATACGTTGGGCTTTATGATACTTTATGAGAGTACTGGCGTGTAGTTTTTGGTTGATAATTCTTTTCGACATGTATATCAATTGTTTTATGTTAGCTTGGGTGGAACCTGTGCTGGAGGTAGGGGTGTCTTCATCCTCTTGTCCTCTGCTGTGAATGCTAAGGTTTCCGCTCTTTGGTCGGTCGTGTATGCGATGTCTTCGTATTGCATGTTTTTAGCTTGATGTTCAATGGTTGGTGCTGATGTGACTATTGGCACAGTTGGGAACTATGTTGCTTTCTGTGGTAGTCGGGATCGCACTCAAGTATGTTGTTGGTAGTGATGATTTGTGCTTGTAGGTGGTGCTGTCGAAGTATAGCTCACTGTGCTCTGAGCTGGCTGGGTTCCGGAATGCGGCACTTCCCTCAGGAGTGTCGTCCCTTCGACGCACTCCTAAATGAGTTGGTTCATGTTTGTAGTTCAAAAAAAGGTCTTTGCAAGTAATTTTGGATGTTTCAATTGCTTTTATTTTCTTGAGTTTTTTTGGTTCGTTTTATTCCTTCATAATACGTTTCCAAAAAATATTTATTACGATTGTGCCCAATGCATTTCAGGCGTTAGCCCTTCATCAGGGGACTTAAAAGTTCTGCAAAATAATACAAGAGCATGTGGTTCCATATGTCAAGTATTTGCATAAAAGTTAAATTAACATGTTGTTTAATCATGCATGTGAAATACTGGAACGACGGTAGGGCAGATTCGGGAAGACGGTATCGGAAATGCGGTTGCAAATGTTAAAGAAAATTGCTAGTGAGTTTAACGGTTCGTGACAAGTTAGTGAGTAAATAGGTCAGTACGTCGGTAGTGACGCAATCGAGAAACATTTAAAGGAATCGGGTGTTCGTGATTTGTATAGTGAATTCACGCGTTGGGTAAAGTGATAAGTAATTACATACGTGTCGATCGTGTTCTATGACAGTGAATTATCGCTTAACTGGAAATGTGCAAAATGCAATGTGAGCTGCCGTGAACTATAATTCTGACCTGCAATATATCGGCTCTCCGTACGTTAAGTGTAGCTGTATGAAAGAAGTGTCTTTGAAAATATCCAGAGCTGCCTCCTCGCGCTCTTTGTCCCATTCTGCTGCCATCGCTTTCTTGAGATTTATACTCCCTTGGTTCCCACTGTCTGTGATTGCGCAATGCGCTCAGAGCTACCTCTCCCTTTGGCGTTCGCTACGTGTGGCACTACAGACTCTCCGTTATCGCTTCAGTTAGTCTCACCCATTCCCACATCGCCCTCCGGCCCCACAGACTGAGGATACTCACTTTTGCGTTGGCGAAGAACTGTCTGCTCTGTAGGTGTCTTGCCTTGGGGGGCTCTAGATATTCCTCTTGTTGAAGAAATTTTCAAAGTGAGTTTTTCTGGCTAAACTGGAGCTCCAGATCGAGGAGGGTCGGTGTGAGAGGTTTCCAGATCACCTCTAAATGTGGACACAATCCTGTGTTCATTCCTTTCAGAAAGCAGGCACCGTCTCCGTGGGATTCTTTGTCAAGGGTATTTATTTACCAAGAAGTGCAAATTAAATTTTTATAGTGCTACAATGTAACCCATTGGTTGTGAAAGAACAACAGAATTTCCATGTGATAATCCAAAGACATAGAGGGTTAAATAGCATACATTTTGCAAGTCATGTATAATACTTTGTGACACAATGTTTGTAAATGCTACTTTACAAAATGAGTTGATGTTCCCCACAAGGTTTCGTATCCTCTTTTATATTATGTTTGCTTACTGAGTGTATTATACAGATTTTAAGTGCTCGGTAACTGAGTCTGTTTGTTGTTCATGCATGACTGTCTGCGTGTATGTGACTATGGACATAGAAGACAAATGCGCCCCGTATATATGTCATCAGCGCATGTCCACTCTGTAAGATACCCGTACCGGCATGTGTTTAACCTCCTAGTGGGGCGTCAGGAAAAAAACGTGAGTAATGGCTTGTCCCTGCCAAGGACATATGTGTAAGCCTGGTATTTATGTGCCTGATGTGATTGAGTTCCTCATTTTGAACGTGGCGCACGTGTCTTTTAGTGTTTCTGATGAAGATTAGGGAGATATTGCAGCGTGTGGGAAGGTTTTACGCGAACGGAAAAGAAATAACTGTCACGAGCCCCAAAGCCTGAATAAATATTTCAGTGTGAATGCTCGAATGGCAGTGCCTGTGGTGTTCAGGTTTGACGGATTGCTTTTTCAGACTTAGTCTTAGTCTGAATAGCCTTGGTTCAAACTAACAGGACTCGCCGTTGGATGAGGGACAGGACCCTGAAGCGATCAAACTGGTTGATATCACGGCCCCCTTAGGTCTTGCCCCCTACCTTTCTGGACCAACACATGAAAAGGGTCATACCCTGGATCAGGTTTTTTCTACGTCTCCCATAGAGGTGCTGGCACTCTTGCCAGTGCTTTGGTCAGATCATAGGCTGGCAAAATTCTATATACTCGGCACAAAGAAACCATCTAGCATTGCTCCTAGGCAGCAGGGACGAGCCCCTAGGGCACTTCATCGGGTGACTCCTGAAATGTTGGCCCAGGCGGCTCTTGATCATCCCTGCCCTTCGACTGGAGACCTGGAGAGGGATTTAGAGTCCTTGCAAGCGTGGTTAATGGATAGGCTGAATGATCTAGCCCCTGAGATGGCCCCCCCGATTAACATCTAAGCGGGTCTCGGCCCCTTGGTTCACTGAAGCATTATCGGCCTCTCGACGGCAGTGCAAGGTGGCGGAAAGGGCATGGCAGTCTCAATATGATCTCGTGGCCAGGCTTGCCTACAGAACAGCGGTTAAAGCATACCATCGGGATATTCTCCTTGGAAAGAAAGATTACTTGGCAAGGAGGATAGAGGCCGCTTCAAATTCCTGCAAAGAGATTTTTACGATCGTCAGGGAGTTTACAGCCCCACGTTCCAATTCGACCCAGGCCGCTAACTCTGAGCCGTGGGTTTCTGCCCTTGCTGATTTCTTTACCACCAAGATTAAACTGATTCAGGATTCTTTTCCCTTGAAGGTGGTTGAAGTACCCCCCAGTTTTGAGGACGGGTCAGTTTTGGCGGCCCGGTGGGTCCAGTCCTGGCAGACTTTCCGTCAATCTCAGCTGTATCCTCATTGGCACTTATGCCCAATCTTAAATCTGGGTCGCCTCTTGACCCTTGTCGGGCCAAATTTTTGGCTAAAATGGCTGAAGTGGTGAATCCACTGGCAAACCCACTCTTGAATCTCTCCTTGAGTCGGGGGGTGGTACCACAGGCCTGGAAACAGGCGAATGTTATTCCCCTTCTCAAGAAACCTGGTCTAGACCCTGAGGTTCTGGCCAACTAAAGGCCTATCTCTCTTCTCCCTGCGTTGGTTAAGATCTTGGAGAAGCATGTGCACACCGTGCTCTCCAATTTTCTGGAATCGTACAATCTGCTGCACCCTACTCAATCTTGCTTCCGCCCCAATTTAAGCACCGAGACGGCACTTTTGGAGGTGTCTGAAGCCATTAAAGAGGCACTGGACTCGGGGGGCAAGGCTATGCTCGTAATGCTAGACTTGTCGGCGGCTTTTGACACCATCCCCCATGAGGGTCTCCTCGCCAGACTTTATGAGATCGGTCTGAGAGGGACGGTGTTCAGCTGGTTTAAATCATTTTTGGCTGGCCGTCGACAAACGGTTTGGGTCCCACCTAGCTCTGCCGTGATGCCGCCTTTGGGAGTCGGAGTTCCACAGGGCTCTGTGCTGAGCCCGACTCTTTTTAGCATCTTTATGACCCCTCTGGCACCCCTCTGGGGCCCAGATCGTTTCCTATGCCGACGATACCTAGCTCTTCTTTACGTGCAGGAAAGGAGAAGATTTTGATGGAGAGAGTATCCGTGAGTGCCTTGGGGCTGTTTTCAAATGGTTCCAGCTCAACAGCCTCAAGTGCAACTCAGATAAATCTGAGGTACTCTTCTTCGGCTGTCCATCCGATCCGGATTGGCAGGAATGGTGGCCGGTTAACATGTTCCCTCCAGCGGGCTCGTCCCGGCTAGCAAATAATCTGGGGATCAAGATTGACAATGGTCTGGCGTTAAGATCTCAGATCCTTGGTCTTACGGGAGCATGTTTTGGCCTCCTCAGGATGCTCCGTAAGACAACGGTGCAGGCCTTAATAGGCTCAAGATTGGACTATTCCAACGTCCTATATCTCGGCCTGCCGGAATATCTCCTGCAACGGCTACAGGTGGTCCAGAACTCGGCCGCAAGGGCCATTTTTGGTCTGTATAGGCGAGCCAGAGTTTCCGGTCTCTTGCAGTCGCTCCATTGGCTGCCTATCCGGAAGCGGATAGTTTTCAAGGCTTTGACCTTGGCCCAGAATGCTCTCCACGCCTCGGGAGCCAAATATCTCCAGAAGAGGATTGCCTTTTACCATCCGGCCAGATCTCTGAGGTCCGAATCACTGTTCCTGGCTGTGGTCCCACAAGTAAAAAGGGCTCGTATTGGAGGTCGCTCTTTTAAGCTGTTGGCGCCACAGCTTTGGAACACTTTGCCCCTAGCATTACGCAGTACCTCTAATTTGCTGAACTTCAGGAAGGGCCTTAAAACTTTGCTTTTCGCCCTTTAGGTTGCTCTTTTTTCTTTCTGCCTGGTCTGTTTTATTTTACTGTGTTGTGTTTCTCTCTGTTACTGGTTCGTCAATAAAACCGCCGGGACACTTCTTGGAGTAGCCGTGCGCTATAAGAGACCATATTAACATAACATAACATAACATAAAATTGTGTTTAATGCGCGCCCGGGCAATGTAAATTACCGTGTCAGTTTCCATGTACCTCACATTCTTATAAGTGTTTAGAGTTTCGCCCTTGTGTTGTTATATCGCCTGGTGCGCAGTGTGACGGGCTATATTGGTGTGAGGTAAATTTGTTTGGGAAGCATGGCGGTATTATGCCCAAGTGGGCTTTAATATACGAGATTGCTCTCAAACGGGCATGCAGTTAAAAGCTGATGATTCCAGAGTTACCCTCGCCGTGCGCTTTAGCAAAGTATTACGCTTTATCTCTCATGAGCACCGGTCTGTACAGGGCGCATTTGGAGGAGGCTTATGAGCTATGTCTTTAAAGCCCTTCGTGCTATGCTCAGTAAGTAAAAGGCCTGTCTACTGGTAAAATTTTATTGTCACATATAGTTTGTTACAGGTGCAACTAAGCACATATACTGCGAAGTCAGTCTTGCAAGTATAGTGTTCCCTGATTATGTGTAGTGTTTTTCTGAACGGGAGTTCTACTGTTTTGGTGTTAGCTCCGTGTAAACATGCCTTGCACTTAGAGCACTTGAAGAAACCTTTTTGTGCCTGTAACCAGGACGTGTTCTTATTTTTGTTTACAATTGGGGCATAGTTTCCCAGTTCCTGCCGCATCGAGGTTGCTCTACGGAATGTTAACTGGGGTAGTTTGGCACACATGGGTCCAATGGTGGTGTCTGTTCTAATGAGTGGACAGTGCCGGTATATGATTTTGCGCATGTCTTTATGGTATTTCGTGAAACTTGTCATCAGTCTCGGTATGATGAAATGTTTTGTTTTATTTGGCTCGTTGACTGTCTTAGGTTTCCCTTTGAGTAGATCTTGTCGGGTAGTTTTTATATATATATATTGTCCGCACGGAAAGTGCATCGAGGGACAGGCTGGAGCTTATATATATATCAGTGATGTCATCAGTGATGTCATTTGAGATGTCATCAGTGATGTCACTGACCATGTCATGAATGATGTAATATGTGACATCATCAGCAGTGGATTGCGGGTGCGCAAAATATAGTTAGTACAACTAACTATATAGGAGCAATTTCAATGGTTTTGTATGAGTGAAATGTCCAGCTAACTCTAACACCCCTAAAACTTATAGTTTTTTGAGTGAATTTTAAAGGTTTTTTAAATGCTAATTCCTAACTATATAAGGCCTGAAACCTATGGTTTTTTCAGTGAATTTCAAATGTTTTTTAAATGCTAATTCCTAACTATATAAGGCATGAAACCTATGGTTTTTTCAGTGAATTTGCAAGGTTTTTTAAATGCTAATTCCTAACTATATAAGGCCTGAAACCTATGTTTTTTTCAGTGAATTTCAAAGGTTTTTTTAATGCTAATTCCTAACTATCTAAGACCTGAAAGCCCACCCGGAATCTCCAGTATGCGCCAGGGGACTGCATTGCAGAGAGGTGTAATGAAGCCACGCCCCTTTATACACCTCTCTGCAACACAGCCCCCGTGCATTTTTGAAGAGGGGGAACTAATTCCCCTTGCATACTGGGGGCCCCTGGGGGCCAACTAGCCCACCTGGAACCTCCAGTATGCGCCAGGGGGCTGCATTGCAGAGGTGTAATGAGGCTATGCCCATTGTTATACCTCTCCGCAACGCAGCCCCCTGGCGCGTTTGCAGAGGGGGAACTAATTCCCCTTGCATACTAGGGGTACCTGGGGGCCAACTAGCCCACCAGGAGCCTCCAGTATGCGCCAGGGGGCTGCATTGCAAAGAGGTGTAATGAGGTCACACCCTTTTTTACACCTCTCTGCAATGCAGCCCCCATGCATGTTTGAAGAGGGGGATCTAATTCTCCTTGCATACTAGGGGTCCCTGGGGCCAACTCGCCCACCTGGAACCTCCAGTATGCGCCAGGGGGCTGCATTGCACAGAGGTGTAATGAGGCTATGCCCCTTTTTACACCTCTCTGCAACGCAGGCCACTGGCGCATTTGCAGAGGGGGGACTAATTCCCCTTGCATACTGGGGGTCCCTGGGTCATATCTTATCATATCTTTTTAGGAAAATAAAAGCATTTGAATATACACCAAGATTCAGCGCTTCAATAAGGACTCTAAGTGATATGATTTGATTGGACTTATTGTGCAAGTGGTGCTGTGCCAAACTTTGGAATAATCTTCACTACTCTCTACCACTTACTCTCTACTACTCCAATACTCTCTAATAGTCACTCTCTACTACTCATTCTCTACTACTCTCTTCTACTCTCTCTCTCTACTACTCAATCCCTACCACTCACTATCTACTACTCCCTACTACTCACTCTCTACTACTTTCTACTCTGTACTACTCACTCTCTACTACTCTCTCTCTACTACTCACTCTTTACTACTCACTCTCTACTACTCTCTACTACTCACTCTCTACTTTTCTCTCTCTACTACTCACTCTCTACTACTCTCTACTACTCACTCTACTACTCACTCTCTACTACTCTCTACTACTCACTCTCTACTACTCTCTACTACTCACTCTCTACTACTCTCTGCTATTCTCTCTCTGATACTCACTCGCTACTACTCTCTACTACTCACTCTCTACTACTCACTCTCTACTACTCTCTACTACTCACTCTTTACTACTCTCTACTACTCACTACTACTCACTCTACTACTTACTCTCTACTCACTCTCTACTACTCACTCTCTACTACTCTCTACTACTCACTCTAATATTCACTCTACTACTCTCTACGACTCACTCTCTGCTACTCTCTCTAATGCTCTCTACTACTCTCTACTACTCACTCTCAACTCTCTATTACTCACTTTCTACTCTCTACCTCTCTACCTCTCTCTACTTCTCTCTCTACTAGTCTCTACCTCTCTACCTCTACCTCTACCTCTCTACCTCTACCACTCTACCTCTCTCTACACGCACACATCTACACATATATATATATATATATATGCATATGCATTAATATATATGTATGTGTATATATATATATACATATCTATAAACATATATATTCTGCATATCTATATAAATACAAATATAAATGCATGCATACGTATACATATATGCATACATATGCATGTTATTTACATGAAAGTTTTAAAAACACTAATAAAAACAAAGCTAAAAACCCACCTCATTACAAACAGAATGGCTTTAACTTAAACGAGGGCGAGATCTATTGCATTTTCAACGCTTGTTTACTTTGGTTCCATCAAGAAGGCATTCAGATGTGTCACACATTTGCCATAAATTCTGAATGTTAGCACTCTAGTTGCTCAAAAGATCACTGTAGTAAAGCTACTGCTCACCAGGGAAGTCTGCTGCTGGTATTCAAAGTGCATGTTTCAGTCTGCATGTCAGAATTTTTTTAATGAAATAGAAGAGGATTTGAGAAGTCACTCAAAATGTGCCCTAATTTTTCTTTCTGAAGCACTAATCATACTTTCTATGGCAAAATGAATCCCCTAATTGTGTTCCCTTTTAAATTAAATGTTTTCAGACTTACCACTTCATTCCAATCAAGATGGCTTCTGGTGTGCCATACTTTTGTCATAAGTAAGACTGTTAGCGCTCTAGGTTTTCTTTAGAACACTCTGGGACATTCTGTCATTGG
This sequence comes from Lissotriton vulgaris, assembly GCF_964263255.1. Lineage (NCBI taxonomy): Eukaryota > Metazoa > Chordata > Amphibia > Caudata > Salamandridae > Lissotriton > Lissotriton vulgaris. The sequence goes on from NC_141693.1 coordinate 32,333,181, forward strand.
GCTATACTTGGGCTACATCTGGGTAAATTTTTGGGCTACATTTGGGCTCTTTTGTCTCTGGTGGCCATCTTGGGAGACTGCATGTCAGAATTTTTTAATGAAATTGAAGAGGATTGAGAAATTTCCTAGTTCACACAAAGGAAAGTTTCAATTCTATTAAGGACGCGGAGGCGAGGATTTTGCTAGTCCTTTCTCCATTTTATTGGACAGCACGTTAAAAGATATAAGAAAAAAAAACATTACATGAACTACCCAAACCAACATGGCAGCGGTAGTCATGGGAACGTATAGCCAATCACAGTCCACACAGCAGCATATAGGGACCCCACGTCGGTAGTCCTTCCTCTTTTCGTTGCTGCTGCTGGAAAGAAGTCCTCTTATCCACTAGTCCGTCTTCTGATCGGAGCCTAGGGAAGAGAAACAGTAATAATAGCCCATCCAGTACAATGCTGAAATCAATCAATACACATTGCAGTGGGAGAAAATATATATAATTGCAGTAAAAGGCAAAGAATATCATGTAAACACATATCATTCAATGTAAATATCAAGATATAAGAAAAATATTACTTCCCTCAAATGAATCCACAATTCAGGGAGGGAAGGCTAAACTAGGAAATTTCTCATTCTATGTCAGGAAGCGGAGGCGAGGATTTTGCTTGTTTAAAGCTTACTCACCACCAAAGAAGCAGCTTCATGGATTTGTCGCGTTCTAATCTAGGACCCCGATCAATACTGTGACCTTATGCCCCTATACGGCTATAATCCCTTTGTACCCCTATATTGGCATAAATGATCAAATGCAATATTCAGAAACTCGTCTCTGGCCTCACACGATCAGAGCCATATTTCAGAATCTCTTCCCCTGCAGCTTCCTCTGCAGCTCATTAGAGCAAATGACACAGCAGAAGCCACTATCTAAGATTCCTAGATTACACTCCGAGTTCTTCAACAAGGTAAAACTCAGCAACCTGGGAAAGCCCCTCTTGCTATGTTTTGATTAGTAATAGAACTCTAATGAGCACTGAGAGACGATCACTTCCTAGTGACATCTTTATTGACGTCTTATGTCCAAAAACTTACGCCAAACCAGGCACCTTTCAGGTATAAATACTACCAACGTTGCCTTAAGCAAATGCTGATGCTGATGCTATCGCTGCCTCAACGACATCGATGATAGCGATGGTGTAATGAACATAGGAGCAGAACAGCTGTCCCCTGTAGAGCCCAGCAGATACAAGCTGCCCACGGACGCTGCCCCTCCTCCTCCTCCTCGACGCGCTGCGAGAGACGCTATCTTTTCTCCTGCCGAGAAAATCCAGCTCCGGCGTTTCCAGCCTACTCTTGCGAGTGACTGGGATATCGAGTCCTGGAAGGAGATACAAGACCTCCAACATTCTATTCCAGAGGTATGGTGTTGACTAAAACCTTAGAGAGAATTCCTGAAGCAAACCTTGGCAAAACCAACTTAACTAAAACTGCTACTTACTTACTCCCTCTCAAGTACTAGGTTTAGGTCAGGTACACTGGGGTAGGCGTACTTAGAAGCACCAGTTGAGTACGTTAGCCTAATGTATATATGAATGTATATATGTTTTAGTCATTTTAAACCATTGTATGGCTATGAAACCATATCAATGCTTTTACAGTATTATTTCACAATCCTCATTTTACTGTACGCACTTTTTATAATAACTAGTCTTGCAATTGTGGCAATTCATTTCTCTTGTATGAGAAGAAAGACTGTTCAATAAATAATACATTTTTATTGAAAACGCCCGTCTCTCTATTCTCTGCATATTGGTGAAAGTAATCTGCACAAAACTGACTGAGTAAAATAACTGTCTATTGTTTCACACGACTCTAGAGATTGACTCTTATTCTAAGGAGCAAAGTTGTCATGTTTATGCGGTTGTTAAGTCAAGTCAAGTCATGGAATTTGTATAGCGCACTACATACCCAGAGGGTTTCAAGGCGCTTAGGAAGGGGAGGAGGGTTAATTGTCAAATATCCATGTTTTAAGTTGCTTTCTGAATGCTAGGTGGTTCTGGGTAAGGCGAAGGTACGCGGGGAGTGAGTTCCATGTTTTGGCAGCCAGGTATGAAAAGGATCTGCCTCCCATGGTGGTCTTGTTGATGCGAGGTACAGTGGCGAGGGCTAGGCTGGAAGAGCGTAGTTGGCGGGAGGGGGTGTAGAAGGACAGTCGTGAGTTGAGGCAATCTGGTCCGATGTCGTAGAGTGATTTGTGTGCGTGGGTAAGCAGACGGAAAGTGATCCTCTTGTTGACGGGTAGCCAGTGGAGGTCTTTAAGGTGACCGGAGATGTGTTTGTTGCGTGGGATGTCTAGTATGAGCCTGGCTGAGGCGTTTTGGATTCGTTGGAGTTTCTTCTGGAGTTTTGCGGTAGTACCTGCGTAGAGGGTGTTACCGTAGTCCAGTCGGCTCGTGACCAGAGCGTGGGTGACTGTTTTCCTTGTTTCGGAGGGGATCCAGCGAAATGTTTTCCTGAGCATGCGAAGAATGTTGAAGCATGAAGAGGATACGGCGCTGACTTGTCTGTTCATTGAGAGTGAAGAATCCAGGATGACGCCTAGGTTTCGTGCGTGGTCTGTCGGGATGGGTGCTTTTCCGAGGGCTTCTGGCCACCAGGAGTCGTCCCAAGCAGAGGGGGATGTACCTAAGATGAGGACTTCTGTTTTGTCCGAGTTCAGTTTCAGACGGCTTTGTTTCATCCATTCGGCAACTTCTTTCATTCCTTCGTGTAAGTTAGCTTTGGCGGTGCTGGGGTCATTGGTGAGGGAGAGGATCAGTTGAGTGTCGTCCGCGTAAGAGATGATGTTGAGGTTGTGTTGGCGTGCGATGGCCGCGAGGGGGCTCATGTATACGTTGAAGAGGGTGGGACTGAGTGAGGATCCTTGTGGTACGCCGCAGATGACTTCAGAGGCCTCGGACTTGAATGGAGGAAGGCGGACTCTCTGGGGTCTTCCTGTGAGGAACGAGGTGATCCATTCAAGTGCTTTTCCTTGGATTCCGATGTTATTGAGGCGTTGTAAAAGGGTGCTGTGGCAGACTGTGTCGAAAGCTGCAGAGAGGTCAAGGAGGATGAGGGCGACTGTGTCTCCATTGTCCAGTAGAGTTCGAATGTCGTCTGTTGCTGCGATGAGGGCGGTCTCAGTGCTGTGTTTAGCTCGGAAGCCAGATTGTGAGGAGTCGAGGGATTTGTTGGCTTCGAGGAAGGCGGCGAGCTGGTTGTTGACAGCCTTTTCGATGACTTTGGCCGGGAATGGAAGAAGCGAGATGGGGCGGTAATTTTTGAGTTCGGTGGGGTCTGCTGTTGGTTTTTTCAGGAGGGCGGTGAGTTCAGCGTGTTTCCAGTCTTCCGGGAAGGTGGCGGAGTTGAGGGAGCAGTTGATGACGTCTCGGAGGTGTGGTGCTATAACGGAGTCTGCTTTGTTGAATATGTGGTGAGGACATGGGTCTGTGGGGGATCCTGAGTGGATGGAATTCATCAGCCGGATGGTGTCCTCAGTGGAGATTGGGTTCCAGTTGTTAAGGGTGTTCACGGGGGGAGGATGATCAGCAAATGGTAGGGTGGGTTGGTTTCCGGGTTGGTTGTCAAAGCTGTTGTGGATGTCTGCAATCTTGTTGTGGAAAAATGAGGCTAGGGAGTCGCAGAGGGCTTGAGATGGGGTGATGTCGTTGGAGTTGGCCGAGGGATTGGAAAATTCCTTGACGATGTTGAAAAGTTCCTTGCTGTTGTGGGCGTTGTTGTCAAGTCGATCTTTGAATGCTGTTTTCTTGGCTTTTCGGATCAGTTGGTGGTGAATGCGGGTGGCGCTTTTGAAGGCGTCCTTGGTGCTGGTGGTTGGGTCTTTTTTCCAAGCCTTTTCAAGGGAACGGCAGAGTTTCTTGGACTTCTTGAGATCATCGTTGAACCATGAGGCCTTCTTGCTGCCAGGTTTTCTTTGACGTTTTTTGAGTGGTGCTAAGGTGTCGGCGGTGTTGGATAACCATAGGGTGAGGTTGGCGGCGGCTTCTTGTCTGTACCAGGGAAGCTGATCACTTCCTATTCAGTCAAGAAAGTTTCCAGTGACCTCTGAGCTAGTTTGTAACAAACCCAATTAAGTTTAGCACAGTCAGTAGAGACCTGGAAGATCCGCACTTCTACGTCCATACTACTGTTTATGTTATTCCAATGCGCAGGGCCTATTGGGAAAATAGGAACTACACTACATGGCGCCCAACGTTTGGTAAGGCGATAAAACTAACGCAAGACGTTAGAGTGACTCAGTCGTGCATTTTTCACACAGACCCCTTTCTACCGTAAATACTCCAATAGACGTCTGGAGTGGGTGAAAGGTTAAAATCCGCCCGACCTTAGTAGGAAGAGATTCCTATGTAAAGCTCTGGTTTATTCAACGTTGAAGGATACAGTGTTCCAAAATATTGTGCACCTAATCTTTGTCTCCTTGGAGACCTGCTCTGCAAACCTTGCATTTATACAATGCCAGGAGAAAACGGAACCGCTGCACCCGCAGTAAATGCGACTCAGCAGGGTCCCGAAGGTACTACTGAACCGGATGCAATAATCATCCCGGCACATTTAAGAAAATCTATAACGTCAAAACTTATAGAAAATGGACTGACCACACAAGGTGGCACAGTCGTCTTCGTGATAGAGGCACACGAATATCGGCAGACAGAGGTATTCTATTCTTGGATAAAATTTCCAGCGGCAAACGCCGCAACACACGAGTTCCACTATTACAAAATAGGGGATCCACCAGAAGAGTACGCTCCTTTCGAGGAGATTGAAATCCCATTAAAATACCAAGAGCGCCTGCTCTGGTTTAAAGGCGCCCTAAAACATAATGATCATATTACCAGGCTCGGTCCACTAGGTAGACCAGGAGCAACGTGGCCGGTTCTAGCCAGCTACACACCACATCCAGACATTGATAAAATGTCAAGTGAAGAACTCTTAGTTAAAATAAGAGAATTAACAAAGGCATATAGAGAATTAGTTCAATTGACAATGGAGGATAAAACGATCCGCCAGAAGTTGAAGGAAACAGATATAACAGATCAACCAATTGAGCTTGTCAGAATCATAGAAAAATGCTATGAAGAACTAGGTAGAGACAGCTTGGGTGGAAAAGCAGTAAAGCCCCAACTGCTCGAAAATCCTGAAAAATTATTTATTAAAAATAATTCAAACACTCCTAAAAAGAGCTGGGATGGAAATAAACAATCCACTCCCAAGGAAAAAGTTTTCCAGTCCAGAGGAAGGTCTCCTCGACGGAGGGAAGGAACTCCGACTCGAGAACACCAGTCTCCCCAGAGGGAGCCCTCTGAGAAAAGATATAACCTTAGAAATAGGGATAATTTGAAGAAGTCTGATAGATATCAAAGTATTGATACACGTCCCTCTTGATCTTTTTTGCAGAAATCGGAAAGAAGAGGACGGTCAGACCCAGGAGAGCACACCAAGTCCAAAGACAAGGAACCTGCTCAAAATAAAAAGTTACAATTTCCGAAAAAGAAGGTAGCCAGTATTAGAGTAATCGAACATGCCGAGAATACTGAGGACACAGTTGAAAAACGGGGAGTGGGCACAGACAATGCTAGACAGTGCAGCAGAAATCAGTATAGCTCGCAAGATCCTGATGAGTCATCTGGAGACAGTGGACACGAATGAATACATTCAGGTTGAAACTGCCGACACCAGAGTTAGCGAGCCCCATAAGATATACGAAATAACATTGCGTATAGAGGGTGATAAGACTAGGAAAATAAGGGGTCTATTTTGGGATAAACTCTCAAAAGGCTATGATATTCTGTTAGCTGAAAAAGATTGGCCCCCGGAGTTTGTCAGGGAGTGCCCTCGTGGCGAAGAAATGATTATGCCTGCCTTCTCGAATCACATTCCGATTCACAAAAAATACACTTATGCAAGGAAATGGGCAGTGGCCCAGGCACCAGCATTATATAAAAATCATGTAGGATGGGATGAGGACTCTCCTCCTCACAAAATCCAGTTAAAAAGTCAACTGACTGCACAAAGGCAGTATCCCATTATGCAAGAAGCTAAAAAACAAGTCAGGGAGATTTTAGATCAACTTGAATACCAGGGGGTGATTGAAACATGCACCTCTCAAATGAACAATCCTTTGTTTTCCTGTCTCCAAACCAGACAATTCATATCGTCTAGTTTTGGAATACAGACACCTTAACGCATGTTGCAAAACATTTACAGTACAAAATTCGCATAGTGCTGTACTAATGAATAACATAGTTAGGAAAACATATAAAACGACATTAGACATATCAAATGGTTTCTTTTGTCAAAACATTGCACCAGAAAGCAGATACTTGACAGCTTTCTCAGTAATGGGGTCTCAGAAAAATGTCTGTAGGCTCCCACAGGGATTCAAGAACAGCCCAGGACTATTCTCAGCTAGAGTAACAGAGTTACTACAAATATATGATGATGAGGCATTATCTTACGTAGATGATATCTATCTCACAGACGACGACTTGGAGACTCACTTGAAAAGAGTGAACACCATTATACTTGGGTTCGCAGCAGAGGGTTACAAATTCAACTTTAAAAAGTCTCGAATTGCCCATCTGACAGTATTATATAGGATACGAATTATCAAGTGAAGGAAAAAGCCTAGCGGACAACTTCTTAGAGAAGTGCGCTGTACTCCAAGCTCCAAAAACGCTGAAGAACTTACAATCGATTCTAGGCTTCCTGAATTTCGGTAGAACATACATTCTAAATTACGCAGAGAGGGTTAAACCTCTCTACGAATTAATTAAACCTGATTTTAAACCAATCAATTGGACTCAAAAACACACAGAAATTTTGAGATCACTGCAAACAGACATGTTAGCAAAAACAAAATTAGATACACGTGACAGCACACGCGATCTTGTAATCCGAGTCATCCCAGGAAGATGCGGATTCACGTACCTGACCTCTAATGAGGGAGAAAAGGTACCAATTTCAATTAAATCTCACTTGTACACACAAGCAGAAAATCTTAGGTAAGTATCAGGGACCCCCTGTTAAGGATCGACTCCTGGGTCAGGGAAATAACAATTTTAAAAAAGCACACACCCAGGCAGACTTAAGCTACAAGGAACTGGCTATATCGCAACACATTTGTGTGAACACATTATGATAAATACACAAAAAGAACAATTAGTACAACAGACTGTTATGATATCAAAAAATATATATTTTTAATTTCAATTTCTTTTAAAACATTATAAAATGAAGGGTTAGTGAATATCACTTGATTATATATGGTGTATATAGTTAATAATTTCTACATTGATTATGAATAACAATTCCATGGTATATTGATAAAATCAGAACAGAAAAGAAAACAATTAAAAATCAGTTTCAGAGTTATTTCTCCAAATTTTTGTTAGACTTGGGCTGTGTCAACGCGTTTCGACAAATCTTTTGTCTTCATCAGGACTTTTTAGAATATGCAGCCACTTTTTCTCATTGTTTTGTTGCAGCTATTCGAAAAACTGGAGTTAGGAGTAAGGCACCTTCTTTATACTAGATGTGGGCGGTATGTGATATCTGATTAAGCAGTATTCACTGCAAACTTCTCACTCCCTCCTCTGTTACCTTCTCATGAGTCTTCAGCATTTACTAAGGACAGGAATCAATTTCCGTAGCCGTAGGTCAAATAACAGTCCACTTAATCGTTATAAGCGGGAAGGTTCCTTATTTGTTAGATATAGTTGTTCTAAATCAGAGAGTGCGTGTTGAAGACTTGGTGTCTTTCAAGAGCTGCGTTTTTAACGAGCGTGGTTCAGCCTCGCCGTTCCCGGCGTCTTACGAGTAATTTTGGTCAAAGTCAGAGCTACTGATTGTTATATTCTTCCAGGACCATTCTATCGGATTCAATCCGATTTGAGGAACGGAGACGGAAGCGTTCTTATGTTCATTTGCTTTCCAGGGTCCTATCACTGTACGGTGTCCCCGCGAAGATGTCAATTGCGTAATGCCGGGTACCCGTCACGGTGTGGTATTTCAGGAATCTTGCTATCCTGAAATACGAATCTTGGGCCAATACCACACCGTGACGGAAGAATATAACAATCAGTAGCTCTGACTTTGACCAAAATTACTCGTAAGACGCCGGGAACGGCGAGGCTGAACCACGCTCGTTAAAAACGCAGCTCTTGAAAGACACCAAGTCTTCAACACGCACTCTCTGATTTAGAACAACTATATCTAACAAATAAGGAACCTTCCCGCTTATAACGATTAAGTGGACTGTTATTTGACCTACGGCTACGGAAATTGATTCCTGTCCTTAGTAAATGCTGAAGACTCATGAGAAGGTAACAGAGGAGGGAGTGAGAAGTTTGCAGTGAATACTGCTTAATCAGATATCACATACCGCCCACATCTAGTATAAAGAAGGTGCCTTACTCCTAACTCCAGTTTTTCGAATAGCTGCAACAAAACAATGAGAAAAAGTGGCTGCATATTCTAAAAAGTCCTGATGAAGACAAAAGATTTGTCGAAACGCGTTGACACAGCCCAAGTCTAACAAAAATTTGGAGAAATAACTCTGAAACTGATTTTTAATTGTTTTCTTTTCTGTTCTGATTTTATCAATATACCATGAAATTGTTATTCATAATCAATGTAGAAATTAATAACTATATACACCATATATAATCAAGTGATATTCACTAACCCTTCATTTTATAATGTTTTAAAAGAAATTGAAATTAAAAATATATATTTTTTGATATCATAACAGTCTGTTGTACTAATTGTTCTTTTTGTGTATTTATCATAATGTGTTCACACAAATGTGTTGCGATATAGCCAGTTCCTTGTAGCTTAAGTCTGCCTGGGTGTGTGCTTTTTAAAAATTTTCACACAAGCAGAAAAAACATTCAGTCCAACAGAAAATACTGTGAAAGCAGTAGAAACTGCATTATCAAATGAACGAGAATTAGCACATGGCAAAAGGATCAACGTCCTCACAGCGGAATCCGCCTTTGAGGTGCTATTCAGCCCAGTAAACCTGCCTACAGTGTTACTGGATCCGAAATGGATACAGTGTGTAAATTCTCTTGGAGCGGATGATGTGAAATACTATTTCGCTCCGCAATTCGAAAAACTGAATGATTTGACTTATGAAGAAGAATATCCTCTGCCAATCGAACTTCTGCCTCTCCCACAGTACGCCTGTATAATCTATACAGATAGATTTGTACAGGATTTCAACGTAGAGAACAAATCCTACGATGCAGCCTGTGCGATTGTTAAAGGTTGTTGGCTGTGCGGTAAATTCAGACCGAAAATAACAAAAACTGAATCAGTAAGAAACTGTTCGGCTCAGAGAGCTGAAATCAGATCTTTAAAGATGGCGCTTGAAAATGCAGAACGTGAATTCCCGACACTAATTGTGTGCGATTCGCATTTTTGCGTCAACTCTTACAATAACAAGTTACACAGCTGGATTGAAAATGATTACAAATATGACACAGGAGCCACAATAAAGCATAAAATGCTTTGGGAAACAGGTAGCTCTTTTACAGAAAGAACTACAAAAGACTTACGTGATACACACTCTGAGTCATCAACGTGATGGCGTTCACGTTGCAGGGAATTCATTGGCTAATACAGCCACAGCGGAAGCAACTAAACCGGCTTCCGTAGCCACAAAAAAGCGTTCAGAAAAACACATAGACGGGGAAACCATGCTGGCAGTGAAAACGTCCGTAAAAGGCGACTGTGCAGCACTACCTGTGAACTATCCACTCAATTATGCATACGTAATTGATGCAAACTCCGTTCCTTTTGCTCGAATCCCTGGAGTGGGGGATAGGGTAATTCCAAACATGAACAGGAGAAGATTCCTACTACAGGAGGCACATATGGGGTTGGGTCTGAGACACCAAACAATCAGGGACTCTCTGAGAGAATTGCAATCAGAGTACTGGTGGCCAGAAATGAGTGAAGGAATTCATGATTTTGCAAAGAATTGTGAAGCCTGCAACAGCGATCGCAGTGGAGAACCGGCCAGTGTAGTGTCAGGAACCCTAATAGAAAGCATAAGGCGATCTATCCACGCAATCAAACAAGAGAAACGCGTCCCATTGTATATCATTAAGACAAAATCCACAAAAAAAATGTGGCCCCAGCGCTCGGCTGACGCCAGAACGGTTATAAAAGATCTGCGAGTCTTTATCGGCACATACGCAATTGCCATGTTCTATTCTGGCCAGGGTCCTGCTTTCATCTCTCGAGCTTATAAGGAGGCCATGGCCAGCATGGGAGTTCGGTTGCGGTATTCTTGTCCGTCACACCCCGAAGGGAACAGTGTGGTAGAAAGAAAAAACCGAGACATAAAGCAATCTATAACAGCGAAGGTATTAGGTTCAGGTGCTGGGTGGGTCAAACATTTAATAAGTGTCCAGTTAAGTCTTAACAACTTGCCAAGAAATTCTCTAAAAGGTTTCAGCCCATACGAACTATTGTTCGGAACTAGAATGCGAATTCAGGACTTAGATAGTCAGGTATCAGTGGTAAAAGATAAGAAAACAGACTTTGACATCAAAGATCGTTTGGCTGTTTTACAGGACTTGAATGAAACAAGAAAATCCTTAAGCAACATAAAATTAAAGCAACAGCCAGCTACCACTGACGAGGCACCACCAGCCCCAGCAAGGCCTGTCTGGATTCCAAAGATTGGGTATCTAGTCAGAGAACAAATAGCGGTGAAGAAGGAATTTGGGCCTTCTTACAGAAAAGCAGTACCTGTCTTAGCAATCAACGGAACAAGATCAGTAGTACTACCGCCCCTTGCTGGTAAAAAGGAGAACAGAGTTGTATCAATCGACCTGGTAAAACCACAAGCATGTGGCCTATAATCAACAGTAGGCCCAGTGGACTCCCGAGAAACAACAGAATACCCAAACTTGCAACAATCCAAGAGGTTCAAACTGAAAGACTAATCACATTCGATCAGCCTGCAGTACACAGAGAGGGACTATGCAATAATGCCATGGAACTCGTGCCTCTTGAGACACAGATTGAAACAGTTTGTCAAGAAACACCAGTCTACAATGATGTGGCATCCGAAAGACAAATTGAAAGAACAATTCCAACAATTGACAGAACTGCCTCTGGCTACTTCATCAACTTCGATAACTTTTCTGAGGTTCAAAGCAACCCCGAAGTGATGCCAGAAACAAAAAAAACTTTTAAAGAAAAAGCAGCAGAACTCTTTCAACAAATCAAAGAAGTATATCTGGATGCACCATTGATTGAGCATTGGATTATTTCAGGGGTATTTATACTCCTACTATGCCTAATTTTAGTTTTAATTTTAGGAAAGTTTATTACAATACAATGGACACAGCAAGTCAGAACATCAACTTAGTCCTAAAACCACACAGATCATCCCACGTGAAGAAAAGAGAATTTTCAACAGTAAATGTGACAGCCATTCCAATACCCGGCGGGGTAGTATGGGACAAAACTGACTATGAAATATATGGTCCGGTCGAAATCCTGAAGTATCCTCATCAATTCAAGGTTTCCTTAAGTGACTTTGTAAAACCTAGTACATTCTCTGATGATTGGGTTTTTGAAAGTATTAATAATATGATGTCTGATTTAGTAATGTCAGCAAGATTCACAGAACATGATTATTTACAAGGTTCGTCTAGTTATGAACAGATGTTCTGCTACACACACTATGGTGATCATTACTTGCATAAATCTGCACAACCTAGAATTTTTTTAAGTATAACCAATGGGAACATTGTGCTACACCACCTAAAAGCAGTTCTAAAACATTCTATGAGAAATTTCAGTACTTCTCAGGGTTTAACACCAGTGATGCAGAAACGTTTTATTATAAATTGTTAGATAAAACAGGGTTGAAAGCAATGCTGACAAATACTAAATTGATATATTCAGAAACATTTTATGGAAAAATGATGACATTTGGTTTTGATTATTGGAAAAATAACATTGAAACAAAAACAATCTGGGGTACAAAAGATTGGCAGGTACAAGGCCAAGAAGCATTATTTCGAGCCTGCATGATCCCAGAACAAATTATGTTTTCAAATGAAACAATTCAACAAACAACTTGTCTTGGCCTAGCTAAGATCAAAGACCTTAACAAACCGTCTATTCCAAAGCCAATACCTGATAATGCAACTACAGATATTGAAATAGACGTATCCAAAATTTTACATTTAAACAGAACACATCCTGATTGGAAAAAGTGGTTAATCTGGCCTACTGACACAAACAACTGTCAAGATAGATTCCTGAATAAAACACAGGGGTTAACAATACCAGACAAGACCCTAGATACTCCCAGAGACAACATCCAGGGATAGTAACAACATACAGTGTAGGGAAGCTGTGCCTTGAATGGCTAGAATCATCCACACTGGCTGAAATTAAGCAACACTTATCTTTACTTAAAGATGGTGCTGATTTGCGCGATTTCATTCTGGGACCACGCAAACAGCGTCAAAAGCGTTTCATAGCGACCAGTATATATGCGGCTTACAACGAGGCTTGGAAAATAACACAAATTGAAACAGCTGAAAAAATACGAGAAATTGATCGTATTAATTTGGAAAAAACACTTTCTGTAGTGGACAATGGGTTAATGACTCTGTCCTCCAGATTATATTCACTGGACAGTATTGTATCATCTGCCATAGATATAATAGACAAAGACTTGCTAATGTTACAGCATGGCCAGTCACAATTGTGTTCTATTGTACAGTTAGGCTGGACGCTGCAAAATCTTCCTTCAGGCTATGTGCCTTGGCGTTTAATCAACACAACGTCATTGTTTTCCATCTTTAACCTTACTAATAAACAAATCAGCTTGGCACAGAAAGGAGCAGACTATACAATCCTGAGCATCGAAAAACTTGAGAGATTACCATTGACAATGTCAGAAAGTCCTGTCATTGAATGGATAATACACAGGATTATCACAATTCCGATAACAACTTTCCGATTTAAAAATTGCCTTGAATACATACCTACTGGCCAGTATGAACGATTGGGTAAAGGGTACATTAAGTCAACATGGAAATTACCATATACACACACATGTTATAGTGACAGCAACAAAAATGTATTTCTTAGTGGAGAAAACTGTAAACATTCACTAAGCGGTATACTTTTGTGCCAAGGTATTAATTTACACGGAGCCTGTGAAGGTAATTCAAACAACCTTTCATGCCACCAGCATGTCACACCTGCAACAAAGATAGAGCCTTTCTTTAAGCAGCTCTCGAACGGGAGTTACATTCTAATAACGGATCGCAGCTGTTGTGGCCTTTTGCCAGGGAAAGCATATCTCGTACACGTAACTTCCATGGTCACTTGTTGTATGCAAGCATTGTTTCCAAACGGCCCTGGAGACTCCGAGACTCCCTTATGGCCTCGTCTGAATTTCTCTTCTATACGAATTGATACTTTAAGCAGAATGAAGTCTGTGCTTTTACAGACAACAGTGCCCATCACGTCATCAAAAGAGAATTATGATCTCCAAGTTGCAAGGACGGCTTCAGAGATACATGACCTTTTATCAACAAATTGCCCAGTGCATTTCACAGAAATGCTTAGCCAAATTCTTAACATGTCTAGTGCCATAGGCATCCCAGGCGTATTTAAGACCATTTTTATGGGACTATTATCACCATTCAGAGCAATTCTGGGAATCATTCCCAATTTTGTCCATTCAGTCTTTGGCGGCATACCCCTTATTTTGGGACTTGTAGCAGGCATTTTATTTTTGACCCTCCTGCTCCGATATGGCAAGCCAAAACTCAGACATGACTCCGGCAGGAATGGAAGAAACGATCCTAGCAATACGCTACCGGGACCGAATAACTAGAGTCCTTGGATTGGCCAGGCTGAGAGATCTGAACATGACCTGGTTTCTTTCATTCAGACCTATATGGCAGACCTGCATCTTACCTGTGCTTCGATGTATGCTATGCAGAGATGAGTGCGTGTTGAACATCTGTCTTGCACTTCCATCAGCAGTACCAATGGATGTTGATACTTTGCTAAGTCCGATAATGGCTCACGCATTGTGTTGTCCCCAGCGGCTACCAATCCTGATGACGGAATTCGTTGAGACTCCTGTACTACGACTAGGTGGTAACAGTGGAGCGAGAGACAAAAGCAACATCACCCAGGTACGACCATCTGTGAGCATTGCTGACCCAGACTTTGATGATAGCAATCATTCTCACACCTGCCAAGTTACAGCGTTATCGAACTTGGTCGAACTATCACCTGATTTTGTAGACCAATTTTTTGAGAGCCTGTCTGATATGATGTTCTCCCCTGAACAGAAAAAATAACTTTTGAAAAGCATTCCGACACACAGCGTTCCCATGAACTCTGAATTCGGCCTTCGGTTTTGATCAACAAAAACTGCTGAAAAGCGTTGGAACTCTATTCCCCCGTTCAACAAGAATTATTTTGAATTGAACACTTTTTGAAAATATTTACCTTTTTCTGGCACAAAAAATTCTTTGCTTAAAGTAGACCTATTCATAAAGAACAGAAGCTTCTATTTTTAGGTAAATCTAGAGACATAATAACTTTACATCAGCCTCTAGCACATTTTACAACAAATGCATTTATATGTGATGAAATTATCTCGCCCTTCTTTTCTGTATTAAGAGATATTTCATGTGTAATTATTTCGCAAAATCTTTCATTGATTACATATGCTATTATTTTGAATGATTTCTATGCTTAAAAACGTACAGTACCAAAATTACCACGTATTTCAGATACGCCATTTCAAATGCATATATGTATTTTGGGGTGGGTAATGTTACACATGCATCTTTTGCTATAGTTTTTAGTAAATTGATGGACATAAATTTGTGGAGTGGGTGTCGCGTTCTAATCTAGGACCCCGATCAATACTGTGACCTTATGCCCCTATACGGCTATAATCCCTTTGTACCCCTATATTGGCATAAACGATCAAATGCAATATTCAGAAACTCGTCTCTGGCCTCACACGATCAGAGCCACATTTCAGAATCTCTTCCCCTGCAGCTTCCTCTGCAGCTCATTAGAGCAATTGACACAGCAGAAGCCACTATCTAAGATTCCTAGATTACACTCCGAGTTCTTCAACAAGATAAAACTCAGCAACCTGGGAAAGCCCCTCTTGCTATGTTTTGATTAGTAATAGAACTCTAATGAGCACTGAGAGACGATAACTTCCTAGTGACATCTTTATTAACGTCTTATGTCCAAAAACTTACGTCAAACCAGGCACCTTTCAGGTATAAATATTACCTACGTTGCCTTAAGCAAATGCTGATGCTGATGCTATCACTGCGTCAACGACATCGATGATAGCGATGGTGTGGTGAACATAGGAGCAGAACAGCTGTCCCCTGCATAGCCCAGCAGATACAAGCTGCCCACTGACGCTGCCCCTCCTCCTCCTCCTCGGCGCACTGAGAGAGACGCTGTCTTTTCTCTTGCCGAGAAAATCCAGCTCCGGCGTTTTTAGCCTACTCTTGCGAGTGACTGGGATATCGAGTCCTGGAAGGAGATACAAGACCTCCAACATTCTATTCCAGAGGTATGGTGTTGACTAAACCCTTAGAGAGAATTCTTGAAGCAAACCTTGGCAAAACCAACTTAGCTAAAAATGCTACTTACTTACTCCCTCCCAAGTACTAGGCTTAGGTCAGGTACACTGGGGTAGGCGTAGTTAGAAGCACCAGTTGAGTACGTTAGCATAATGTATATATGAATGTATATATGTTTTATTCATTTTAAACCATTGTATGACTAAGAAACCATATCATTGCTTTTACAGTATTATTTTGCAATACTCATTTTACGGTACGCACTTTTTATAATAACTAGTCTTGCAATTGTGGCAATTCATTTCTCTTGTATGAGAAGAAAGACTGTTCAATAAATAATACCTTTTTATTGAAAACGCCCGTCTCTCTATTCTCTGCATATTGGTGAAAGTAATCTGCACAAAACTGACTGAGTAAAATAACTGTCTATTGTTTCACACGACTTTAGAGATTGACTCTTATTCTAAGGAGCAAAGTTGTCATGTTTATGCGGTTGTTGGAAAACTGAATCCCTTCTTGTCTGTACCAGGGAAGCTGATCACTTCCTATTCAGTCAAGAAAGTTTCCAGTGACCTCTGAGCTAGTTGGTAACAAACGCAATTAAGTTTAGCATAGTCAGTAGAGACCTGGAAGATCCGCACTTCTACGTCCATACTACTGTTTATGTTATTCCAATGCGCAGGGCCTATTGGGAAAATAGGAACTACACTACAGATTGTCTTAAAATAAAACTTTTTGAAAGTTGAATCTGAAGACCAATCCGCTGCGTTCATAATGTCCTCCAATCTGCCACCAACCTGTACAGCCTTGGATGCCATTGCGCCTCTAGTGGAGTGTCAAGTCAAGTCAAGTCATAAAATTTATATAGCGCACTACATACCCAGAGGGTTTCAAGGCGCTTGGGGAGGGGAGGGGGATTATTTGTCAAATATCCACGTTTTAAGTTGTTTTCTGAACGCTAGGTGATTCTGGGTGAGGCGAAGGTAAGCGGGGAGTGAGTTCCATGTTTTGGCAGCCAGGTATGAGAAGGATCTGCCTCCCATGGTGGTTTTGTTGATGCGAGGGACAGTGGCGAAAGCTTGGCTGGAAGATCGAAGTTGGCGGGAGGGGGTGTAGAAGGACAGTCGAGAGTTGAGGCAATCTGGTCCGATGTCGTAGAGTGATTTGTGTGCGTGGGTAAGCAGTCGGAAAGTAATCCTCTTATTGACGGGTAGCCAGTGGAGGTCTTTAAGGTGACCGGAGATGTGTTCGTTGCGTGGGATGTCTAATATGAGCCTGGCTGAGGCGTTTTGGATTCGTTGTAGTTTCTTCTGTAGTTTGGCGGTGGTACCTGCGTAGAGGGTGTTTCCGTAGTCCAGTCGGCTCGTGACCAGAGCATGGGTGACTGTTTTCCTTGTTTCGGTGGGGATCCAGCGAAATGTTTTTCTGAGCATGCGAAGGATGTTGAAGCAGGATGAGGATACGGCGCTGACTTGTCTGTTCATTGAAAGTGAAGAGTCCAGGATGACGCCAAGGTTCCGTGCGTGGTCTGTCGGGATGGGTGCTTTTCCGAGGGCTTCCGGCCACCAGGAGTCGTCCCATGCAGAGGGGGATTTACCTAAGATGAGGACTTCTGTTTTGTCTGAGTTCAGTTTCAGACGGCTTTGTTTCATCCATTCGGCGACTTCTTTCATTCCTTCGTGTAGGTTAGTTTTGGCGGTGCTGGGGTCCTTGGTGAGAGAAAGGATCAGTTGAGTGTCATCCGCGTAAGAGATGATGTTGAGGTTGTGTTGGCGGGCGATGGTCGCGAGGGGGCTCATGTATACGTTGAAGAGGGTGGGGCTGAGTGAGGATCCTTGTGGTACGCCGCAGATGATTTCAGAGGCCTCGGACTTGAATGGTGGGAGGCGGACTCTCTGGGTTCTTCCGGAGAGGAACGAGGTGATCCATTCCAGTGCCTTTCCTTGGATTCCGATGTTTCTGAGGCGCTGTAAAAGGGTGCTGTGGCAGACTGTGTCGAAGGCTGCAGAGAGGTCGAGGAGGATGAGGGCGACTGTGTCTCCATTGTCCAGTAGAGTTCGAATGTCGTCTGTTGCTGCGATGAGGGCAGTCTCAGTGCTGTGCTTTGCACGGAAGCCAGATTGTGAGGAGTCGAGGGATTTGTTGGCCTCGAGGAAGGCGGCGAGCTGGTTGTTGACAGCTTTCTCGATGACTTTGGCCGGGAATGGAAGAAGTGAGATGGGGCGGTAGTTTTTGAGTTCGGTGGGGTCTGCTGTTGGTTTTTTCAGAAGGGCGGTTTGTTCAGCGTGTTTCCAGTCTTCTGGGAAGGTAGCGGAGTTGAAGGAGCAGTTGATGACGTCTCGGAGGTGCGGTGCTATGACGGAGTCTGCTTTGTTGAAGATGTGGTGAGGGCACGGGTCTGTGGGGGATCCCGAGTGGATGGAATTCATCAGGCGGATGGTGTCCTCAGTGGTGATTGGGTTCCAGGCGTTGAGGGTGTTAACGGGGGGAGGATAGTCAGCTGATGGTAGGGTGGGTTGGCTTCCGGGTTGGTTGTCAAAGCTGTTGTGGATGTCAGCAATCTTGTTGTGGAAAAAAGAGGCTAGGGAGTCGCAGAGAGTTTGAGAGGGGGTGATGTCGTTGGAGTTGGCCGAGGGGTTGGAAAATTCCTTGATGATGTTGAAAAGTTCCTTGCTGTTGTGGGCGTTGTTGTCGAGTCGATCCTTGAATGCTGTTTTTTTGGCTTTTCGGATCAGTTGGTGGTGAGTACGGATGGCGTTTTTGAAGGCGTCCTTGTTGCTGGTGGATGAGTCTTTTTTCCAGGCCTTTTCAAGGGAGCGGCATAGTTTCTTGGATTTCTTGAGGTCCTCGTTGAACCATGAGGGCTTCTTGATTTTGTGTTGGCGTTTTTTCAGTGGTGCTGGATCTGGAAAGGCCGGATAAGATACTGACCTGGTATTGCATTTAGTTCTTCTGGATACGGTAAAAGTAACTCCATCAGGAGTAAAGACTCTTGCTGAAATATCAAGGGCACGAACATCAGAAGCCCTTTTGCAAGATATTAGACAGAGGAGGATAGCTAACTTAGCTGAAAGCTTCTTCCGTGAAAGATACTCTTTATCCTGCCAGGAACGAAGGGAGCGTAACACCACATTAACATCCCATAAACCAGAATAACGAGGTTCTGGAGGACGTGAAAGACGAATACCCATGAGGAGTTTGCAAATTCAAGGATGCTCTCCCCCCGGAGAACCATCCACAAGGGCATGACCAGCAGAAATAGCTGAACGGAAAGAATTGATGGTACAATATGCAAGTTTCTTGTTGTAAAGTTCGGCCAGAAAATTAATCACCTCTGTAACAGAGGAGCCCACGGGATCCAGGTGTTTTGCCACACACCAACGAACCCATCTGTTCCAGGCTGATCTGTATCGTTTAGTGGTACTAGGAGCCCAGGCTCGCTGAATGAGGAGCTCAGCGTCTCTCGAAAGTGTGTCGTTCGACCAACGTCCCCTGAAATCCTCCAGGCCATGAGACGTAGATGGCCTTGGAGAACCAGGGGATGGGGAAGACCAAACGGATCCGTCAGATTGTTGTGGAAAAACAGCAAGCGTAGAGGTTTGTCCCAGGATAACTCCAGAAGGGACGGGAACCAACATTGAGCCTTCCAGATCGGAGTGATCAAGATCAGAGAGGCCCGCTGTCTGCGAACTTGGGCTGCAACTCTCTGAATGAACAGAAACTGGGGAAAAGCATACACTGGAAACCGGGCCCAATCCTGCAGGAAGGCATCTACTGCTTCCGCACCCGGGTCCGGTTTCCAGCTGTAAAATCGGGGAAGTTGGGCGTTCCACCTGGACGCAAGCAAGTCCATTTCTGGAAGACCCCAAAGATCCGAAATCATCTGAAACACTGAAGGATCCAGTTTCTAATCGCTGACATCCCGGAAATTCCTGGAATGCCAATCCGCCACACTGTTCAGATTTCCGGGGAGATACTCCGCCATGACAGAAATCTGACGGAGAAGGCAATAGTTCCAAAAATCCTTCGCAAGATCCGCTAGGACTTTGGAGTGAGTGCCCCCCAGTCGATTGATGTATCGAACAGCAGTCGTATTGTCCATCCGTAGAAGAACACAACAAGAGACTTTGTTCGTGGTGAATGAGCGGATGGCGAACGAACCCGCAAGGAGTTCCAAACAATTTATGTGGAGATGAAGCTCCTCCTCCGTCCATCTGCCCCCCACCGAGAGGGAACCGCACCGGGCTCCCCAACCTTGGCGACTGGCATCCGATTCGATCACCAGATCCGGACGGGAGCCGAAAACCGCCTTCCCGTTCCAAGCATCCATGTGGTCTAACCACCAGACGAGTTCCGACCTGGCCTCCGTGGACAAGGAAATGAGTTCCGAGTATGTGAGGCCCTTGCGAAGATGAAACGCTTTTAGTCTCTGGAGAGCCCTGTAATGAAGCAGGCCTGGAAAAATGGCCTGGATCGATGAAGACAGTAAGCCCACAATCCTGGCCAATTGACGGAGGGAAATGCGATCCCGACGGAGGACCTTGCGAATCTCCTTCTTGATAGTGGAAATCTTCTGAGAAGGAAGATGCAGCGTCGCGTCCGTTGTTTTTATCAGAAATCCTAGGAAAGTCATTTCCTGATGGGGGACCAAGTCCGACTTCTGGGAATTGATGATAAACCCCAGAGACTGAAGAAGAGATATGGTCACTTGAAGTTGTCGTAGAAGAGCTCCTTGGACTGATTCATTAAAAGAATGTCGTCCAAGTAAATTATTAGACGGAAGCCCATGGTTCGGAGGTGTTCGACAACCGGTCGAAGGAGTTTGGTAAAGCACCATGGTGCTGATGACAGACCAAAGGGAAGGGTACGAAATTCGTAGATCTGATTCTTCCAAAGAAACTGGAGGAAACGACAATGCGGAGGGAAGACTGGGACCGAAAGGTAAGCATCTTTTAGGTCCAGACGAACCAACCAGTCGTTCTGAAGTAAGAGGTCTCTTAGAAGATGGATACCCTCCATCTTGAAGTGTCTGTAAATCAACCATTCGTTGAAGGAACGTAGGTTGATGACTGGCCTGAAATCTTTGCCTTTTTTCTCGACTAAAAAGATGTTGCTGAGAAAACCGTGCGGATGGAGAGACGCAGGAATTATTGCGCCTTTCATCAGCATAGCCTGAACCTCTAGATCTATGAGCTCCTGTTCTGCGTGAGAAAAAGACAGTGGACGAGGACGAGACTCTTGGACGGGGGAACCATAAAACTCGATGTGAAATCCTTGAACTGTTTCTAGAACCCAAGAGTCCGATGTTAGATCTGACCAGGCCTGAAGAAACAAGGCAATTCTCCCCCCTAGACGAACTGGAGAAATGATGGTGAAGCTTACCGTTAAATCCCTTGGAATTGGACTGATTGCCACCACGTCCTCTGCCTTGGCCTCTGCCACCTCGGGAGGGGTAGAAGGAACCCTGTCGTCCATCATTCCAGCCGTTGTTCCTTCTGGCTTGTCCTCTGTTGGAGCCTTGCTTGAATTGGCGGCCGGAAGAGCGACCCCTGCCTCTGCCGGCCCCACCAAAAACCTTCTTGGGGAACATTTTTTTCATTGAGGCTTGAGCCTTGTCTAAAGCCGAGAAGGTTGCTACAAATTTCCACAGTTCTTTGACAAAGGGGTCTCCAAATAAGGCACCTTGCGCCACTGCACCCGCTTCAGAGGAAGATAACTCTCCCAACTTGGGGTCAATTTTTAACAAAAGGGAACGGCGACGTTCCGCGGAAAGAGCACAATTAGCATTGCCAAGAAGGCAAATAGCTCTTTGAGCCCAACCCGCTACCTCTTCAACAGGAATGGGCATACCTGTCTCCTTAGAACGTTGTGCCAGTTCTATTATTTTAGTTAAAGGTCCAACCACGTCTAGTAGCTTGTCCTGGCAAGCTTTCCAGGACCGGTCTATGCCTTTTTTGGGTTCTTTAATGTACTTGGCGAAAAAAGTGCAAAGCTTAGGATCAATCTCGGGTGTAGCCACCACTCTATTTGGAAGATTAGGCCGCGGACACTCCGAACGTAGCCGTAAGCGCACATCTTGGGAAAGAGGTTGACGTAGTTTAGCGGCAACATAATCAGAAGTAGACTTTTCTGGGATCCATTCCGAAGAACGGGGTCTATAAATAGTGGTGGGATCAAACATGTCAGGTGAAACCAGCTCACTATCACCATACTCAGAGATACTGGTTTTAGGGCGCCAAGACCTACCAACATCTGACATGTCTTCAGAGGACTCATCCTCGTCATCATCTTGGAAACCCTCCTCGTCATCCTCTCCCTCTAGGGGAAACCCTTCCTACGGGTCTAGGTCTTGGGTGTTCTCATCACCAATATTCCCGGGTGAGTCGCCCCCCCCGGTAGGGTGCGCTTCTGAGCGTGCGCGCACTCTTATGGAAAACGTCTGCAAGTTTATTGAAGCCTTCCAGGTGCCCCGCGCTACGCTTTCTGGACGTGTGTGATAGCTGTGTAGGCACACCACTGGGCCCAGCCCCGCTGTCACTGAAAATATTAGAACCTTTAAATACATGAGCAGACAGCTTATTGACGCTGTCCTGCAGAGGGGCCAGCGCCTGGGCAATTGTCGAAGACAGGAGTCTGTCCACCTCTGCAGGAAGGCGCAATAGGGGCTGAGCAATTTGGTCAGAATTTTCTGCCAAATAATCATGGTCTTGACGAGTTTGCATTTGTGCAGAGGAATGGGCACCCATACACTAAAAGTACACCCCAAACTATGTAAAAGGGGTTTGTTCCCCACCACAGGCACCCACAGAAGGTCAACAGCAAAGAAAAACAATATTTTTCTGTGACAACAGAATTTCTGTCACAAAATTAATCTTGCCGTAATTAACGGCGTCAGTGTGGGGAAGAGAGGCGATTGAACATAAATTGAAGCGCTGTGCCTCAGCGCGTGTTCGCGCTGTGGAGAAAAGCCGGTCGGCGTCGAGCCGACACCTCAGACCTGCGGACGCGCGCAATTAAGACGCTCGGGCAGAAAGCCTACCGCGTCAGACCAAACAAGGAATTGAAGCTTAAGAAGCAAGTCAGGTCTCAATAAAAGCGAATATAATCAAGCGCTGTCACAATAACTCTAGTACTGCCACGCCACAGAAAAGGAATAAACAGGACTTATCTTGACGTGGCAGCAATGAAGAAAGAGGAAGGACTACCGACGTGGGATCCCTATATGCTGTTGTGTGGACTGTGATTGGCTATACGTTCCCATGACTACCGCTGCCATGTTGGTTTGGGTAGTTCATGTAATGTTTTTTTTCTTATATCTTTAAACGTGCTGTCCAATAAAATGGAGAAAGGACTAGCAAATCCTCGCCTCTGCTTCCTGACATAGAATTGAGACGTCACTCAAAATCTGCCCTAATTTTTCTTTCTGCAGCACTAATCATACTTTCTGTGGCAAAATATACCCCCTCATTTTGTTCCTTTTTAAATTAAATGTTTTAAGAGTTACCACTTTATTCCAATCAAGATGGCTTCAGGTGTGCCATACCTTTGTAATAAGTAGGACTGTTAGCGCTCTAGTTGTTCTTTAGAACACTCTGGGACATTCTGTCATTGGGCTATACTTGGGCAACATCTGGGTGATATTTGGGCTACATTTGGGCTCTTTTGTCTCTGGTGGCCATCTTGGGAGCCTGCATGTCAGAATTTGTTAATGAAATAGAAGAGGATTTAAGAAGTCACTCAAAATGTGCCCTAATGTTTCTTTCTGCAGCACTAATCATACTTTCTTTGGCAAAATATACCCCCTCATTTTGTTCCTTTTTAAATTAAATGTTTTAAGAGTAACCACTTTATTCCAATCAAGATAGCTTCAGGTGTGCCATACCTTTGAAATAAGTAGGACTCTTAGCGCTCTAGTTGTTCTTTAGAACACTCTAGGAGACTGCAGTAGAACACAAAGGAATCAACTGACAGTCTCTGTCCTTGTTGGATGTACATGTTTTACTGAGAATGTCAGACTTCATTCTCACATGACTGAGAAAGATAATGTGAATTTACAGAAAATATGCTTTCAGTTTAGCTTCTAGATCCCCTTCCAAACCACTGTGGGAAAAGCATGAGATAATAGTTTTCTTTCAAACATGATTCATGATTTCCCAGCAGAAGGCTTTTTCACATGGTAAAATCACCTTAGAACACACCACAATTCCTACAATGAGTACAGTACCATCAACAAATGATTTATAATGTAACTAAAGTCCGAAAACCCTCTATTAACTACAATGCTTTTTAATGAGGTGCTATCATGTATATTGGTCCCAAGATGGCTGCCAACACTTCTTGGATGAAGTGCTGACAGCCAATCAGATCTCACGATGAGATGTGTGGTTAGGCTCCGCCCAGATATATATATTTTTTTGAAGTTCATTTTCATAAAAACCACTGGAGCAATTTTCACCAAACGTAGCAAGGGCACATCTGCGTACCAGTCCCTACAATTTTGCCAAGTTTGGTGTAGTTCCGTTCAGCTTTTCGGGCTAAAAGTGAGTCCAACCGCCCTATGGAAATTAACATGGGGAAAACACGTTTTGGGACCCCCCTTTTATCTCGCCCCCGCTTGACGAACCCCCCCCCCAAACTTTCAGGGAAGGAGCGGAGCGCAGCGAGGCAAATTTAAGGAAAATTACAGGCAGATTCCTCAACCGGCGCCAAAGTTATTCCCAATAGAATGTTGCGGATTTCCTGTGGAAAACAATCCTAACTATATATACCTATTGGCTATCGCCCGTAGGTAATATATAAAGAAAGAGGCAAAATTACTGGCGCAAAAAGAAATAATCAACAAAAACACAGTGGTTAACTTAAGTACATTAACTCTTACGAAGGCAGAAGAGCAACTGCTTTCGTTAGGCCTGAACTACTGTCCTAACACGAATTTCGATTACGCCACGACTCGGATTGATTTATTCCTGTTCATCAGAAAACTGAAGTTAAAGAAATTTTACGCAATGAAGGAAGTGTGGGAAGATAAACAAGCAAAAACAAATACCACAACCGGCTCAGGCGTGCAGGTTGCAGAATTACCGACCTTATGGGCACTACATGGACTGAGCAATGAAGAAGAGCAGAATTCGCAAGTACCTACCCAAACTAAATTAAGAGAACTAAACTTGTTGCAAAAGGGTGCAGGAGAAAGTCCCTTTAAACCCAAATCCTCTTTAATTCCTCTGATGCCGAGAGACGCCATTGACGTTTTTCATGATCGCATCATTGAAGAAATCAAGAACCTGAACTGCTCCATTAATCGAAACAGAAAATATTGAATGGATCAAAACCAAATTAATTTAAAAAAATTCATTGACAAAATGCCCAATAATTCATCCATCATCGTGAAAAAATCCGATAAAGGGGGCAACATCGTCCTGTGGCCTAAAGAACAATATGATGCGGAAGCAAAAAGACAGCTGGATAACAATGACTGCTATGAAAAAAGCACGTTGAAAAATTATAATAAAGCAAAGGACAACATCAAAAAAGAACTTCAAAAATGGAAGAATGAGGGACTAATAACAAATGAAGAATTTAATTTCTTATTCAATTGTCATCCTAAATTACCTTTTCTTTATTTGTTACCCAAGCTGCATAAAAACATTACCCCTGTTCCAGGACGCCCAATCATATCAGCAATTGGAAGCATGATGGAACATGTAGGTTGTTGGACCTAGATTACCCAAGCCTACATATGGTAGCTTGGCACAGTAGTGGTCTACAGCTAACTCAAGGCGTTGGCTAAGTACTTACAAGTCTCACTCACAGTAACACAGTGATGAACCACTAAAATAAAGACACAACACCTCTGTTTGGAAAAATACCGTTACCTTTTATAAAAATAATATGGCTCTTTGGATTTAAATCATACAGGATACAACATCAATTTCTTTTAGGAGTAAACATTACACTTTTGCTTTGAGAAAACTTTTCACTCTTCCTGCTGTGGAAAAAGGGCAGTAAAACACATTCACTTGGCAAGAGTTCAGTAATGAGGAAGTGACACTCTTTTGAAATTACAAGAAACCTGTTAGATTTACACTATGCAGGGTTACACACTTACATCACCTAACTGGCATGTACATTTCCTAACAGTTTCAGAGTGCTCTTCAGGGTTATTGGCCTGCTTCAGTAGTAATTTTCAAGACCCTAGTATCACTAGCCTGTAACCAATTCTATAATTACTCTGGTGTATCAAGCTAACTCCCAGCTTTGATCAACCCTGGTTTCTACAATGAACTATTATTTCTTCTATTCACAACTTAGGATTTTCACTAGCAGTTCCCAGTTATCAGACTCTTTAGTGGCCCCTCTTCCCTGCTCCTTACTTTAGCGTGGGGACGATGATGTCCCAGTCCCCACGCGTCACTGTTGCCTCAGGGCGCCTGCCGGCGTCTTTGCCTCTTTCTGCCTCGGCTCCGCCGAACCGGCGCTTTGCTGGGGGGTCTGGCGGTGAATCGATTGGGGTCCCCAACTCTCCCCCCCCTGCTCGTGTCTGCTTCACACTTTGACACTCGAGCGGGGAAGGCGAAACGGAGCAACACGCCTGGGCCTTCTTTTCCCTCGCTCGCGCTGGCTCCTTCAGCTAGCGCTCGAGCGTGGGGGATCGAGGTAACTGACACGGCGCTCCGGGAATCCTTCCGGCGCCTCTTCAGTCACTCCGACCGTCGCGCTGAACCTCCGGTCATGCGCGGAAGCGCTCCTCGACGACTCCGCCTCCGCTCCCGCCTCCTCAGCGACGCGCACTGCTCTGGGCCTGCTCACCTTATTGCCCCTCCTTCCGGGGACATCCACATCTTACGGGGCATGCGCGAGCCCGACGCTGGAAGCGTCTCTTCAGGGGCCGACTCACTTCGCCTCACAGAGGCCGATTAAGGCAGCGCGGGTGCGAGGGACCAGTGTTCCCGCTTGGCGCCGCGCTGTCACTACTCTTTTGGCCACTGATCCTCCCCTCACTTGGCTCCAAGGAAAAACACTGCACAGAGCGGGACGCTCTATCTTCAGGGTCCCAACAGGCTCCGCTGGCGCCTACCTCCTCCACCAAGCCTCAGGAGCACCACAGAGTCCACACCTGGCTGGAATCCACTCCCTACTCAGCGCTGGTAGGTGGAAGTCTTATCCAGGGAAGTTAGGTCTCCTAGCAGAGCGTTCCACTAGGGATCAATGGGGGCAAGTCTTAGAAGGGTCTTTCTTCTCAAATAGCTCGATTTCTTGATCAGTAGTTGTTGTCTGGAGAGAGGGATCGGTCAAAGGCTGAAGGGGGAACAATCCTCTGAAGTAACTGTCAGCCTCAGAGACAAACTAGCTGCTCTCAGTGTGTCCACCTCCTCTCACCACTGCCTCACTCCTCTACTCTGGGGTCAGCACAAAATGGCTGCTGGTCACTGGCCTTATATAGGGTGGCCTGAGACCTGCAGAAGTCTCTAGTTAATTCCAGAAAGTTCCCTAATGTTATCCTATGGACCTGTCCTCCAGTAGTGTCCGTTATGGCAGTTGGTGGACACCATTTTAGATCTCTGGAGATCCCTAGATTTTCAAGGGGGGTGACTAGGCCTCACAAGTTATGAGGGAAAAATGGCGTCATCGCCAAGGAACACCTAGCCCCCTGACAGCATTAAAAATTCCTGATGGACTCATGTAAAAATAAAAATAGAAACTCTGGGAGGCTAAGGGGGACAAGAATAAATCATGATGGTTAGAGTCTTCCCAGAAGCAGACAGGTCTAACACGCGTCCCCCCCAGCTGAAAGTGGGGAGAACTACCCAACCCCTTGGGAGTCCTCATCACTAAGGCGGAAATACCTGGATAGACCGTCTGCGTTGGCATGGTCCGCCCCAGGTCGGTGTTCCACCCTAAAGTCCATTCCCTGTAGGGAGATGGACCACCTCAGCAACTTGGGATTCTCCCCCTTCATTTGCATCAGCCAACGAAGGGGGCGATGGTCAGTCTGAACTAGGAAGTGCGAACCAAATAGGTATGGTCGCAGCTTCTTCAGAGCCCAAACCACCGCAAAGGCTTCTTTCTCAATTGTACTCCACCTCCTTTCCCTGGGGAGTAGCCTTCTGGACAGGAAGACCACGGGTTGATCCAAGCCCTCATCATTTAGCTGCGATAACACTGCCCCAATGCCATGTTCTGACGCATCTGTTTGGACAATGAATTCTCTAGCAAAATCAGGGGCCTTGAGAATGGGAGCGGAACACAATGCTTGTTTCAAGGTCATGAAGGCTCGCTGGCAAGCCTCCGTCCAGACTACCCGTCGGGGTTGCTTCTTGGAAGTAAGTTCAGTGAGGGGGGCCACGATAGTGCCATACCCCTTCACGAAGCGACGGTAGTATCCAGTGAGGCCCAGGAAGGCTTGGACCTCTGTTTGAGTCTTGGGGGGCTCCCAGGCGATGATAGCCTCAATCTTTGCCTGGAGGGGCTGCACCGTCCCTCTGCCCACCAAGTGACCTAGGTACACCACCGACCCCTGTCCGATCTGACACTTGCTGGCCTTGATTGTCAATCCAGCCTGTTGCAGGGCATGAAGAACAGCTTGCAGATGCTGCAAATGGTCCTCCCAGCTGCTACTGAAGACAGCAATGTCGTCCAGGTATGCAGCAGAAAAAGCTTCCATTCCAGAAAGGACCCTGTTCACCAGCCGCTGAAAAGTGGCAGGGGCATTCTTGAGCCCAAAGGGCATCACACGAAATTGGTAGTGTCCCTCAGGTGTAGAGAAGGCTGACCTTTCCTTCGCCTCCTCGGTAAGGGAAATCTGCCAGTACCCTGAAGTTAGGTCAAAGGTACTTAAGTATTGAGCAGCTCCCAGCCGGTCAATAAGCTCATCCGCCCGTGGGATAGGATGTGCATCAGTTTTGGTCACTGAGTTCAAGCCTCGGTAGTCCACACAGAATCTCAATTCAGGTGTGGTGCCTGGTGGGGCAGCCTTTGGTACCAAAACCACCGGGCTAGACCAAGGGCTTCCAGAAGGTTCAATCACTCCCAGCTCCAGCATCTTGGCGACTTCACTCTTGATGCTAGCCTTCACCTTGTCCGACAGCCGGTAGATTTTAGACTTCACAGGTGGGCTGTCTCCTGTGTCCACGTCATGGGTACACAGGTGGGTCCTACCCGCGACAAGGGAGAACAGAGAAGAGAATTGCTCCAGGATCTGGCGGCAATCACTCTGCTGTTCGGGAGTTAGGGATGGCGAGAGAATTACTCCCTCCACCGACCCATCCTTTTCTTGGGACGAGAGAAGATCAGGGAGAGGTTCGCTTTCTTCTTCCTCTGCTCCATCGGTTACCATCATTAAGACAACCGCGGGCCTCTCATGATGTGGCTTGAGGCGATTGGCATGCAGCACCCTGTGGGGCTGCCTCGGGGCCTTAAGATCCACCAGGTAGGTGGACTTCCCCTTCTTCTCCAACACCTCAAAGGGGCCTGTCCAACGGTCCTGGAGGGCATTTAGCTCTCCAGGTTCCATCACCCACACCTTCTGTCCAGGCTCCAGTTCCACTGGGTGAGCGTTGTGGTCATACCACTCTTTCATGACTGCTTGGCTGGCCTCCAAGTTGTCTGAAGCTTGCTTCCACAACTTAGCCATTTGGCTTCGGAAGGCCAGCATGTAGCTCACCACGTCCTGGGGAAGCTTCCTGGGAGTCCGTTCCCATCCGTCTTTCACCAGGCTGAGAGGTCCTCGTACAGGGTGCCCGTACAAAAGTTCAAAGGGGCTGAAGCCCACTCCCTTTTGTGGCACTTCCCTGTAAGAAAACAAGAGACAGGGTAGGAGGATGTCCCATTTCCTCCGCAGGCTCTCAGGTAGACTCCGTATCATACCTTTCAAGGTTTTGTTAAACCTTTCCACAAGACCATTGGTTTGTGGGTGATAAGGAGTGGTAAACCGATAGGTAACTCCGTACTCCTTCCACATAGCCCGCATGTATGCTGAAAGGAAGTTAGTCCCCCTGTCGGACACAACCTCCTTGGGGAAACCCACTCGGGTGAAGATCCCCATCAGGGCCCTTGCCACCACAGGTGCAGTGATGGTCCTCAGAGGCATGGCCTCTGGGTACCGTGTGGCATGATCCACCAAAACCAGTATGAACCGGTGACCAGCTGAAGTTGGTGGATCCAATGGCCCCACAATGTCGATGCCCACCCTCTCAAAGGGGGTGCTAACGACAGGTAGTGGTTCCAGGGGAGCTTTAAGCTTCACTCCTGTTTTCCCACTAGCTTGGCAGGACACACACGTCCGACAGTATGTGTCAGACGCCACTTTCATTCGAGGCCAATAGAAGTGGGGGACAAGCCGGGCAAAGGTCTTGTCCTGTCCTAGATGTCCTGCCAATGGTATCTCATGAGCCAGTTCCAGTAGAAAGGCTCTAAAGCATTGAGGGACCACCAAGGCTCTGGCTGAACCGTGGCCAGGTGCCTTGGGCTCACTGTAGAGGAGTCCATCCTCCCAGTAAATCCGGTAGCTCCCTTCAATGTTTCCCGCTGCCTGGGCGTTGGCCTGTTGCCGCAGCCCCTCGAGAGTAGGACACTCTTTCTGAGCTTCACAGAATTCTTCCCGGGAAGGACCTCCCTCCACATGCCATTCAGTTGGGATGGGTAGGTTTTCCAGGGAAGCAACATTCTCCCCTGTGGACTCCAGATCCACCTCCGCAGGTGGTCCAGCTGTCTCACGAGGTGGAGATGTCGAGGCAGGGTCCTCCGGCCTCTTGTCCTTCTCCTCTCTGGCAGCCGGCTGGGCCATTGTTCCAGGCTCCAGCGTAAGCAAACTTCCCCTTCGGGCAGTCGCTGACCTTGTGCTGACACAAGTCCAGTCAGGGGGTCCCAGCATCGCAGAGTGAGTCTGGTACTCCACCCTCCTCCAAGCATTGTGCTCCATATCATTCCCTAACAGGCAGTCAACAGGCACGGCAGGGCTTACGGCAACTCGAAGTGGACCTGCAACCCCTCCCCACTCAAAGGGAACCTCAGCCACAGGGTAGTGGCCCAATCTGCCGTCAGCCATTACGGCGGGATGGAGTACATCTGGGATGACCTGCTCTGGAGACACCAGCTGACTCCTTACCATAGTCATGCTGGCTCCTGTGTCTCTCAGAGCCTCCCCTCTACGGCCTTTGATGGTGACCCACTGCTCATACTTAGTAGTATTAGAGGGCAGCTGGGTCTTGGGAACCATCTCCTTATCTCCCAGGGACACTAAGGTGACACCCGCCCGCTCCCCCCCATTAACCAAAGGCATCTCCTCCCCGAGCACTACACTAGTGATTCCCGGGGCTTTTCCTCCAGTGGGAGGGGGTGGTCTTTTTGGGCATCTCACATCTCCTTTATAGTGTCCCACACCACCACACTCAAAACAATGAACAACCCTTGGCTGCTGGCTTTGGCCAGGGGTAGGGTTGCGAGGGGGGTTACTCTTGGGGATGAATCCTCTGCCCCTTCCTTGCGAAGTATTTTGTGGCCCTTTTGAGAACTCCCTCTTAGTTTCCCCTCCCTCTTTCTTCTGGGGGGCGCCCTGTCCTTGCTTCTGGGAATTCCCTCCAGTCCCCTTAGTCGACACCCGGGTACTAACCCAGATGTCCGCCTCCTCAGCAAGCTTCCTGGGGCTGGTCAGCTTGCTGTCCACCAGATGCTGTCTTAGTTCGGGAAGACACTTCTCGAGTAGGTGTTCCTTGAGTATGAGGTCATATAGTCCCTCATAGTCTCCTACTTCGCTGCCTCTTACCCAACCCTCCAGGGCCTTCCTGGAGTAGTCCAAGAAATCTACCCAGTTTTGCGTGCCCAGCTTGTAGCTGCCCCGGAACTTTTGCCTATATTTCTCAGGGGTCAACCCAAACTTCTTGAGCAGCGCTGATTTCATAGCCGGATAGTAGGTCTGTTCACTCTGGTCAAGGGCCAACAAAGTATCCCTGCCAGTGGGGGGCATGTATTTGTATAACCCACCTCCCCAGTGGACTTCCAGAATCCCATGGGCCCTCAGCGAGACCTCGTAGGCGGCTAGCCATTTAGCAATGTCGTCACTGGGTACATAACAAGCCATAATATCTT
Organism: Lissotriton vulgaris; assembly: GCF_964263255.1. Classification (NCBI taxonomy): domain Eukaryota; kingdom Metazoa; phylum Chordata; class Amphibia; order Caudata; family Salamandridae; genus Lissotriton; species Lissotriton vulgaris. The sequence goes on from NC_141693.1 coordinate 32,364,932, forward strand.
TTGGTAGGTACGGTCTAGGTTCCCTGGTGTTGGTCTGGATATCGCTGCCACCATTCTCTGGTTTGGGGGTACGTAAGTTTAGGGCTTGCAAATCCATCTCCTTGATGGTCCGCTCATGCTCCAACCTCTTTTCCTCCCTCACCATGTCCATCCTGGCTAGTTCTATTCTCATCCTCCTCTCCTCCCTCCTATCTTCTAACTCGGCGTCGGTCAGGCCCCTCTCTGACACGCTACTGCCCACTCTGGAAGGTGTTCTAGGACCTGTTACAAGGTTCTCCCCTCCCGCCTGGTACAGTGTTGCGGTCTCTAGGACAGTGTCCTTGTCACTCTCTTCAGGATCTACCTCCTCCCCGGAATGAGCCTCTACCCATGCCCGGATACTGGTCAGCAGCTCAACTTTTCTGGCGCCTTTCTTGAAAAACACCCCCTGCTGCTGACAACATTCCTTCAATTGGGTCACAGTATAATTGTCTAGCTCTTCCACATTTATCTCCATTTCTATTTGAAGTATACAATGCTACACAGGAGAAATCCACAAAGTGACCTGAGGTCAACCTCCACCCACCGCCAGAAGTAAATTTAGAAAAATCAAAAATGTAAATTAGGAGTGCCGCAGGGAGAAAACTCCAGGTGAGGTCTCGTGGTTGGCACTGCGTTACTAATAAGTGAGTGTAAGTACAAATCCGCTATCCCACCGCTGAAACACCAATTATGTTGGACCTAGATTACCCAAGCCTACATATGGTAGCTTGGCACAGTAGTGGTCTACAGCTAACTCAAGGCGTTGGCTAAGTACTTACAAGTCTCACTCACAGTAACACAGTGATGAACCACTAAAATAAAGACACAACACCTCTGTTTGGAAAAATACCGTTACCTTTTATAAAAATAATATGGCTCTTTGGATTTAAATCATACAGGATACAACATCAATTTCTTTTAGGAGTAAACATTACACTTTTGCTTTGAGAAAACTTTTCACTCTTCCTGCTGTGGAAAAAGGGCAGTAAAACACATTCACTTGGCAAGAGTTCAGTAATGAGGAAGTGACACTCTTTTGAAATTACAAGAAACCTGTTAGATTTACACTATGCAGGGTTACACACTTACATCACCTAACTGGCATGTACATTTCCTAACAGTTTCAGAGTGCTCTTCAGGGTTATTGGCCTGCTTCAGTAGTAATTTTCAAGACCCTAGTATCACTAGCCTGTAACCAATTCTATAATTACTCTGGTGTATCAAGCTAACTCCCAGCTTTGATCAACCCTGGTTTCTACAATGAACTATTATTTCTTCTATTCACAACTTAGGATTTTCACTAGCAGTTCCCAGTTATCAGACTCTTTAGTGGCCCCTCTTCCCTGCTCCTTACTTTAGCGTGGGGACGATGATGTCCCAGTCCCCACGCGTCACTGTTGCCTCAGGGCGCCTGCCGGCGTCTTTGCCTCTTTCTGCCTCGGCTCTGCCGAACCGGCGCTTTGCTGGGGGGTCTGGCGGTGAATCGATTGGGGTCCCCAACTCTCCCCCCCCTGCTCGTGTCTGCTTCACACTTTGACACTCGAGCGGGGAAGGCGAAACGGAGCAACACGCCTGGGCCTTCTTTTCCCTCGCTCGCGCTGGCTCCTTCAGCTAGCGCTCGAGCGTGGGGGATCGAGGTAACTGACACGGCGCTCCGGGAATCCTTCCGGCGCCTCTTCAGTCACTCCGACCGTCGCGCTGAACCTCCGGTCATGCGCGGAAGCGCTCCTCGACGACTCCGCCTCCGCTCCCGCCTCCTCAGCGACGCGCACTGCTCTGGGTCTGCTCACCTTATTGCCCCTCCTTCCGGGGACATCCACAGCTCACGGGGCATGCGCGAGCCCGACGCTGGAAGCGTCTCTTCAGGGGCCGACTCACTTCGCCTCACAGAGGCCGATTAAGGCAGAGCGGGTGCGAGGGACCAGTGTTCCCGCTTGGCGCCGCGCTGTCACTACTCTTTTGGCCACTGATCCTCCCCTCACTTGGCTCCAAGGAAAAACGCTGCACAGAGCGGGACGCTCTATCTTCAGGGTCCCAACAGGCTCCGCTGGCGCCTACCTCCTCCACCAAGCCTCAGGAGCACCACAGAGTCCACACCTGGCTGGAATCCACTCCCTACTCAGCGCTGGTAGGTGGAAGTCTTATCCAGGGAAGTTAGGTCTCCTAGCAGAGCGTTCCACTAGGGATCAATGGGGGCAAGTCTTAGAAGGGTCTTTCTTCTCAAATAGCTCGATTTCTTGATCAGTAGTTGTTGTCTGGAGAGAGGGATCGGTCAAAGGCTGAAGGGGGAACAATCCTCTGAAGTAACTGTCAGCCTCAGAGACAAACTAGCTGCTCTCAGTGTGTCCACCTCCTCTCACCACTGCCTCACTCCTCTACTCTGGGGTCAGCACAAAATGGCTGCTGGTCACTGGCCTTATATAGGGTGGCCTGAGACCTGCAGAAGTCTCTAGTTAATTCCAGAAAGTTCCCTAATGTTATCCTATGGACCTGTCCTCCAGTAGTGTCCGTTATGGCAGTTGGTGGACACCATTTTAGATCTCTGGAGATCCCTAGATTTTCAAGGGGGGTGACTAGGCCTCACAAGTTATGAGGGAAAAATGGCGTCATCGCCAAGGAACACCTAGCCCCCTGACAGCATTAAAAATTCCTGATGGACTCATGTAAAAATAAAAATAGAAACTCTGGGAGGCTAAGGGGGACAAGAATAAATCATGATGGTTAGAGTCTTCCCAGAAGCAGACAGGTCTAACATAGGTCAATACATAGACTTCTTTCTACAGGACCTAGTTAAAACTATGCCTTCATATCTAAAGGATACAGGTGATTTTCTGAAACTCATTGATGATATGACTTGGACTAATGATTTGGCATTATTGACTTTAGACATAGAGTCACTATACACTAGTATCCGGCATGAATGTGGTTTACGTGGGGTGGAGCATTTCTTGAACAGTCGACCTGCTGAGTATGTTATGCACAACAGAATGCTCATGTCCCTCATTACTTGGTGTTTAAACAATAATTACTTTTCATTTGGAAAGAATGTTTTCAGGCAGAAACAAGGAGTTGCCATGGGGGCCTGTTTTTCCCCGAGCTACGTGGGCTTGCACGTGGGCTTCTGGGAAAGGCAGGTCCTCATGAGGGAACATAAGGAAATCTTTGACCAAAAGGTCGTCTCTTGGCTTCGTTATATAGACAATGTTTTCATTGTATGGAAAGGCAGCATGAACAGTGCCCTGGAATTTGTCGACATGTTGAATATTAATGACTTTAACTTGCACTTCACATCCCATTGTAGTACCACCATGATAGAGTTCTTAGAAGTGCAAGTGCAGGTAATTGAGAACAAACTTACCACTACAGCGTTCAGAAAACCTACAGCCGGCAATGCTATGCTTCATGCGTCGAGTGCACACCCGCGACATTTGATAGCTAGCATCCCCTATGGGGAAATGTTACGGCTTAAAAGCATTTGTAGCACAACAGAACAGTTTGACATATGTAGCAAGCAAAGTCTTGATTGCATGAGACGCAGAGGGTACACTGAGGACATCCTTAACAAGGCCATACTAAAAGCAAATGAGAGACCTAGATCTGCTTTACTACCCAACATCACAGAACATAATGGGGACACAATTGAAGGTAATGCCGCACCCAGACTAATTACCACTTACAGCAGACAAGAACGTAAAATACGCAGCATTCTTAACAAAAACTGGCCCATAGTATTAACGGACCCCATTTTAAAACCTAATCTACCTGAGAAGCTCAGTGTGACATTCAGAAGGGCTAAAAACATGGCCACACTGTTGTCTCAGAACACTATCACGGAGGCTCCAAGCATTCAAACGTGGCTACCAGTTAAAAATGGTTTCCTTAAATGTGCGACATGTCGCGCATGTAACTTTGGTGCTAATACCACCAAGTACAGAACCCATTTTAAAGCTCAGGATCAAATAATCAGGGGTAAATTTGACTGTCGCACAGAATATGCCGTTTACGTTCTTACCTGTACCTGTGGGCTCAGATACGTAGGTAGCACCAAGAACCCAGTATACATGCGAATACTACAACACATCCGTGCCATCATCAACTGCGACCCCGCCTACCCGGTAGCCAGACATTTTAAGACCAGTCATAACAGAGATGTCAACTGTTTATCCTACTTTGTAATTGACATGGCACCGGTACAGAAAAGAGGCGGGGATAGAGATAAAGCATTGAGACAATTAGAAACAAGATATATTCTAAATCTGAACAGCAAGTCTCCGAATGGCCTTAACGACAGAGAGGATATACACACCTTTCTGTAGTATATTCCATTTGATACATAACTACGCAACTCTATCTGTGCATGGGTATTACAGTAAATCACAGTGATGAACCTATAAATTATAAACAGAAGTTTCAAATGAAGGTTTATAATATTAGCTGCTATTTTACTACATTCACTCACATGTTTTTAACATCACCTGTCTAGCACTATTTTTTGCACCATTAACACTCAGCACTTTTCAGACTCGGGTTGTTGAGATATATAGATAATTGAAGAGAAGTTGGTTAATCCCGGGAGCGGGGCTGATCTGAAATCCACAAATTATCCTAGCAGTAGTACTTTACTTCGTGATGACAGCAGTTGCACATACAATACCACAGTAACATCTAGAATAGACCTCAGGGAGGCAGCATCATTTGCACTATTGGTTCTGCATTCATGCAGGGAAACCACTTTGCACAATTAAACAACAATATTTGCACACAACCCGAGTATATTTTTACACATGTAACATAGAAATGTTTATTTATTATCATATAGATATTTTTTTTTTATGGAGATTTTTATACTGGGTTTTATTACAGTGATTTTAACATATTTATGCAAGTTAATATGTTATTTATGTCAAATAATGTGTGCAGAATGTGCTTTATTATGATGTAATTTATTGCTGCTTGCTTATTTGCACAATTCCACGCATTTATGCGGATATAATGTAAATAGTTACTGACATATATGATTATTGATATGCTTTGATGTGCCTTAATTTGCGATTCAGTCGCAGATAAATAGTGCTTTAACCCAGTCGACATAGAGCACATTTGTCCATAGTATTATGGCTGAGATACCCGCCACCCCCTCTCAACACACTCCCCAAGGATGGGAAACTGGAATCAGTTCTGAAGTCTTTGGAAGACGGGAGGGAGTAAACCCTCCCGGCCGTATTTTTATTAAAATATGAAACAAAATCAAAACATTAAAATAACAGTTTCATATTATGTACAATTTCATGACCATATTACGATGTTTGGCTAACCTTAACATATTCTCTAATACAAAGGTTCTCCTAGCCGAACTAACATCCTACAAACTTGAACTTGACATTTGAAATTGTACATCCTAACGTTAAGGGCCAACGGCAAGGTCGTAACCGGTGTCAAGATCTCTAACCATAATATATCCCCCTCACTTGTGAGGGACGACCCACATAGTTGTACTCAACTACCAATTTCCCTTTACTTGACGGGGGGCCCTTAATAAACTCGACGCCACTTAAACGGTCGTTCGAGGACTCGTGTGAGGTATCTAGAAGGTAGCGTAGACCCCCTCCCAAACCCCCACACACTTACCACATCTGCCGTCGCAGATGTCCTGGCCCCGGGAAATTCCACAAGGAGGGGGCTGTAACCCCTCCTTCCAAGGAAGGGGCCTTGACCGCCTTTCCTTATTCTTTTCGGCGGCCCATCCTTAGACGGGACCGCCTCCCCTTTGAGGGGCCACTGGCCACCTCCCTCGAACGCTCCCATCCGTAATGGGTGACGCCCACTCATAGAGATCTTCCAATTAGTGCTCACCGATCATGACCTTACCGCCTACCAAAAAACAAATACGACAATTCTAAACTAGAGACTAAATTACCTGCAAAACAATCAGTATCACATTGTATTGACTCATGTTTATGATTAGAACATGGCAGGAATACATTTATTGGGAATATATATCACAACTTGACCACTCTTTATTGCATATTTGAACTTCATCATGCTCATAAATTCCAACCTGTAAACAGAATTAGAGTTAACACGTTAAACTTTATTAAAACCACTTGCTGTCCTCAGGGGCTGGTGGGTGGGTAAAAATGGCTCTTCGTTCCGTCTCGAGCTCACGTGCAGCGAGGGGGTGCAGCTTCAGAGCACAGGAACAAGAGGATGCTTTCTTGGCTTGTTGCTCCTTTTATCCGTCTTCAGGGCGGGCGTGAACCCACCCCCGCCTGCCCCCAGGGCGTGGCCGGCCGTCTCGGTGTCTAGGCCCGCCTCCTCCAGGGCGGGTCAAGGCGCGCCCCGGCTACGCCACTTCGGGCATACCAGCCGAGACGCGCCTCCCGCCCAAGATGGCTTCCCGGGGGGATCGGGGTACTCCACCATACGTTCGGGGGGACCGAATGGTCGCCCCTTTCCATATGGCTGAGATACCCGCCACCCCCTCTCAACACACTCCCCAAGGATGGGAAACTGGAATCAGTTCTGAAGTCTTTGGAAGACGGGAGGGAGTAAACCCTCCCGGCCGTATTTTTATTAAAATATGAAACAAAATCAAAACATTAAAATAACAGTTTCATATTATGTACAATTTCATGACCATATTACGATGTTTGGCTAACCTTAACATATTCTCTAATACAAAGGTTCTCCTAGCCGAACTAACATCCTACAAACTTGAACTTGACATTTGAAATTGTACATCCTAACGTTAAGGGCCAACGGCAAGGTCGTAACCGGTGTCAAGATCTCTAACCATAATATATCCCCCTCACTTGTGAGGGACGACCCACATAGTTGTACTCAACTACCAATTTCCCTTTACTTGACGGGGGCCCCTTAATAAACTCGACGCCACTTAAACGGTCGTTCGAGGACTCGTGTGAGGTATCTAGAAGGTAGCGTAGACCCCCTCCCAAACCCCCACACACTTACCACATCTGCCGTCGCAGATGTCCTGGCCCCGGGAAATTCCACAAGGAGGGGGCTGTAACCCCTCCTTCCAAGGAAGGGGCCTTGACCGCCTTTCCTTATTCTTTTCGGCGGCCCATCCTTAGACGGGACCGCCTCCCCTTTGAGGGGCCACTGGCCACCTCCCTCGAACGCTCCCATCCGTAATGGGTGACGCCCACTCATAGAGATCTTCCAATTAGTGCTCACCGATCATGACCTTACCGCCACAAGTCCGGATAGTTGACCGGCTATCCGGACTCCCCACAAAACTCCTACCTAAAGGTCATGGGTTTAATGTTTTTAACCAAGCTATCCAGTCTCCTATGAGTAACTCGTTCCCCACCCGGGACAAGTGAACACCATCCCTCAAGTACATACTGTCACCAGTAATACAACCATGCACAATAGAATGCAACATATTGGAACGAAACAATCTACTCATCTTGTTATTTATTTTTCTTACCGAATGATTCAGAGCGGCAACTGACATAGCCCCCCGCCATACTTTACGTGGGATCATATGCGACCATGCAATTATGCACCCTGGAACTCTCCTCGCTAACCAACTTACAGTGGAAAGCATCGCCTCAAGGAGAAGTCGTCTACCAGAGGTGACCAAATCATTGCCCCCAAGGTGTACTATTACTATAGACGGCGGTGACCTCATCCGCCCTAGTAAATCCTCGAAAAATGATTGAAACTGGTCAATACAGAGTCCACCCCTTCCGTAGAAGGAGACTCTGTACCCGTATTCCCCAGCCACGTGAAATATGTCACCTGCCTCGAATACGTCCGCATTTGAAAAGAGAAAATGCCCCCCACTTATTTTTCAGAACTGCTCTTGATTATGAGCAACACATCAACTCAAATTAGATATGTTCGGTATGTTTATTTATACCTTGAATTCAACAGTTAATTAGAAAATTCTGTACTTCTCATGTCAGACAAAGAACACCAAAAGATTAACATAAATTTTGAACATACAAAGGGAAAAAATCACAACTATATCTACTGTACACAACAAAGCATGACATCAATTTTAGAAAAAGTTACAAAAATCCAAGAATGAAAACTTCTTTTCACAGTAAAAAACAAAGTCACAAATGAAAGGAGATATCACGACACATCAATTGTTGCACAACACTCATTTTTTAGGGGTCGTGTTAGTTATTTGTTATAGATGCCTGTTATTTCTATCCCCTTTCTTGCCGACGCGTTTCGAACTTCGTACATCAGTTACGAGTTCTCTTCAGGGCCTTGTTATTACTATGTGCCTGTGTGTAAAAGGAAAGGCTATTTAAAATCCAGTCTTGGGTCTCATCTCCTAAGATCATTTAGGGTCTACTGCAGTTTTTTTTAAAAAAAGAAAATTACCTGGGCAGTGGCCGGGTTTATCCTATGTCTTGTTCTGGGTCATTGAAATTTCAGTCTACAAGACGTTAAAAAAATCAATTAAGAGTCAAATACCAGTATTAACCCTGCAATCACATCGCCAGACATTACGAGACCTACCTTTAAAGTAGTTTTTGGTACGGAGGGGCATCTCCCTATGGCTCGGGGAAGCTTTAATCACCTGGGGAAGGGGCGAGGAGGGAATCAGTACAGACAGGGTGAATCTATACAGAAGCCAAGACAGATTAGTTGTGGGGCGTCCCTTACCTAGCTAGGTGCCCCGCGGGCTTCGGGAGTGTTTCACTTTGCGCCTCAGTGGATTGGTCGGTTTCTCATCAACCGTGCCACGTAACTATTCTCCGGTCACATACTCTGTTGGGAAAGCGGAGAAATTGGTTTTACATATTGCTCGCTCTGCAAAGCAGCCCGTCTCAGTTTAGCATATAGTGTCTTCGCTCACCTCTCGCTCAGCGGTTCTCTTTCCAAATGACTCAATGTCGAGGGCGGCGGTGAAACTGCCCCGAGACTAAATGCGGTCACATGACCGTGGGTGTTCTGGGAGTTGTAGTTCTAGTTACTCACGTGTATCATCCTCTAGTACCCTTTCATCAAAGTGGGACCATGAGGCCTCATGGAGTCCCATTCAACTTGCGTTTCATAATCTGGACACCTCGGACAGAGTGTTCAATCCATTTTGAGCGCTATTAAATTTTAAGATCAGGTACGCCTCTTTTCTTAACAGGGTCTCCTCTATGTCAATCGGGCCTTTGTTACCTGTTGGCGCTACTGTACAAAGTACGGTCCATTTGAAATCCGTTTCACTGTGGTCTAGGTCAAGGAAATGTTGGACCATGGGGGCACTTAGTACCTTCTTTTTAATACGTGACCTGTGTTGGGTAATGCGACTGTTGACCTGTTGTGTCGTTTTACCTATGTAGAGTTTCTGGCATGCGCAGGTGATAGCATATATCACGTTGCGTGTCCTGCAATTAGAGAATGCATTGTTTTGATATTTCACACCCCTATGTTCAAATTCAGACCCTTCGATTGTGGACTCGCATGATATACAATTTCCACATCTATGGTGACCTACTATTGGCTGGAGGCCCCATATTGACATGAGATCGCTTTTGGGTTTGGGGGTCAATACATCGGCTCTAATGACACTTTGGCCAATGCTCTTGTTCTTCTTATAGGCGAATATCGGTCGCGGAAACGGACATTCAAGTCCCTCCAGTAGATGCCAATTTTTCAATATCATCTGCCTTACTCTATGTGTGTCTGGCCCGAAGGTTGACACACATACCAGTTTGTCCATCTCTGGCTTTACTGTTCGCTCGAGTAAGCACTCCCTAGGAGTGTGGCGGGCCCTTTTCTTTGAATTACTCAGTAATTTCTTGGGATACCCTCTGTTCTTCATTTCTTCACAAAACCTAGTTGCATGTCTCTCATACTCAGTCACTTCCGAGCAATTTCTTCGAATACGAAGAAGTTGCCCGTAGGGCAAGTTGTCCCTCAGGCTTCTTGGGTGTGCACTTCGGTGGTGAAGAATGGTATTAGTGTCTGTCTTTTTTCTAAAAAGGCTAGATCTCAGGTGTCCATCGACACATGTTATTTCTAAATCTAGAAACGTCATTCTTTGATTGCTGGACTCCAGTGAGAACTTAATGTCACGGTGTTTTTCATTAATCCACGTGTGGAAAGACATCAACTCTGCGTGACTCCCCTGCCACAGGAGCCACACGTCGTCGATGTATCTCCACCATTGTTTGATGTGTTTGTCATATGGGTTATTGGAGTAGATAAATTTATTCTCATACTCCGCCATGTAGAGTATGGCCATCTCCGGCGCATAGGGACAGCCCATGGCCGTACCTTTAACCTGCATATAGAATCGATCATTGAACCTGAAGTAGTTCTTTTTGAGAGTGATTTCTGCCAGTTTCAAGATAAACGAGGTAGGGACCTGGTGTGGCCTGTCCCTCTTATCAAGATACATTTCCAACACTTCAAGAGCCTCATCTTGAGGTATCTGGGTGTACAATGATGTAACATCCATCGTCACCATTAGTTCTGTCAGTGGGTCGAATGGTGTGTCTTCAATTTTCACCAAAAAATCAGTGGTGTCTTTCAAGTATGACTTGACTCCACTGATAAACGGCTTCAAAAAGAAGTCGATATACTTCGAGAGTGATTCCAAACAAGATTCACACCCGGAGACGATTGGTCGTCCTGGGGGTTCTTTCGGGTTTTTGTGTATTTTGGGCAAAAAGTATAGGATGGGAGTTCTTGGGAATTTCTTTACCAAGAACTCACCTTCTTTCTGGCCCACAAAACCTTCATCCACACCGCTTTTTATTAATTCGCAGATTTGGCCCTGAATCGCCCGGACCGGGTCCTCTGGGAGTTGTCTGTACCATTCTGTGTTGTTTACCTGTGTAAGTCCTTCTTTCAAATAGTTTTCTTTTGACCAAACCACGACTGCTCCGCCTTTATCCGCGGGTTTAATCACGACCGACGGGTCATTGGTGAGACTTTTAATTGCTAGCCTTTGGCCTTTGGTAATGTTTGGTTTTACATATTTTTTGCTCTTCTCAAGCTTGTTGATTGATGATAGCATAATTTGCTCAAACGCCACGACCTGTTTAGGGATGTTTTGATACGGAATGAAAGTGGATTTATTTCTTAATCCTGTTACTTCAATATCAGGGGCTGGTGGTTTATTGGCAAAAAATGCTCGTAGGCGAATTTTCCTACAGAAAGCAATTGTCTCCATTTTCAATCGGGTGAAGTCAGTTCGCTGGCTTGGGACAAATTTAAGACCTAGGTTGAGGACGGATTCCTCTTCCTTGGTTAGTATTTTAGTTGAAAGATTGACTATTGCGGAGGTGGTGGGCTCTAGGACTTGTAAAAGTTTCTGCGCGTGCGCATTTCCCATTGGGGTTTGAACCGGGTTTTGGCCTGTTGGCCTTTTTCTAAAAAAGGCCCTTTCTTGTTTGGATTGCTGCCTCTGTCCTCGGGTCCAGATGAATTAGAGGAGGACGATGTGTCAGAAAAAGTTTTAAAACGATTCCTGGAACGTCCCTGAAAGTTGTATAGGGCTCCACGCGACTCTGTCTGAGTATAGTAGTCCTCCTTGAGGAATGGGTAGGCCCTCTCTAATGTAAAAGATTTGGAGTCTCTTTCGTATTGGGCAGATTTGGAATTAATCGTAATGTCTCTAAAGGTTTGAATGTCTTTTTCAATTTTATCAAGTAATGTCTTAGCGTCTGTGATCGCTGGGCTTTCCTGAAGACTCTTCGTTAGAACCTCAATTTCTTCCAGTTCTTTTAAGCATAGTCGTTGGGCTGTTTCAATGGTATGGACCATTAGGTACCGGCTACACTTAGTATTTATGCAGCTAAAGCCTTTTTTATACTCACTATCCTCCGTAAAAATCACCGGGACATTTTTAACCTGAAGCCCCCATGGGATGGTACCACCCCTGAGGTGCTTCAGGAGAAAATGGCCGTGGAGTTCTGTCCGCGGCACGTCTCACGTATGAGTGGCCCACGACCCACACCTCCTTTTTCACAGCCGGTGATGTCTGACCGCTGGCCCGGTGTTGGGTCGACTGCATAGTCCGCCCCGCCTCGTAGGCTTGCGAAACTGAAAACCAAACAAAAACAGGAAGCGTGAGTACATCATTACAGCTTCACAACATGTGCAACTTGCACATACTTTTTATTACAATTGGAGGATCAAAGCCCCATATGTTACACTCGGTCCGCACTCAGACCCCTGGCCATAGACTCTGTAGCGGCCCCTATCCGAAAAGGAATTACAGCATTACAACATGTGCAATCGCACATACCTTTTATAACAGTTGGAGGACCAACGCCCCACTCGTTTGACTTGGTCCGCACTCAGACCCTTGGCCGAAGCCTCTGTAGCAGCCCCTATCCGAAAGGAATGGGTCCCAAACTTGCCCGGGTTCAAGCCTGCGGCAGTAATTGACATCGCAAGCACCCGCTGAAACTGAAACCTCGTCAGTGGGGTGGTGTCAGCGTGTCTCAACAAGGTCCCCCCCCATGATGCCCCCCTTTGTGTCAAATATCCCTCTACACAACTTACTGGGCACATGGGGGACCCGGGAATCCTTTTTATGATTATGTAGTCCCCAACCGCACTCTGGTCTGATTTGGACTTTATAAACGAGACAGTCATTGTCTCCCCTTTTATATGAACGTGCTCTCGGCACAGTCCCCCCGTCCCATCGTGCTTGTTCCTTGCCACTAGTTCGCTTATGCGCATAGCTCCATGGAATGCCAACGTAAAAGCGGCCCTGAATAACACGGCTTCATACTTTGTTGAACACGTTGTAGGGAGTACCGATAATAACAAGGCCAGCCTATCCAGACCTATCGGGCGCCTTTCATCTACTCTGCGACCCTCTAGGCGTTGCCACCCACGTAACGCTTTCTGCACAATGAAAGACGCTGTCGGGTCCTGGATCCCATGGGCCCTCGCCATAAAGGAAATGGCGGCCCGATGCCTTTGGGCCGTAGCCACTGATTTGCCTGCCTGATGTAAAGACAGCAGGAATTTCACTACCAACTCTTCTTGGCCCCAAAACCCCCCGTTGACTGCCCTCACAAAGGCCCAATAGGAACGGAACGCCCCTTCATATGCCTTCCTTGTCCTGGGCGCTAAACTCGCTCCCACGAGGTTCTGTAGTTCGGGGCACCGAGAGACCAGAGAGTTTCGGGAAAAGGTGCCGCCACCGGGTCCGCTGTGGGCAGAAAACCCCAGAAGGCCTGCATACGAAAACGAGAAAGCGCGTCAGCAGCCTGGTTATTCACCCCCGGCACATGCTTTGCCCTAAATACCACATTCAATTGCATACACAATAATACAATTTCTTTGAGTAATCTCAGAATCCACTTGCATCTTGCTGCCTGGCTATTGATACACTCAACTACGGTCATGTTATCAGACCAAAATATCACAGAATGATCTCTGAACCCTCCAGGCCAAGTACTCAGGGCCACTAGTATGGGAAAAAGTTCTAAAAAGGCAATGTTATTCGTCAGCCCACTAGCATGCCACCATGACGGCCATTTTTGCGCTGACCATTGAGTGCCGAATATGGCGCCAAAACCTACACTTCCTGCGGAATCTGTCCACAGCCCCAGCTCATCAGAGGACACAGCCGGTTTATTCCAGACTACGCGGCCATTGAAATCTGCCAGAAATGCCTGCCAAATGCGCATGTCCTGGCGAACCTCAGCCGAGAGCCTCGTGCGATGATGACCCTCCTTCAGGCCTACCATGGCTTGAGCGATCGAACGGGAAAAGGGGCGGGCCATCGGTATTACTCTAAGGGCAAAATTCAACTGGCCCAACACTTGTTGTAGCTGATGTAATTTTACTTTGGTCTCACTGAGACAACTTTCGAGGGACTCCCTGAATTTTACAATCTTTTCTTTTGGAAGTCGAAAACAACCTTCTATCGAGTCGAGCTCGATCCCTAGAAACTCAAGGGAAGTCGAGGGACCCACAGTCTTACCTGGCGCCAATGGCACACCAAACTGGTACATTAAGACACAAAACTCATTTAAAGCCCGACCACATTCTGGGTCCCCGGCTGCTCCCAAGAACAGGAAATCATCTAGGTAATGCATCACATGTTGGAAACCCGTCTTCCTTGTGAAGACCCATTGGAGAAAACGACTGAACTTTTCAAAATAGGCACAAGATATTGAACATCCCATTGGCATACATTTATCCATATAATAGCGACCCTGAAACATGAAACCCAGGAGACGCTGATCGTCTATATGTACCGGGAGCAACCGGAACGCTGACTCGATATCAGATTTTGCCATCAGCGCCCCGGGCCCCAAGCGATTCAAGATGGCCACGGCCTCATCGAAGGATGCGTACCGCACCGAACACACTTCCGGGTCAATTGCATCATTTACAGAAAAACCACGTGGAGCTGATAAGTTATGTATCAGGCGAAACTCACCCGGATCCTTTTTGGGAACCACCCCTAAAGGGGAACAAACAAAATTCGCAACTGGTGGCTCATTATATGGGCCGGCGACTCGCCCTCGTGCAACCTCTTTCATGATCTTTTCCTGTACCACGGTCGTATGTTGTGAGACCGATATTTGATTTTTACATTCTGTCCTTCCCTGAAAATCCCCCACTGGGATGCGGAAGCCATATGAGAATCCGTTCCGCAACACCCCAGCGGAAGCGTGATCCGGGTATTCACTGAGCCAAGGAATCATTGCCATGGTATCAACTGGAGTAGGTAAAGGCGCCCCTCGGACTGTATCAGACCTGTTTGGCGCCTCCCCTACCCCCATTTTCACCTGCTTTGTTTCTGCACATGGACTCAGGATGGGACGATTGCCCGCACCCCCCACATTCGTGCCTAAATTTGCACGACCCCTGAGGCCTCGTGCATTTTCCTTTATTGAAGTGCCAACAAACGCCCCTTTTTCCAACGCTACTGGTCGGCCTGGCGTGGCTGTCGTTACTCGAGCCCGATCGAAAGGGCGTCCCAACATTCTGGCGGGAGGACTCCCCCACACCACTCCCTACCAATGGTAACTTCAACATACCCGTATCTTCCATTCTCGACCAAGACACGGAATCATAACAATCCCAAGTTAAACTTTTATCATGCTCTTTCGCTTTTCTGAAAATATTATCATAACAGAACCATTGATTGCCCTCGTATGTTACAGCATACCCCATGATCCGAGATTGATAAATCGGTAATTCAGCCAGCAATTCGGGCCTACGCTCACCCATGATGGATGTAAAGATCCCCCATGCTCTGCCCCAATTGCCAATGTTTTCATTTACTTTAAAGGCGGCCATCTTAGCGCGCCACACACTCGGATGCATGAGTTCCTTCTGGGTTTTAACATGCTCCATCTCATAATGATCAGTAAGCAACGAGAAGATATTTATATATTCCTCTGCCCATATCTTTTCTTTAATAGCAAGGGGGACATGTTGACCCAACTTTTCCCTTCGTGAGGGTGCTGACTCATCCCTCGCAATCGGTACTGGCCGCTTACCTGAACCAGAGGCTGTATCTGTAACCGGGCCTGTCCCAAGTGGCTTTTCTACTGCCGTAGCCGGCGATGGTGCTTTCGCCGTCTCCCTTGATTCCCGCAGTTGCTTCATTAGCACCTGCGCATCGTCAGCCGTGGCGCCCTGACTGCCTTTACCCAACCACGCTGCTACTTGCGCTGCCAGCTCGGGCGGCATATCTTCTCCCGACTCGGGAGTGACCACCACAGGAATTGGACTCCCTCCTTCCGGCACCGGAGATGCTTCTTCGACCGGGCTACAGGGTACCGGGGCGACTCCCCCAGCTGCCCCCTTCCTGGGCCTCTTGCCTCTCCCTCCCGGAGCGTCCCCCGACAAGGGACGTTTGGGTCCACCTTCCTCTTCCTTATCTGCTATCCGCTTCTTTAAGTCGGACACCTCCTTCATAAGGACACGCAGCATCTGTTCGGTGGTCATTCGCTTTCCCACCTTCTTAGGCATTCTCCAACTGCGTATCTGTAACACAAACAAGAAAGATTACAACACTCTAAAAATGGCTCTTCGTTCCGTCTCGAGCTCACGTGCAGCGAGGGGGTGCAGCTTCAGAGCACAGGAACAAGAGGATGCTTTCTTGGCTTGTTGCTCCTTTTATCCGTCTTCAGGGCGGGCGTGAACCCACCCCCGCCTGCCCCCAGGGCGTGGCCGGCCGTCTCGGTGTCTAGGCCCGCCTCCTCCAGGGCGGGTCAAGGCGCGCCCCGGCTACGCCACTTCGGGCATACCAGCCGAGACGCGCCTCCCGCCCAAGATGGCTTCCCGGGGGGATCGGGGTACTCCACCATACGTTCGGGGGGACCGAATGGTCGCCCCTTTCCATTCTTCACTATTCATGATTGGGTCACGTGGTGATTCCACGAATGAGAAAAGAGTGTTTTGTTATTTAAAGGTGACCATTACTGCATGTCCGCTATGTGATCAAGGGCAGTTCCTGCCCGAAACGCGTCGTGCCAAAGAAAACCTGTAAAAAGGATAATAAACTTATCTGTGACACTGGTAATGCTGCATGGTGGTCCGTGATTCCTGTGGTCAGAACCGATTCAGCAGAGACCTGGTCTTATATATATATCATCATCGGACCACCAGTTGTGGCATTTTTATATTATGCAACGCAGCATGCAACTTTCAGTGAGCCCACTTATGGCTGAATTGGGAACATTAATTACGAGCGAGCAGCAGCAGTTGCATTGTGAATTGAGGAAGATATCTAAAAGACTACCGATCCCAGAATGCTATTTTGAACATTATGCAAGGCCCTCACCTATGGGCAATAAAAGTACTGGTGATATCATCGTGAGTCTTCTTCCAGTTATTGTGCTGCCGCCTGTGCCTGTGAACAAGGATGGTAATCTGAAACGCGTAAGGCATTAGAATATGGAACTGTGATTTGGCTAAACTGAGCTGCTGCCTGATAAACGGAGATTTACTGATGGCGAGTGCGTCCAGAAGTCTTGGGCACTTGTGGAACTTTATATATACGCGGCAGTCCTGCCGTGAGGTTGCACCACCGCAGCAGTTGACAGCGGGCCAGTGGGCTTCCAACGTGGGGAGCCGTCATCGGACCACCAGTTGTGGCATTTTTATATTATGTAACGCAGCATGCAACTTTCAGTGAGCCCACTTATGGCTGAATTGGGAACATTAATTACGAGCGAGCAGCAGCAGTTGCATTGTGAATTGAGGAAGATATCTAAAAGACTACCGATCCCAGAATGCTATTTTGAACATTATGCAAGGCCCTCACCTGTGGGCAATAAAAGTACTGGTGATATCATCGTGAGTCTTCTTCCAGTTATTGTGCTGCCGCCCGTGCCTGTGAACAAGGATGGTAATCTGAAACGCGTAAGGCATTAGAATATGGAACTGTGAGTTGGCTAAACAGCGCAGCTGCCTGATAAACGGAGATTTACTGATGGCGAGTGCGTCCTGAAGTCTTGGGCACTTGTGGAACTATATATATATATATATATATATATATATATATATATATATATATATATATATATATATATATATATATATATATATATATATATATATATATATATATATATATATATATATATATATATATATAGTTTATTTAGTGGAGAAGTGTGGTTCACTGGTTAGAGGAGGCAGACCTGGAAGCAGTGGTCAGCCCGGGACCAGGGTGCAATTCCTGGCTCGGCGGGGTCTTGAGTCCTAAAATGTCCATGGACTCGACAATTCTCGCTCCGGTGCCTACTCGATTCACGGGTTCACACTCTGTGACTCTGGGCAATAGCTTGCTTAATCTCCACAACGGCCCCTCGCAGCGGGATGCCTGGCTTTCACCTTGCAGATACCCTGCTGGGGTTATCTCACAGGGGAATACCAGGACGGGTTCCCTAAGCAAGCGCTTAGAAACCGCTTGGTGATTTGCGCTATATAAATTCCTGTACATTTACAAATATATATATATATATATATATATATATTCACTGAAAAAACCATAGGTTATAGACCATATATAGTTAGGAATTAGCATTTACAAAACCTTGAAAATTCACTGAAAAAACCATAGGTTATAGACCATATATAGTTAGGAATTCGCATTTACAAAACCTTATTTTACTCACACAAAACCATTGAAATTCCATATATAGTTAGTTGCACTAACTATATATCGCGCACCCGCAATCCACTGCTGATGATGTCACATATTACATCATTCATGACATGGTCAGTGACATCACTGATGACATCACTGATGACATCTCAAATGACATCACTGATGACATCTCAAATGACATCACTGATGACATCACTGATGACATCTCATTTGACATTACTGATCACATCACTGATGATATCATTCATGTGATAATACGATGAACCTCTTCAGACTCTAATATAACCTTAGATACAATCAGTGTAAACAGACACTCACAGACTGTCACTCATCCATGGAGTTACTCACACACCTAGTCAGTCAATCAAAGAATCAATCACACCTCCATTTCCTCAACTATACAGTTATACAAACTTTACTTATTCAAACATATACTAACACATATTAACTCTCTTATACAATCCCTGATACAAGTTCACAATGATCCATACAGCCACTCACACATTCACTGGCTCTTATGCACAGTTATTTATATATGTCAACTCTCACATGTACTGTGTTTTACATATGTACTTACTTTGACATGTAGCACTGAGATATCCATTCACTCACCAATACACTCATGCACACAGTCAACCGCCCATACAGCTGTTTCCACATGCACTTTTGAAACCATACATCTAGTGAATCAACTGCTCACACATCTATGCACAGAGTCATACACCTCCCAGCCACCCACACACACACTCAGTCTCCCATACAAATACTTGGGCAACCAATCAATAACCCATATAGTTACTCATATAGCTACTTATCAACACATGCAACAGTTTACAGAACAACAGACATAATGATGCACAAATTAAGACAGTTTAGTCACTAACCCATGCACTCAGTGAGACACATTTAATCACTCACTCATACAGTCAGTCATGCACCTACTAAATCCTTCATCCAGACACTTATACATCCACTCATTCTTCAATATGTAAGACATATTTTAACTTTACAGAAACATACAGTCACTGGATGTTGTCATCAGTGATGTCATCAGTGATGTCATTTGAGATGTCATCAGTGATGTCATCAGTGATGTCACTGACCATGTCATGAATGATGTAATATGTGACATCATCAGCAGTGGATTGCGGGTGCGCGATATATAGTTAGTGCAACTAACTATATATGGAATTTCAATGGTTTTGTGTGAGTAAAATAAGGTTTTGTAAATGCGAATTCCTAACTATATATGGTCTATAACCTATGGTTTTTTCAGTGAATTTTCAAGGTTTTGTAAATGCTAATTCCTAACTATATATGGTCTATAACCTATGGTTTTTTCAGTGAATTTTCAAGGTTTTGTAAATGCTAATTCCTAACTATATATGGTCTATAGCCTATGGTTTTTTCAGTGAATATATATATATACATACATATATAAACATATATCATCTGTATATCTATATAAATACAAACATAAATGCATGCATACATATACTTATATGCATTTTAGGGTTGTTAGGGCATTTTCGTGTGTATGATGTTGCTTTTTTAGGGCTTTTGGGTCAATTAAGTAGGGTTCCCGGAGCCTAGGGCTGAGGGGCCGGTTCAGTTTCGTGCGTATTGGTGTTGGCAAGGTTTTGAGGGATTTTGGCGGTTTTTGGTCGAGATTTGGCCGTTTTATGGCTTTTTTTGTGTTTGCGGGGGGCGCGTATTCGGGTTAAAATTCGTCCCCGTTCCAGTGGATGGATTGGGCTGATTTTTGGTGAGATGTTAGGGAATCGCTGGAACTAGTTTCCAGCCAAGTTTGAAGCGGATCGGAGCAGTGGAAGTGCTTTAAAGAGCAATTTTTGTGCGGAGTAGCGAATTGTCATGTTATTCAATGGGAGTTTTTGGTGCGCATGGAGAAGGTGAATTTGGGGTGTTCCAGTTGCGCTAGAGGGACGGGGCTTGGGTGAGCTGTAGGGAGAGTGGATCGGCAGGTGTGCCGAATTTTTGGGATTTGTTGGCCGAAGGGAAGGGTGTGATTGGGCAAAGTCGATTTGGTGAAAACGGTGCGTTATTTACATGAAAGTTGAAAAAACACTAATAAAAGCAAAGCTAAAAAGCCACCTCATTACAAACAGAATGGCTTTAACTTAAACGAGGGCGAGATCTATTGCATTTTCAATGCTTGTTTACTTTGGTTCCATCAAGAAGGCATTCAGATGTGTCACACATTTGCCATAAATTCTGAATGTTAGCACTCTAGTTGCACATTAGATCACTGTAGTAAAGCTACTGCTCACCAGGGACGTCTGCTGCTGGTATTCAAAGTGCATGTTTCAGTCTGCATGTCAGAATTTTTTTAATGAAATAGAAGAGGATTTGAGAAGTCACTCAAAATGATCCCTAATTTTTCTTTCTGAAGCACTAATCATACTTTCTATGGCAAAATTAACCCCCTCATGTTGTTCCTTTTTAAATTGAGTGTCTTCAGACTTACCACTTCATTCCAATCAAGATGGCTTCTGGTGTGCCATACTTTTGTCATAAGTAAGACTGTTAGCGCTCTAGTTGTTCTTTAGAACACTCTGGGACATTCTGTCATTGGGCTATACTTGGGGTACATCTGGGTGATATTTGGGCTACATTTAGGCTCTTTTGTCTCTGGTGGCCATCTTGCGAGACTATGTCAGAATTTTTTAATGAAATTGAAGAGGGTTTGAGAAGTCACTCAAAATGTGCCCTAATTTTTCTTTCTGCAGCACTAATCATAATTCATATGGCAAAATATACCCCCTCATTTTGTTCCTTTTTAAATTAAATGTTTTAAGAGTTACCACTTTATTCCAATCAAGATGGCTTCAGGTGTGCCATACCTTTGTAATAAGTAGGACTGTTAGCGCTCTAGTTGTTCTTTAGAACACTCTGGGACATTCTGTCATTGGGCTATACTTGGGCTACATCTGGGTGATATTTGGGCTACATTTGGGCTCTTTTGTCTCTGGTGGCCATTTTGGGAGACTGCATGTCAGAATTTTTTAATGAAATAGAAGAGGATTTGAAAAGTCACTCAAAATGTGCCCTAATTTTTCTTTCTGCAGCACTAATAATACCTTCTATTGCATAATAAACCCCCTCATTTTGTTCCTTTTTAAATTAAATGTCTTAAGAGTTACCACTTTATTCCCATCACGATGGCTCCAGGTGTGCTATACCTTTGTAATAAGTAGGACTGTTAGCGCTCTAGTTGTTCTTTAGAACACTCTGGGACATTCTGTCATTGGGCTATACTTGGGCTCCATCTGGGTGATATTTGGGCTACATTTGGGCTCTTTTGTCTCTGGTGGCCATTTTGGGAGACTGCATGTCAGAATGTTTTAATGAAATAGAAAAGGATTTGAGAAGTCACTCAAAATGTGCCCTAATTTTTCATTCTGCAGCACTAATCATACTTTCTATGGCAAAATATACCCCCTCATGTTGTTTCTTTTTAAATTAAATGTTTTAAGAGTTACCACTTTATTCCAATCAAGATGGCTTCAGGTGTGCCATACCTTTGTAATAAGTAGGACTGTTAGCGTTCTAGTTGTTCTTTAGAACACTCTGGGACATTCTGTCATTGGGCTATACTTGGGCTACATCTGGGTGATATTTGGGCTACATTTGGGCTCTTTTGTCTCTGGTGGCCATTTTGGGAGACTGCATGTCAGAATGTTTTAATGAAATAGAAAAGGATTTGAGAAGTCACTCAAAATGTGCCCTAATTTTTCATTCTGCAGCACTAATCATACTTTCTATGGCAAAATATACCCCCTCATGTTGTTTCTTTTTAAATTAAATGTTTTAAGAGTTACCACTTTATTCCAATCAAGATGGCTTCAGGTGTGCCATACCTTTGTAATAAGTAGGACTGTTAGCGCTCTAGTTGTTCTTTAGAACACTCTAGGAGGCTGCAGTAGAACACAAAGGAATCAACTGACAGTCTCTGTCCTTGTTGGATGTACATGTTTTACTGAGAATGTCAGACTTCATTTTCACATGACTGAGAAAGATAATGTGAATTTACAGAAAATATGCTTTCAGTTTAGCTTATAGATCCCCTTCCAAACCACTGTGGGAAAATCATGAGATATTAGTTTTCTTTCAAACAATATTCATGATATCACAGCAGAAGGTTTTTTCACATGGTAAAATCACCTTAGAACCCACCACAATTCCTAAAACGAGTATGGTACCATCAACAAATGATTTATAATGTAACTAAAGTCCTAAAACCCTCTATTAACTACAATGCTTTTTAATGAGGTGCTATCATGTATATTGGTCCCAAGATGGCTGCCAACACTTCTTGGATGAAGTGCTGACAGCCAATCAGATCAGATGTGTGGTTAGGCTCCGCCCAGATATATATATTTTTTTGAACCTAAATTACTCAAAATCCACTGGAGCACATATATTGAGACCTAGCAAAGGCACATCAGGCTAACAGTCCCTACAATTTTGCCAAGTTTCGTGCAAATCCATTCAGCCGTTCGAGCTAAAAGTGAGGCCAACCGCCCTATGGAAATTAACATGGGAAAAATGCGTTTTGGGACCCCCCTTTTTTCTCGGCCCCCCCTTGATGAAACCCCCCCAAATTGTCAGGGGCTGCTCAGAAACAAAATGTTCCATTTTCCTGAAAATTTCAGCCAATTCCGTCCACAAACGCCAAAGTTATTAGACATAGAATTTTCAAAAATCCCATAGAGAAAAAATCCTAACTATATATACCTACTGGCGACCGCCAGTAGGTAATATATATATATATATATATATATATATATATATATATATATATATATATATATATATTACCTACTGGCGGTCGCCAGTAGGTAGTTATAGTTAGGATTTTTTTCAATGTTAAATCTCAAAATTCTATTTGGAATAACTTTGGCGCCGGTTGACGAATCTGCCTCAAAATTTCCTCAAAATGGCCTCGCGGCGTTCCGGTCCTTCCCTGAAAGTTTGGGGGGGATTCGTCAAGCGGGGGCCGAGATAAAAGGGGGGTCCCAAAACGCGTTTTCCCCATGTTAATTTCCATAGGGCGGTCGATTTCACTTTTAGCCGGAACGGCTGAATGGATTTCCACCAAACTTGGCAAAATTGTAGGGACTGGTAGCCCGATGTGCCTTTGTTATGTCTCAAAATATGTGCTCCAGTCGATTTTGAGTAATTAAGGTTCAAAAAAATATATATATCTATAGCCGCGCACTGTTACGTGCACCGGTGCGCGCACCGGGCACGCCACGCGAGGTGCGCACGGAAAGCTGATTGGCTCTCGGGTGTCTGTAAACATTCGAAACAGTCTGGAGCGGCCGCCATCTTGTGTCTCGGTAGGATCGAGACACGAGAGGTGGGCAAAACAAAGAGGGAAATGACCATAAGGGGGCAGGGTAGACCCCCCCTTGACCCCCTAGGTTTGATGTGGGGTGTATAAAAGGGCCCCGCGGGGCATTTAAAATATTTTTTTTTTTTTCGTTTTGCGCGGGGGAAGCGCCCGGTACGCGCACCAGGTAGCGCACCGGGGAGCGTAAAATGAAGGAAAAAGATGACAGAGTTTTTAAAAAATGAAGTTTTTATTTAGAAATTGGAGGTAGTTCTAAAAAGAACTTTTTTTTTCTTCTTTTTGTTGTTTTATATTTTTTTTGTGTTTTTTGAACTTTTTGAACTTTTTTTGGCTTTTCAAAACAGTTTTATATTTTTTTTGTATTTTTTAAGGGGGAGAAACAAAAAAAGGGAATTGAAACTGGCTCAACTGGAGCAAAACAATAAAAAACCCAAAAAATTACTTCTTTTTGGGGCACTTGTGATTATCACCTGCAAGGACGA
Organism: Lissotriton vulgaris; assembly: GCF_964263255.1. NCBI lineage: Eukaryota > Metazoa > Chordata > Amphibia > Caudata > Salamandridae > Lissotriton > Lissotriton vulgaris. The sequence goes on from NC_141693.1 coordinate 32,388,891, forward strand.
TGAGCTTAACGCTTTTTTCACCATAGGCGATAAGCTTGCCACATGCAGAACAAGTGATTTTAAAATCAGCAAATCTTGGCTGAATGCAAGGCATCATCTCGGATGTTTCTGGTCCCGATGAAGTGGGTTGGTTTGTTTGGGAGGGGATTCTTGACGACTGGGGGAGGTTACTGGCCAGTTCCCTGAACTCAGCACGAGAGTAGTTGTTTGGGTGCTTTCTGGCCATATGACGAATCATGGTATAGTTACCAAATGAATATTTTTTGTTTGGGTTGCCCCGTGAAAGTTCATCATTGCAGATTAGGCAGGTTACCTTGGGCGCATTCACTTTTTTCTGGCCCTCTGGGATTGAAAAAAACTCCCATACAATGTGTGGCTTGGGTTTGTATGGGGTATTTTCTTCAGGCAGCCATCTTCTCCTCCCCTCCTCCTCTTCCTCTTCCTCCTCCTCCTGTTCTTGACCACCAATATAATCTTGAGGTGGTCCTCTTGGTGGTTGTGGTGGTGGTGGTGGGGCAGATGCACCAGCTGCTGCTGCTACTGAAGCCATTATTAATATCAAAAAGGTACAGAGATGTACAAACAGGTCTTCCTCAGTCAAAGGACAAAGTCAGAATAAGGAAAAAAGGTGGGGTCTTTCATCATTTAGAAAAAAAACTGTCCTGAACCAATGAGAAGTGTTATTTTCAGGTCACAAGACCAGGGGCTTCATCATTATGAAACTAAAACTGTTATGAACCAATGAAAAGTGTTATTTTCAGGTCACATGACCCGACGCGCTTACGCTACGCGCCCCGGGGCGCGCCTGGGGGCGCTTTGGGTCGCGTAGCGTAAGCGCGACGGATGTTTACGTTGCGCGATCGTATTCGTTCGAGTACTTCCGGGTGCGCTTACGCCGTGCGTATCACGCGGACGCGGCTACGCGATACGTCATGATCATGTTTTCGTTCGCGATATTGGCGCTTACGGGACGCTCCTCGGAGCGCGCCCGGGGGCGCTTTATAAAAGTACGCTTTTCGGGGCGCTCCCCGGGAAGCGCACCGGGAGCGCTCCAAAGCAAAAAATAAAAAAAAAAATGGGAAAAATTGTAGGGACTGGTAGCCCTATTCTTAAGTGGTTTTTACGAAAATTAACTTTGATAAAATATATATTGTGCTACATTGGGCTATATATATATGCAAAAATGCCAAAATGTAACCCAAATGTAGTCCAATCTAGCCCAATGTAGCCCAAAGATGGCCACCAGAGACCAAAAAATGTAAATGTAGCCCAAATTTCAACTAGATGTAGCCCAACTGTAGCCCAATGACAGAATGTACCAGAGTGTTCTAAAGAATAAGTAGAGTGCTAACAGTCTTATTTATAAAGTGAGACTTATAGTTAGGAATCAGCATTAAAAAAACCTATGAAATTCACTGAAAAAAACCATAGGTTTCACACCAGTTATAGTTAGGAATTAGCATTTAAAAAACCTATGAAATTCACTGAAAAAACCATAGGTTTCACACCGGTTATAGTTAGGAATTAGCATTTAAAAAACCTATTAAATTCACTGAAAAAAACATAGGTTTCACACCAGTTATAGTTAGCTGGAAATTTTACTGATATAAAACCATTGAAATTCCCACGTTATAGTTAGTCGGACTCACTATAACTTGCGCGTGCAATGCACTGCTGATGACATCACATATTACATCACTCATGACATGGTCAGTGACATCACTCATGACATCACTGATGACACCATCCTTGTAACACAGTGACAGACCTCCTTTCACTGTAAAGTAACCTTTGAAACACATATTCAAAAAAAGAAACTAACATTAACAAAAAAGTGGATATACCCATACCAGTTACAATAACCAATTCAGTAATTTCACCATCTATATACAAATTCACACATTCACCAACAGTTTTATGTATTCACTCATACATATACTCACTCATCATATGTAGTGATACCCCTATTCATTCTGTTACACACTGACAGTCATCAAAAACTTACTCATACATATACTCACACATGCAAATAAACTAATAAACATCCATTTATTTGCATATACAACTATACACACATTAGCACATTACTTCTAAGGAAACTTACACATACTTACTCTCTTAAACAATCACTTATAGAAACACATACTTATTTAAACAGGAACTCTTTCAATCTCTCACTCTCACATATACTTACTTATATACATCAATTCTCATATATACAAGATTAAAACATATGTAGTTACTCATAAAGACACTAGTGAGAGAGGCATTCACTCTCTAACACACACATATACACACTCATCCACCCATACAATCCTACACAAATGCTGTCTTCAAAACACATACAAACAGTGAGTCAGTCATTGATGCATCTATGTGCTAAGTAACAGCCCCACCAAACCATACAGACACTCATACTGATACTAAAAAAACATCTAATAACCCATATACACACACATGTAGCTACTCACCAACCCATGCAGCCACTTATACACAAAGTAAAACACTGATACATATATTTAAATATTTAAACATTACTCGCTAATATATGTATTCACTAAGATACACTTAATAAGCCAGTTAACCAATCAATTTCTTTAAAAAAAAATCCATTTAGACAGTTATTTAAACATTTATTCTTCCATCGATCTTAACATATACATATATAAAATATATTTATTTTTCAGAAAGACACACATTCACTGGACGATGTCATCAGTGATGTCATTTGAGATGTCATCAGTGATGTCATGAGTGATGTCACTGACCATGTCATGAGTGATGTAATATGTGATGTCATCAGCAGTGCATTGCACGCGCAAGTTATAGTGAGTCCGACTAACTATAACGTGGGAATTTCAATGGTTTTATATCAGTAAAATTTCCAGCTAACTATAACTGGTGTGAAACCTATGTTTTTTTCAGTGAATTTAATAGGTTTTTTAAATGCTAATTCCTAACTATAACCGGTGTGAAACCTATGGTTTTTTCAGTGAATATATATATATATATATATATATATATATATATATATATATATATATATATATATATATATATATCCTGTTCCAACTCCTACTCTCGGCAAACGTGCAGAGTCCTCGACGTAGGTACAGACCACAAATACTGCGATAAGTTTTAATTCAAGGGTGGTTTATTGCTCTTCTGTCCCCAGCATGACGCGTTTCGGCTGCAACACGGCAGCCTTGATCACATGACTAGAAAGAACCAATAGGTGTACTTATATACTGTGAATGCTCCCAATCGGACTTAAATGCAACATAAACATGGAAAAAATACTATGTGAACGGAGCAATTATTTACAATCCCATCGACAATGTACAATGGTCTAAGTGCAAAAAAGGCACATTCATTTACGTGATAAAATATCTGTCTATGTAAACATCTTATAAGGCAATTTAATATATTTACAAACTATTTACAAATAAATATGTCTTTTCATACTAATGCCTATGGTAATAAAGTGCATTGCCTATCATGATCATGATTTGCTCCAGTTCATGTCTTTGAGTATTACAGAGTTGCAAAAAAGTCTCACATCTAGGGAACGTGCAATATATGTTTATAAAGTGCATTTTTAGTGATAATGTGCAAAATTGTGCTAGTTAAAACCGAGTGCTGTACTCTGATATTTTAAGGGAGTGCATTGGTGGTGGCACGCTAATTTAATCTCTATTTATGAAGAGTTACATGCCACCCACTAACAGAAGTAAATGTGTGTAATAATTACAGTGACGTCAGAAAACCTTTTACAGACAACGTATAAAGTAAGGCACAACGGAAACATCATGGCATAGTGCCTTACTACTTGGCCAGAAAAGCTACAACATGGGGTACATTCTGGGTCTCAACAGGTATCCTCAGTTAACATTGTGGCATAGTGCCCTTTTCAATTGTTCAACCGGCAGCTTAATCCCAACGGATGTTTATTTATAGTTGGAGTAACTGGGTGGCTGATGAACCATACTGTACTGTTACCTCTAGAGGAAACAATAAAGATCCTCCCCCGTGTTCAAACCGTTTGGGATTCTGGTGTCGAGTAATATGATGTATTTACTCTCTAGTTGCCTTAACGCCTTCTCCCTGTTTCCCCCTCTGATGTTTTTCGGCACCGCATCAATGATGAAATATCTCAATTCATTTAAGTTCTTATTGTGGACCAATTCAAAATGCCGGGCTACCGGATAGTTACTATCTGAATTGACCACAGCCCGTAGGTGTTGTAGGATGCGGTTAAAAGCCTGCAGTTTTGTGCTCCCAACGTACCTGAGTCCACAGGTACACTGGAGCACATATACTGCAAAGTCCGTGCGGCAGGTGAAATGATCCCTGATCTTAATGGGAGTGGGGTCAAGAGCAGAGCAATACTCACTGGTGTTTACACCAAATTTGCAGGCCCTGCAAGATATGCATTTAAAAAAACCGCATTTATTAGAGATATGATAGGGTTTAATTGTTACCTCCGGACTGGATTTAACCAGCATATCCCTCATGGAGGGAGCTCTTCTAAACACCACCCCTGGTTCAGCTGGTATGAGGGGGGCCAGAGTGATATCAGTCTTCAAAAGGGGCCAATGCTTTTTCAGTATACCCCTCACTTTTTTGTGGTCTTCATTAAAGGTGGTTATAAGGCTGATGTTGTTAGTCTGGGTCTCCACCTCCCTCTCAACTGGAATAGCGGTAACATCCCCGGTAATGGATGATAGATAGTTATCCCTGTCCAGGTGGTTGGCTCTATCTTTTGCATCTAATAAGAGAGCCACATCATAACCTCGGGCACAGAATCTTTCCAGTGCCTCACCTTGGCATCTTTCCAAGTCTGATGGGGTGCTGCAGATTCTCCTCATCCTAAGAAACTCCCCATACGGGATGCTTCTGATCAAATGGTTAGGATGGGAGCTGCTCGCGTGCAGTATGGCGTTGCCCGCTGTAGCTTTTCTATGCAAGCGAGTGTTTACTCTCCCATTCTCAATATAAATCTCTACATCGAGAAACTGGATGACCTGAGTACTAATCTGTGAAGTGAAACCTAGATTAAGGTTGTTTACATTAATATATATATATATATATATATATATATATATATATATATATATATACATACAGTCTATTACGATAAAACTAGAAAGGGGTGTTGATCTATCAAACATTTCCTAAGCGGTACCTCAGTAGGAGAGAAGCAAAGGAATGTCTGCACCGAAGGAATCATTTTTACAAAGTTATAAATCTGGGAGAGTGCACAAAGAAGGGATATAGAAGAGAAGAAAAATAGACCAAAGTGCTGTACAATGTATAAGATAGCAATACCAGCAATAGCCAAACAACCACGTGTGCGAGAGAAAAAAGATGTGGACTCCGTAGTGGGAAAAGCCACAAAGTAGTGCCAAAGATAACCAAAAAAGAGAAAAATTTGACTAAGATTAGTATCAAATATGCTAATCAATACCTGGTGTCCTTATTGCTGAGTTAAAAATGTAGGGCCCTATTAGGATGGTGGACGGACCTGCGTCCGTCCGCCACCCCAGAGGAGGAGGGACCATCCATAGGGGCAGTGGCGGTCCGTCCGTACAAATTAGGATGTGACCACCACCCTGGCGGTCACATCCTGTATGTTTAACATTGCGGCGGGTGCTGCTTGAAGCAGCACCCGCCGCAATGTTAAAAATGCAAGCAGTGCATTTGCATGCACAAAGCGGCAGGCACCGCGCGGTGCCTGCCGCTTTGTGCATGCAAATGCAGGGGGGGTACCATAGGTATCCCCCATGTGCACCTTTACCCCCCCTTCATCCGGGGGGCCCACAACGGGCCCCCAAAGAAAAGACCGTGTGCCTTTTCGTGGCGACATTGCCGTCGCGGAGAGGCATATCAAAATTCAAATCCTAATATGGCTGGCGGTGTCTGCTAGACACCGCCACCATATGAGAGCTTTTCCGCCGCGGTCTCGCGGCGGAAAAGCGGCGGACGTAAAAATGACCCCCCAGCCATTCTTATCTGGCTGGGGGTCTTTTGTGGTCCACTGCGGTGAATCCGCATACTCCGGCCCGGCGGTGGCTTCCGCTGGCCCGGAGTATGCAGATTCACCGCAATCGTAATGACCCCCTTAGATAGAATGGCAGAAATGAACTCCCCAAAATGACCTACAACCGAAAGGTATGTACATTGAAATTCTAATGATGCAAATATATAGCAATAAAGGTGCCAACAGATAGAGAAAAGCAAGCCGGCTTACCCAATACATTCAAAATTGGGGCAGGTAGATATAGAATATATTTACAACCAGGGCACAAATCCTAAAAATAGAAGTGGGGGGACGCTGACGTCACGACAGGAAGTGACATCATGAAAGGTGGCTTGCACCATCAGACTCACTGCCTCCCCTCGCTCACCCCTTAGATGCAATTGCAGCAGAGAAGCGAGCGCGTGCCATACATCTGAGACACTTCATGTGTACTGTATTTTACAGATCAAAGGAGGTGTCACTATGGCCATGAACAAGCACGCACATTAGACTCTGGCAGTAGTTTGTTATTGAGCTCCCAGTAAAATAAGTGGGGGGATGCCGTCCACCCGCGTGGTACCCCGACTCGAGCCCTGTTTACATCCATATGTAGGCTAAAAAGTCAGCAACATGGAGAACGGTGAAGGAAAGGCAGAATTACAAAGAAGTCGCCATGAAGACGAATGATGTCATTCGGATAGAGCGAGGTCACGTCAAATGCAGCGAAACCTAGATGGACGACAGAGAAACTACAAATGGGAACAAACAATGTACATGGATGAGGGCTACACAAACACATAAGAAAACATCAAACAGATATATGGGAAAAAACTAAAAAAGATATGTAAACCAAACAGATAGAGACATTCAGAAACCTACTTAAAAAGAGACTGGGGTAGCAAGGAGTAATAAAGAAACACCCAGTCTGAACATGTCAAGTTAGTGTTGTTCAGACTATGAGGTGGATAATTTATCTCACATAATTTCTTGGAGAAATCTCCGGCATAGTGTAGGCGACGAATATCTGATGTAGATTAGGGAACCATCGCCCGGTAGGCAAGTCGGGACTCCCGCCGATAGTGACCGACAACAGTAAGTGCTGATGGGAACACGGTGGAGTTATAAACGTGAAAGATGCGCAATCAAGGACGGGCCAGAGGTGCGGGGCCAAAAATGATGTCCTACTCAACTAGTGGGGAGCATTGAGATAGGACTTCCTGACAGGTTAAGAAGCAGGGAAAATATGTGCCATGATGTAGTGGGGAAGGCACTAAGCAATAACAATAAAGACGACAAATTGGGTGAGGAACAAACTCCGAACAGGTGCCATCTGGGCCATTCCTATGATATAACTTGAACGAATACAAAAGGAAGATGTCCAACCAAAATATGAAACCGCTGAGATAGATGGGAATCTATATGGACGCGAATATGTCCCCAGTTAGGGTATATAAACAAGCATTGGCATAGCCAATAGGTCTCGCTTTTGGGACCTTATAAGTATTTAGCTATGCAGCACTATATTCTTGGTGCAACAACATCAACTGTTGCATGGCAAAACACTTATATGGTCCTTAAGGGGAGACCTATTGGCTATGCCAATGCTTATTGAGACAGGGAAGGGTTTCAAGAAAACAAAACTACCAAACATTGTTATTTACTATGTCATACTATACATATTTTCTAGTATCCATTTTGGTAGACAACACTACTTCTTGCCTTCAGCCTGTGGCTGTGTGGATAGAGTGATGTAAACACTCTCTCCCTATATTGAATGGTATGGGTCAGGCTATAACAAAGTCCCCAAAAAGGGGCTGAGGAACCTTTGTCTTGATTCTTCTGAATTTGTGCGAGCACAGCCTTTGCTACACACATTGTTTGTTTGAATAAAGTTCTTTGCAATAAAATCCATTTGAATATAGGTTTTATTTGTTTTGAGTACGAGAACTAGGTTAGGTTGATTGCAGTTCTGAAGAGATTGTCATTGAAAGAGAGAGGAGGATGGAACGGGATATCTCTGCATGCACTCATTTTCACAGTGACGTTGATATATTTACACTGCTGTGGCCTTCCCGCTGCCCTCCCATGAATTGCTGGTACATCCTCTGTATCCTCTCCAGTGAATGAATGGGTCTGAGGAAGTCCCTTATATCTGTTTATCGCAGCTTTCCTTTGTGTTTGCCCTTATCGTTTCTGTGCCGGGACCAGCTGACCTCCGAAGCTTTTGGGCACCACGCTCGGGAGACCCGGGGCGGACGACGTAACTCAAATATTTGATGTTCTGAGAATGCCCGCCTTTTATCAATCTGCGTAGATGAAACCTGCTTGGCTGTGTCATATCTGAGTAAACACTGCATGCCCGGCTAATGCTTGTCGGAGCAAGAGAGCAGGGGGGAGCTCTATGGTGTCAGACGGACGGCTTATTGTTTACTTACATATAAATCACCAGTATCAGGTATTGGAAAAACCGCATGTGCCTATCGGGACAGGAAGTGAGAACAAGTGTTTTTTAAAACATCCTGGGTGGGGAGTCAGGGACAAGCTCCGAGGGTCTGCTGAGGGAGCGAGGAAACCTCCAAATAATGCTTACCATGTCGCCTCAGAGCGCTTCATGGCTGAGCGGTAATGTCGGCGTGTTTGTAATACTACAAGTGCTATGGCTGCTTCAATGAGCTTTTGTTGTTTATTGGATATGGGACTTGAGACGTAGGGGGAGAGTGTTTTCGATTCCGGTTAAGGGAAGTTGGGGGTATCTTCGTCGCGGCGTACTCTGCTCCAATGCCAGCAACCTAACCTCTAGGAATTAATATTGAGGGAGATGTAGACTTAAGGTATTTAAACGCTATCACTTTGTATTAATTTCTAGTTATTTTCTTCTCCTCTTGCTTGATAAAATGTAGCGAAAGCGCTGAAGAAATGGAAAAACACATCCCAGCACTAGATTACATACAGCCAGTTATCCTGTGTTTTTTCTGTTAATGACACCGAAGACTTAAATTAATGGAAACAACGCGATGGCCTTTGGAGGCAACTGTTTTTGTGGGCATTGGTCAGAAATATGTTCAATACCAGCCAAGTTTGCATAGCTACAGAAAACATGCTTGTGCGCTAAAAGTTTAAAAAAGTAATTGCAATCGAGGTGAAATCGAAAGTGATCGTGACGACGTGCTAAAGCATGCAAGGGATGCACACACAGCAGTTATTAGAGAGGTGGAGCGTGGCGTGTGCGCTTGTGATCGTGACTGCAAGCTGGTGGCCGCTTTGGTAGCACTTCGAAAAGCCGCTTACTAAATGTCTCGCCAGTACAGCGCATGCGCTGGCTCAGGCAAGACCTAAAAATCTAGAGAAATTACAGACTCATGAGGGACATGAGTCCGAAAATCATTAGGAGGCTATAGCAAGATACAATAGGCAACAAGATATATAGCCCAAGGGATTGCCGGGATCAGGGCGTGCCGCAAAGCCTGCACTGATACACAGTCATATAGAGAAAATACTAGGAGATAGAGCAAGAGGGAACCGCTAGAGGGACAGAGAAGACTGGAAGGCAACATTAAACCAGTCAACCAGTGGAGGTCAAAAAAAAAAAGAACAATCCTGAGATACATGGCTACCGGTCGGGTAGGAGAGGGAGAGAAGGCAGGGCTCAATTCAACGGATAGTCGTCAGAGAAGTTATAATATAGCTTTCTCCCATGGTAGAGTTTCGTTGAGTCCCTTTTCTTTTGATTTGAGGGTAAATATCCATAAGATCTCTCCCTTTCTGCTTGTAGCAGTAACATCTCTGCCTGCTTATGGTCCTACTTTCTCCAAAATGGACCATCTGAGGTCACTTTCAACATGAGCTGCCTCAATCCAATGGCTAACCAGAGATGCAGAGCGTTTCATAAGCCTGATGTTAGACTTGTGTTTCCCAACTCTTTTTCTGCATTCCCTGCCGCTTTCAACAACATAGGCCAGATTGCAGGGATACAGGATGATATACACAATGTTTGACGTGCGGCAGTTGGACATTTCCAATAAAAAGCCTGTCCGGTCATTTATTCGGATGTTATCACTGACGATAGCATTGGGGCAAGCTTGGCATGAGCCACATTGGTGGTTGCCTTTGATTAGCTCACCTGTGATAGATTTTTGACAAAAATAATCACGTTCTCTTTGCTGTGGGGTATGCATTTCTTCCCTAACTACCCTTCCTGTTGTGTCACTTTTCTGTAATAAATGTGATGTTGCTGATGAAACGTAACTGGTCGTCACTGTCTCTTGAACTTAGTTCTTCATTTCTATCCTCCTGGGGAGAGGCTGAATCTAAATGCAGTGTGAACGGTGCTTCTAATTGTCTTGAAAACTGAGAGTCACCCACCCATACCTGCTGTCTGGAAGTGCTTGTGTGTCTTGGTTTTAGCATTTGTGGTCTGACATTAGGGAGTCCTTTTGAGGATTGTGAAGGGGTCTCTGCTTCTGGGTTCTGAAATCCCACTGTGGCTTCCTGTAGCTGCGCCAGTGGATAAATGCCAGGTATCTCTGGGAGAAGTACTTGTAGGGTCATATGGAGGTAAGGGAGAGAATGGGGCAAAATGATTATTACCTTTTTTGGAGTCCTTAGACTTCTCAGAAGACTCCCCATACAGCTAAGGTGGCTTCCCGCTTCTGCAATTTTGCTCCTTCATATTTAATTTTCAGATGTGTAACAATATGCTCTAATATTTTATTGTCAAGTGTCCCTACCTTTTCGCTAGGGGTATGTATCTAAGTGGTTTTAAACCGCTCTTGACAGTATTTTTGTTATTTTCTCTTGATGATTTGGAAAGGTTAATTGCATGTGCTCTAAGGGCATTTCCATAATCTCTCTTATTTATAACAACTCTTAATACTTAACTTTTATCTGTCTGGTCAATTATAAAATGTACACTAGTCCTCACAATAACATTATGCAACATTATACAACAACATCACTCTGTGGCCAGATTTCCATTCACATGCACAAACACACACATTCACCCTCAACATATTTAAAATATGAGCACTACCGCTACTTCTAAATGGGAATCACCATTATTCAAACTCTAAACGGTAAATGCAGTCGGCAACCATTGGCCACTTTCCTCTGCGCTTAGAGAGGATAACCTTCAAAGCATGCGACTCATAGACAATAGAATGGCTTCTGGACATTAGGTCCAGGATAGTAATTTTAGTGGTAATATTACGCTTTGAGGTAAAGTTTAACGACATCAGCCTTTCAGCCGTCCCTCTATGTTAAATATTGAAACCCATATTGGCAACATTACTTCGAATCACCAACATTGGCTATTGACTATGCAGCACCGTAACGTACACAATCTTCCATGCAATAACCTTATTTCTCTTAAATCCTTATATCTACATTTGTGTTTACCATTGCCAAAGAGACAAGTCATACAATATAATAGAAAAACAAATGGAACAGAGTCGGCATTGTCCTCACCTTAAAGGCGCCAATCTCTGGCTCCTTTCCCACCCCGATGAATAGGTAGAACTTGAGAAAACACAGTGTCTGCTTACCTCATCAAAGATGCACAAAGATCTATGCAGCGGGGTTAGGCGGTGTTACGGTGACAGTAGTCAATTGAGGTCAAAAGGGACCCCTAGGCTGGCTCGTCAACTGTTGCAGGGTAACTTACAAATATAGAAAAAAACAAGCTCCTCTTGGCAAGGTAAACACAGCTCTTTACTTTTGTGGCAGGGATAGTGACTGTCCTCACACAGCTAATTTGCAGGTCTCAATTTGCTGCTTCACAGGCAGCTATTTTTATACACAGTCAGACAATACTTGAGACAAAACATTAAAAAATGAATGAATTGGTGGTTATATATTAATCATGAAAAACATCAAGTCACTTGTGACCCTAAACTTTAACCTAATTTTCTACACATCCTTTATTGCAGTTCCTACAATGCTTCACAAACTAGAGGTTTGGCGCAGCAGCCAGAGCGCCTGACTCCAGAGCGCGGGGCTCAACACTCGATCGCAGGCTGCAGCTCAGCTCAGCATCATGTGACTTAGGGCCATAGCTCGCTTAATCTCCCCAAAGGCCCCCAAGTGCCTGGATGCTCTTACGGGTGATGAGTTCACGCTTTACAAATGTGGAATTATTCTTAACTATTCTCTACACTTGAGTGCATTTGTATTTGCGTGTATACTTTATCATTCTGCTTCCAAAACCTCTTCTGTGCGTTCATGGCTAATTCAACTCTTGCTCCTATTTTCAATCATGTCTTTAATTTGTTGAGACAAGAGAATGTGTGCCTGTGTGCTAAGGTCATTAATTCCTTAAAGATTGCCAAACATGGGGTTTCCTTTTACTACTACCTTGCAGGTCATGCATTCTATTTTCAAGTGAACTCTTCACCTCTCTCTGATCACCGTAAGACTTTAGGCCTGAACTGCTCTTTTCACCGTATATAGCTGTGTGACTCTCTCTACTGTTGTTTGCTGTTGTGCCATTTGTTTACATTTATTTTCTTCTATAACATAAGGCACCCCTAAGGTAGGCCCTAGGTAGCCCATAGGGCAGGGTATTGTGTAAGTAAAAGGTAGGAAATGTACTTTGTCATGTCCTCATAGTGAAAAACACCTATGTTTGTTTTGCACTACTATGAAGTCTACTCCTCTCATATGTTAACATTGGGAATTCCTTATTACACTTTTAAGCAGTAAATCCTGATTAGAAAGCAACAGAGGTGTCATGTTTTATATCTCTGGAATGGTACTGAGAATTGCTATTTTTTGGTAAAGTTGTATTTCACATTACTATTTTGGAAAGTGGACATTTCTCTGCTCTTCTTCCCATTTACCAGCAGCGATCATGCTGGCCTATTATTGGCACCTCTAGACAGCTGTGAAAGGTTATGTGTCAAGCTACTCTAATCTTCAACCTGTAATTCCAGATATTAGGATATGCCATACACATATCTTCAAGGCGCCTAACTTGGAGATGTAGAGATCTAGGATGTGCACCATTTGGCAGTGCTCAGATTTTAGAGGGACACACGTCTTATGATGCACAGCTCATGCTGCACGTATCTTGGAGGAACACAGAGCTTCGAGGTGCACAAGTGTTAGCAGGGCTCAGGTATCACATAGTCCCATTATGGCAACATACCCCACCCACACCAAACAGAGTATGCATGCATAAATAAATACACAATACAACTTTTGTTTGGGAAATATATTGCTGCAGGTTTATTCCATACAAAGTATGCAATATGGTGGGCTATTTTACGGGCGATCCAATGGCAGGCAGCTGTGATGGAGCGGTAATTTCTTCTGGTAATTTCTCAATGCAAAACCCTCATGCTACCTCTAATTTACCGCTCAAAAGGTGTTGGGCCCTTCACACCATGTATTACCTTCAGGAGACTTTAATAATCATGAACAGTCAAAAATGCAATTATTATTTTAAGCCAATAAAGAGAGTTGTTGAGTATTTAAAGGGTTTTATTTTCTAGTCAAAAGTTAATTTTTCTCTGACCCTTTATTCATTAGTAAAATATCAATCAGGTTACAGAATTTGGAAAACAGAAAAAATATCATTAATACAGAACATTTTACAGTCTGCATATAACCATTACATATAGGATAGAAAATGTGGCGCAAAATGTCATTCAAAATTCTTAAGGAGTTTCTAAGAAAAAATAGTCTTGCAAGGCTAATCAAAAATCAAATAGTTTGCAAAAATCTCCCATCAAGAGAAATAAATGCATAAGTAAAAAAAAATCATTTCAGACCTAATTCATTAGTAAAGCATAACTGAAAGTTTAGCATCTAATTCTATTTAATCAGCTGTTCTTCTGCATCTGTCTGTGTCTAAAGAGCAAGCAGGGATGGAGACAGCCCGCCCTTCACGAGACCTCAAAAGAATGCGGCCTCAAGTGCCAAGATATGACGTGGAAGCAAGAAACCTCCCCCTGATTCTCCTCGGACGCCCCTGCAGCACCCGTGACGATCTCGTACCTAACCCATAGGCTGTCCGGCCTAATCTGTTCCTTCTCTTCAAGAGCTCACACACCCCCTAATGAGCTTAGAAGCCAGCTGAGCTGAGAAAGCCAGCCCCTGTCAGTTTTTATACACAAAATTTTGGCAGACTACACAAAATGTTGCATTTCAGGAAAACCTGTATGTTGATTGGTTAGTCATGGTGGCATGAGTTCTCATCACCCTGACGCATTCTAAAAACCTGACCATGCCAGTTTTTAACAAATGAAGCATACATAATAAATACATTTTATAAGTTTGCAACAATTGCTAGGGAAAATTTTCAATAGTCTTCCTTCCTTCTTGCCAAAGCGCAGTCAGATGGACACTTTTAACTAACACTGGTACATTTGGCAGAATCACAAGGATGTACAGTTCAAGGTGTTCTTGACTTCTTGGCATGAGGAAAGCTGCCACAGTCTGCGCATGCTCCCTTCTCATTCAAAGCAAGCCATAGCTTTTGATGGTTTCACAGGCAGCCATTTAATGGTAGGCCCGAAAATAAAACAAACAAAAAGATAATATTAATTTCATGTAAATCAGCACATTATGTTTCCAAACTCCATACTAATACTCATTATAAATGTTTTCCTAGCCAAGCTACTAGTGTAAAGCAGCTTTTCTATTATTTATGACAAAATGCAAAATAAATGTGCAATGTGCAACAAAGAAAAAGAGGTGTTATTAACTGAAAATATTTATCAAAATATGCAACAAGTCAAAGTCTTTTAAGACAGAAATAGTGAATGTATATTGCATGGGATGAGCTGGGAAGAGAGAAACATATTCTATTAATCTTCAAAGCTAAAAAGGCCACTTTTCTCCACATTGCAAAAACACATGTTAATTCAGCAAAAGCATTTCAGACTAAATAGGCCTCACTTTCATGTTTTTTTACGTGCCATGTTTTTAACTTGCACCAAAATGTGCGTGGCAATTTAAATGCAGTCTGTCTGAAGCACAAAAAATAAAACAATGCCTGACTGCAGAGGAAATATGCTCCATCAGCTGTACCAACATATGCTGCCCTGCCAGCCTTATGAACGAAAAAACAACACAGGGTCTTGACTCCTAACTCAGCGAGGCTGAGCCAAAATTAACTAGAAGAACAACACGAAAGCCAATGCTGAGAGAAACTTTAGACAAAAAGGGGGGAATCTGGGGGTTTGAAAAAAGCAAAACCACCTGCTTGATTTCTTTAGCAGTGTATCAAGATTTATTCTCTTGCAATTATTTTTTGCTTTGTATTCTACACAATTTTTTAGTGCAAGGAGAAGCCACCAGTTTCATATATACAATAAATACAACAGTGACAAAAGAAGAACATAAGTATTTCAAGCATTCAATCATACATGGCCGTCCAGTCATACACAGACATTCACACACATAACAACATGATCAATAAACCAAGAGAAACAAATGGATCCACGTATCGGTCAAAAATAAGTTGGAAAGAATCCCTTTGGGTGATGCAATTTAAAAGTCTTTTTAGTGTATTTACACCGGGAAAGTCTTTCTCTCAAAGTTAGCGAAGGTACTCTGTCCTTAACACAGCAAATAAAGACCAGATACAGGGGTAGAGTGGTCGACGCGTTTCGAACCCCACTTGTTAGGGGGGTTCTCCTCAGGACCAAATGGTTCTTAGCCAGTGGACCAAAAAGTCATCAATATTCAAAAGCAGCGAGTCAAGAAGTTTGAAGGTGGAATGCTCACAGTAGCTGCGCTTCGTCCGGCTACTTGCTTGCCGGCGTGTCCATACTTCTCCTTTGTTCTAGGGGAAGGATTTCCTAGTCTCGTTTGAAGAAAGGCGTCTGTCCTTGTTTCCAAAATGCGAGTTGTGAATCGCATTGACTTTTTGGTCCACTGGCTAAGAACCATTTGGTCCTGAGGAGAACCCCCCTAACAAGTGGGGTTCGAAACGCGTCGACCACTCTACCCCTGTATCTGGTCTTTATTTGCTGTGTTAAGGACAGAGTACCTTCGCTAACTTTGAGAGAAAGACTTTCCCGGTGTAAATACACTAAAAAGACTTTTAAATTGCATCACCCAAAGGGATTCTTTCCAACTTATTTTTGACCGATACGTGGATCCATTTGTTTCTCTTGGTTTATTGATCATGTTGTTATGTGTGTGAATGTCTGTGTATGACTGGACGGCCATGTATGATTGAATGCTTGAAATACTTATGTTCTTCTTTTGTCACTGTTGTATTTATTGTATATATGAAACTGGTGGCTTCTCCTTGCACTAAAAAATTGTGTAGAATACAAAGCAAAAAATAATTGCAAGAGAATAAATCTTGATACATTGCTAAAGAAATGAAGCAGGTGGTTTTGCTTTTTTCAAACCCCCAGATTCCCCCCTTTTTGTCTAAAGTTTCTCTCAGCAGGAGAGAGACTTGCCAGTGTATTAGTGATAAGCTGCTAGCATTAAAAGCCTTAATATAACGTAATGCGGGAAGGTAAATAAATCAAGCGGAGTTGCTCGAAGTGCAGCGTTTGAATTCCTGAAGATTCCATGCTGCGCAGGGAAGGAGACGTGAGCTGTCAATTTTATGTTTAATCGCACGCTTGTATTAAATCAAATCAAGATAAGGTTGGGAGGTTGCCGTGTCAGCTGTAAAGGGTAACCGATAGTATGAAGCTGCAGTGCAGTGTCAAGCGGCAGTTCAAGCAGTGATTAACGCTGTCAGGGGCAACGGCCCAACGCCGAGTCAACAAGAGAGCTGCGCGAAGGTTATGAAGAGTGCTCTGTGTCTGTCAGGCGTGTGCACTCGTAAAATACATTAAGTGGCTCACGATGTGTGGATGAGGCAATGGGTCGACAACGAGAATACTGGTGGGCTGTTGCCTGTTGGGAGCGAAGCGCAGAAGATACAAACAACGTACAGTTGCGCATTGTGTAAACAAGGATTTAAAAAGTATAAGAAACAACTTACGATGTGCGTAGAGGATGCCTTTTGTCCCTGGGATTACCTCCTGGTGTAATGCACAAGCAAAGTGACATTTCATTAGTCGTGTAGACCACAGCAACAACAAACGTTCTAATTGGTGGAAGAAACACTGTGAAGCAGTCAAATACAAGTTTTGTATAGAGTACATTGCCACCTGGTGGGGAAAGTCGAGAATGGATGTCAGTAAAGCAATTGCTGTACCACCACCCTTTTTGATGGCACCCGGAGAGCCGTCCTTTGAATGGGAGGAGTGGATAGAGAGCTTTGAAAATTATTTGATAGCGTTGGATGGCACCAGGTTTCCTCCTGTGAGGAAGAAGGCTTTGCTACTGGGGTTTTTAGGAAAGGAAGGCCAACATATTTTTAAATATTTGCCACCAGAAGTAAATGCACAATGAGGAGCAATGGAGGATGTGTATAAGGAGGCGGTGTTGAGATTGCAAAATATATTTTCAAAGCAGGTTAATGTGGTGATGAGGCAACACAAATTTTATACACAGCCACAACGTGTAAATTAATCTATTGATGATTTCATTGTGAGGTTAAGGGAGCTTTCAGCAAAGTGTGAGTTTGGACAGATGCAAGAAGAAATGATAAGGGATCATTTAATTGTTCAATGTGTTCACAAAAAGACTCAAGAGAGGCTCTGGGCCGATAGCAATCCAACACTTAAGGAGGCCATAGCCATTGCCAAGGTTGTGGAGGAGTCAGAAAAAGGTATGAGGGAAATGAAGATGAAGTGAAGGATGATGATGTGGCAGCTCTGGATGATGGAAATGACGCAATTAATGCTGTAAAGAGTAAGTATCAGGGTGGTACTGTTACTAGTGGAAAGAATAGGTTTCACAGGCAATGGAGCAAAGTGTCTGCAAAAGGTGTTGTAAAGCAGTGTACAAGATGCGGGAGTAGCTACCTTCTAGCTGACTCGAAATTGTGCTTTGCAATGGGAAAAGACTGTTTAAAGTGTGGGAAGAGAGGACATCTGGCGAGAATGTGTAAGCAGCAAGGAAGTAAAGTTAATGCTGTGGAAGAGGCACAAACTTCGGACAGAGTTATAGTTGTCGATGGTGGAGAAGAAGTTGCAGGAGTTGTGGGAGATGAGCGGAGGAGGGTGCGTCCTAAAGCAGATTTTGAAATCAACGGCAGGAAAGTGTTGCTGATGGTGGATACCGGATCACTCTACACTATTGTTCCACAAGTTCTGTTCAAGGAGACTTGGCCGGAAACTACCTTATCTTCGACGGATGTTGCGTTGAAATCTTACCAAGGCAATGATATAAGTGTCCTAGGATGTTTGGACGCTGACATATGTTTTCAAGGAAGAGCTACACAAGGGAAGCTGTATGTAGCTGAGGAAGGTCCGCCTATCTTGGGTTGGCCACATCAATTTGACCTGGGCATTAAGGTTGATCCGAGATCAGAGATTCCGGTGTTGGCTGTTGACAATTTAAGTTTGGATGCTATTTTGGAACAACATAAGGCAGTCTTTGAACCCAAATTGGGTCAATTCTACGGGTATGAACATGAAATAAAGTTGAGGAAGAATTCTGTCTCAGTGAAACATGTGGCGAGAAGGGTTCCCATGGCGGCAATAGGAAAGGTAAAAGAAATTATTCAACAGTTGTTAGACGACGGAATGATAGAACCTGTTGAAGCTACGGATTGGTTGTCTCCTGTAGTTATAACCAGGAAGGCCGATGGTTCACTGAGATTTTGTGTGGACTTAAGAAGTTTAAATGAGAATGTAATCATGGACAGATTTTCGCTTCCGAACATTAATGAATTGGTATTGATGTTGAATGGTGCCAAGTTTATTACAAAACTGGATATGCTGAGTGCATGTCATCAAGTCACCTTAGCCTCGCAGTCTAGGAATTTAACCTCGTTCATTACTGGCGAGGGTACATTTCAATTTTGTAGGCTTCCGTTTGGTTTATGTTCGGCAGCGAGTGTATTTCAATGCTTGATGAACACAATTCTTGCAGGTGTGAACAAAGCAGTTGGGTTTCAAGATGATGTGTTGGTGTTTGGGGCGAGTGAAGCGGAGCATATCTGTCCTTGGCCAAAGTTCTTGGGTGCATGGCTAAGGCGGGGTTGACATTGCGTAGGGAGAAGTGTAAGTTCTTTACTAGAAAAGTTGAGTATTTAGGTCACTTGGTCACCAGTGAGGGAATTAAACCGAAAAGAGAATCTGGTGAGTGCCATTGTAAATGCCCAAGCTCCACATGACAGAGATTCCTTAAGATCCTTCATGGGTCTTGTGGAATATTATGCAAAGTTTGTGTTTGATTTTGCACGGAAGACCGAGCCATTGAGAGAGTTGTTGAGGCTTGGAAGGAAGTTTGTTTGGGAGGTACAACAGCAGGAAGCTTTTGACTTGGTTAAACATGATATCACACATGCTGGAGTGTTAACTCCATTTGACTCTGGCTTGGAGTGTGTGATGACTGTGGATGCCAGTGCTGTTGGGATTGGGGTTGTTTTTGCACAGAGACATGGAAAAGAGGAGAAGACGGTTGCTTTTGCATCCAGGTCTTTGTCTGAGGTTGAAAGAAATTATGCAGTAATTGAAAGGGAGGCATTGGCGGTAGCATGGGCAACCAACTACTTTAGGGTATTTTTGTGGGGGAGTCCATTTACACTGGGTACAGATCATAAACCCTTGTTGAAGGTTCTGGGTCCATGTGGAATTAAAAATTGTTCTGGGCGACTAGCTCGGTTAGCAGTCAAGTTACAAGAGTCTGATTGTAAATTTGAGTATGTGCCTGGGTGGCGCAACAGGGTGGCGGACTGTTTGTCGCGTTTACCTGACAAAACGAGTTTTGTGGTGGATTTACCGACGGAGGAGGTGGTGGCGAATGTGGATTCTGCTTTGGAGTCGTATGCGAATGCTATTCAAAGAAAAATGTGATATAGGCATAAGCAGGAGGATGATGTGTTGAGTGATGTTGTGAGAATGATCAAGGATGGTTCTCTGAGAGAGGGTGTGTTACCAGTGGGTGTAAGGCCATTTGTGAAAATTGTGGATGAGCTGTCTGTGACTGCTGATGGTATCTTCATGAGGAATGATAAATGTGTTCCTCCGTGTGGTTTGCGTTCCAGGTTAATTAGTTTGGCTCATGAGGGGCATCTGGGGCAAACCTTGATGATGAAAAGATTGAAGGAGAATTATTGGTGGCCAAACATGGATGCAGAAGTGAAGGATTGGGTGGAGCGTTGTTTGGCTTGTAGGGAGTCAGAGAAGAGGTTGAGGGTAGGTTTGGGTGTTTCTAAAGAACTGCAGCATATTGCTTCGGCAGAGAGAGTGTGGGAAAAGGTCTGTTTGGACTTTATTGGTCCATTTACATTTTTGCAGCAGTATCAGAAATTTGCATTGGTGTTGGTGGATGTTAAGTCCAAGTGGATTGAAGTGGCTTTTAAGAGTTTGGTTAACACTATTGCTACTATTGGTGTTTTGACAGAGATTTTCAAAAGAGAGGGTTTTCCTTCTGTTATTCTGTCTGATAACGGCACGCAGTTGACGTCTTCTGAGATGGAGGAGTTTTTGAATTCTGTTGGTGACAAACATTCCTGTTGCTCATTGTACAACTCACAAGGGAATGGGTTGGTGGAGCGTCTAAATAGAATGGTTCATGGTACCATGCAGTTGGCACACAACTCTCGTTTGTCTGTTGTGGATTCTGTAGCTGAAATGTTGTGGGCCTACAGAACAACTTTTAATAGTAGTTTGGGTGCGAGTCCTTTTGAGATGCTGCGTGGTAGGGTAGCTGGCACAAAATTGCTTCCGGCTTGGATGCGGAACAGTTCTAACTCTAAGAGTATGCATAATGCAGTGTCTGATGGGAAAGCTGGAAAGTTGTTCATCAATGTGGGTGATTAGGTAAAGATTAAGCCTGGTCCTAACACTCATTTTTTTAATAAGTTCAGAGGTCCGTTTAAGGTTAAAGCGGTTGGTGGAAATTTGGTTCAGTTAGTGAATGGGCAGACGTCGAATTTGAGGAGTGTTGCTTTGTATCAGATGAATAATGGAAAGTCGAAGGTGGATTTGCAGGTGGAGAATGAAACAGCTGGCGTGTCGCCTTGGATGATGATGGCTGATAGTGAATTTCAGGAAAATTATGGCGTTGGTGGTTTAAGCAGGTGTGTGCTTGATGGGTTGGTGGTTGATGGTGGTGATGAAAGAGGAGGAGATGGGTTGTTGGGTTCCGCTCGTGTTTTGAGAGAGGTAGGAGAAGGATGGGTACCTGTGTATCTTAAGGGTTATATTGCTTCTGTTTGAATTCTTTCTGTTTTGATTTTAGGCAACCTAATGCTTTAACTTTGTTGAGTTATCTCTTTCTTTGTTTCTTTTGTTTTTTTTTAGTTTTCTTTTGTTGGGTGTTTTATTGTAATGTAAGATGGGGAGATATGTTATAATGTAATAGAATGTTCTATGCTAGGCTGGGTGATGTCATCTGTGAGGTACTTGGGGTTCCTTATGTGAGGTCATCATCTCGTGGGGGTAGTGACAGTTTAGCCAGCTGCGCCTGGTAGGGTTTGTTCTGGGTTCTCCTGGAATTAAAGTTAAACTCAGGATAAAGCTTTGATTCAGCGTATTATAAGTACAACAAATTGTAATTGTTTTTAATAATTATTAATTGCTTGTAAATGATTTAGATTTATTTAAAATGCTAGTAGCAAGTTTAGTAAAAATCTGTACATGGAATTTAAATTCCCCTAACAACTGCACAAAGGGCAAGCCACACTCACTGCTGCTGGTGTCTGACTGATCGGCCCTTGGAGGCCGTAGCAATACTGCCTGGTCAGCAAGTATGCCCACTGTACAGTTGTAATTTAGTAACTCATGGCGCTGACAACCACAGGTGCCAAATACCAGGCTGTGTGTAGGTGGCCCAGGAACCTAAGCAATAGGCTTGGTGTGGATGGGATGTTAACAATGCCTGGAAATGAGTGTAAATCCTTTGACAAACCTCTCCTGCCTGGCAGCTATGTCATTCTTAAACATATTTACTGGTTTTGCCACTTGGCACCCTTCTAGTTGGTGATACGGAACCTCCTACCCAGCATAAGCTGATAGTCTTGCGTTGCCGTCAAACCACCTGTGTATCTTGAATCACCCTCCTGTGTCACCTAACCTCAGTTCTAGAGTGCACTTAATCCGCGCTGTTGACCAGACAATTTCGCAGACCTCTTTGATTGCTAGACCCTGGTGAACACATTAATGGTGTCAATTCTGGTTTGAAACAATATATGTATTGTGCCCTCTATTGGAGAAAACTCACCCCTTCGTGGAGTGACAACTACACATGTGCCTACACAAGTCACCCAACAGACAAGTTGGCCCTAACCACCTTGTGTTCTGGTGCCAGGTTGGAAAGAGCCTTGCCTTCACTTGCTGCCCCCTGGGAAACACACAATGCCCGTACTCTGGCCGCAATGTGGCAATGCCCTTGTGTCGCATTGAACCCCTGATCAAATAAGAGTGCCACTCCAGCTACTTAAACCTACCTCTTGACCATGGGTGGAGTCTAGCTCTAACCAAATTTTGCTTGTGTAACCCACGGCAACACCTCCTGTTTAGTTCAATTTAGTAATTCATGGCACTGAAGACTACAAGGTCCTACTACTGGGCTTTGTAAGTGCGGCCCAGGGTGACCTTAACTCCTTGCATGCTCATGACGGAGCCGCTCCGTCATGAGCATCGGTTGAGCTGTGCTCATGACGGAGCGGTTCCGTCATGGCCCGCTCGGCGCGCCTGCGCGGCGCATATTCCGCTCCTGCGCTGGACGTTCCATTGAGCGGGCGGGGCCATGGCGGAACTGCTCCGTCATGAGCACAGCTCAACCGCGGCTCGTGGCGAAGCGGCTCCGTCATGAGCATGCGAGCGCCGCTCGGCCCCCCCTCCCCCCTAGCGCTGTGGCGCAATTGCCGCCGCAGCGAAGGGGTTAAACAATCAGCTTGATGTGGATGGGTGCCAACATTACCTGGCTTAAGTGCAATCCCTTTGGCAGTCACTCCTGACAAGATGTGCCAATGCAGGTAGAAGAAAGAGTTATCCAGCCCGCCTTACTTCCTGTCCCAGTTATCTGAGCAAATTAGTGAAATATGCACGTTTGAACTGGCAGCTGATGCTGTTACTTACGTCTGCAAATGCTCTGCTCAGAGCAGCCCGCTAGACAATGTCTTCCATTGAAAGGCAGTGCCAACAGACCTCCAAACACTTAAGGCGGTCCCTTTGAGTAGCGCTCTAATCTAACAGATGCCCCTTGCATTGGGTACCACATCTGGCTGTAAGCCGCTCAGTGCTGCTGTTACCTGGCTGTCATAATGAACCTTTATATCCGTACAGCATAGCAACACTCACCGCTGCCAAATGCCTTATTGTGAGAACGTCCGCTGCTCGTACTAGTTAATACATCATTTATTTAAATTAATAATACTGTGCATATTTAATCTATGCACCGGCAGCTGACAATTTCACACGTTAGTAAATGTGAAACCTTTGGATTTGCCCATCGAATTAAGCCACTCACCACACTAGGTGAAGTCTAGCCCTCCTGAATTTCTGCTAGTATACCAAGGAGCAGACAAGACCATGGGAATAGGAGGAGACAATATGTATCAATCCCTGCCCTTTCTTGAATACTGGGAATGCCAAATGTTCCTTAATACATTGTAGCCTGTTTGTGCTTTGACTTTAACTTTACTGCTCCAACCCACTTTGACCCCAAAACTTTGGAACAACCTTCATAGTAAACTGCGTTTCGTAGAACATGCCCTTAATAGTACATTGCCTTCTACAAGCACTGTGCACAAACCCCCCTCTGACCTGCTCGAGCTTGCGGCCATTCTGCTGTAAGCCCTGTGGGCCTGGTGGAGGGGAGTGCTACTAACCCTTAAGTCCTCAGGAAACTCCCTCCCTGCTGCAAGTGCCCCAAAGCATTTATTATAAAACATTTAATGGGTACAACCCGGTTAGCACCCACCCTAATGTGCCAGGCTGTGAGCAATTAGGTACCCCACATGTCTCTTCCCTATGAATAAATTAAACAAAGCGGCCAAAGCCGGTGCACAAGCTGTGAGTGTGCCCAATGAGACACCCCCAGTTCTGTGTGATACAAACCCTAACGCACCGTGTGTCAGTTTGTGCATATCATTCTGGGGTGACTAAACCCTAAAGGGCCCCGTTACCTGGATGATCCCCAGTAGAAGGGTACAGACTGATGACCAAGTGCTGCACCAGCCATTAACATGTTGACATGGAGTGATTTTACGCTATCTCATGCCCTACAAGGCCGCTCGGTGTGCCACCTCGCCTAAACCAAGACATGGGTGGATCACCATGTCCTTATAGCCTGCAAACCCATCCGTCATCTGCACTGACGGATGCTGTGCCACCATGCTGGCATCCCTCACCCAGCATATGTATCCCATAACAATAGTGCTAAGGTACCCCAGCTAGACAAAAGGTTAGCCACTTTGGATATGAGGGCATGGCGTACAACATGAGCAACTATGTTGCCCCATCTGAAATAAAAATGCCAACTGGTACTGGTAATTGTCGGCATTTGTGCCCCAACCACATCTTCCCAGGCTGTTGAAAGACAACACAAGTTTTATGAAGCTCCTGGGATGGTGAGAACGGAACTATCTCCCCATAACATGTGTTTAGTGATACTCAACTTAATGGTGCTCGACCTTAGGAGGATGAGAAGCTAAGTGAGCCTGCCCGGAAAGACCTGTGACCATGGGTAAAGCCCATGCCCCTGCAGGGGGTGCCCTGACCCGCTAGCCACTAGGTTCATGTTTGTCTTTTATACAGGGGTCTGTTTTTTTAAAACATTTTTTATTTTAGCGCTGGAATATTCACGCATGCAGCGCTCCATTATTACTGAATAATTATCTACACTGGCAAGTTATAACCGGTCAGTATTGCCTGCAAAATGCTGTTGCTCCATGTGAGGCTAACCTCTGTGTCATGAAGCGTTCATGAGAAAATCAGAAATGTGTGCATTCATGGACCCTAGCTTTAAACGTATCTGTGCCGTACTCCCAAGTCCCAAAGGCTGTTCTCAACCAAGGCAAGGAAGGAGCGGTACAACTTTGGAGCTCCAGAAAGAGCATGTGAGCAGTCGTTGCCTCGGTCAGCCTTGCAACCTTCACTTATATATAATACAATATAAATCACACTCTGCCTATGAGCTGCTGCCCGGGCCAGGCAACCCTCCATAGGACAGCTCGGTCGCCTGCCACACAGCATGACCCAGAGAACCGAGCCGGTCATAGGACCCAGATCCCCCAGCATGCTCCCCGCTCCCTCCTGATACCTGACAACCCACATTAGAATCATCAACAGAGATTTGCGTGGGTGTAAAACGTCCATGTTTAATATTTGAGATTTCATAAACATGACAAGGCATTTCAAATTCATTATTTACAGATATCAACACAATTTTATTATCGACTTTCCAGATCTTCTTCAGCTAGATTCTACTCCTCCAGCACTAAGGGGCCTTCCAGCTCACATCTTCCATGCAGAGCATCCACGCAAGGTGCAATACCCATGTGGGAATTGTGCTGCATGACCTCAAACAACCCATTCTACAAGCATCGACATAGGGACATCGAGACGTTGGGAACAAAAACAATTTACCAATTGCAATAGTTCCAATCTCATCTATCTCATTAGATGCCCTTGTTCCTTACAATATGTTGGGATGACGACGAGAAAAATTAAAATAAGGATATCGGAGCATAAAAGCATGATCCGATGCAAAAAGCAAGCAACTCGCCTCACAAATCATTTCCTGGAGGTAGGACACACATCCACAGATTTCTGGATTGGGCCGTCTTGGAACAACCACGGATCCCCCCTCATGTCACCGACATCACTAAACATCTCTTCAAATTGGAGCAGAAATGGGTGTATCGTCTAAATACAGATAAAGATGGTCTTAATGAAGACCTTCCCTGGACTTCTTTATCACCTTGGTTGCTAGGTGTTTTCCCCCTCCTGTGCTGTAAATCACTATTCACCTTTATTCATGACGAGCTCAGCTCGTCATCAGCACAGCTCAACTGTGCATCATGACGAGCTGAGCTCGTCATGAGCATCGAAAGGGTTATAGAGTGATCCCTATTTTTGACCTCCAGTACCACACCTCTGCCTTGAGCTGACAGAAGTCAGTATTTTTCACCTCATTTGGCGCATGATTTCATATACTAGCTTCAGGAGCATTGTGAGATCCTTAATAGAAACTCTGTTCCCTCTACTGACATAATCACATTGTTTACAATACAGTCTATACATCGAACTATCGGTGTTCAGTGACAGACCGACCCACAAGGGAACTGTTTTATATCTCTGACAATACAATGAGAGAATAAATAATTATTATCTATCGGTTCTCAACATCTGTAAGCAGTACTGATTGAAGACACT
Organism: Lissotriton vulgaris; assembly: GCF_964263255.1. Taxonomy (NCBI): domain Eukaryota; kingdom Metazoa; phylum Chordata; class Amphibia; order Caudata; family Salamandridae; genus Lissotriton; species Lissotriton vulgaris. The sequence goes on from NC_141693.1 coordinate 32,415,318, forward strand.
GTGAGAAGTTGGCCCGATATGCAACGTTCGCTATTCTAGCGACCGCTATGTATCGTTCCAACGACCCTTATGGTGTTTGGTTGTAAGTCAACCTATAGACCAGCTATCCTAGTAGCGTGGATACAAGCAGTCTAAGGCTAAAGACTCGAGAGGGCGCGTTAAGCCAGCTGTTTACCACACCTGTACCCCTTGAACACCCAGTGAAAGGACACCACACAAGTGTTATGAAAATAAACAGGATATTTATTAAGATTCACAACAGCCCTGGACTCTTTATGAGGACAGGGTACTAAGCACAAACCAAATCTCTTTAGGAAAATACTTCAAGTGCACAATTAAAACAAGTGTCCGAGGACACGGAAAGTTTAAGGTCTCGGGCGGACCCGATGAGGCAAGTCGGAAGCGAGGGACTCGGGACCCTAGAGTAAAGAGGCTATGCAGGCACCGAAATGCCGAGTTACCTAGCCACGAGGGCTGCGGCTGCACAAGTCTTACAGGCGTCGGGGTCTTCGCTGACGAGCCAGGAGCCGGAAGAAAAAGGAGTTGCTGGGCGGCGACCAGTGATGAATAGTTCGTAGAGATCCAAGCCTGGATCAGAGAGTGATGATACCTGAAAGCAGAGGGGACCAAGTTCGTACTACTAGCCAGTAGTCAAAGGGTACCAGGAAGGCACCGGTTGGCCGTCACCTCGACCAGGTGAGTGGGCGACGCTAGGCTCTGCAGTCTCACGGACCAGGAGGCGTTGTCGGCGACCACGGTGGAGGTGCGAGCTGCCCAACGAAGGATGATGCTGTCGGCGTCGCTGGGCCCAGGATGGGGCAACAAGCCTTGGCAGATCTCAGGGCCACGTGGTGGGCCTAAGATGGCGTCTTGAGTGGACCAGGAGGGCCCGGGGTGCTTCTCGCAAAGATGGAAGCAAGGGCCAGTCTGGAGCAACCAGACCAGCAGTGTTGATTGTCGGATGTCGTCGCAGAAGGGCACAAGCCAGCGGCTAGTGACCAGACAACGTGCTGAGCAGCGAGCAGAAGGGCCCCACGCAGATCATGGAGATGCTGGGAGACTGCACTTCGGTGCTGGAGCGGCTCAGGGTCGGGGCTTCTCGGACCCCAGAGCACTCACCAGTGAATTGCTTCGATGGCCGTGCTGGTTAAGAGCGTGCAGGTTCTGATGATGGCCGGTCCCTCGAGGTCTCGTCGCACCCACAGATCACAGCTGAGCTGATGACGCGGGTAGAGGTCGGAGGTGCCAGGGAAGCCGGTTCTCGTCGAGCTGGTCCGTCGGATTCCTTGAGGAAGGACTTACAGCAAACCGCAGAGTTCTTAGATGGTGCCCGCTGATGCAGGGTGACTACTCCTTAGTCACAAGGGAGAAATCTTGAGAAGAGTCTTGAGTGTCCTTTCGTAGAAAGTAGTTCTTGATTCAAAGATGATCTAATTTGGAAGGGTCCCCGCTCCGGCCTTTATTCTAAAGAAAGGGGTGGGTACATGACTAGGTCCTGCCCTAAGGGTGGGACCAGGAAGGGGGGTAGTTACACCCCTCTCCCCTGCCGGACTTTCCCCAGGCCAGGGCTGGCGCCCCTGGAACTGGTTCTGACCGGCAGATGCGTAGTGAGCACCGGGGTGCCACTCCGCAGTCACCTTCTCGCAAAAGCCCTACCTACCCAGAATACACATTCCCTGTCTGGGACGGTGCGAACACCGCCCTTGACAGGAAACCCTTTGTCCAAGCTCTCCTCGCTGGAAGGACTCCCAGCAGCAGGAGGTCAGACTCGTGTCTGTGGTGGCAGCATCCATTTTGTGGAGCTGAGGCTTTAGTTAACTTTAACCGGGGTTCACAGTTACGTACATGTCGTGTCCCTCTAGAAGGGCGGAATGCTAACCTCGTCGCTAGAATTGGTGAGGGGGCAGCATCCCGATTCGTATGACACCTTACTCGACATGCCTTGATAACGCGGCACCGAAGTTACCGATGTGGTACGCGTTATCATGGAACAGCCATTGGGTCTTGATTCCGCAAGCTGCAACCGGGCTCGGCTCGGGCCAGAACCTAGTTCACACGAGCCCACGCACTCTGCCTTCAGGATTGTCAAGGCCTGCCATAGGAGTGACTGATAGGAACTCGGGTGTCCATTGTATGGTTAGATATAGAGCTACTATACCTAAAGCAAAGGGTGATTACACGACTTTGCCCCAGCTGTCATGCAGCCAGTTGTGTCAAATTTAGGAGGCCAGCCAGGGGTGGCATAATACATGCTGCAGCCCCTGGCGGCCCTGGGTACACCTATGCCCTGCGTTACGGGGTCTGATAAGGTGGCCCAGTACCAATTGGTAAATGCACCTAGGGTACATATCGTAATTTAGAAAGAGAACAGCCAGGCTGTGGGTCTGATTGGCAGGCCCACAGCCAGAGAAAGTCGTAAACCAGTGAGACAAAAGCAAAAAATCTGGGTGATCATAGGATTGCAGACCCTACTCTCCTACATGACCCCCCCCCCCCCAAACGTCGGAACACTAAGCTAACCTTGACCAGGAGAGTCTTCTTGTTCTAAGTGGAAATATCTGGAGAGCCCATCGGCATTGCCATGATCAGTACCAGGTCTATGTTCCACTGTAAAGTCCATCCCCTGTAGGGAAAGGGACCACCTAAGCAGTTTGGGGTTTTCACCCTTCATCTGATTTAGCCATAAGAGGGGCTTATGGTCGGTCCGAATCTTGAAGTGAGTGCCAAACAAGTATGGCCTCAGCTTCTTCAGGGCCCAAACCACAGCAAAGGCCTCCCTCTCAATAGCTGACCAATTCTTCTCTCTAGGGGTCAGCCTTCTGCTTATAAAAGCAATGGGCTGGTCTTGACCATCAAAATTCAGTTGAGAAAGAACAGCTCCCACACCCAACTCAGAAGCATCTGTTTGGACAATGAATGGTTTGGAGTAGTCCGGACTCTTGAGGATAGGCGCCGTGCACATGGCCTGCTTTAGGTCATCGAATGCTTTTTGACAGCTCGCTGTCCACTGAACCTTTTTTGGCATTTTCTTACTTGTCAGTTCATTTAATGGTGTCACGATGGAACCATAGTTCCTGACAAACTTTCGGTAGTAACCAGTCAGGCCCAAGAAAGCTCGAACCTGAGTCTGGGTGGTTGGAGGAGCCCAGTCCCTGATTGACTGTATTTTGCTCTCCAGTGGCTGAACCTGGCCTCCACCTACAAGGTGGCCCAGGTATACAACCTGTGTCTGCCCTATCTGGCACTTGGTGGCCTTGATAGTGAGGCCTGCTGCTTGCAGAGCCTCTAACGCTTTCCGCAGGTGGACCAGGTGATCCTCCCAGGTGGAGCTAAAGACAGCAATATCGTCAAGATACGCCGCACAGAAGTCATCCAGCCCAGTAAGGACTTGATTCACCAACCTTTGGAAGGTGGCAGGTGCATTTTTCAGACCAAAGGGCATCACCACGAACTGATAATGCCCACCAGGGGTTGAAAATGCGGTTTTAGGCTTGGCGTCCTCAGCTAACCTGATTTGCCAATACCCAGCTGTCAGGTCAAACGTACTTAGGTAGTTGGCCGAAGCCAATCTATCGATAAGCTCGTCTGCCCTTGGTATTGGGTGGGCGTCAGTCTTAGTGACTGCATTGAGACCCCTGTAGTCTACGCAGAACCTCATCTCTTTCTTACAGCCCTGGGTGTGAGGTTTCAGCACTAGAACTACGGGACTAGCCCAAGGGCTATCCGAGGGTTCAATGACTCCCAGCTCCAACATTTTCTGCACTTCACTCTTGATGCAGTCTCTAACGTGATCAGGCTGCCGGTAGATTTTACTCTTGACGGGCAAGCTGTCACCAGTGTCAACCTCATGGGTGCACCAATCGGTCTGACTGGGTGTTAGAGAAAACATATGTCTGAAAGACTGAAGAACCTGTTTACAGTCTTTCTGTTGATGTTCGGAGAGGCTGCCACAAAAGACAACACCATCTACCGATCCATCGTCAGGATTCTGAGTGAGCAGGTCCGGGAGAGGGTCACTCTCCTCCTCCTGTCCCTCATCTAGGGCCATGAGCAAACTCATGTCCTTCCTGTCGACATATGCCTTGAGCCTGTTGACATGAAGCACCCTGTGGGGGCTCCGGGGAGTTCCCAGGTCGACCAAGTAGGTGACTGTTGTATTCTCTTCACTTATGTTTGCTGTATCACTTTAAGTTTAACATTCCATTTCCTTGATGTCATTATTCACTGTGTTCTTCCCAGTCAGTTAGCTCTCTGCTTTCTGATGGGATCACCAGCTTTTCTCTGTAGTGCATAATAAATGCCTTATAACCTTTCATGATCTCTCCATCTTCATTTACATCACATGGCGACGATGAGCGGAGAAGCTAAACAACTACAGAGGGAGTGAAACTCTTCTGGTGAGAAAAGAACCACGCGAAAATCCTGTTCATTGTGGACTGAAGAGTAATTCAAATTGAAAAAGACAAATTCAGATTGAAGAAGAAAGCTCATTCTGGAAGAAACTATCTGATGTTATCCAAAGAAAGACAATTGCATAAATGTATTACCAAGATATTAAATTAATAATCAACAGCTACTGGTATCCCGAGTAACCTGCAACTGTTTGAACTCTACTCTTCACAGCGAGAAACAAAGAACCTTATCTCCGTGTGCAAACCCCTAAAATCACAGCTCAGGTGCAAGTCAAATCAACCTTCAAAAGAAACTAAAGAAGTCATCACTCTGTTTAAACACGCGGTGAGTGTATCTGTGAGACTTTTTAGCTACTTTAGCACGTCAAAAGGGTGAATGTCTATTTTTGTTTTAAATTACTGATCGATCGTTTACTTGAGATCGATTTTAGGACTTCGCTTCATTAACGTGTAAAAACCTGGAAGGAAACTTGATCAACTTGTTGTATTTTTTCAAACAACTTCCGAGCATTTTTTGAAAACCTGCACGAGCAGGACAACACGAGCTGCATTGTAAAGGTGAAGACTTACTTCACAACGTCCTTCTTTGCCGAACGGATCACGTCACAAGAAAGAAGCCCCAAGCTGTGCCGAACGGAGTCTTCATCGGAGCCTTCTCCACGTCACAAGAAGGCGAGCAAGCGCCAAGCGCCAGGCAACGTCAATAAGACAAGAGGAAGCGGAGATGACGCAATGACGCTACGCATTCAGACGCCATCTTGAGTTCATCGCTTGTTACCTAGCAACTCCGGTAACACGCTTCAGGACAACGCTAGCGCTAACGCTGTCTACGCTTTCCAAAGGATTACCCCGTTTTTGGTCAGTATTACACGTTCTTAACGCCCCGTGTTGCCCTGTGGTCACAGATCGAATAGATTACTGCACAAGTCAGTTGAAGGAAAAAACGGTAAGCCTTTTGTACAACGAGCAGTGCCCAGTGCAATTGACATTTTTAAAAAAAAAAGAAAAGAGGTACAAAGATTACTTTTACTAGTTGAAGTGTACGATTAAGACATTGAGACATTGAGGGGAACAGTATAAAAAGAGAGAGAGGTACCTAGTCAAGGATTACTTTGGCTACTTTAAATTAAGACATTGTGAGGAGCATTCCAGTAGAACAACTGTTATTTTGAGGCGGTGTCCACATTTAAAATTACAGTGCACACAAGAGAAAGCATTGCTAATTAAAATAAGATGGAAAATTTAAATGTCATAGTACCTCCCATGTTCCTACAAACAACTGGGGATCCACCCATTGAGTGGGATGAATGGATAGACATTTTTGAGAACTACTTGGAAGCACTTGATGGAAAGGATTTTAGTGCAACTAGGAAAAAAGCCTTGTTGTTAAGCGCTCTAGGCAAGGAAGGCCAACGTTCCTTCAAATATCTTCCAGTAGGATTAAATCAAGATGGGAGAGCAATAACCAATGTTTATTCTGAAGCAAAAGCTCGCATGAAGAAGCAGTATGCAAAGGAAGTGAATATTGTTATGGCCAGGCATAAATTTTACACTCAACCCCAGAGGAACGAAGAATCAGTAGACCAATTTGTAGCTAGGTTACGAGAACTGTCCATCAAATGTAGTTTCGGAGAGATGAGGGATGAAATGATACGTGACCAGCTGATAGTGCAATGTCGTAACAAAAAGATGCAAGAAAAACTGTGGGCAGCAAAAAATCCGACCCTACAAATGGCCATTGATATAGCGAAAGTAGTCGAAGAATCGAATGCATGTATGAGAGAGATGGAAAAGAGAGGTAATGGAAAGGAAAATGTTCAAGGGGATGGTGTTTCTTGTGTTGAACAAGATGAAGTTGCTGCTGTGAATAGGAAAAGTGTAGATCTGAGCGAAAGAGGTCCGAAGAAATACAACAATGGGTTTCCAGGAAGTGACAGGAACAGATATCAAGGAAGGATGTGTAGTAGGTGTGGGAGCACTTTTCATAACTCAGATTTTAGGAGATGCTTTGCTATTGACAAGGTCTGTAGGAAGTGTGGGAGGAAGGGACATTTCTCCAAGATGTGCAGGGGAGGTAATGCAGATAAAGTAGCTGTTGTAGAAAACAGGGAAATAGTGAGAGATGTTGTTGGTGTTGAGGGTGCCAACAAAATTTTGTGCTTGGGTGAGGATGGTGTCAGTGAAGGTGAACCCGGTAGAAGGTTCAGGCCCAAAGCTCAATTCCTGATCGATGAGATCGAGACCCAGCTGATGGTCGATCCAGGATCTTTGTGGACTATCATTCCAAAGGATATGTATTTAGAAAATTGGGAAAATGTGCAACTATTACCCAGTGATATTAGTCCCTGTGGTTACCAAGGTGAGAGTATAGATGTAATTGGGTTCATGGTATGTGTGATATCATTTAAGGATCGTTCCGTCAAAGGGAAGGTGTATGTGTCCAGATCAGGCCCAGCAATTTTGGGATGGGGGCAACAGTATGACCTTGGTATAATCATCAATCCCAGGGCAGCACAACAGGTGATGGTTGTTGATAGCATAACTACGGATTCAATTGTTGAAGGGATGCAGTGTTTGTTTGATGAGCACATTGGGGAGTTGAGAGGTTATGTGCATAAGATTGTATTGCGCGATGATGCCATGCCTATGCAACACAGGGTGAGGAAGGTTCCATTTATTGCACGTGAGGAAGTGAAGAAAATGTTGAAGGAAATGTTGGACCAGGGAGTGATAGAACAAATAGCAACATCACCCTGGATTTCTCCCGTAGTTATTACAACCAAATCTGATGGAAAATTTCGTTTCTGTGTGGACCTTCGCACCCTGAACCAGAACATTGTAGTAGATAACTTCCCGTTACCAAACATCAACGAGTTGGTTCTGTCACTAAAAGGGGGGAAGTACTTCTCCAAGCTGGATCTTCGTAGCGCTTATCATCAGATAAAGTTACATCAGGACTCCAAGGCTTTGACAGCTTTTATAACAACCGAGGGGATTTATCAATTCACACGTATGCCTTTCGGGCTTGCCTCTGCAGCCGGAGTGTTTCAAAGAATGATGGGGGCCGTATTGAAGGGTGTGAACAACGTGGTGTATTTCCAAGACGATGTTCTAATTTTTGGTGAGACCGTAGAGGAACACAATCTGATCTTAAAAACTGTTCTAGAAAGGATGGAACAAGCTGGATTAACTCTTAAGAAAGAGAAATGCAAGTTTGCGGTGGAAGAAGTTGAATACCTGGGTTATACCCTATCGGTCGATGGTGTGAAACCCAAGCGAGATTTATTAGACTCTATCAGGAATGCACCAGCTCCGAGCGACAAAGATCAGTTGAGGTCGTTTCTTGGCCTCATTGAGTACTATGCAAAATTCGTAAGAGACTTTGCAGAGAAGACAGAAAAAATTAAGGTGTTGTTGAGGAAAGGATGCAAGTTTGTGTGGGGTGTGGAGCAAAAAGAATGTTTTAAAAAAATCAAAGATGAAATTTGTGATGCAGGCATCCTGACACCATTTGATACCAACCGTAGGTCGGTCTTGACTGTGGATGCCAGCGCTGTGGGTGTTGGTGCGGTTTTGGCTCAAGTACATGAGTGTGGGATCAAGACTGTGGCTTTCGCTTCTAGGACGCTCACTACAGCTGAGAGGAATTACTCTATTATCGAGCGTGAAGCCTTAGCCGCAGCGTGGGGTTGCGAGTATTACAGGATGTATTTGTGGGGGTTCAAGTTCACGCTCTTGACAGACCACAAACCCTTGGTTAAAATTCTGTCACCTGGTGGGGCTGGCAAGGGTTCTGCGAGGTTAGCTAGGCTCGCTGCTAGGATTCAAGAATACCTGTATACAGTTGAGTACATCCCAGGTTGGAGGAATTGCCAAGCCGATGGACTCTCTAGACTACCACTACCTTGGGAGTCGGTAGACAAGCTGGGTGTTGAATCATCCAATTCCGAAGGGTCTGTAGCTGCTGTGGATGAGGTAGTAGATATCTGTGCCGGAGCAATTGGCAAGAGTTTGTGGAATACCTCCATGGCAAAGGATGTGGTGTTGAGAGAAGTCAAGGACTTGATTGTTAAGGGTCCGAGGAGAGAGAGTTGCCTATCCCCGGCAGTTCGCCCATATTTGAAAGTACTTGATCAGCTGTCTGTCTTGGACAAGGATGGCTACTTGATTTTAATGGAAGATAAGTTTATTCCCCCACAAGACGTGAGGTTTACTATATTTAAACTAGCCCACGAAGGCCATCTGGGACAGTCCCTCACCAAGAGGAGAGTTAGGGAGAATTTTTGGTGGCCCGGCATGGACTTGGAAATCTCTCAGTGGGTGGAAAAATGTACGGACTGTTTGGAGAGTGAAAAGAGGCTTAAAGTTGGTAGTCATACTGGTTGTGGATCAATAGGTGACCCGGGGTGCCCATGGCACACTATATGCCTTGATTTCATTGGCCCGTTCTACCAGTTGAGTCAAGATATGAGGTTTGGGTTGGTGGTAGTTGACATTTCCTCAAAGTGGTTAGTGGTTAAGTTCATGAAGGAGATCACTACCAATAACACTATTACCGTGTTGAGCGACATTTTTAGGGAAGAAGGTTTTCCTACTAGGATTGTCACCGACAATGGGACCCAGTTGACTTCCTTGGAGATGGTCAATTTCTTAAAAAAATGTGGAATTGCACATTCTAGGACCTCACTTTACAATCCCCAGGGGAATGGAATAGTCGAGAGGGCGAACCGGATGGTTAAAGGTGCGATTCAGATGGCAATCTCGTCAAGAACAGATGTGAGGGAATTAGTAAATGACCTGGTTTGGGCCTACAGAACCACTGAGAATGGTGTCACTGGAATGATTCCTTTTAACATCATGAGGGGGCGTTCTGCTGGCACCAAGCTTGTTGCCGCCTGGATGAAAGAGTTGATAAATGTTGGTCCTGACAATCCCGGCGCTGTGTGTGAGCCAGATGGCAGTTGTAAGATTGCGGTGAATGATTGGGTGAAGGTCAAGCCTGGTCGAGTTGGGGTCGGGTTGACCAAGTTCAGGGGCCCATTCAAGGTCAGGTCTGTTCATAGAAGGTTCGTTACTCTATTCAACGGCGAAAGTTGGAACTTGAGGCGTGTGGCACTGTACAAAAAAGCTGAGTGTAGCCGTGTTGTTCCTTCTAAGGAGAGCAATATTGGTAGAGTTCAGAGAATTAGAAGACCTCCAGGTTACTTGCATGATTTTGTTTGCCAATAAGGTCTCTCTCTGTAATGATGAGCATGTACTTGTATTTTGTTTTTTTTTTATATGAAGGGAAGAGGATATGTTGTATTCTCTTCACTTATGTTTGCTGTATCACTTTAAGTTTAACATTCCATTTCCTTGATGTCATTATTCACTGTGTTCTTCCCAGTCAGTTAGCTCTCTGCTTTCTGATGGGATCACCAGCTTTTCTCTGTAGTGCATAATAAATGCCTTATAACCTTTCATGATCTCTCCATCTTCATTTACATCAGTGACCTCTCCCTTTTTCTCCAGGATGGTGTAGGGCCCGGACCATTTGTCCTTGAGTGCTGCTGGGGCCACTGGCTCCAACACCCACACCTTCTGTCCAGGCTGGTAAACAGTCAAGACAGCCTTTTGGTCATGCCAAGCTTTTTGGAGTTCTTGGCTGGCCTTAAGGTTTTCAGATGCCTTCTCCATGTATTCAGCCATCCGCGAGCGGAGGCCAAGCACATAGTCCACTATGTTGGCTGCAGGCTTTTTGAGAGGTCTCTCCCATCCTTCCTTTACCAAACACAGGGGTCCTCTCACAGGATGCCCGTACAGAAGTTCAAAAGGGCTGTAGCCAACCCCCTTCTGTGGGACTTCTCTGTAAGCGAATAAAAGGCAGGGGATCAGGACGTCCCATCTACGCCGAAGCTTTTCAGGTAGTCCATGAATCATCCCTTTAAGGGTCCTGTTGAATCTCTCAACAAGCCCATTGCATTGTGGATGATAGGGTGTGGTGAACTTGTAGTTGACACCACATTCCTTCCACATAGCAGTTAAATAGCTCGACATAAAGTTTGCACCTCTGTCGGAGACGACCTCCTTAGGGAAGCCCACTCTGGAGAATACTCCAACTAGGGCTCTTGCCACAACAGGTGCTGTAGTGCTCCTAAGGGGAATAGCTTCAGGATACCTGGTGGCATGATCCACTACCACCAGTATAAACTTGTGCCCTGATGCTGTTGGTGGTTCCATGGGACCGACGATGTCGATCCCCACCCGTTCAAAGGGCACCCCCACCACAGGCATTGGTATAAGGGGGCCTTTGTCGTGCCACCTGACTTACCACTGGCTTGGCAAGTGACACAGGAGCGGCAAAACTCCTTGGTATCTTCGTTCATGTGAGGCCAGTGAAAGTGTGAGACAAGCCTGTCCCACGTTTTCGTCTGGCCTAAGTGACCTGCTAAGGGAATCTCGTGGGCCAAGGTAAGTAGGAAACCATGCTGAGACAAGGGTACAACCAGCCTCCTGGTCATGCCAGGCTTGGGGTCTCTTGACTCAGTGTACAGGAGTCCATCTTCCCAGTATACCTTGTGGGTACCTGTGGCGTTCCCAGCAGCCTCAGCAGCAGCCTGCTGTCTGAGGGGTTCAAGAGAAGGGCAGTCTAACTGGTCCTTCCCCAGGTCTTCCCTTGAGGGTCCCCCTGAACCCAAGAATTCAACTTGATCAAGTTCGAACTCCCTAGGCTCAGTTTCCCTCAATTCCTGTAGGTCAGCCTCCTCTGAGACTTGATCCACGACCTGGGGCAAGGGGGAAGGCGCAGCCTTAACCCTACCGCTCTTTTTCTTGGGAGGTGTCTGGTCCGTTGTTCCAGGATCCAGCACCTGTTCAGTGGGGCATTTCCTGACCTGTGACCTGGTCACAGCGAACACATGCGCTGGCAAGCCTAACATTTCCATGTGAGTCCGGTGCTCCACTTCTGACCATTGTGATGACTCCAAATCATTGCCCAACAAACAATCCACTGGGAGGTCTGAACTAACTACAACCTTCTTTTGGCCAGTTACCCCTCCCCAGGAGAAAGCTACAATTGCCATACTGTGATTGGTAGTGACATTGCTTGCATTGGTCACCAGGAATCCCGTACCTGGCATGATCTGTCCAGGGTCCACAAAGTTAGGCGTCACCATGGTGACGCTGGCACAAGTGTCCCTATAGGCCTGAGCCATCTTTCCATTTATGAAAGGCGTCTGTCGGTATTTGCCCAAGGTATTGGGACTTACGTCAGGGGATACGTCCACGTCCCCTGTACTGACAAGGACAGCCTGAGTGAGTGTGCCAACTAAGTTGTCACGCCCCTCAGAACCCAGGGTTAACCCTACTAAACCCTTGGGAGGTGCACTACCACTGCTGGCTGTACTAGGGGGCACAGGTGCCTTAGGGGCTGCAGTGGCAGGAGCCTGCCCTCCTCCTTTCTTGGTGCACTCACTAAACCAGTGAGATTTACTTTTGCAGTACTGGCACCATCTTTTGGATTGGCCTTCTTTCTTCTTTTGGGGAGCCTGACCCCCACCCTCTTTGGGTTGTTGGGGACCTGTCGAAGACTTCTGGTCATTTTGTTCCCCCTTAGAATCTTTACCCTTCTGGTCTGCTTTCTTCTGACCACCTTGATTCTGGCCCTGGTTCTGTTTAACTCTTGTACGAACCCATCTGTCTGCCTTCTTTCCCAATTCTTGGGGAGAGGTCAGATCCGAGTCGACAAGATGCTGATGCAACAACTGGTTCTGACAATTGTTTAAAATTTGTTCTCTCATCATCAAATTATACAATCCTTTGTAATCAGTAACCTTACTGCCCAGCAACCAGCCCTCAAAAGCCTTAGTGGCACAATCGACAAAATCAGACCAATCTTGAGACTGTGTTTTCTGGGTATCCCTGAACAGCACCCTGTACTGCTCAGTGGTTAGGCCGAACCCTTCAACGAGTGTATTTTTCAAGACTTGGTAATCGTTAGCGTCCTCCACCCTTGTGGTGAGGAGCTTGTCTCTTCCTTTTCCTTCAAAGGAGAGCCACAAGATAGCTGCCCACTGACTTTGGGGAACACCCTGCACAGTGCAGGCCCTCTCCAGAGCAGTAATCCATTTGTGGATGTCGTCCCCTTGTTTAAAGGGGGGCACTATCTTACCAAGGTGTTTCGTATCAAAACTCCTTTCCCTATTGCTAGGTACATTGCTGCCACCAGTGGGGACTGCCCCACTTAACTGTTGCTCTCTAGCAAAGGCAAGCCGTTCTTTGGCCAGGGCAAGTTCTTCCCTTTCTATCCTCAGATTAGCTGCCCTTTCCTTAGCTTCGTACACTCTCCTCTGAGGGGACGTCATCCCTCTTTGAGACGAGTTGTGAGAGCCATTGGTTCGAAGGGATCTGCCAGAGTCTCGTGACAGAGATCGGGCTCGTCCATTCCCAATGTTAAGCTGACCTGAGAGTGGTCCCAGGGGTCCCCCAGTACCACTGTCATGCTTGCTTAAGTTGGACCTGCTTAGTCTAACGACTTCTACCTGTCCCTTATCTGCCTCATCCCCAGAGGGATCCTCATCCTCATCATCCTCCACATCTTCGTTCTCAGTTGCGAGGTGGATGAGGTCAGGATCGTCTCTGGTTCCCTCGAGGGGAGGCATGTCTCCTTCTGGATTAGAAGAGCTGGGAAGGATCTCAGCTTTTCTGGCATCATAAGTCTCCAAGAGACCAATCAGAAAGGACGTGGTGGGGTTAGACCCCTGCTTGATCTTCCTGGAGTGACACACCTGTCTTAACTCCTTGAAGCTCAGCGCAGTATATCTCGAAGGGATGACCTGTGGAGGGTCAACTGACACAAGGGGAGACTCAGAGTTTCCTCCTTTGTCCGACATACTGTTTCTAGTGTGGTGTAAGTGATGCACCTACCTACACTATGTGTTTACCTACTATTCCCTTGCTAAGAGTTGCAGCCAAGGTGTGCTAAGCCTTGAGGAGCTGCAACAGCTGGTTCAGTAGAACTCAGAGTATTCTAAGCTTTAGTTATATGTACTAACAGTACTTATGTGATCTTTCAACAAGATATTCTTAGGATACGTGTGGCAAAACAACAGCAAGCTCAAATCCCAACCGCTGCTCACCAATGTGAGAAGTTGGCCCGATATGCAACGTTCGCTATTCTAGCGACCGCTATGTATCGTTCCAACGACCCTTATGGTGTTTGGTTGTAAGTCAACCTATTGACCAGCTATCCTAGTAGCGTGGATACGAGCAGTCTAAGGCTAAAGACTCGAGAGGGCGCGTTAAGCCAGCTGTTTACCACACCTGTACCCCTTGAACACCCAGTGAAAGGACACCACACAAGTGTTATGAAAATAAACAGGATATTTATTAAGATTCACAACAGCCCTGGACTCTTTATGAGGACAGGGTACTAAGCACAAACCAAATCTCTTTAGGAAAATACTTCAAGTGCACAATTAAAACAAGTGTCCGAGGACACGGAAAGTTTAAGGTCTCGGGCGGACCCGATGAGGCAAGTCGGAAGCGAGGGACTCGGGACCCTAGAGTAAAGAGGCTATGCAGGCACCGAAATGCCGAGTTACCTAGCCACGAGGGCTGCGGCTGCACAAGTCTTACAGGCGTCGGGGTCTTCGCTGACGAGCCAGGAGCCGGAAGAAAAAGGAGTTGCTGGCCGGCGACCAGTGATGAATAGTTCGTAGAGATCCAAGCCTGGATCAGAGAGTGATGATACCTGAAAGCAGAGGGGACCAAGTTCGTACTACTAGCCAGTAGTCAAAGGGTACCAGGAAGGCACCGGTTGGCCGTCACCTCGACCAGGTGAGTGGGCGACGCTAGGCTCTGCAGTCTCACGGACCAGGAGGCGTTGTCGGCGACCACGGTGGAGGTGGGAGCTGTCCCACGAAGGATGATGCTGTCGGCGTCGCTGGGCCCAGGATGGGGCAACAAGCCTTGGCAGATCTCAGGGCCACGTGGTGGGCCTAAGATGGCGTCTTGAGTGGACCAGGAGGGCCCGGGGTGCTTCTCGCAAAGATGGAAGCAAGGGCCAGTCTGGAGCAACCAGACCAGCAGTGTTGATTGTCGGATGTCGTCGCAGAAGGGCACAAGCCAGCGGCTAGTGACCAGACAACGTGCTGAGCAGCGAGCAGAAGGGCCCCACGCAGATCGTGGAGATGCTAGGAGACTGCACTTCGGTGCTGGAGCGGCTCAGGGTCGGGGCTTCTCGGACCCCAGAGCACTCACCAGTGAATTGCTTCGATGGCCGTGCTGGTTAAGAGCGTGCAGGTTCTGATGATGGCCGGTCCCTCGAGGTCTCGTCGCACCCACAGATCACAGCTGAGCTGATGATGCGGGTAGAGGTCGGAGGTGCCAGGGAAGCCGGTTCTCGTCGAGCTGGGCCGTCGGATTCCTTGAGGAAGGACTTACAGCAAACCGCAGAGTTCTTAGATGGTGCCCGCTGATGCAGGGTGACTACTCCTTAGTCACAAGGGAGAAATCTTGAGAAGAGTCTTGAGTGTCCTTTCGTAGAAAGTAGTTCTTGATTCAAAGATGATCTAATTTGGAAGGGTCCCCGCTCCGGCCTTTATTCTAAAGAAAGGGGTGGGTACATGACTAGGTCCTGCCCTAAGGGTGGGACCAGGAAGGGGGGTAGTTACACCCCTCTCCCCTGCCGGACTTTCCCCAGGCCAGGGCTGGCGCCCCTGGAACTGGTTCTGACCGGCAGATGCGTAGTGAGCACCGGGGTGCCACTCCGCAGTCACCTTCTCGCAAAAGCCCTACCTACCCAGAATACACAATCCCTGTCTGGGACGGTGCGAACACCGCCCTTGACAGGAAACCCTTTGTCCAAGCTCTCCTCGCTGGAAGGACTCCCAGCAGCAGGTCAGACTCGTGTCTGTGGTGGCAGCATCCATTTTGTGGAGCTGAGGCTTTAGTTAACTTTAACCGGGGTTCACAGTTACGTACATGTCGTGTCCCTCTAGAAGGGTGGAATGCTAACCTCGTCGCCAGAATTGGTGAGGGGGCAGCATCCCGATTCGTATGACACCTTACTCGACATGCCTTGATAACGCGACACCGAAGTTACCGATGTGGTACGCGTTATCATGGAACAGCCATTGGGTCTTGATTCCGCAAGCTGCAACCGGGCTCGGCTCGGGCCAGAACCTAGTTCACACGAGCCCACGCACTCTGCCTTCAGGATTGTCAAGGCCTGCCATAGGAGTGACTGATAGGAACTCGGGTGTCCATTGTATGGTTAGATATAGAGCTACTATACCTAAAGCAAAGGGTGATTACACGACTTTGCCCCAGCTGTCATGCAGCCAGTTGTGTCAAATTTAGGAGGCCAGCCAGGGGTGGCATAATACATGCTGCAGCCCCTGGCGGCCCTGGGTACACCTATGCCCTGCGTTACGGGGTCTGATAAGGTGGCCCAGTACCAATTGGTAAATGCACCTAGGGTACATATCGTAATTTAGAAAGAGAACAGCCAGCTGTGGGTCTGATTGGCAGGCCCACAGCCAGAGAAAGTCGTAAACCAGTGAGACAAAAGCAAAAAATCTGGGTGATCATAGGATTGCAGACCCTACTCTCCTACAGACACCAGGTCTTTTAGCCTGTAAAAACTAAAAACTATAACTGGCGAAAGCGCTTCCAAACAATATAGTGGCGATATTGGGGATTGTACCTACAATTTTAGCACACAACTCTACTCCTCAACTCGGGAGGTGGTGTCTTTGATGCTAAGTATGGTTTCCCCGTCTTTCTAATTTCGAAAATTGTAATGCCAGTACATTATAATATCAAATACTTTTGCTGGCTTTGCATTATTAACACTCTCTTTAACCCCTTCGATGCTCATGACGAGCTGGGCTCGTCATGGCGTAGCCCGCTCGCACGCTGATGACGAGCCCAGCTCGTCACGTAAAGTGCGTTTTTGAAAAACCCAGCGCGCTAGCGGAATTCCGCTAGCGCGCATGGTGTTAAATACTCGACATGATTTATATACAGCTCGGTTGGAATCTGTTTTTATTCCGCCATGTAGCTTCCCGAGTACATTTCCCATGAGTCCATCTGACGCATTGAGATGACGTACACAGCCCTCGCCGGTGTGTATCGGCGCATGCGCATTAGCTCTGGTACATTACTGATGGTTCTCCCTTAGCTAGAAATACGACGCGTAAACATTCCCCGGTGCCTCCCCGAACAGCGCAGATGCTTGATTGGAGTACCGACGGAAAGGTATGCTTGAAATCGCCTCTCTACAAACTGGATTGCGCGCTAATCCTCGATGGTATTGTGCGCTTGAGCTGACCTTTATAGCGTGGCTGTTAAATGGACATCCTAAGATACCTGTTCGGCATTAGCCGTTAGAATGGGCTGGTTTAACATCTAAAACACTATTATTCCACCCGCAATGGATAGAATTGTTTTCCTGTTGGTTAGAACACATTTAGTGACCATTCTGACAAAACAGAACTAGTGTAATGCGCAATATGATATATTCATTACCATTGATTACAGGGTAATTGCAACAAGTTGACGGATCAGTGATTGTGATTTGGCAGTTGCTATGAGGGTTTTCACTATTATTTTTGTGGTTTTAAAATAGAGCGGTGCCCCTATTTCCTGAGCTGTGGCCAGGTGAGGAGCGGCGCCGGTCCCTCAAACTCTAGGTGAGTGAGAGGCATATCCAAATAACAAATGGTTGGGTAATGTACTTGAGATATACAAGTATACAAGTAATTTCAACTGTTGAAAATCAGGAGTGATAACTTCCATTAATGTGTTGTCCCATTCTCTCTGTTTTCTTTTATATGTGTCGTCTGCACATGATTCCTCTCGTTTGTGAAAATCAGCTTCTCCTAAACAGGAGCATTGAGAGGGCCTACTCAGGTGATATCCCAATATTTATATAATTCCTATAATGCACGCACACACTTTTTAAGCAGTAGCAAAATATATTCTTGGTCCTGAAGAAGCAGGTGATACACTTAGTATCTGTTAACTGCAGAAACATGTCGACCTTTCCATACATGCAGTAGATATTTGTTTAATACTACTGTTATTTTGCACTTCACGTTTTTTAATCTTGAAAGTGGATTGCCTCTCATTAAAGTCATTTGTGCACCCACTATCCATTTTTAAATACTCACTTTCACTCATTTTTTTGTGCACTGCTTTTCGGTTACCACTATCTAAGTGTACTATATGTACGTTGTGGACATACCACTTGGTGAGACTGGCCCAGATGATGACAATAAGGGCGGTCCAGAGTGTGTAACTGATGGGTATCCATATCGCACAGTGATGGGTCCAAACGTATCTTGTAGTAGATTAGACACATTTTGAACACAGAGTTCTGACTTTCTTTAGACCCACAGTTATTATTAATATATATAGCAACCCACCTGCGCCCATGAGGAGTGGGCCCCAAACCTCTGATCCATGTCCGCCCTCTCCAAGGGCCCAGCCTCCGACCACCAGGCTGCCCAGGGACCCAGGAGGCTTGCAACCTGTTGCCCTAGCCTCCCCATCCGGGGCCATATTTTACGGCGGAGAGCTTACCGTCTCCCCCCTCAGTGCTGGCCTAGGGAGTACGCAAGGCGGACTCCCGTCCAATCCGTCGGTCAATTTTACTGTTCCAAGGTCTTTCTACCGCAACACGCCCCCTCAACCTACTGAGCTAAAGGGACGGGCGGGTGGGAATTAAACTTGAAGAAGGAGGAGGAAGAGGGAGACGCTTTTGGGCTTGTGCAGCCGGTCCGGTGCGGCAGAGGAAGGAGAGGCTGGGATCCCCACTCCCGGAACCTAAATAGGTCGCCAGCCGCCAGATTACTTCCCAGTTGACGCCAGGTATGAGAGTATCCGAACCAAGGGCATGGCACGTAGCTCCACCTAAGCAGACATTAGGGCTGGTGTGACTGCGAGGGTGACGCACCATCTATATAAATATTCTAAGGGGACCTCAGCTGCTTCATGGCAGGGCCAACCAGCACACCAAGAACCGAGGCAGGATGGAGCAGGCCTGGAGAGCAACACCCCGCCGCTTGGCGACGGAGCCTGCCCACTGCGCATGCCTAGACAGAATGATTCAGAAAAGGGGGTGGTGATGAACAGAGTGTCTGAATTAAGCAGACCACTCTTACCCAGTCCAAAGATCAGGGCTTGATCCATCACCGTTTTTTAGCTCACTGCACCATCCCAGCTCAGAACCTGGCTACATGCAAATGAGTCTGTTCCTGTCCCAGTGCATGATGGGAACAGGGAAAACCAAACTACCAAGCCAATTCTTATACTGGGAAGGAAACAAGCTTCCGGGTCTGCTTAATTCAGACACTCTGTTCATCACCACCCCCTTTTCTGAATCGTTGCCCAGACAGAAGGCGGCTTAACAGAAGGGCAACTACACACAAGGATGGGCAAACATTTTTCCTGCAACCGGTAACAGATAATGGCCCAGGCTTCACCCTCATACTAGGGCAGAGCCTGCGAGCAGGCTGAGGGCTGTGAATCCACGCCCGGAACATCGCACACTCGGGGCCATGCCTGGTAACTGCCAGGGACGGGTACGGCTTACAAGGCAGTATGAGGCCGTGGGCCGGTCTCACCAGCTGTTGACGGTGTTCCCAGCGTGAGCCGGGGGCCTAAGCAACCCCCACAGGACAACCCACCCCCTTTCTCTGGCAGCACCGTGGACAGCCCGCACTAAGACGCACAACCAGCAATGACCAATCCGCTTGCTCCCCCCCCCATTCATAGTTGTCTAAGGAGTGGGCTCCAGCGAGTGATACAGTCTAACTGCCAACAAAGTATATGCCATGCCTGGCTCACAGCTCCTGTGCGGTGGTCGCACCCATAACTGTCCAGCATCAGATCACAACAATTTGCTGCTACTGTTCGCTACATAGATGAATCTCCTTAATTCCCATAGGTGCCTGGGCTCGCCATGCCCTGGGCCGAACGCATGTGTTGCCCTCTAAACTCCGGCCTCTACCAATGGACAAAGCAGTCCAGTACACAGGGCCTTAGGTGGGGGGGAGGGGGGGAGGTTTGCTGCCTCAATCCTCAGATCCGCGTAACAGATCTCGTGCATGCCACCCCCGCATCTCCACTAGTAGCTGGGTGTGCACAGTCAGGGCCTAGGATGCTCTGCCTGCAAACAAAGCTGGCAAAGGCCATATATTATTGGATACACTCCTGCTCGAACCTCCCTCTCGAGCACCAGAGTCCGGAGCTCCAGCCATTATACACCCATCACACGACGATAAACCACGCACACCTGTGCCACCCACACGTGGTCCTCGCCACTACACATTGTTTCCACAACGCTGGTGTAACCAGAAAATTGCTTATTTAGGCAAATCTGCAATGAAAAGCTGCATGCTGGGATGAGGGCTCCCTCCAGCAAGGGGCACAGCAATGGGCACGGGCAGGAAGCAACTTACTCAGGCCAAATTTTTAGTACAAGGCTGTAATAATCAAAACGAACAACCACACACACAATATCGAGTTAAGCATGTTGGGAAACATCCCAGCAACCTTGTCTTTGTTCTCAAAAGTTTACCCGATCTAGAGAGAGATGCTAATTTCTGTGATGTGAAACCTCTAGCCTATAGCAGATAACCTCATGCACACCGTCCCGGACACCTCCGTACCTCCGATATTGAGGTCATATAAGAATAATCCCCCATTCTTGTATTAGGATTAACTGCACAGTTCAGAGAAAATTACCTATTATTGTAACTTCGCCTCAAAATACCCCGCAGGGTTAACATCCGGTTTAATTTCACACCTATAAACAGTCTCCGAGTGCTGCAGGCATTTATCGTAGAAGGACACCAGGAGACTGATTACAGCAACACATCCTGTCGATGAAACGAAACACACCGGTTCGGTGGATTGAAAGGTTCCACAACACTCCGTGCAGTACAGTCATTCCCTTTCCGTGGTCCAAGACTTTCACAAACTCTTTTACAACCAAACGTTATCTTCTTCACTAAAGTCTGTCGTTTTCCACCAAAGAAACATCAGCTTACATTCAAAGGACTAATGACCGGTTACTCACCGGTAATATTCATTACTCCGAGTCGTAGCCCTCCCCGTCCCAGTCCTAACTACATGAGCATAGCTCCTCCCACCAGAAACTCCCAAGCAACTTGAAACCCATCCCTTCCCTCCAGGCCACACCCATACCCTGAGGCATATAACCCTGTGACCTGCCAATCAACAACCTGTACCCAACAAGCACAAGAAGCCGAAACAGGGAGGGAGGGATGGGAACCTGGACTGGAGGGCTACGACTCGGAGTAATGAATATTACCGGTGAGTAACCGGTCATTACCTCCTCGTCAGCCCTCCCCGTCCCAGTCCTAACTACATGAGCAGATACCAAAGCAATATTCGGCTTCACTCAGTAGCAAAAAACAGACTTTATTAAAGCACAGAAAGTCACACCACCGGAGAAGAACGCAACACAGCATCCCCAAACTCAGCAGAATCAGTCCCCCCAACCACCAAACGATAATGGGACATAAAGGTGTGCGGAGAACTCCAGGTAGCAGCCCTGCAGATTTCAGCCACGGAAGCCCCCTGAAAACAAGCCCAGGAAGCCGCCACCCCCCGAGTCGACCTTCCCTGAACAGACCCCGGAGCCAACACACCACAGGCCTCATACGCAGCACCCACAGCCCATCGTAGCCAACGACTGAGGGTAGCCCCAGAAGGCTTAAGACCCTGACCAGCCAGGCCAAAGGTCACAAAAAGGGATTCCACCTTACGAAACGGCCCAGTACGCAACAAATAGATCTCAAGAGCCCTTCGAACGTCCAAACAGTGCAGCCGCACCTCAACCTCTGAAAGAGGATCAGGACATAAAACAGGCAAAACCAGATCCGCAGAGCAGTGAAAAGAGGAAGGGACCTTGGGAACAAAGGAAGGATCAGGCCGCAGTACCACCCGATCAGGAAAAAAACGTAAAAAAGGGGCCGAACGAAGCAAGGAGCCCAACTCCCCAATCCGCCTAGCCGACGTAATAGCCACCAGGAACAGCACCTTGATCGTCAGAAACCTCAAAGACACCTCCAGTAGAGGCTCAAAGGGAGCCCCCTGCAAAGCCCCCAAAACCAGAGGCAGATCCCAACTAGGAGCAAAGGACCGAATGACAGGCTTCTGAAGGAAGCAACTCCGCAACAAACGGGACACCAGGGGAACCACCGGGTCACAGACCGAACCCCGAAAGGCCCGAACAGCAGCCCACTGAGCCCTCAGGGAGGACACAGCCAGACCCAAGTCAAAGCCGTCCTTCAAAAAGTCCAAGACCAGTACCGGATCCACCTCCAATGCAGACCACCCACGCGCCGTACACCAAGACTGAAAAGAAACCCAATGCCGGGCATAGGATTTGAGAGTCGAAGGGCGCCTGGACCTCTGAATAAATTCCGCCACAGAAGGAGAACACCCCAACGCCACAAGGTTCATCCTCTCAACAGCCAACCCGCCAGTCTCAGGCGGACCAGACACTCCAGAGACAGAGGGGGAAATGACAAGGGACAAGGGACCACCGGCAACCTCCAGCAAGGCCCCACTGCCAACTTCAACAACAGAGGGAACCAAGGCCGCCTGGACCAATCCGGAGCCACCAGGATCACCGAAGCCCGATCCAATTTGACCTTCAGCAGAACACGCGGCATCAGGGCAATAGGGGGAAAGGCATACATCAGGCCCCCCTCCCACCGGAAGGACAGGGCATCCACCCTCCAAACCTCGGCAGAGCGAACCAGAGAACAAAACGTCTCCCTCAAGGCGTTCCCCGGGGCCGCAAACAGGTCCACCACCGGGACCCCGAACCGGGCCATCAGGCAACGAAAGACTTCCTGAGACAGGCACATGTCCGACAGGGAGGGAAACACCCTGCTCAGGCGATCCGCCTCCGAGTTCAAAATCCCAGGCAGATGTAAAGCCCTCAGAGACAACAAGTGAGACTCCGCCCACAGGCCTATACTTTGAGCCAACAAATTGAGGGAAGCCACCCTCGCGCTCCCCTGGCGGTTGATATAAAACACCACCACCGTGTTGTCCGACCGCACCATCACATCCCTCTGGAGGACCCAACGCAGAAAATGAGACAACGCCAACTGAACCGCCTTCAATTCCCGCCAATTTGAGGACATCTCCGCCTCCGGCACAGACCAAAGACCCTGCACAGACTCCTGACCCAAGACCGCACCCCAACCCAGTTCGCTGGCATCGGTCGTCAGGACCAACCTCACTTGGGACACAAAGGGCGAGCCCTGTAAGAGGTTCCGATCCACCAGCCACCAGGACAACTCCCGGGCGATGGACACACTCCCCGGAACCAACAGCTCGTAATTCAGAGAGGCCGGATCCCAATGCCCCAGAAGATGATTCACAAGGGGGCATAAGTGTAAGCGGGCCCAAGGAACAATCATCACAGTTGCTGACATCAGCCCCTGAACACGCAACCACTGGTGAGCCGTGGAATACCGAGCCCCCAACACCTTCTTCAGTTCGTGCACAAGAGTCAGTCTGCGGGGCTCCGACAGGAAGACCTTCCCCAACCTGGTGTTGAACACCCTCCCAATGAACAACAGTTCCTGAGTGGGGTGAAGATGGGATTTTTCCAAGTTCAGAATCCACCCGAACCGTTGAAGGAGACTGCAAACCTCCCGGGAATGTGACTGAGCCTGAAGGAAAGAAGAGGAAGAAATCAGCCAATCGTCCAAGTAAGGGAAAACCTGTATACCCTTAGCATGCAACAAACCCAACAAGGGCGCCAACACTTTAGTAAACACCCTCGGAGAGGCAGACAGGCCAAAGGGCAATACCTGGAACTGGTAGTGATCCACCCCTACACAGAAACGCAGGAACCTCTGAGAATCTGCGTGCACTGGCACATGAAAATAGGCGTCCCGTAGATCGAGAGAAGCCAGGAAATCTCCCACTGACAGGAAGGGAAGAATCAACTGCAGAGTCACCATTTTGAAGGACCGATCAGGGATACACAAGTTCACCGCCTTCAGATCCAGGACCGGACGGAAGTCCCCATTTGGCTTTTGGATCAAAAACAGGATTGAGTAAACCCCCGACCCTGTTGACTCACAGGCACCCTCACCACAGCACCCTTTGACACCAAGTCCCGAACTCCGTCCAATAGAGCACAACATCTTGCCAGAGACCTGGGAACAGGGGTAGCTTTGAACACATCCACCGGAGGAGTCCCAAATTCTATTCTGTAGCCCAGCCGTACCACCTGTAGAACCCACAGATCCCGAACGAACTCCTCCCAGACAGGTAAAAAAGATGTGAGGCGACCCCCAACCGGCACTTCCAAGGAATCCATCACATAGTCACGACTTGGAAAGACCTGCAGAAGAGGAAGCACCCTGTTGACCCCGGGACTTGTGGAAGGAAGGGACACCCCGGCCACGTCCCCTACCACGAAAGGGCTGAGCAGCCATCTTAGATTGAAATGCCTGCCCAAAAGCCTGCTTATAACCCGCAAACTTCCCTTTCTGAGGAGAGCGGACCGGAGCCAACAATTTTTTGTCCTCAGCTGTCTTTTTAATCAAAGCTTCCAACGGCTCCCCAAACAGCTTAGAGCCCGTGAAGGGAATCTTCATCACGGCCGCCTTCTGAGAAGCTTCCGCCTTCCAAGACTTAAGCCACAACTGCCTCCTAGCAGCAACCGAGGCACCAGCAGCCGCCGCCGCAGCACTAAGGGAGTCGAAGGACAAGTCAGCCATGAAACGCAACTGCTGTTCCAACATGGACAAAGACTCAGAGGGATCCTCTTCCTGCATGAGCTGCGCAGAAATACCCTGACAGTCCTTAAGAAGCGACTGAACAAGATAGCTGGTGTAAGCAGCAGACCGAACAGCCAGATTGGAGGCTGCAAAGGACCGCTTCAAGGCCCCCTCGACACGCTTGTCCCCAGGATCAGAAGGCACCGCATCTTCAGACACCACCAGGCTCTGAGACGCCATACCAGCCAGCAGAGAATCCACTTTCACCACAGCCGGAAACTCCTCCGCGAAGCCCTGCAAGGGATACCTCTTAGCCAGAAACCGGGGAAAGGCATGCCTGTCAACATCCTTCCACTCCCCCTCCAGCACCTTCCTCATAGACGTATGAATGGGGAGGCTTTCCGGATCTTTCTTCAGGTAATTGGCGAAGAAGTCTTCAGACTCTCCACCCTCCACAGGATCAGGGAAACCCAGATTGTCTCGAACATGCGAAGGTCAGCCCCTTGGACAAAACGACCCTTCACTTCCTCATCAGAGTCAACGTCCGGATCTACCTCAGCCGAGGCATCCAATTTCTGTCTCTTAGGCCTCTTGGGATCATGAGCCACAAAGGCCGCCGCCACAGCAGCCTCAATCATTTTTTGAATATTCGCCATGGAAGGAGCAGTGGAAGAACCAGCGACCACCTCCCCATCCTCACAGCCGAGCTCACGCACGTCTGCACCTCTACCCTCCATGTTGTAAACAGGAGAACAGAAAGCCAGACCCCAAGATATACCCAGACCAATCAAAGCAAAAAATCCCCAAGGGCCAACCAGGGAAAGCCACCTAGACCGGGAGCCAATCCCTACACAGGACCGAAGGCCGGCCTTCAAACCGCCCTATCAGAGAAGACCACAAAACTACAAAAGGAAAAGACTGAACAGGGCCCAACTGTAAGGACACGAAGAAACCCAGAAGACCCCGTCCCAGGAACCAGTGAACCCAGAGGTAAGAACTCCCCAACGCCCCAGCAGAACTGCAGGAGAGCAGAGCCACCAAACCCCACATGACCCTCACAGACAACAGATACAGGCCAAGGACAGGGAAAAACACCCTAGGGCCCCTCCACAGCAGAGCAGCAAGAGGCCAAGACACGAAATCAAGCCCCATGCAAATCCCTCCAGCAAAAAAACGGCAATAAAGCAAATTGGACCGCCAGTAGAGGGAGCTCCAACAACAGAAACGCGGGGAAGAGAACACTAACCCAGGAAACAATCATCAAAGTCGGACTGAACCTAAATATCGGGCCCCCACGGACCAAACAAAGGCAGTCCCCCCCCCCCCTCCCCGCAACCCCAGACTCCACCAAGGATTGCAGGAAGCATTAATAAAAAGGGGGAAAACACGGGCTCGAAGAAACGAGCACCGAGAGAATGTAAAGACAGAGAAGCCAATCCGGCACGCCCTCGGCGCGCTGAAAAAGCCAGCCACACACCCCCCCTCCCTCCCCGGGTGTACCGGCTAGAGCAGGGAATGAACCCGGAAGAGGGGAGGCTGCAGCAGGGAGTCACCACCCCACAGCAGGCAGTCCGGACCCCCAACCCCACGGTCCCGCTACAGCAGGGACTCAAAGCAAATGCCCACAAGGTAAAAGAAAAACAGGCACAATAGGGGTTAAAAACGGGCGCTTAGCATCCCGTTCCACACTTACCAGAAAGGAGGCCAATTCCAGTGCCCCCCTCGACGAATACTGCTCGGAAGTGATTCCGCAGAAAAAACAAACAGGTTGTTGATTGGCAGGTCACAGGGTTATATGCCTCAGGGTATGGGTGTGGCCTGGAGGGAAGGGATGGGTTTCAAGTTGCTTGGGAGTTTCTGGTGGGAGGAGCTATGCTCATGTAGTTAGGACTGGGACGGGGAGGGCTGACGAGGAGGTAATGGTTGGGCTGTCTTCACTTGCATTCTAGCATACATTAGTTAAGCCAGAGGACACTTAATACCCCGGTCTCATTAGGAGCTGGTGGAGCAAAATGAGCGATGTGGTGACCCAGCGCAGCCCCTCTCAACACCCATGAATAGACCCCTGCTGCTCTCAGCCATCTGCTACTGCACTGGATGGGTCCCGGCTGGGAAAGCAGGTTCACGCTGACACAAACGTGCCAACCTCTAAATTTCTCATTTCTACAATTTTGTAACAATTTCTACAATTTCATTGTGGCGCAACACTAATCTAGTCAGGAATTCCAGTCCGGGATTTGCAACCTGTTGACAGACGCTGAGAGTGAGCGTGAGAGTTGAGCAGCACGAGGAGGACGCCGCGCTGTACCTCGCTGCTTTGCCTGCTTTCACCCACCTCTGCCCATCCTCTACCCTACTGAGCCCTGCCGCCTGCCGAGCCCTTAAAGGCTCTGCCGAGGTGCCCCCTCTCCAACAACGGTGCTTTCGGCGTGTGGTAGGCTGGTGTGCTAGCAGAGAGTCCTGTTGATGGATTGACGAGGATTTCGGCCCTAAACATTGGGATTCTATGCTTCGCCTGGATTTTTGAATCGCGGTAGAATCCACTTGTGAAACGTGGATTTGAAGCTGGCTGTCGAACGCGGCTACCGCCGCTGGAATTGAACGTGGCAGAAGCCTGTTCCTGCCCCGAGGTGCGGAGCGCGGAGGGGGCGTGAATGCAGGAGGCTGACTGAGTTTGCAGTCTCTTTTGTGGGCACTAAAAACAAACAAAAAACGGGAGCGGCCCGGTAGCGGCGGGAGCCTCTGCGAGGTTCTGCTCTGCAAGGCTCTTTGCAGGCTTTATTGCAACCAGACGGCTAGGGGCACAGGAGCTCTTGGAAAAACGTTGTGGCAGCTCTGAAGGCAGTGGGGGATTGCAGGGAGGCAGTGACTCCAGCGAGGCTACATAGCAAAAGGAGCATTCTAGAAGCAGCATCTACAGTCCTTACCTGTCTCCAGTCCAGGTTTTGCTGCTGGCGGCCAGTGCCAGTGCCAGTAGTCAGTTGAGCTGCGCGAGTAAGAAGTAAGGGGCTTGACCATCGTCTCACCGCGAATGCGACAGCAACATAAGCTATAGGAGCTACAGGAGCGGTGGCCTAGTGAAAGAGAGGAGAGTAGAGAATGCTGATCGCCTAAACGTTTAACGCCACACGGTCTCTACCAGCCTCCACTGCTTGACCCCGACAGCTGGTGCTCCAGGATCCTGCAGTTCTTTGGTTGCTTGTTAATTCAAAAGGTACATTAATATCTTTACATCTTTAGATTCAAGTGACCTAATCTGTGGGGGAGAGGAGTACACAAGCTGGGGAGGTGGAGTAAGCTTATACGGGGACTGTAAAGACCAGTAATTCTTCATTCCCTCATTCCTTCTGCCCCAACTTGGAGAATTAGTGATAAATTGGAAAAGTAGGAGAACAAAAGTGATTTGACTGGGGATATTGGTGATACTGGTGAACTATGCGTTCTGGTAAGGAGAGAACAACAGGAATAGCGGGTAAACGCACACGAAAATGCAACAATCAAGGGTACCAAAAAAGGTTAAATCAAATATATTTGAACCAAACCAGTCGTTAATCTCCCCAATAGCGAGGATGTTTGAAAAGTCAGATAAAATACCAGAGAAATTCGCATTTTTGAAGGATCCAACGGGGGTGTTGATGGCAAAACAGTTTGAGGGAGAAAATGCAAACTTACAGACCCCAATTAAACCGATTGCCAGTGAAATAATTAACAAACCGAGTATACAGAAATGCTTACAACCCGGGAAGTGTAACTCTCAAACCAGTACACCGGAGGTAATGAATAAGGAAATAAATAAAGGTACCACAAATACCGAGTGCAACATTAATGAAAACAACCAAATTACTCAGGAGTGTATGAAAGAACAAAAACACCTAAAGATACCTATAGAAGTAAATGTAGTAATAAACAAAAGGTTACACATACCACTCGACGAAAACTCGCTAAATCTTCAGAATAATTACAAACATAAAGAGGGATGTGATAAACATGAGGATACTGAACATAAAGGCATAAGTCATGGTAATCTCACAGGAGACGAAGATAAGGGGATAAAGGATAGCTTGGTGGAATATATATCAACAGAAAATACCTGTGAGAACAACATGGCAACACAAACCACAGCTGTAAAGAATAACCCCCAAAATCAGAATACTACACAAAATAACCAATTGGAAATAAAACAACAAAATTTCGAAGTAAGTTGGGATATTTTCTACCAAACATCGACTCTTACTTTGGAAGCGTTACAATACCAATCCAGCAAAATGGATGTACAAATTGAACCGCTAAAAACAATGGCAAATACAGTTGTAGGGATTGACAATAAAATCGCTCAACTAAATGGATTGATAATTAGGGCCCAGAAAGAGAATGAGAAATTATCTACAGAACAGATCCATTCACCAATCATAGATAAACTTGCCACAATACCAGAGGTCCTGACCAGTATAATAGAAGACACTAAACGAAGCATAGAAATGAAAAAAGGTAAAAATTATGACAATAAGGAAGACATCAGTAACAGTAAAAACAACAAAATAAATAATAAGATGGAAAATTAATTTACCAGTCTCAAAGAAAGTGATAAGGGCCAGGAAGAAATATTATCTAAAAATGTATACAAACAAACAGTAGTATCTAGTGAAGAACATCAAACAATGGACAAACACACATTCAATGATCAATCAATGGACTCTATAAGGGACAATACTATTAACACTGAAATAAAGGAAGATCAGGAAGCTAAGGAAGACAATATCAATGGCTCCAATAAGCTGTCCAAACGTCAAAAGAAAAAACTACGGAAAGCGAGGAAACAAAGAAAAACTAAACAGTGTGTTACAATACAAACAGATGAAGATCAGATAACGACCATAGATGGGAAGAGATACGAGACAGGGAAAGATACTGCTGTAGATCAAAAACATAAGATAATTTTAGATTTAAACAATCAGGAATTAGGACTAACTAATGAAGGAAAAAAGGTTGTAATATCGAATATGATTGGAACTAACAAATACTTCCCATTATTTGAACAAAAATTAACCAAGGGATTTTTTCATGAAAAAAGCGCTAAAACAAAGCAAAAAGAGAACGAAAATAATATCGGTAGAAGGAATTTAGAACTAAAAGGTGAACGGGTGATTAAAGACCAAAAAATACAGCCAGAGGTATGGAAAATAAAAGAACAGCAGGAGGATAAAAGGACCACGGATTGTTCGCCTCAGTTGGAGGAAAAGATACTCGAATGGGAGGAAGAAGAAGAGACTGGTCCATTAAGCAACAGTCACCAAAGAAGGAAGGATAAAACCCCAATAAAAGTAGTAATAAATACAACAAACCAGCAATATCAACATGCTGGTGAAAAAACTGAATTTTCCATTAAATCCAGTATAACGGAGGAACATAAAGACAATTCCAAAAATATAGAATGGGACAAGTTGGTTATAGAAAGTAGTGAAGGGGTAAAAAGAATTACCTTCAAATCAAAGTCATCAAATGAAAACCTCCCGCAGGACAACTATTCACCAAATAACAAAGTACAAATTATCTTTAAACCAGAATTTGAATCTAGAGGTAGGAAAGATAACCTGAATCGAGGCAATATACTCAGACTATTCAAGTCAATTCCATCCCTCTCTAAGATAGTGAATAAGGATATCGATTCTATTGAATTTATGTCAGGAAACGAGAATTCACATGCTCCCACTTTTATTACATTAAACTCCCCGGTAATAGCGGAATTGATTTTGACAGAACAACATTTATTCAAAGCTTGGTGTATATTAATTATGAAACAGGGCCCAAAGGTTTATCCAACACCGCTCATTGATGAAGAAAAAAACAAACAGCCAAAAATAGACAGACAAATAGTACCAGTACTAAAAAATGCCCGAGGAAAATCACCCAATAAACGAGGACAATGGTTATCTCAAAAGGATATGGGCAAAAACCCTGTAATAAATGAAAAATGGATTACCAAGTCACTACACAGTAATAAGGAACAATGATTTAATATCAATATGTACTCCACAGACAAAGTAGATAATATAGGTCCTGTCCGATTGTGTTCATGGAATATAAATGGGCTTGGTGCAAAGGTTCAAAATGCTCATATAGACTCAATATTGCTCCCCTCTCAGATTATATTTTTACAAGAAACGTGGGAAACCAAACCATTTGTACTACATGGATTCAAAGGTTATTTTGAGCATGCAAATAAAAAACACAAATTTGTCCGTCCCAGCGGAGGGCTAGCGATTTTCATTTCCATGGACTTACAGGTTGAACATGAATGACTCGAGTCAAAAAGTGATAATATTTTAATAATTAAGTTGAAATATAAAACATCGAAACAGGAATTAAAGTTGATATATTTGATTAATGTCTATATTCGGCCAACAGGCGTAAGTAGGGAATCAACTTGTGGCATACTGTATAACCTTCTTGTGGATTTAGTGCTCTCAGAGCCTCTAGCGGATTTTAACCTTAACTTTAACCTTAACTTAATGCCATCCTTCACAAGGGATGACACCTCTCAAACACAGGATTATCAATGGTCTATCCCACAACAGGACTTAGGAAGAGAAAGCTTGCCGTACAGCAATAAAATTGCAACATCCTTTGTCAAAGATATGGAAGCAATGGGCCTGCGTATACTAAATGGTCGATTTAGAGAAGATTCACCTCCAGCGTATACATATTTTAAGAACAAGGCAAGGTCAAGGATTGACTACACAATGATATCTCTTAATGCCTTCCATAATATCATTGCATATCAGATAAGGGAAATTAGGGATA
Organism: Lissotriton vulgaris; assembly: GCF_964263255.1. Lineage (NCBI taxonomy): Eukaryota > Metazoa > Chordata > Amphibia > Caudata > Salamandridae > Lissotriton > Lissotriton vulgaris. Next base: position 32,446,294 of record NC_141693.1, read on the forward strand.
GTGATCACTGCCAGCAGATAACGATTAATCTAATGAATAAGACAAATCAACCATATGAAACTGTTCCGGGTCATATTGGAACAGTAAACTATAAAAAACTAATTTGGACTATTAAGAACAAAGATGTGATGAACGATCATGTTAGCCAAATAATAGAATTATGCTTCAATGAAAGATCATCTGAAACCTTGATAGAACAATGGGTAAAATTTACCATGATGCTGGTTAAACCCCAACCTCAGCTGCGACGGGAGAAAAGTAATCAAAATGATGATCGAAAGGAAAACAAATCATACATAAACCTGCCATATACCATTACTAAACTAAAAAGAGCACGGGATAGGATGATAAGGCAAATCAAGAAATCTATTCCTAACGAGGAAACATCAGGCAAACTGAAAGCTGCGAATCAAAATCTAAGGAAATTAATATGGGATGAGAAAAATCAGGCAAAACAAGCACTCTGGGCAAAAATATACCACGCAAGCAAACAGATAAACACAAGAGAGTTCTGGAAAATTATAAATGGTCTGGCTAGACCAAATAAAAGGGTTGTTTCCTCCGTTCTAACTGAGCAGGAATGGGTGACATTTCTTAAAAAACATTTAAACCAAAATAGTATGACAATAGAGAAAATTGAATCCCAACCGACAGATACACACGATGGAGATATGGAAACCCCAATTGTAGTAACAAAGGATCAACTAAGAAAACTAATTATAAAACAGAAAGATGGAGCACCAGGACCCAACGGCATCCCGTTTGCCCTATTCAAAGAGAATCCAGATCTATGGGCAGCACATTTAGAAAAGGTATTTAATGAAGTTATTAAAAAAGGCGTTATCCCAGAGTCATGGCGAGGATCATTAATAACGCCAATTTACAAAAAAGGGAACTGGGCGCTTGCAGATAATTACAGGCTCATCACACTTCAAGATACAGATGCCAAGTTGTTTGCTAGGATCTTACTGAATGAGTTGAGTGACTGGGCAACAGAAAGTAAGATCCTGCCACTGAATCAAACGGGCTTTATTAAAGGATTGGGGACATTAACAAACATCTTGGCTTTATCTTTAATAATGGACAAGTCAATTAGTCTTAAACAGCCCTTGTATCTTTGTTTCGTTGATTTTAAATCAGCCTTCGATTGTGTTCAAAGGAACTTACTGTGGAAAAAGCTCAGAGAAAAGAACATTCCGACGGCCCTACTGAAAATGATCCAGCTATTGTATAGCAAAACTTGGGTTAGGGTAAGGATGGGGGATGGGCAAACGCTGTCGAAGGAAATCCCTGCCAATGAAGGAATAAAACAAGGCTGTGTACTGGCCCCCCTTCTTTTTAATATATTCTTGGCAGATCTGTCAGGGACTTTAGATGAATTAAATGCTCACCCCCCGAAATTAGCGGATAGGCATATTTCAAACCTACTGTATGCCGATGATGCCATCCTGTTAAGCCAAACAAAAATTGGGCTGTAGCGACTAATTTATGGAACTTGCACCTACGCAAGGGAAAATGGGATGATGATCAACGAAACCAAAACAAAGATCATGATTGTCGCAAAGAGCAAAAAATTAAGAAAAAAAATGTAATTGGTCTATGGAAAACACCAAACTAGAACAGGTTGAAGTATATAAGTACCTGGGCGTACTTTTTGATGAGAAGGGTAGTTACAAGCCACAAATAAAAGATATTCAGAGGAAGTCCAACTCCCTAACAGCCGCATTTAGAATCTTGCAGAGATCGCTGGGCAACCTCACATATGGGCCATTTTTAAAGGTTATAGCGGCAAGATTACTACCAACAATCACATACAGCAGTGAGTCGTTAATGGGAAGGGATATGGAAACAATCAATAATGCTGTATCTAAAACATACAAATTACTATTTCATCTCCCAACAAATGCCTCACCAGCCCAAATTAGACTTGAGTTTGGTTTAACCAACCAATATTATGCAAGGAAGGGACATTTTATTAAAACCTGGAATCGGATTAAAAACGATCAAGGTAACCAAATCTCTCAGTTATTATGGAAGGAGATAAGTAATAATACAAAGGCACTACCATGGATTTTTCTTAAAGATGCTATAGAAGAGTTTGCAGTCACCGCAATTTGGAATAATACCATAACTAACGCTTCCTTTAAGAAAATATTTAATAGAACGTCAAATCAACTATCAATTTTAAATGATAAAGAGTCTGACAAAAAAAAAACATGCCTGGACAATAATAAATGGAAATAAAACAAAGAAGGTTCAAGACTATTTAGAAATACCATGGTCAGGAAACAGCAAACAAATCCTTCTAAAAGCAAGATTTGGAATCCTTCCGGGAAACTGCCACCTCCCGCCTTGGAAAATCTCTGAAAGGAGTTTAATATGTAGACTATGTAACAACGGAAAGGAGAATATTGTTCACTTGCTCTGTATTTGTCCGGGACTACGAAATGAAAGGACAAAACTACTCAAAGTCCCTTTTATTGTACGCGGAATACGATCATGTAGGCAAGCCCTGAAATGTTGTCTTCAATCAAATGATATAGCCATGAATGCTACCTTTGTAAAAATTTTATTAATGGTAAAAACAAAAATTAGTAGACTAAGTCCTAAATGAAGTATACTAAGGATGTATTTGAATGAATTTTATGATGAAAGTTTTATTGGTTTTATACTAAAAGTATTTTTGTAACTGTATATTGTAAGATTTTAAATAATCAAACAATAAAGTAATTTACGAACTCATTGTGGCGCAGCGGGCAGCCCAGACCCCTCCACCAGGCAGTTCAGCCGAAGTGAGCTCCCACTCCGGGCAGGGAGATGGTGACTGAATGTCAGCAGTCGGACGGGACCATCCGCCTCTGAGGATCCTTAACCCCCATGAGCCCGTGAAACCTTCTGGGCCCATGCTGTCTATCACCGGGAGCTCTGGACCCGACCAAATTGTGCCAAGGGCAGCGCCACAGAGGGACTGTGAACCAACTAAGCCCCCCTTCTAACCCACGCTCCCTGCCCCACATTGCCGTTCACCGCCACTCGAATTTGCCACATATGGCACAGGCGAGTCGGCGGTTAGTAGGGTACATGCGAGTTTCAGTCCACCCCTCTTACGGGGAGTGGAGGGGAGCTTCATAAAGGACCCAGAGCATGTGGGAAGGGGTCCTGACTAACCTTGCACTACTTCACCGCAAGATCCGAACACAGAGTCCCTTCCCAGGCGGTGTGTCCGGCGCAAAGAGGACGCAAAGATGGCCAGGGGAGGCATGAATACCTCCTCTGTGTGCCGGAAGGGTCGCGTCTGGTAGGGGGACTCCACCTCGAGTCCCGCATTATTAGTGGGGGTGGGGAAGTGCCCAATGGCACTAAAGGGGCCGCCCGTTTAGGACGGGCAGCCGCAAACCTTGGATGTACACAGCTCTAAAACTAGACAGATCCTGTAGATGCTGGGCAGTGGGTGTAGACTTCTCTGAGAGCAGCACACTGCTCTGGGGGCCTGAGGCTGCTATGAGCACTGTGTGCCCTCGCATATCTGGATGACCCTCATCCGTATCCTTCTGTGTCTAAAGGGTCACTTTCCAAACAATGCTTCTTATTTCACTAGATCGCTGGGCTCTGGAACAAAGGCGAGGAGAGACCCTGGACCATTCCATCACTGCTTCGCATGAAACATTTTCTGGAAATGTATTCTCGGAACTGGAGTTTATCCTGACGACCCCCCGAAGTCAGCCATGGTGACCTCTCATCCAGTGTAGGAAAAGGGTGGGTTCCATCATGTTTCTTTTTCGGATTGCATTGTTTTGTTGCAGTTTATGCTGCTTTATAAAGTGAGATTTAATTGTCTTAAAATCTTTTCTTGCAGCATATGTCGCGGTGTACGAGTTGTTTATGTACACATGTTCCTCGTTGCGTTCTTGTTATACTCCCTGTTTACAGACTAGGACTGACTCTCCTAATGAACACAAGTTTGGGAAAGGCGGGCCGACATCAGCCCCGCCGCAGGTATGGCGGGGCACACCAGCCCCCACTCGCTACCCGCTCCAGTGGTTGGGGCGCGCCCCCATTGCATCACCATGACGCGGTGGGCACGCCTCATCGTAGATTGGACCCCGGGTCCCCAGAGTGACCCGGAAGTGAATCGAATCACTTCCGGGTCACTATGGAATAAAGGTTAGATCCGGCCTGGCCGAGGAGGGGTTAAAAGGCTGTGGAGCATGGGAGAAAAATGGGGCTTTAGTTGCCGGGGGTTTGTCACACTGTATCTCGGCACTCTTGTGCCTGGACACCTAAATAATGTGATGTACATGTGGGGGCACACATTGCTGACATCCTCTGGCCTGTACGATTAAGCAGATTATCCCTGTGTTGTGTCGCATGGGATCAACTCCTCCTGGGGCGGGTGCACATTTGGGTGCCTATGTGGTCAGACAGACTGGATTCAGGTGTAGTATCACGCAGTATTGATGCATCCGTGTGGTGCCACACAGTACCCGGACACCCGTGTGCGTGTACAAGGTGTCATGCGAGGCCTAGGGTTGGTCATGCGGTATCTCAGAACCCTGGTGCCTGTCAAGCTATTCCTGTGTTGTCGCACGGGACCAACTCCCCCTGGGGCTGGATCTGGGGCATTTGGATGCCTATGTCAGATGGTACCTGTGAATTATTTAGTGCGGACAGTATCTAAGCACCCTAAGCTGGGTGGGTGTGAAAACGGGGGGGGTACAGTCTCATTTAGTAGCACTAACTTTGCGAATTGTGTTTGGTCATCTAAATGTAGAAAGGCACTAATAATTGATGTTTTGACTTTCATTTATGTGTGTCTGGATCCACGCCTGTTCCCCGCGGAGTGCTCCTCACCGCCAGGACCGCAAGAGGTGGACAACCAGGGGGACAAGTAGATCCACAATGGCTCCACATCGCTATGGTTGCAAAAAGGCGGATAGCCAGGGGGACCGGTAGACTCGGAACGTGAGTGGCAAGCGACGGCATCAAGTGTGATGGGCGATCAATTCAAAGGCTCAAGCAGTGCCAGCATGATAGGGTGCGGCCCATGCATTGTAGTTGATGTGTATAAGTGTGTTGGCCATTGGGGTTCGCCATTTGTGGTAAGTTGGCAATACACTGCCTTATAGGTGTACACCTGGCTAGCTCGACCAGAACTCAGGTATTGCGGGCGGATGCGACACATCAACCCCCGTGTCGTGGAACGGCAATCTGCCATTACAAGCACCTGTGCTCGCGGGCGCCTGTCGTAGAGGACACTACAGTGTTGGGGATGCTACATAGTAGGAGGATAGGCTAGCACTGAGCTTATCCCAGAAAAATAATAATCAGGGGCAGATAGTGCACGGTGTACATGATACGCTTATGGGAGAGATCAGGAGGTACCAGCACTATATTGGTTGTGTATAGGTAGGGTACTAATTGGTTGTGCCACCTGCAGTACTGTAGCAATATGCTGCTACACAGGTGTGTGCCTTGTCAGATTGGCCAAACCCGGGCGTAATGGGCGTATGCAACACCTCAGCACACTTTGTCAGGGAAGTACTCTGCCTTCACGGCGCCTGTGCTCCCAGCTTCCATCGTAGCAAACACTGCGTAGTGGGGATATTTCAGAGGAAGGGGGTAGGATTACACAGAGCATGTCCCAGAGCATAGTGGTCTGGGTAGGTGGTTTACGGACTACATGATATGCTCGTAGCAGAACTTGGGCCTGTGGTTCCCTGGGTAGCCTTCCAATAGCACCAACATTGAGTGTCAGCTTCTGGGGTGCTGTGGCTTATCGGGCACAGCGTGATGCCATCAGTTGAGCCCATCTGTTGGCCCCAGGCGACGGGTTACTTTCCCTGAGTCAAACAGCCCTAGCATATCTCTTCCGCACGTAGGAGGGGTTGGGAAAGGACTGGGTACGCCTGGGTAGAAGGGTGGGTCGACATGTATGTGCCCAGGGTACAACCAGACATTCCAGAGCTTCCAATAGAGAGGAAGCGGGTCTATGAGGCCATGGGGCCACTGGAAACATCTACCTTGTAACAAACTACTAAGGCTAGCTAGGGCTTGACACTTTCAGGCTATAGCTCAGGAGTGCATCTGGGAGAGTCGTGCTTCTTAAAAGACGGCGTCCATTCGTCCACACCTAGGGGTGAATCGTTGCAGAGAAACTTATTGCCTAGTTAGTGGTGTATAGGGACAGGGCATGACCTTGCAGTGAGTTGGCTAGGTTTGTGAATTTTAAGGATAGGGCATGACCTTTCAGTGTAGGAGGGTAGGGGGGGCCAGATAGTCGGTCAACTACGCTGGTCTGTGGCGGTAAGGTCATGATGGGTGAGCAGTTAATTTAAGGTCCTTATGGACGGCCCCATTCTTGAATGGGGTCACCCAAAGGGAGGGACAAGTGGTCTCTCCTAGAACTCCAGGGGCAGTTACAGCCTGTTGGCTACATGGGTGCGGGGGAGGGGAGAGTCGCGCTTTCTCTAGGCTGGTTGGCCACACCGGACGTGCACAATGACGCCAGTAAACGGCGCAGAGATGCAAGGGCCCCCTTTAATGGAGTTAATAGGGCGTATGGGGGTAACCGGGGGGCGGAAGTACGCTCACGGTAAGCGGGCCCTCTGCGCATGCGCACTTTGATGGAAGGGCATGGTTAATAGGGCATATGGGGGTAACCGGGGGAGAAGTACCCTCCTAGTAAAAGGGCCCTCTGCGTTTGCGCACTCCAACAGGAGGGTGTGATTTTAGTGATAAGGATGTGACACCAGTTAGTGATCCTGCCCAAATAGGATATGCAGAAAATAAATATTGTATAATGTGATTGATATGTTAGAGTCGGATAGGAAATACATTGTACTACAAGTAGGTTAAGGTTAGCCATCTGATATCTGTATATATCAATTGTAATTGAATGTCATGGAACGTTTTCTGCGTAATTGTGTAAATATTGTTTATTTCAATTTTTGATTTATTTGTATGTTTTAATAAATACGGCCAGGGGCTTGTACGACCCACCGCCTCCAAAGAAATCCCTCTCATTTCCTGGTTAATAATGTTTGATAAACGGAAAGGGGGGGGGGTCCTCCGGCAGTCCCTGGCCATATGGAAAGGCTGGACTGACATCGGCCCCTCCGCAGGTATGGCGGGGCGCACCGGTCACCACCCGCTACCCGCTCTAGTGGTTGGGGCGCGCTCCCATCGCGTCACCATGATGCGGTGGGTGCGCCTCATCATAGATTGGAACCCGGGTCCCGGAGCGACCCGGAAGTGATTCGAATCACTTCCAGGTCACTATGGAACAAAGGCCAGGCCGGTTAGATCCGGCCTTGGCCGAGGAGGGGTTAAAAGCCCGTGGAGCGGGAGAGTCTGCATCTCTGACTCCGCGCACCACGGCCTGCCCCTCCAGCCTCTGGGAGGCTGTAATTCTTTTTCCCCACCCACCATCCCCTGAAGCAGATGATTGTTATTGTGTGTTATGAAGGTTTTCACAGTTTTGTTACAGATGTTTCTAGATGACAGAGTGTCTGACTAATACGTTTTTGTTCCTTAGAACTTTATCACGTTAACAGGTCATCAATCGTCATATTTATTGCTATTCCTTGGTCAGGCGGTGAGGTCATGATTGGTGAGCAGTTAATTTAAGGTCCTTAGGGGGCGGCACCATTCTTGAATGGAGTCGCCCAAAGGGAGGGACAAGTGGTCTCTCCTAGAACTCCACGGGCAGTTACACCTGTTGGCTACATGGGTGCGGGGGAGGGGAGAGTCGCGCTTTCTCTAGGCTGGTTGGCCACACCGCACGTGCACAATGACGCCAGTAAACGGCGCAGAGATGCATGTTCCCCCTTTAATGGAGTTAATAAGGCGTACGGGGGTAACCGGGGGGCGGAAGTACCCTCATGGTAAGCGGGCCCTCTTCACATGCACACTTCAATGGAAGGGCGTGGTTAATATGGCGTACGGGGGTCACCGGGGAGGAGAAGCACCCTCACAGGAAACGGGCCCTCTGCACATGCGCACTCCGACAGTTTTCGTGATAAGGATCTGACACCAGTTAGTGACCTTGCCATAGGCCCAAATAGGATACGCAGAAAAGAAATATTGCATAATGTGATTAATATGTTAGAGTCGGTTAGGAAATACCTTGTACTAGAAGTAGGTTAAGGTTAGCCATCTGATATCTGTATATATCAATTGTAATTGAATGTCATGGAACGTTTTCTGCGTAATTGCATAAATATTGTTTATTTCAATTTTTAATTTATTTGTATGTTTTAATAAATACAGCTGGGTGGTTGTACGACCCCCCGCCTCCAAAGAAATCCCTCTCATGTCCTGGTTAATAATGTTTGATAAACGGAAGGGGTCCTCCGGCAGTCCCTGGCCATACCGTTGAAGTGTGGACGCAATGCAGTAGCACTGTCTGTATTGTATCGGAATTGCATTGATATAGCGCTTACTACCCCTCTGCTGTGGAGATTACAGTAACATACTGTATATTCCCCATTCTAATATCACTGCCTGCTGCTCTGATGCTCTGTCTCTACCTTCTCAAGCCCTGTTGTGTTGTAGGCACGTTTGGTGACTCCCACTTTTAGTATTACCATATCTGGAATTACCGTTTTCAGAAATCACCAACCTTCTGCTCCACCTGGGTACCAGTTATATTTAAATACAAATGGTTATTTGCTGTTGACTCTGCTGAAAACAGTATTGCTTCAATCTACATAAGGAAGCACAGTGTATTCAGGAACCACAGGGATCTTACAGTGTATCAGGTCTTGGACCGGGCGCCATTCCGCTGCACGAGGAACCCTGCGAAATTTCACGTCTGCCTACTCCGCGGAATTCCGCAGAGTGAAACTCCATGAGCTCCGCCCACCCCTACATAATAAATATCCTTCTCCATTCTGCTATGTTCTCCCTCCTCCCTCCCAGGCAACGGTCAGCACCCCTTCCGCCCTCGCCGAATACTCTTAGCTTATATATGAGGGAAGACACAGCTGTTGGCAATCGATAGTGTCTTAAGATGTTGGTGTATGTGTTTGCTGTCTATGTTTTAAACATGTTTAAGCCATCACAGCATCCAGGTTTTCTAAAGAGACTATATAATACTTTCTAAATGTAAACCTCTGGAGAGGCATTACACTACTGGTAACACTATAATCATGTAACTTGCTACTCGCTTTTTTATACTAAGAAGTGTTAATACGTTGACTGATTCCATGTGCACGCTCATGCCTAGAAAATGTATAGTTAAAATAAAGTGGAATACTGGAACGGTAGATAGCGTAAGATGCCAATTGGAGACCCTTCATAGAGACACAGGAGATCAGACAAGACTGGTGGACCTTCATTCCGTGGCAGAGGAATACAGGGAAGAGACAGATAGAGAAGGTCTATTTAGGAAAGTCATTCATTGCCAGAATATATGGGCAAAGCAAATAGCCCAGTAAGACACCGGCACAAATAATCTATAAACACTGATCAACAAACAATGTTCATAAAAGAAAAACCAAGAGCAACACAATCTATGATACCAATAGGATCCTACAGCAAGTCAGTGCATTCTATATTAGAATATACAACTCACAGTTATGCGGCACAAATAAAGATTTACAGATGACAAAAATTGCCCTTTCATGGCTGGATGATGCCAACCATAACCCCAGCTCGCACCCGCAACAAGAAAGGAAATACCCTGAGATGTGCAGGGCAGGCAGAGTGTCAGTGCCCCTGGGAGCCATGGTCCCCCTGTTGAGTTTTATAAAGATCTCATAAATATTCTAGCGCCTCATATTCTTGCGATGTATGAAGCGGAAGCAGTGGGCATCCTTCCACCATTTGTGGAGGCGGCGCTACTAGTGACTGGGTTGAAACCAAACAAAGTCCTAAGCTGTCACTCCCTTCTACAGACAGGTGAAAGATCCAAGGCAGAAGTCTCTCCAAAAGGCTTCTTCCCCAGTTGGGAGATGTGATTCAGGATTAAACAGGTCAAAAAACACTAGGGTTGTTACCTTTCCCAGTGTAAAATACCAGCCATTTGTCCATGTTCTAAGATTCTGCAAAGGCTTGGGTGATACTGAAAACGGGCTTTAAATAACCTCATCCACACTCATTTATAACATGGCTCATCTGTCTCGGTTTACTTTATTTATCAAATCTATTAGACAAGAGAGAGGGTCCCACAGACGAAGGGACAGAGCACTGTGTCAACCTTAAAATCAATTCTCCACTTCGGGAAGCAAATAAATCACCAACAGGTCAACGACCTTCTATCACACCTCAGAGGTCTGCAATCATAAATTCATACCACGCCAATATCAGGTTTGCACAGAAGTGTAATTGCTTATTAGTTACACGGGGATTCGTTATTAAGAAAATTATCACGTACAGTATTATACAGTAGCGATTCCTCACTTCGTTCTTATATATATAAAAGCTGAATTTCCATACGTAAAGGTGGTGTTGAATGGTTTAGCTAAATGATCTTAATACCTGGTCTTATGGAAGTTTTGAAGACGAGAAGCCAGGAACCCTCTGTAGTTTATCAAAAGAACTGAGGGTCATATTTTCAAAAACTGCATTAAAATTATCGTCGCTTTAGCAGCAGTTTCCTGCCGCTAAAGCGGCGATAATAGCCTTGATAATATGCCCTTGAGAATTTCCCCAGAAGTCTAGATTCACACCAGAATATTGGCTTCTATTGGAATTCTCTACAGCATATTATCAAGCCCATTATTGCTACTTTAGCGTCAGTTTCCTGCCGCTAAAGCGGCAATAATTTTAACAACGTTCTTGATAATATGCCCTGAGTGACATCAGGAAACACTGGTGGTGTGTGTGTACCTGGTGAAAGCTTGCAGTGATGTCTGGTGGTGTGTGCTTGTAGTAAGCATGCACTGACAGCTGGTGGTGTTTGTGCCCGGTGAAAGCGTTCACTGACGGTTGGTGGTGTTTATGTTTGGTGAAAGCATGCCCTGACGGGTGGTGGTGTTTGTGCCAGGTGTAAGTGTGCACTGATGACAGATGGTGTCTGTGTTTGGTGAAAGTGTGCACTGACCGTGT